>NW_028284060.1:2500-667404 GCF_059516105.1 Syngnathus floridae
CCCTAACCCTAACCCTAACCCTAACCCTAACCCTAACCCTAACCCTAACCCTAACCCTAACCCTAACCCTAACCCTAACCCTAACCCTAACCCTAACCCTAACCCTAACCCTAACCCTAACCCTAACCCTAACCCTAACCCTAACCCTAACCCTAACCCTAACCCTAACCCTAACCCTAACCCTAACCCTAACCCTAACCCTAACCCTAACCCTAACCCTAACCCTAACCCTAACCCTAACCCTAACCCTAACCCTAACCCTAACCCTAACCCTAACCCTAACCCTAACCCTAACCCTAACCCTAACCCTAACCCTAACCCTAACCCTAACCCTAACCCTAACCCTAACCCTAACCCTAACCCTAACCCTAACCCTAACCCTAACCCTAACCCTAACCCTAACCCTAACCCTAACCCTAACCCTAACCCTAACCCTAACCCTAACCCTAACCCTAACCCTAACCCTAACCCTAACCCTAACCCTAACCCTAACCCTAACCCTAACCCTAACCCTAACCCTAACCCTAACCCTAACCCTAACCCTAACCCTAACCCTAACCCTAACCCTAACCCTAACCCTAACCCTAACCCTAACCCTAACCCTAACCCTAACCCTAACCCTAACCCTAACCCTAACCCTAACCCTAACCCTAACCCTAACCCTAACCCTAACCCTAACCCTAACCCTAACCCTAACCCTAACCCTAACCCTAACCCTAACCCTAACCCTAACCCTAACCCTAACCCTAACCCTAACCCTAACCCTAACCCTAACCCTAACCCTAACCCTAACCCTAACCCTAACCCTAACCCTAACCCTAACCCTAACCCTAACCCTAACCCTAACCCTAACCCTAACCCTAACCCTAACCCTAACCCTAACCCTAACCCTAACCCTAACCCTAACCCTAACCCTAACCCTAACCCTAACCCTAACCCTAACCCTAACCCTAACCCTAACCCTAACCCTAACCCTAACCCTAACCCTAACCCTAACCCTAACCCTAACCCTAACCCTAACCCTAACCCTAACCCTAACCCTAACCCTAACCCTAACCCTAACCCTAACCCTAACCCTAACCCTAACCCTAACCCTAACCCTAACCCTAACCCTAACCCTAACCCTAACCCTAACCCTAACCCTAACCCTAACCCTAACCCTAACCCTAACCCTAACCCTAACCCTAACCCTAACCCTAACCCTAACCCTAACCCTAACCCTAACCCTAACCCTAACCCTAACCCTAACCCTAACCCTAACCCTAACCCTAACCCTAACCCTAACCCTAACCCTAACCCTAACCCTAACCCTAACCCTAACCCTAACCCTAACCCTAACCCTAACCCTAACCCTAACCCTAACCCTAACCCTAACCCTAACCCTAACCCTAACCCTAACCCTAACCCTAACCCTAACCCTAACCCTAACCCTAACCCTAACCCTAACCCTAACCCTAACCCTAACCCTAACCCTAACCCTAACCCTAACCCTAACCCTAACCCTAACCCTAACCCTAACCCTAACCCTAACCCTAACCCTAACCCTAACCCTAACCCTAACCCTAACCCTAACCCTAACCCTAACCCTAACCCTAACCCTAACCCTAACCCTAACCCTAACCCTAACCCTAACCCTAACCCTAACCCTAACCCTAACCCTAACCCTAACCCTAACCCTAACCCTAACCCTAACCCTAACCCTAACCCTAACCCTAACCCTAACCCTAACCCTAACCCTAACCCTAACCCTAACCCTAACCCTAACCCTAACCCTAACCCTAACCCTAACCCTAACCCTAACCCTAACCCTAACCCTAACCCTAACCCTAACCCTAACCCTAACCCTAACCCTAACCCTAACCCTAACCCTAACCCTAACCCTAACCCTAACCCTAACCCTAACCCTAACCCTAACCCTAACCCTAACCCTAACCCTAACCCTAACCCTAACCCTAACCCTAACCCTAACCCTAACCCTAACCCTAACCCTAACCCTAACCCTAACCCTAACCCTAACCCTAACCCTAACCCTAACCCTAACCCTAACCCTAACCCTAACCCTAACCCTAACCCTAACCCTAACCCTAACCCTAACCCTAACCCTAACCCTAACCCTAACCCTAACCCTAACCCTAACCCTAACCCTAACCCTAACCCTAACCCTAACCCTAACCCTAACCCTAACCCTAACCCTAACCCTAACCCTAACCCTAACCCTAACCCTAACCCTAACCCTAACCCTAACCCTAACCCTAACCCTAACCCTAACCCTAACCCTAACCCTAACCCTAACCCTAACCCTAACCCTAACCCTAACCCTAACCCTAACCCTAACCCTAACCCTAACCCTAACCCTAACCCTAACCCTAACCCTAACCCTAACCCTAACCCTAACCCTAACCCTAACCCTAACCCTAACCCTAACCCTAACCCTAACCCTAACCCTAACCCTAACCCTAACCCTAACCCTAACCCTAACCCTAACCCTAACCCTAACCCTAACCCTAACCCTAACCCTAACCCTAACCCTAACCCTAACCCTAACCCTAACCCTAACCCTAACCCTAACCCTAACCCTAACCCTAACCCTAACCCTAACCCTAACCCTAACCCTAACCCTAACCCTAACCCTAACCCTAACCCTAACCCTAACCCTAACCCTAACCCTAACCCTAACCCTAACCCTAACCCTAACCCTAACCCTAACCCTAACCCTAACCCTAACCCTAACCCTAACCCTAACCCTAACCCTAACCCTAACCCTAACCCTAACCCTAACCCTAACCCTAACCCTAACCCTAACCCTAACCCTAACCCTAACCCTAACCCTAACCCTAACCCTAACCCTAACCCTAACCCTAACCCTAACCCTAACCCTAACCCTAACCCTAACCCTAACCCTAACCCTAACCCTAACCCTAACCCTAACCCTAACCCTAACCCTAACCCTAACCCTAACCCTAACCCTAACCCTAACCCTAACCCTAACCCTAACCCTAACCCTAACCCTAACCCTAACCCTAACCCTAACCCTAACCCTAACCCTAACCCTAACCCTAACCCTAACCCTAACCCTAACCCTAACCCTAACCCTAACCCTAACCCTAACCCTAACCCTAACCCTAACCCTAACCCTAACCCTAACCCTAACCCTAACCCTAACCCTAACCCTAACCCTAACCCTAACCCTAACCCTAACCCTAACCCTAACCCTAACCCTAACCCTAACCCTAACCCTAACCCTAACCCTAACCCTAACCCTAACCCTAACCCTAACCCTAACCCTAACCCTAACCCTAACCCTAACCCTAACCCTAACCCTAACCCTAACCCTAACCCTAACCCTAACCCTAACCCTAACCCTAACCCTAACCCTAACCCTAACCCTAACCCTAACCCTAACCCTAACCCTAACCCTAACCCTAACCCTAACCCTAACCCTAACCCTAACCCCCCCACGTTTCCGGTTTCCATCGAGCTCCTGTTACGTCTGTGTGCTGTCCCCTAAACTGGTCTTATCCCAGCCCTAATCCTAACCTATCCCCCATCCTAACCTAACCCCCGACCCTAACCCTAATCCTAACCCTAACCCTAACCCTAACCTTAACCCTAACCCTAACCCTAACCCTAACCTGACCCCATTTCCCGACAAGACAAAAACGTCAACCTGCAAGTTAAATTTGAAAATAAACAAGTCAAAATCTGAACGTAAACACAAATTTGAACAATAATGGCAAATAAGCACTATTTGAGACCAAAAGGCAGTTAAAAGTAAATACTTACCTCAAATAAAACCACAATACTCACCCAAAACAAAAACAAAAAATGTGCATACCTATCAAATTGAATGTAAACAATTGCAAATAAGCATTATTTGGGACAAAAAAAAAGCAAAAAAAGCAGTTAAAAGTAAAATACTTACCTTAATTAAAACCATAATACTTACCCAAAACAAAAAAATACCCCATTTACCGACAAGACAAAAACGTCAACCTGCAAGTTAAATTTGAAAATAAACAAGTCAAAATCTGAACGTAAACACAAATTTGAACAAAAAATAATGGCAAATAAGCACTATTTGAGACCAAAATGCAGTTAAAAGTAAATACTTACCTCAAATAAAACCACAATACTCACCCAAAACAAAAAAAATGTGCATACCTATCAAATTGAATGTAAACAATTGCAAATGAGCATTATTTGGGACAAAAAAAAGCAAAAAAAGCAGTTAAAAGTAAAATACTTACCTTAATTAAAACCATAATACTATCAAATTGAATGTAAACAATTGCAAATAAGCATTATTTGGGACAAAAAAAGCAAAAAAAGCAGTTAAAAGTAAAATACTTACCTTAATTAAAACCATAATACTTACCCAAAACAAAAAAATATACTTACCTATTCCGGAGATCACAAATCCACGCCCAATCGGTGCCTGCAAGAAAACAAGTTACCATGTTAAAGAAACAAGCGCAAATCGCTGGCTCCGCCCACTTGGAGGAGTGTATATAAGCACCATTCGGAGCAGGAGCTCTCAGTCTCGATGCGGCCGTGGAAGGGGAAGCAGCTCCCCATGTGATGAAACTAAACTAAATTTAGATGCAATTCCTGTGTGCCAGACCTGAAGAAGGCACAAAAGGTGCCGAAACGTTGTCGATGGCCACACAGATGAACAAAATTTAGCGCAAAATGACGCCGGTACAAAACCAATTGGAAACAAATAGTAATTTACCCACGCTCTACCCAAATAGGAGAGCGCATGGATGCCGCACAGAGCAAGATGCTCTCGCTCCACCCAGATAGGGGAGTCGATGAATTAGGTGCGAGGTACGAATATTTAGTTGAACGCAAGCGCAGCTGTCAATCTTACATGCCAAATCGAGACTCACTTATTAATTATATAACAAAGGCGACCGGATAGGTAAAGTGCAATCAAGAAACAAACTTACAATAAGCACAAACACGTGTTCAAGGTCACAAACGATCTTTATTAAGCCCTAATTGGTCCTGGCCAGCATGGCGGGTGCGGCCGCAACGGGCAGGATGCTCTGGAGCTGGTTGTGGGGTGCGGGCCAGGATGGTAGGACCGTGCCTTTGTTCCTCTCCTTCGGGGGAGGAACTCTTTACCTAATCCTAACTCGCCTGTGCCACCTCCAGTGCGCCCCCCCCACGTTTCCGGTTTCCATCGAGCTCCTGTTACGTCTGTGTGCTGTCCCCTAAACTGGTCTTATCCCAGCCCTAATCCTAACCTATCCCCCATCCTAACCTAACCCCCGACCCTAACCCTAATCCTAACCCTAACCCTAACCCTAACCTTAACCCTAACCCTAACCCTAACCCTAACCTGACCCCATTTCCCGACAAGACAAAAACGTCAACCTGCAAGTTAAATTTGAAAATAAACAAGTCAAAATCTGAACGTAAACACAAATTTGAACAATAATGGCAAATAAGCACTATTTGAGACCAAAAGGCAGTTAAAAGTAAATACTTACCTCAAATAAAACCACAATACTCACCCAAAACAAAAACAAAAAATGTGCATACCTATCAAATTGAATGTAAACAATTGCAAATAAGCATTATTTGGGACAAAAAAAAAGCAAAAAAAGCAGTTAAAAGTAAAATACTTACCTTAATTAAAACCATAATACTTACCCAAAACAAAAAAATACCCCATTTACCGACAAGACAAAAACGTCAACCTGCAAGTTAAATTTGAAAATAAACAAGTCAAAATCTGAACGTAAACACAAATTTGAACAAAAAATAATGGCAAATAAGCACTATTTGAGACCAAAATGCAGTTAAAAGTAAATACTTACCTCAAATAAAACCACAATACTCACCCAAAACAAAAAAAATGTGCATACCTATCAAATTGAATGTAAACAATTGCAAATGAGCATTATTTGGGACAAAAAAAAGCAAAAAAAGCAGTTAAAAGTAAAATACTTACCTTAATTAAAACCATAATACTATCAAATTGAATGTAAACAATTGCAAATAAGCATTATTTGGGACAAAAAAAGCAAAAAAAGCAGTTAAAAGTAAAATACTTACCTTAATTAAAACCATAATACTTACCCAAAACAAAAAAATATACTTACCTATTCCGGAGATCACAAATCCACGCCCAATCGGTGCCTGCAAGAAAACAAGTTACCATGTTAAAGAAACAAGCGCAAATCGCTGGCTCCGCCCACTTGGAGGAGTGTATATAAGCACCATTCGGAGCAGGAGCTCTCAGTCTCGATGCGGCCGTGGAAGGGGAAGCAGCTCCCCATGTGATGAAACTAAACTAAATTTAGATGCAATTCCTGTGTGCCAGACCTGAAGAAGGCACAAAAGGTGCCGAAACGTTGTCGATGGCCACACAGATGAACAAAATTTAGCGCAAAATGACGCCGGTACAAAACCAATTGGAAACAAATAGTAATTTACCCACGCTCTACCCAAATAGGAGAGCGCATGGATGCCGCACAGAGCAAGATGCTCTCGCTCCACCCAGATAGGGGAGTCGATGAATTAGGTGCGAGGTACGAATATTTAGTTGAACGCAAGCGCAGCTGTCAATCTTACATGCCAAATCGAGACTCACTTATTAATTATATAACAAAGGCGACCGGATAGGTAAAGTGCAATCAAGAAACAAACTTACAATAAGCACAAACACGTGTTCAAGGTCACAAACGATCTTTATTAAGCCCTAATTGGTCCTGGCCAGCATGGCGGGTGCGGCCGCAACGGGCAGGATGCTCTGGAGCTGGTTGTGGGGTGCGGGCCAGGATGGTAGGACCGTGCCTTTGTTCCTCTCCTTCGGGGGAGGAACTCTTTACCTAACCCTAACCCTAACCCTAACCCTAACCCTAACCCTAACCCTAACCCTAACCCTAACCCTAACCCTAACCCTAACCCTAACCCTAACCCTAACCCTAACCCTAACCCTAACCCTAACCCTAACCCTAACCCTAACCCTAACCCTAACCCTAACCCTAACCCTAACCCTAACCCTAACCCTAACCCTAACCCTAACCCTAACCCTAACCCTAACCCTAACCCTAACCCTAACCCTAACCCTAACCCTAACCCTAACCCTAACCCTAACCCTAACCCTAACCCTAACCCTAACCCTAACCCTAACCCTAACCCTAACCCTAACCCTAACCCTAACCCTAACCCTAACCCTAACCCTAACCCTAACCCTAACCCTAACCCCTAACCCCTAACCCTAACCCTAACCCTAACCCTAACCCTAACCCTAACCCTAACCCTAACCCTAACCCTAACCCTAACCCTAACCCTAACCCTAACCCTAACCCTAACCCTAACCCTAACCCTAACCCTAACCCTAACCCTAACCCTAACCCTAACCCTAACCCTAACCCTAACCCTAACCCTAAACCCTAACCCTAACCCTAACCCTAACCCTAACCCTAACCCTAACCCTAACCCTAACCCTAACCCTAACCCTAACCCCTAACCCTAACCCTAACCCTAACCCTAACCCTAACCCTAACCCTAACCCTAACCCTCTCTCTTTTTTTCTCTCTCTCCCTCTCTCTCTCGCTCTCTCTCTCTCTCTTTCTCTCTAACCCTAACCCTGACCCTAATCCTAACCCTAACCTCTCTCTCTCTCTCTCTCTCTCTCTCTCTCTCTCGCTCTCTCTCTTGCTCTCTCGTTCCCTCGTTTTTTCTCTCTCTTTTTCTCTCTCTCTCGCTCTCTCTCTCTCTCTTTTGCCCTCTCTCTCTCTCTCTCGCTCTGGCTCTCGCTCTCTCGTTCTCTTTTTTTCTCTCTCGCTTTCTCTCTCCCTCTCTCTCTCTCGCTCTCTCGCTTTCTCTCTCTCTCTCTCTCTCTCTCTCTCTCTTCCTTTTTTTTTTAATTTTGACCAAAATAAAAAAGGAAAGTCTAAACTTTAATCAGACTCTTTTTTTTAACTCGAACAAAATTCTAAGCGCGTTTTCTTTCCAGACTAAAAGAGACGATAGAGGACGGGAGAGTACACATGAGGGCGCCATAGACACATAAAATGGCTGTCTGGCAAACAGGGCTTAGTTGGATAGAATCACTAATTGGTTATTATTATCTTTTAAATGTAGAAATAAATAAGTGGGGAAAACGCTAATAGATAGTATTAAATTGTTTTTTAACATTTTGTTTGATTTTGATGTTGGGGTGGATATTGTAATAAATACGCTTGGGGACAGTTGGTTGCCATGACAATGGAAGCGTCATCACGGATACTTCCGGCTTGGCTAACGTTTACTAGCCACTTGACGCGCACGGCTATTTCGTTTTAATTGCACGGTTTTATTATTGTGGTGGGCGAGTGGATTTACGGACAATAGTGACCGGGTAGTGCGAGTTAACAATAGCAATCGAAATGTATTCTGTTATTATCACTGGGATGGGTAATTTTAATAATATTTTCGATTAACGGGGTTCACTACGACATTTTGCAGGGGTTATAGGTACTTCCGGGTTGCTAGTGCGAGGGTACTTCCGGGTTGCTAATGTTCATGACGTTGGCGCCGGTACGCCAAAAAAGAAAAGAGAAGAAGAAGGAGGAAGAGCGATTTCGTCCTAAATATGCGATCTTATTAATGTTAGCAATTGAATTTACGGATAAATGGGACCGGTTAATACATTTGAATAATACCAATGACCTTAATGGAAGTTTATTCGCTTTTTAACACTTTGTGGTATGAGTTTTCCGGCTTGCTAATGCTATATAGCCGCGATTTGCGTTAATCGATTTATTTCAAATAGGTTGTTGCGAATTAAATTTGCGGTTGCAGGGGAACAGTTAACACAATTAAACGGCACAAATGTGTTTTATCTAACTTTATTTAGTGCTTATTACATTGTTAGATAGGTTTAGGGACGGGATTGGTTGACGAGCCGCCGTGACACTTCGCAAAGGCTCATGGGAATTTGACAGTGACACCGTGAACCAAGAAAGTGGCGCTGGGAATGACAATCTCCTAAGGTAAGATTTTTTCGATTGATGAATGTCAGTTAAACGGATGATACAAACACAGTCCCTTTGATAAAATAATATTAATTACGTGGATATAATGGTTTAAAGGGTTTTACATCACAGCTGGACTACAGGCAGACCTCCAATTATGCTGATAAACTTGTCCAGAAACTTAAATGAAATAATATAACATCGAGTTAAATACAAACATACGTAATGATGGTTTAAATTCAATGAATCAATAAATTAAAAGAGGCAAAGACTGACCTATTGATCTTTTCTGTCTGCGTTAAAGCTGGACAGTTGACTTGACAAATAACTGTAATTTTAATTGACTAGGTAGACACACACCGGGGCTCGATCAACCCCGGCGGGGCCTCCCTTGGGCGAGGGTGTCTGGTGATAATGGCCGAAACACTCTGTGACCCCAAGGTCCACTACTGATGACGTGTCTACGAAATTCTGACGCTCAAATTACCCACAACAAGGACGACTTAATGGGACCCCTTCTAAAGAAAGCTGTTGGTTGAATATAAAAACAAGATATTAGGTCAAAAATACTTCAAAGTTAATAGACATAATATAATCCAAGGGTAGGACTTTGGGTTGCTTTCTTCTCTCACTTTTCACTATTTTTCCATCTTGTCGGCCGAAGACCTGGGTAGCGCCTCAGCTACTCGGGGGAGGTTCTGGTTGAGGTGCATTCTCACTTCGCCGTCCTTCGTACCCATTCCAGGATTTATGCGACTCCGGTACGGCGAGGTTTACTGAAGGAGACATGCGCCGGCCTGTGCCTTCCGCTGCCTTCTATCTAACCAACTGGGTCGGCGGACCCTTTGGGGAATGTGTAGCGAGATAACCTTATAAACCTAACCCTAACCCTAACCCTAACCCTAACCCTAACCCTAACCCTAACCCTAACCCTAACCCTAACCCTAACCCTAACCCTAACCCTAACCCTAACCCTAACCCTAACCCTAACCCTAACCCTAACCCTAACCCTAACCCTAACCCCTCCAGCTGCAACCCGGACCTCTAAGTGGAGACCAGCAGAGGCCGGATTTGGTCGCCTGATCCGCAAAATCTATAACTTGATTAAGGTCTACCACCACCTGAACAATGTAGACCCCCAGCAGTGGGCTACACAACCTCAGATGATTACTAGGATGGAGGAGGTGTTGTCCACAATGATCAAGCCGGCATTCCTAGATGGAAGTGTTGTGCGGGAGATCGTGGACAATGCCAAGACCTGGGGCAAGACCACCTGCCAGATCCTCAAACGTCATTACGAGTCCCACCTACCGTTCTGCCGGTCCGACATGGAATTTGCACTCCAAGACAACAATCTGGAATGGGAGGCTGCTTTCCAAGTGGCGGTTGGTTGGGCCAAGCGAAATTTCCCACGCCTACTACCAGGCACAATTTCGGAGGTTGAGAACGAAATCTTGGACTTTCTGGAAGACCTGCCGCGCTCCGATCCCAACCCTGACCCCCATCCTACTCCTAGCCCCAGTCCTATCCTCGCCCCTAACCCTAACCCTAACCCTAACCCCAACCCTAACCCTAACCCTAACCCTAACCCTAACCCCAACCCTAACCCTAACCCTAACCTGGAGCTGCGGTTTCCCACTCCCACTCCGCTCCCACAGCGACCTAGACACACACCTGTTGCCAAAAAGAAGACCCAGGATTCGGAGCCAGGGGAAGTGGTTGAGATCCAAACCCAAAAATTGACAGTGTCCCTACAACCGCAAAGGAAGATTGCAGTTGTGGCCAGTAAGCCCAACCGCTTCCCTCCCCACCAGGACCGCCCAAGAGGGGTGTCTACACAAGGGAGTCGGGCTTTGTCCCCTAACCCCAATCCTAACCCTGCCCTCAACCCTAACCCTACCCCCAACCCTGACCCTACCCCCAACCCTAAACCTAACCCTAACCCCAACCCCAACCCCAACCCTAACCCCAACCCTTACCCCAATCCCAGTCCCTATTTACGTCCCACCAGGAACAGAACTTCCAAAAAGTAGGACAAATAACACATTAGGACAAATTGATTTTACTTTATTCAGACCCACTTACATCTAATACCTACCTGGATACTTACCTCCAATTGGAGCCACGCGTCTGGTCCCCGGACCACGCCCACCTGAAAAAAAGCAAGAAAAAATTGACAAAACGAAATAAAACAAAAATATAAACAAAAGTCACCAAATGTTCTCAATAACATAATTACAAATTTGCAAAAAACCCAATATACATAATCCACCTACCTATGTACTACTTACCTGTAGTTTGAACCGCAATCCGAGATCCTAGACCACGTCCACTGGAAAAACAAACAACAAAAAACATCAAAAAACATAGAAAAACAATTAAAAAATATTAAAAAACAAAAAACAAAATTAGAATGTTTACATTTTTCTACAATACCAATTCCAAGTTGACCAAATTATAATTATTTTGTTTAAACCTAATATGAAGGCTATTTTAAGTATGAAAATTAATTGGAAAATGCAAATATAAGCTAAAACACGTTACTTACCTCCAATTGGAGCCACGCGTCTGGTCCCCGGACCACGCCCACCTGAAAAAAAGCAAAAGAAAAAATTGACAAAACGAAATAAAACAAAAATATAAACAAAAGTCACCAAATGTTCTCAATAACATAATTACAAATTTGCAAAAAACCCAATATACATAATCCACCTACCTATGTACTATTTACCTGTAGTTTGAACCGCAATCCGAGATCCTAGACCACGTCCACTGGAAAAACAAACTACAAAAAACATCAAAAAACATAGAAAAACAATTAAAAAATATTAAAAAACAAAAAACAAAATTAGAATGTTTACATTTTTTTACAATACCAATTCCAAGTTGACCAAATTATAATTATTTTGTTTAAACCTAATATGAAGGCTATTTTAAGTATGAAAATTAATTGGAAAATGCAAATATAAGCTAAAACACGTTACATTTCTAAAACGAAATTTCGAAAAACAAAAAAGATTTAAAACCTCAACCGAGCAGAGGGTATAAAAGGAATCCGCAAGGCAAAGGGCCTTTAGTGCGAATTTGGACTGCAAGCAAGACACATTGTTGCACCTTACAAAACAAAAATAGCTTTTCTTATAATACATGTGTGCCAGACCTGATGAAGGCTTGAGATAGCCGAAACGTTGTCAGGGCACACATTGCATATTGGCCAGAATAAATCAAAAAAGAAACTTTATTTAAAAACAACAACTTTATTAAATATATAACAAAGGCAAATTCTGAATCCACAGCCATGGATCAGGTTTGGACGACGGTCCGCTATGGCCGACGCCACCGCGTTGCCCGCCAGAACCGTGAGCTGGGGGCTGATTGGAATCCCGGATGGATGGACCGTGCTTTTGCCTTTCCCTCCTCTGGGAGGGGGGGCTCCCACCATAATCCTAACCCTAACCCTAACCCTAACCCTAACCCTAACCCTAACCCTAACCCTAACCCTAACCCTAACCCTAACCCTAACCCTAACCCTAACCCTAACCCTAACCCTAACCCTAAACCCTAACCCTAACCCTAACCCCTAACCCTAACCCTAACCCTAACCCTAACCCCAATTTTATTTCCAAGAAAGAAAAAGTCAGAAACAAAAACTAAAATTTGAAAATAGAAACTCTTACCAAACAGAGATTAAAAAACAAAAATAAATAAAAAAACAAAACAAAACAAAAAACAAAACAATAAAATATTCAAAATCATAATTCATAATATCAAATCGTAATTGGAAAACATTAAATTAGGCTAAAACCAATTTTATTTCCAAAAAAGAAAAAGTCAGAAACAAAAACTAAAATTTGAAAATAGAAACTCTTACCAAACAGAGACTATAAAAGGACGCATGGCGCAACAGACGCTCAGTGCGTGGAGAGAGAGCAAAGAGAAAACAACTCAGCAGTAATTACAAACAGTAGATATCAGCATCAATTTCATTTTTGTGTGCCAGACCTGAGGAAGGCCCTAGCGGCCGAAACGTTGTCAAGGCACACTTACATTATATATTGGCCAAACAAAATCTAACAAAAGAAATTTTATTAAGAACTGTTTCAATAAAAACAACCATATTAAAAACAATTTTGTTGGATAAAAACTATTTTATTACATATATAACAAAGGCGAATTCTAGCCATGGAGCAAGGTTGGACCACGGTCCACTATGGCCGACGCCGCCGTTTTGCTCATCAGGACCCTGGGCTGGGCGCTGGGAGGTGTGCCGGACGGATGGACCGTGCTTTTGCCCCTGCTTCCAACAGGAGGGGGGGCTCCTACCGCAATCCTAAACAAAACAATAAAATATTCAAAATCATAATTCATAATATCAAATCGTAATTGGAAAACATTCAATTAGGCTGAAACCAATTTTATTTCCAAGAAAGAAAAAGTCAGAAACAAAAACTAAAATTTGAAAATAGAAACTCTTACCAAACAGAGATTAAAAAACAAAAATAAATAAAAAAACAAAACAAAACAAAAAACAAAACAATAAAATATTCAAAATCATAATTCATAATATCAAATCGTAATTGGAAAACATTAAATTAGGCTAAAACCAATTTTATTTCCAAAAAAGAAAAAGTCAGAAACAAAAACTAAAATTTGAAAATAGAAACTCTTACCAAACAGAGACTATAAAAGGACGCATGGCGCAACAGACGCTCAGTGCGTGGAGAGAGAGCAAAGAGAAAACAACTCAGCAGTAATTACAAACAGTAGATATCAGCATCAATTTCATTTTTGTGTGCCAGACCTGAGGAAGGCCCTAGCGGCCGAAACGTTGTCAAGGCACACTTACATTATATATTGGCCAAACAAAATCTAACAAAAGAAATTTTATTAAGAACTGTTTCAATAAAAACAACCATATTAAAAACAATTTTGTTGGATAAAAACTATTTTATTACATATATAACAAAGGCGAATTCTAGCCATGGAGCAAGGTTGGACCACGGTCCACTATGGCCGACGCCGCCGTTTTGCTCATCAGGACCCTGGGCTGGGCGCTGGGAGGTGTGCCGGACGGATGGACCGTGCTTTTGCCCCTGCTTCCAACAGGAGGGGGGGCTCCTACCGCAATCCTAACCCTAACCCTAACCCTAACCCTAACCCTAACCCTAACCCTTATCTTTTAAATGTAGAAATAAATAAGTGGGGAAAACGCTAATAGATAGTATTAAATTGTTTTTTAACATTTTGTTTGATTTTGATGTTGGGGTGGATATTGTAATAAATACGCTTGGGGACAGTTGGTTGCCATGACAATGGAAGCGTCATCACGGATACTTCCGGCTTGGCTAACGTTTACTAGCCACTTGACGCGCACGGCTATTTCGTTTTAATTGCGCGGTTTTATTATTGTGGGGGGCGAGTGGATTTACGGACAATAGTGACCGGGTAGTGCGAGTTAACAATAGCAATCGAAATGTATTCTGTTATTATCACTGGGATGGGTAATTTTAATAATATTTTCGATTAACGGGGTTCACTACGACATTTTGCAGGGGTTATAGGTACTTCCGGGTTGCTAGTGCGAGGGTACTTCCGGGTTGCTAATGTTCATGACGTTGGCGCCGGTACGCCAAAAAAGAAAAGAGAAGAAGAAGGAGGAAGAGCGATTTCGTCCTAAATATGCGATCTTATTAATGTTAGCAATTGAATTTACGGATAAATGGGACCGGTTAATACATTTGAATAATACCAATGACCTTAATGGAAGTTTATTCGCTTTTTAACACTTTGTGGTATGAGTTTTCCGGCTTGCTAATGCTATATAGCCGCGATTTGCGTTAATCGATTTATTTCAAATAGGTTGTTGCGAATTAAATTTGCGGTTGCAGGGGAACAGTTAACACAATTAAACGGCACAAATGTGTTTTATCTAACTTTATTTAGTGCTTATTACATTGTTAGATAGGTTTAGGGACGGGATTGGTTGACGAGCCGCCGTGACACTTCGCAAAGGCTCATGGGAATTTGACAGTGACACCGTGAACCAAGAAAGTGGCGCTGGGAATGACAATCTCCTAAGGTAAGAATTTTCCGATTGATGAATGTCAGTTAAACGGATGATACAAACACAGTCCCTTTGATAAAATAATATTAATTACGTGGATATAATGGTTTAAAGGGTTTTACATCACAACTGGACTACAGGCAGACCTCCAATTATGCTGATAAACTTGTCCAGAAACTTAAATGAAATAATATAACATCGAGTTAAATACAAACATACGTAATGATGGTTTAAATTCAATGAATCAATAAATTAAAAGAGGCAAAGACTGACCTATTGATCTTTTCTGTCTGCGTTAAAGCTGGACAGTTGACTTGACAAATAACTGTAATTTTAATTGACTAGGTAGACACACACCGGGGCTCGATCAACCCCGGCGGGGCCTCCCTTGGGCGAGGGTGTCTGGTGATAATGGCCGAAACACTCTGTGACCCCAAGGTCCACTACTGATGACGTGTCTACGAAATTCTGACGCTCAAATTACCCACAACAAGGACGACTTAATGGGACCCCTTCTAAAGAAAGCTGTTGGTTGAATATAAAAACAAGATATTAGGTCAAAAATACTTCAAAGTTAATAGACATAATATAATCCAAGGGTAGGACTTTGGGTTGCTTTCTTCTCTCACTTTTCACTATTTTTCCATCTTGTCGGCCGAAGACCTGGGTAGCGCCTCAGCTACTCGGGGGAGGTTCTGGTTGAGGTGCATTCTCACTTCGCCGTCCTTCGTACCCATTCCAGGATTTATGCGACTCCGGTACGGCGAGGTTTACTGAAGGAGACATGCGCCGGCCTGTGCCTTCCGCTGCCTTCTATCTAACCAACTGGGTCGGCGGACCCTTTGGGGAATGTGTAGCGAGATAACCTTATAAACCTAACTCGCCTGAGCCTATCGGACATCCCAGTATTCCCTGACCCAAATTACCGAGTCGCATACTTTTCTTATTTTCCCAATTTCCTTTCTACATATGTTTCCTCTCCCCCACATCTCTCCTCCCCTTTTCTATCCTAGGGGGGGAGGGATATAAGACCATGTGTCGGGTCAGAAAACTCGGGGTTTTGGTTGAGATGCAGTCACATTTCCCTTTACCTATCCGTGGTCTCCCTCTCTCAATCTCTCTCTCTCTCTCTCTCTCTCTCTCTCTCTCTTTCTTTGTGTCTCTCTCTCTCTCGTTCTCTCGTTCTCTCGTTCTCTCTCGTTCTCTCTCCCTCCCTCTTGCTCTCTCGCTCTCTCTCTCTCTCTTTCTTTCTTTCTCTCTAACCCTAACCCTAACCTCTCTCTCGCTCTCTCTTGCTCTCTCGCTCTCTCGTTTTTTCTCTCTCGCTTTCTCTCTCTCCCTCTCGCACTCTCTCTCTCTCTTTCTCTCTAACCCTAACCCTGACCCTAACCTCTCTCTCTCTCTCTCTTGCTCTCTCGCTCTCTCGTTTTCTCTCTCTTTTTTTCTCTCTCTCCCTCTCTCTCTCGCTCTCTCTCTCTCTCTCTCTTTCTCTCTAACCCTAACCCTGACCCTAATCCTAACCCTAACCTCTCTCTCTCTCGCTCTCGCTCTCTCTCTCTCTCTCGCTCTCTCTCTTGCTCTCTCGTTCCCTCGTTTTTTTTCTCTCTCTTTCTCTCTCTCTCTCGCTCTCTCTCTCTCTCTTTTGCCCTCTCTCTCTCTCTCTCGCTCTGGCTCTCGCTCTCTCGTTCTCTTTTTTTCTCTCTCGCTTTCTCTCTCCCGCTCTCTCTCTCTCGCTCCCTCGCTTTCTCTCTCTCTCTCTCTCTCTCTCTCCCCTTTTTTTTAACTTTGACCAAAATAAAAAAGGAAAGTCTAAACTTTAATCAGACTCTTTGTTTTAACTCGAACAAAATTCTAAGCGCGTTTTCTTTCCAGACTAAAAGAGACGATAGAGGACGGGAGAGTACACATGAGGGCGCCATAGACACATAAAATGGCTGTCCGGCAAACAGGGCTTAGTTGGATAGAATCACTAATTGGTTATTATTATCTTTTAAATGTAGAAATAAATAAGTGGGGAAAACGCTAATAGATAGTATTAAATTGTTTTTTAACATTTTGTTTGATTTTGATGTTGGGGTGGATATTGTAATAAATACGCTTGGGGACAGTTGGTTGCCATGACAATGGAAGCGTCATCACGGATACTTCCGGCTTGGCTAACGTTTACTAGCCACTTGACGCGCACGGCTATTTCGTTTTAATTGCGCGGTTTTATTATTGTGGGGGGCGAGTGGATTTACGGACAATAGTGACCGGGTAGTGCGAGTTAACAATAGCAATCGAAATGTATTCTGTTATTATCACTGGGATGGGTAATTTTAATAATATTTTCGATTAACGGGGTTCACTACGACATTTTGCAGGGGTTATAGGTACTTCCGGGTTGCTAGTGCGAGGGTACTTCCGGGTTGCTAATGTTCATGACGTTGGCGCCGGTACGCCAAAAAAGAAAAGAGAAGAAGAAGGAGGAAGAGCGATTTCGTCCTAAATATGCGATCTTATTAATGTTAGCAATTGAATTTACGGATAAATGGGACCGGTTAATACATTTGAATAATACCAATGACCTTAATGGAAGTTTATTCGCTTTTTAACACTTTGTGGTATGAGTTTTCCGGCTTGCTAATGCTATATAGCCGCGATTTGCGTTAATCGATTTATTTCAAATAGGTTGTTGCGAATTAAATTTGCGGTTGCAGGGGAACAGTTAACACAATTAAACGGCACAAATGTGTTTTATCTAACTTTATTTAGTGCTTATTACATTGTTAGATAGGTTTAGGGACGGGATTGGTTGACGAGCCGCCGTGACACTTCGCAAAGGCTCATGGGAATTTGACAGTGACACCGTGAACCAAGAAAGTGGCGCTGGGAATGACAATCTCCTAAGGTAAGATTTTTCCGATTGATGAATGTCAGTTAAACGGATGATACAAACACAGTCCCTTTGATAAAATAATATTAATTACGTGGATATAATGGTTTAAAGGGTTTTACATCACAACTGGACTACAGGCAGACCTCCAATTATGCTGATAAACTTGTCCAGAAACTTAAATGAAATAATATAACATCGAGTTAAATACAAACATACGTAATGATGGTTTAAATTCAATGAATCAATAAATTAAAAGAGGCAAAGACTGACCTATTGATCTTTTCTGTCTGCGTTAAAGCTGGACAGTTGACTTGACAAATAACTGTAATTTTAATTGACTAGGTAGACACACACCGGGGCTCGATCAACCCCGGCGGGGCCTCCCTTGGGCGAGGGTGTCTGGTGATAATGGCCGAAACACTCTGTGACCCCAAGGTCCACTACTGATGACGTGTCTACGAAATTCTGACGCTCAAATTACCCACAACAAGGACGACTTAATGGGACCCCTTCTAAAGAAAGCTGTTGGTTGAATATAAAAACAAGATATTAGGTCAAAAATACTTCAAAGTTAATAGACATAATATAATCCAAGGGTAGGACTTTGGGTTGCTTTCTTCTCTCACTTTTCACTATTTTTCCATCTTGTCGGCCGAAGACCTGGGTAGCGCCTCAGCTACTCGGGGGAGGTTCTGGTTGAGGTGCATTCTCACTTCGCCGTCCTTCGTACCCATTCCAGGATTTATGCGACTCCGGTACGGCGAGGTTTACTGAAGGAGACATGCGCCGGCCTGTGCCTTCCGCTGCCTTCTATCTAACCAACTGGGTCGGCGGACCCTTTGGGGAATGTGTAGCGAGATAACCTTATAAACCTAACCCTAACCCTAACCCTAACCCTAACCCCCTCCAGCTGCAACCCGGACCTCTAAGTGGAGACCAGCAGAGGCCGGATTTGGTCGCCTGATCCGCAAAATCTATAACTTGATTAAGGTCTACCACCACCTGAACAATGTAGACCCCCAGCAGTGGGCTACACAACCTCGGATGATTACTAGGATGGAGGAGGTGTTGTCCACAATGATCAAGCCGGCATTCCTAGATGGAAGTGTTGTGCGGGAGATCGTGGACAATGCCAAGACCTGGGGCAAGACCACCTGCCAGATCCTCAAACGTCATTACGAGTCCCACCTACCGTTCTGCCGGTCCGACATGGAATTTGCACTCCAAGACAACAATCTGGAATGGGAGGCTGCTTTCCAAGTGGCGGTTGGTTGGGCCAAGCGAAATTTCCCACGCCTACTACCAGGCACAATTTCGGAGGTTGAGAACGAAATCTTGGACTTTCTGGAAGACCTGCCGCGCTCCGATCCCAACCCTGACCCCCATCCTACTCCTAGCCCCAGTCCTATCCTCGCCCCTAACCCTAACCCTAACCCTAACCCCAACCCTAACCCTAACCCCAACCCTAACCCTAACCCTAACCTGGAGCTGCGGTTTCCCACTCCCACTCCGCTCCCACAGCGACCTAGACACACACCTGTTGCCAAAAAGAAGACCCAGGATTCGGAGCCAGGGGAAGGGGTTGAGATCCAAACCCAAAAATTGACAGTGTCCCTACAACCGCAAAGGAAGATTGCAGTTGTGGCCAGTAAGCCCAACCGCTTCCCTCCCCACCAGGACCGCCCAAGAGGGGTGTCTACACAAGGGAGTCGGGCTTTGTCCCCTAACCCCAATCCTAACCCTGCCCTCAACCCTAACCCTACCCCCAACCCTGACCCTACCCCCAACCCTAAACCTAACCCTAACCCCAACCCCAACCCCAACCCTAACCCCAACCCTTACCCCAATCCCAGTCCCTATTTACGTCCCACCAGGAACAGAACTTCCAAAAAGTAGGACAAATAACACATTAGGACAAATTGATTTTACTTTATTCAGACCCACTTACATCTAATACCTACCTGGATACTTACCTCCAATTGGAGCCACGCGTCTGGTCCCCGGACCACGCCCACCTGAAAAAAAAGCAAGAAAAAATTGACAGAACGAAATAAAACAAAAATATAAACAAAAGTCACCAAATGTTCTCAATAACATAATTACAAATTTGCAAAAAACCCAATATACATAATCCACCTACCTATGTACTACTTACCTGTAGTTTGAACCGCAATCCGAGATCCTAGACCACGTCCACTGGAAAAACAAACAACAAAAAACATCAAAAAACATAGAAAAACAATTAAAAAATATTAAAAAACAAAAAACAAAATTAGAATGTTTACATTTTTCTACAATACCAATTCCAAGTTGACCAAATTATAATTATTTTGTTTAAACCTAATATGAAGGCTATTTTAAGTATGAAAATTAATTGGAAAATGCAAATATAAGCTAAAACACGTTACTTACCTCCAATTGGAGCCACGCGTCTGGTCCCCGGACCACGCCCACCTGAAAAAAGCAAGAAAAAATTGACAAAACGAAATAAAACAAAAATATAAACAAAAGTCACCAAATGTTCTCAATAACATAATTACAAATTTGCAAAAAACCCAATATACATAATCCACCTACCTATGTACTACTTACCTGTAGTTTGAACCGCAATCCGAGATCCTAGACCACGTCCACTGGAAAAACAAACAACAAAAAACATCAAAAAACATAGAAAAACAATTAAAAAATATTAAAAAACAAAAAACAAAATTAGAATGTTTACATTTTTCTACAATACCAATTCCAAGTTGACCAAATTATAATTATTTTGTTTAAACCTAATATGAAGGCTATTTTAAGTATGAAAATTAATTGGAAAATGCAAATATAAGCTAAAACACGTTACATTTCTAAAACGAAATTTCGAAAAACAAAAAAGATTTAAAACCTCAACCGAGCAGAGGGTATAAAAGGAATCCGCAAGGCAAAGGGCCTTTAGTGCGAATTTGGACTGCAAGCAAGACACATTGTTGCACCTTACAAAACAAAAATAGCTTTTCTTATAATACATGTGTGCCAGACCTGATGAAGGCTTGAGATAGCCGAAACGTTGTCAGGGCACACATTGCATATTAGCCAGAATAAATCAAAAAAGAAACTTTATTTAAAAAACAACAACTTTATTAAATATATAACAAAGGCAAATTCTGAATCCACAGCCATGGATCAGGTTTGGACGACGGTCCGCTATGGCCGACGCCACCGCGTTGCCCGCCAGAACCGTGAGCTGGGGGCTGATTGGAATCCCGGATGGATGGACCGTGCTTTTGCCTTTCCCTCCTCTGGGAGGGGGGGCTCCCACCATAACCCTAACCCTAACCCTAACCCTAACCCTAACCCTAACCCATGCCGCACTGAACAACACCATCCTGCACTGAACAACACCATCCCGCACTGAACAACACCATCCCGCATTGAACAACACCATCCTGCACTGAACAACACCATGCCGCACTGAACAACACCATGCCGCACTGAACAACACCATGCCGCACTGAACAACACCATCCCGCACTGAACAACACCATCCCGCACTGAACAACACCATCCTGCACTGAACAACACCATCCTGCACTGAACAACACCATCCTGCACTGAACAACACCATGCCGCACTGAACAACACCATGCCGCACTGAACAACACCATGCCGCACTGAACAACACCATGCCGCACTGAACAACATTATGCCGCACTGAACAACATTATGTCGCACTGAACAACACCATGCCGCACTGAACAACACCATGCCGCACTGAACAACATTATGCCGCACTGAAAAACACCATGCCGCACTGAACAACACCATCACGCACTGAACAACACCATGCCGCATTGAACAACACCATGCCGCACTGAACAACACCATGCTGCACTGAACAACATTATGCTGCACTGAACAACACGATCCTGCATTGAACAACACCATGCCGCACTGAACAACACCATCCTGCACTGAACAACACCATCCTGCACTGAACAACACCACCCCGCACTGAACAACACGATCCCGCATTGAACACCATCCCGCACTGAACAACACCATGCCGCACTGAACAACACCATTCCGCACTGAACAACACCATGCCGCACTGAACAACACCATGCCGCACTGAACAACACCATGCCGCACTGAACAACACCATGCCGCACTGAACAACATTATGCCGCACTGAACAACACCATGCCGCACTGAACAACACCATCCCGCACTGAACAACACCATGCCGCATTGAACAACACCATGCCGCACTGAACAACACCATCCTGCACTGAACAACACCATCCCGCACTAAACAACACCATGCCGCACTGAACAACATTATGGCGCACTGGACAACATTATGCCGCACTGAAAAACACCATGCCGCACTGAACAACACCATGCCGCACTGAACAACACCATGCCGCACTGAACAACACCATGCCGCACTGAACAACATTATGCCGCACTGAACAACCGCACTAACCCTAACCCTAACCCTAACCCTAACCCGCACTGAACAACACCATGCCGCACTGAACAACATTACGCTGCACTGAACAACACCATGCCGCACTGAACAACACCATGCCGCACTGAACAACACCATGCCGCATTGAACAACACCATGCCGCATTGAACAACACCATGCCGCACTGAACAACACCATCCTGCACTGAACAACACCATGCCGCATTGAACAACACCATGCCGCACTGAACAACACCATCCTGCACTGAACAACACCATCCCGCACTGAACAACACCATCCCGCATTGAACAACACCATCCTGCACTGAACAACACCATGCCGCACTGAACAACACCATGCCGCACTGAACAACACCATGCCGCACTGAACAACACCATCCCGCACTGAACAACACCATCCCGCACTGAACAACACCATCCTGCACTGAACAACACCATCCTGCACTGAACAACACCATCCTGCACTGAACAACACCATGCCGCACTGAACAACACCATGCCGCACTGAACAACACCATGCCGCACTGAACACCATGCCGCACTGAACAACACCATGCCGCACTGAACAACATTATGTCGCACTGAACAACACCATGCCGCACTGAACAACACCATGCCGCACTGAACAACATTATGCCGCACTGAAAAACACCATGCCGCACTGAACAACACCATCACGCACTGAACAACACCATGCCGCATTGAACAACACCATGCCGCACTGAACAACACCATGCTGCACTGAACAACATTATGCTGCACTGAACAACACGATCCTGCATTGAACAACACCATGCCGCACTGAACAACACCATCCTGCACTGAACAACACCATCCTGCACTGAACAACACCACCCCGCACTGAACAACACGATCCCGCATTGAACACCATCCCGCACTGAACAACACCATGCCGCACTGAACAACACCATTCCGCACTGAACAACACCATGCCGCACTGAACAACACCATGCCGCACTGAACAACACCATGCCGCACTGAACAACACCATGCCGCACTGAACAACATTATGCCGCACTGAACAACACCATGCCGCACTGAACAACACCATCCCGCACTGAACAACACCATGCCGCATTGAACAACACCATGCCGCACTGAACAACACCATCCTGCACTGAACAACACCATCCCGCACTGAACAACACCATGCCGCACTGAACAACATTATGGCGCACTGGACAACATTATGCCGCACTGAACAACACCATGCCGCACTGAACAACACCATGCCGCACTGAACAACACCATGCCGCACTGAACAACACGATCCCGCATTGAACAACACCATCCTGCACTGAACAACACCATGCCGCACTGAACAACACCATGCCGCACTGAACAACACCATTCCGCACTGAACAACACCATGCCGCACTGAACGACACCATCCTGCACTGAACAACACCATCCCGCACTGAACAACACCATGCCGCATTAAACAACACCATGCCGCACTGAACAACACCATCCTGCACTGAACAACACCATGCCGCACTGAACAACACCATGCCGCACTGAACAACACCATGCCGCACTGAACAACACCATGCCGCACTGAACAACATTATGCCGCACTGAACAACACCATGCCGCACTGAACAACACCATGCCGCACTGAACAACATTATGCCGCACTGAAAAACACCATGCCGCACTGAACAACACCATCACGCACTGAACAACACCATGCCGCATTGAACAACACCATGCCGCACTGAACAACACCATGCTGCACTGAACAACATTATGCTGCACTGAACAACACGATCCCGCATTGAACAACACCATCCTGCACTGAACAACACCATGCCGCACTGAACAACACCATGCCGCACTGAACAACACCATTCCGCACTGAACAACACCATGCCGCACTGAACGACACCATCCTGCACTGAACAACACCATCCCGCACTGAACAACACCATGCCGCATTAAACAACACCATGCCGCACTGAACAACACCATCCTGCACTGAACAACACCATGCCGCACTGAACAACACCATGCCGCACTGAACAACACCATGCCGCACTGAACAACATTATGCCGCACTGAACAACATTATGCCGCACTGAACAACACCATGCCGCACTGAACAACACCATGCCGCACTGAACAACATTATGCCGCACTGAAAAACACCATGCCGCACTGAACAACACCATCACGCACTGAACAACACCATGCCGCACTGAACAACATTATGCCGCACTGAACAACACCATGCCGCACTGAACAACACCATCCCGCACTGAACAACACCATGCCGCATTGAACAACACCATGCCGCACTGAACAACACCATCCTGCACTGAACAACACCATCCCGCACTGAACAACACCATGCCGCACTGAACAACATTATGGCGCACTGGACAACATTATGCCGCACTGAACAACACCATGCCGCACTGAACAACACCATGCCGCACTGAACAACACCATGCCGCACTGAACAACACGATCCCGCATTGAACAACACCATCCTGCACTGAACAACACCATGCCGCACTGAACAACACCATGCCGCACTGAACAACACCATTCCGCACTGAACAACACCATGCCGCACTGAACGACACCATCCTGCACTGAACAACACCATCCCGCACTGAACAACACCATGCCGCATTAAACAACACCATGCCGCACTGAACAACACCATCCTGCACTGAACAACACCATGCCGCACTGAACAACACCATGCCGCACTGAACAACACCATGCCGCACTGAACAACATTATGCCGCACTGAACAACATTATGCCGCACTGAACAACACCATGCCGCACTGAACAACACCATGCCGCACTGAACAACATTATGCCGCACTGAAAAACACCATGCCGCACTGAACAACACCATCACGCACTGAACAACACCATGCCGCATTGAACAACACCATGCCGCACTGAACAACACCATGCTGCACTGAACAACATTATGCTGCACTGAACAACACGATCCTGCATTGAACAACACCATGCCGCACTGAACAACACCATCCTGCACTGAACAACACCATCCTGCACTGAACAACACCACCCCGCACTGAACAACACGATCCCGCATTGAACACCATCCCGCACTGAACAACACCATGCCGCACTGAACAACACCATTCCGCACTGAACAACACCATGCCGCACTGAACAACACCATGCCGCACTGAACAACACCATGCCGCACTGAACAACACCATGCCGCACTGAACAACATTATGCCGCACTGAACAACACCATGCCGCACTGAACAACACCATCCCGCACTGAACAACACCATGCCGCATTGAACAACACCATGCCGCACTGAACAACACCATCCTGCACTGAACAACACCATCCCGCACTAAACAACACCATGCCGCACTGAACAACATTATGGCGCACTGGACAACATTATGCCGCACTGAACAACACCATGCCGCACTGAACAACACCATGCCGCACTGAACAACACCATGCCGCACTGAACAACACCATGCCGCACTGAACAACATTATGCCGCACTGAACAACACCATGCCGCACTGAACAACACCATGCCGCACTGAACAACACGATCCCGCATTGAACAACACCATCCTGCACTGAACAACACCATGCCGCACTGAACAACACCATGCCGCACTGAACAACACCATTCCGCACTGAACAACACCATGCCGCACTGAACGACACCATCCTGCACTGAACAACACCATCCCGCACTGAACAACACCATGCCGCATTAAACAACACCATGCCGCACTGAACAACACCATCCCGCACTGAACAACACCACCCCGCACTGAACAACACGATCCCGCATTGAACAACACCATCCCGGACTGAACAACACCATGCCGCACTGAACAACACCATTCCGCACTGAACAACACCATGCCGCACTGAACAACACCATGCCGCACTGAACAACACCATGCCGCACTGAACAACACCATGCCGCACTGAACAACACCATGCCGCACTGAACAACACCATCCCGCACTGAACAACACCATGCCGCATTGAACAACACCATGCCGCACTGAACAACACCATCCTGCACTGAACAACACCATCCCGCACTGAACAACACCATGCCGCACTGAACAACATTATGGCGCACTGAACAACATTATGCCGCACTGAACAACACCATGCCGCACTGAACAACACCATGCCGCACTGAACAACACCATGCCGCACTGAACAACATTATGCCGCACTGAACAACATTATGCCGCACTGAACAACACCATGCCGCACTGAACAACACCATGCCGCACTGAACAACACCATGCCGCACTGAACAACACGACGTCGCACTGAACAACACGACGCCGCACAGAACAACACGACGCCGCACAGAATAACACAATACCGCACAGAACAACACAATACCGCACAAACAGTTTTAGATAATATTACGTCGCAGTCATGTGACGCGGACATGACGTCAATAGGCGGAACTCACGGCAAAATTATAATCCGTGGGCGTGGCTTGCAACAGGAAGTAGGAAAGCGGCAGTTCTGGCAAACAAGACACAGCTGTTAGTAACACGATGACTAACAAGGCAAATATTTTTGTTTTCAGCTTGCAACTTGACCGTCTAGAGCGTACAAGGTAATTACAACTGTTTTTTTTTAGCCCTGAAAAGCAAGGGAGTGTGGCGTTTGGGAGGAATGTCGAACTCGGCGTCTGCTTCCAGCCACAGACGCCAAATTTCGACGATTATTTCGACTGGTCAACGGTTGTAAATTATTGCGTTGACTAAAAACTTTATTTAACTCTACTCTTAACTTTGCCGTTTCAGATATGCGGGTATTACACCGCGGAAATGACGTCAATAGGCTGAACTCTCGCCAAAATTCAAATCTGTGGGCGCAATGGCCTTGAGCGAGACACCGGATACAAACACGACGATTATCAACAGAAATATCTTTATTTTCCGCTTGCAAGTGGACCGTCTAGAGCGTACACGGTAAGTACAACTCATTGTGTTTAAAAAGATTTACGTTTGTGTAGTTTGCGTTGCGTTGTATCTGTGAATGTTGGTTGAGGCTAAATGTTAATGTTTAATTTCATTCCTTTAGGTTCCACGGTGTTTGTTGGCTGTATGTTTTCCACTGCAAGAAGAGGCTCGTATCATTGACCAGCAGGAGCTACAATGGTGAGTACCCCTTTCGTCTTCCATTTATGTTAAACACTTCCTATTTCATGTCTAACAGTACTCGATTTAACAAATAACCATAAATAAATACAGTGTGGGCAGTCACGTTAACATATGTGATTATCCTGCCTAATATGTTTATCACAAATATGTCACTAATCACTAATATGTTTATTTGTTTATCACAACACCTTTGGACCTTCAGCAATCGATTATTTACCTTCATCTACATAGAGACAGAACGATGGTGTCTTAAACATCTCATTCATTTCACCAAATAACTTCACGCAGGTGGATAACGGCCGTCTCGGTCACGCTATGTTGCGTGATGCAGTTTTGAAGAACCAAATGCATTTATTCAATGAATAAGTCAAGCTAGTTCTATGTTTATGATGTTGTAAGTTACGGTACCGATTGAAGTTGAGTTCGAAGCCAGTGGAAAACAGCGCTGCGTTTGTGCTCTCCAGGTACAAATGTTGTGATCTCTGACTGACGACCGGGCGAGACTCGAGTAAGAGATGTCCAAACGAGCTCCGGCAGGGCGGGCCAAGGCGGAGCGAACGGACGCCCTTCAGGCCGCCAATGACGAGCTGAGAACCAAACTGATGGACGTCCAGTTAGAACTTCAGCAGGAGAAGAACAAGGTGAAAACCTCAACAGACAGACACTGCCTGCCTCCCTGCCTGCCTCCCTGCCTGCCTCCCTGCCTGCCTCCCTGCCTGCCTCCCTCCCTCCCAGTTTTCCCGATGTAGATTAGACATGCGTGTGCCATGACTGTGTCAGCCTACATCAACAAATGCACCGAGGACGTCAGCACCACTAAGAATATCATCACCCGGGGCAACCAACGACCCTGGATGACTGAGGAGGTACGTCAAACGCTACGAGCGCGGAACTCTGCCTTCAAGTCTGGCGACAAGGAGACACTGAGGACAGCGAGAGCCAACTTGAACCGTGCCATCAGGATAGCGAAGCGAGACCGCAGTCGAAAATTTCAGGATCGTTTCCACGACGTCAAAAACATCAGGAGTATGTGGCAAGGCATACGGGCGATTACAGACTACAACTCACCCTCCCCCCCCCCGGTGGGTGTAGTTGATGCTGACTTTCTAAATGGTCTAAATAACTTCTTTGGGAGGTTCGAGGCACTAAACGGCACTCCAGCAGTTAAAACTGTCCCCCATCAGGAAGAGGAGGTACTCTGCCTTGACTCCGCCGATGTGTTGAAGACCCTGAGGAGAGTCAACCCCTGTAAGGCCCCTGGCCCCGACAACATTCCTGGGCGTGTGTTCAGGGAATGTGCAAGTCATCTGGCTGGGGTCATCACAGACATTTTTAACACCTCGCTGGGCCAAGCCACAGTGCCGGCGTGCTTTAAGACTGCCTCCATCATTCCGGTGCCGAAGAAACCTCAAATCACCTCATTTAATGATTACCGGCCTGTTGCACTGACTCCGGTTATGATGAAGTGCTTCGAAAGGCTGCTTAAAGGTCACATCGTTTCCAGACTCCCCCTATTATTTGACCCGTTCCAGTTTGCCGACCGGCAAAACCGCTCCACTCAGGACGCCATCTCCTCCGTTCTTCACCTGAGCCTGGCTCACCTGGAGGAGAAGAACACCCATGTGCGGAGGCTGTTCCTGGACTTCAGCTCAGCGTTTAACACCATCATCCCACAGCATCTGGTAGGAAAATTGGAACACCTGGGCTTCAACACCCCCCTTCGCAACTGGCTGCTAGACTTCCTCACCAACAGACCTCAGTCAGTCCGGGTCGGACAGAACACCTCTGATGTCATCACCCTCAGCACAGGCTCCCTTCAGGGCTGCGTCCTGAGCCCCCTGCTGTGCACCCTGATGACACACGACTGCGTCCTCAGGTTCACCACCAATCACATCGTGAAGTCAGCAGACGACACAACGGTGGTGGGGCTCATCAGAGACAACAACGACCTGGACTACAGAGAGGAGGTGGAGCAGCTGGTGGGCTGGTGCAGAGAAAACAGCCTGATCCTGAATGAGGAGAAGATGAAGGAGATCATCGTCGACTTCAGGAAAAAACAGCCTCACCACGCTCCACTGATCATCAACAGCTCAGCTGTGGAGGTGGTCAGCACCACCAAATTCCTGGGGGTCCACATCACAGAAGACCTCACCTGGACTATGAACACTACGGCACTGGTCAAGAGGGCACAGAAGCGCTTGTACTTCCTGCGGAGGATGAGGAGAGCCCACCTGCCCCCACCCATCATGAGGACGTTCTACAGGAGCACCATAGAGAGCATTCTGACAAGCTGTCTCTCTGTGTGGTGTGGAGGCTGCACCGCCTCCGATTGGAAGAACGTGAGGAGAGTGGTGAGGACAGCAGAGAGGATCATAGGGGCTCCTCTTCCCTCCATTCAGGACATTTCATCTCAGCGCTGCATGTCCCGTGCCCGTAACATCATCAATGACCCATCACACCCCCACCATGGACTGTTCTCCCTGCTGCCCTCTGGGAAGAGGTTTGCAGCATCCGCTGCAGGTCCACCAGGTTCTGCAACAGCTTTTTCCCTGCTGTCATCAGACTGTTGAACACTAGAACTGTTGAGCTCTAAACTGAACTCTGCATCACACATTCACAGAACTGTACTTTATGACACTACGGACCTCTATCTTGCACTATCTCGCACTACCAACTTTACTGAACTTGTATAAACCCTTTAAATAGAAGTTTAATACATGGTTTAGCATTCCTCTGCACACTCTTGAATACTGTTTTGCCTACTTGCACTATTGCATAATTATCACTGCTGCACTTTATACTTATTTTTAATATATATATATATATATATAGTATATATGTATATATATATATTTTCATAGGATATGTTACTTCTATTCAACTGCAATATCACTACTTTGTTGTAAGACGTATGCAACGGAATTTCGTTTTGTATGCACCATGTGCAGACAAGATGACAATAAAGTTTGTCTAAGTCTAAGTCATGTCAGGTCAGCTGTCTGGAGAGAGAGAGAAGTCAGGACCTGCGGGCGGAGCACCACCGTGCCACCGCCGCCATGACGGAACTCAAAAGCAAACTCCATGAGGAGAAGCAGAAAGAGTTAGCCATTACCAGGGAGACATTACTGCGGCAGCATGAAATGGAGCTGATGAGAGTGATCAAAATCAAAGATGGAGAGATCCAGCGACTGAATGCCTTGGTCCTCAGCCTGAGGGACGGCTCCATGGACAAGGTGATCCGCTCTATCCGTGTCTGACTATCCGCACGCCACGTCGGGCTTCGATGCGGCCGCTACCGTATTGTGTAGCTTGTCCCCAGTAAGCGTCGCGGCGCTCCGTTGCGGTCTCAACGGCCCGGTGTGGCGCAATGTCTGCTCAGGTGAGGAGGGGGGGCGCTTTGCTGGCGGAGGTGGAGGAGACGCGGCGGTGTCGGGAGACCGAGCGGTGTCGCCTCCACCAGGAGCGCGGAAGAAGCCCTGGCAGCGGCCCAGCAGGCCTGGCAGTCCCGAGCGGCCGAGCTCCGATCGGCTCATCACCAGCATCGGGAGGAGCTGAGCCGAACCAAGAGAGACTGCGAGAGGGAGATCCGCCGACTGGTAGGACTGATCAGATGCGCGGTGCGTGGCTATGTTCCCAATTTCGTTGTATACCTGCAGTGCAATGACACCTAAGGCATTCTATTCTATTCTATTTCACAAGAAGAAAATGTCCGGTTGCTCGCTTCGCTTTTGTCACAGCAAAGGTGTTCTAGTCGATTCAAGAAAAAAATTGGCCGGTTGCTCTCTTTGTTTTTGTCACAATTCTGGCAAATGAGTTTGCCCGCCTGCCTGAGCGCTCCCCGTTTGTACATCCAGACGGATGAGATCAAGCTGAAAGACAGAGCGGTTAGTGTTTTGGATGAAGCCCTGGGGCCGGCCACGTCCACCGCCTTCAGCTGCAGACTCAGGCTGCCGAGCAGCAGATCGCTGCCCTGAGGGATTCCCAAAGGGCGGGCCTAAACTACCCTGGAAGTGGGGTCAACGCCGCTACTAGCAATCCTCTTCATTGCGTAAGCCACCTCATCACACACTTGCAGTACGCATGACTTAGTTCGTTGCTGGAGGAAGGTAGCACAAAAACAGTTTTGAACTTTGAACGAGTGCTTGTGTGTGTGTGTTGCGGGGCGTTTTCAGTCTCAGGAGGATCGGGACACGCGACGGTTTCATCTGAAAATCGCTGAGCTCAGCGCAGTCATCAGGAAACTGGAGGATCGAAACGCCCTGCTTTCTGAAGAGCGCAATGAACTGGTAATTTATTGACGGCACGCTTGAAGGTTTGCGCTACGTTTGATGCGCGCCATCCAGCGAGGCACCCATTGCGCTTGCTTATTAGTTGAGCGGCGCGGCGAGTCGGTTGCCTGGTAGATGTCTTTTATTGGGAGCCAAAGCCACGATTCCGTTCAAACCGATGCAAAAGGAATGGATACGTTCTGGCCCGCGTGTTGTGCGTCTTTCACATCCCGCACTTCATGCTTGCAGCTAAAGCGACTGAGAGAAACAGAAAGCCAGTTTCTGCCACTCCTGTACAAAAACAAACGCCTGAGCAGGAAGAATGAAGAACTCTCGCTGGTGCTGTGTCGCCTTGAAAACAAAGTGCGCTTTGTCACCCAGGAGAACGAGGAGATGGCAAGCTTGGTAAGTCGACGCGGACAACGGCGGCGTGCCAACAGAGTCCACTGCATTTGTGTTCCACAGAGAAGGCCTAGTTCGCTCAATGACCTGGACCGCGGTTGCGGCCAGCAGGACGGTGAAATGGAGTTCCTTCAAGTTGTGGAGCAGCGGCACATCATCGACGACTTGTCCAAGGTCTTCAGGCAGGCGACTCGGTGCACGTACGGCAGCGCCGCGCTCGCTCGCTGTCGCCAGGAAACCTTTTCCGTCCAAAGCTTGGCCGGCGGCCGCCATCCAAAAAATTGGCCCCTTAAATTCCGACCTTTCAAGCAGGAGCATTGTGCGCACGCGTTTGAACACGCTTTAGACTTGTTTTGCCGTTTTCAGCAGCTCAAAGCTCCCGTTTTGTCAGCGCCTTTGCCACTCGCTGTGCGCTGAAAACGACGGACTTGCCCGGCTGCTCAGCCCGTCAACCATGAGCCGCGAGCGCGACGTCATTGTCCGTAGGCAGCTAGTGGCAAAATGCACCCTGTTAGAGTTGCGCTCGCTCCAACTTATTTTGCAAGAACCACACGGGAGACAAGTAAGTTCTTTTGGACACCTGCAGGTGGAGAGTCCATCCGTTGTACGAATGAAGTCTGACTCTCGGCTCCTGCACGAGCATTTTAATTAAGAGAAACAGGGTGGGTGTAAGAGTGGATTGAATAGAGGAAGCCCTTGACCTCTAGTCAAAACATAGCAAGGGGTGTTTTACGACTTTGTGTAGGAAGGGATAAGCGATAGGGATAAATAAGGGATAAATAATATTATTTATTACAGGTCGCAGTCAAAGTCAAAGCAACACAATGATACGATAAAGATAATCTGGAAAACCCTGACACACCCTGTAGTTGTCACTTTTGGAAAAGACGAGCGTCCCTCCAATCATCGCCGGTGACGTGTTTTTCAGGCTCTGGAGACAGGAGCTCATGTCAGAAATGTCATTGTGAGTCGCGTTTGTTTCTGCGCCGGAGCCGTTCGTTCCCTTTGCATCCAAAGAATCTCAAAGGCGGATTATTTGTGTCGACAGGAGAGAGATTTGCTGCTACGATACCCACGTCGAGAATCTCTGAGGAGGAACAAAGCGTGAGGTCCTGCAAGGTGAGTCTGTTTGTTTGCGGCTGCTTGGTGTTGCGCAAGATGAAATGGCCTTTTTCTCGCTATCGTTCCTCTCGTCGATTCATCGTGAGGTGTCGCTTCAGTTTGTTCAGAGAGATGTTCGCTTCCGCGCCCGCAGGTCATCGAAACATTTTACGGCTACGACGAAGACGTGTTGGTGGACTCGGACGGATCGTCCTTGTCTTTTCACACCGACAGAACCCCCGACACGGAACCCGAAGAGGTAGCCCGCCATTTCTGCCAGCGTATTGGCACCAAACATTCCTCTTCAGCCTGGAATCGGACTCGTCTTTGCGTCGCGGGTGCTTTGTCGCCGGTCTGACTGATTCTGGTACTAGTGCTGTGTTGCATTGGTGTGTGCATGAAGAGGCGGAGCTTCGCTACCGCCAGCTGACGCAAGAATATCAAGCGCTGCAACGAGCCTACGCTCTGCTAGCCCAGACCAGCGAAAGGGGACTACGACGCCGAGAAGGAGATCAAGGTGGCGCCCCTTCCCGCAACCCCCGGCCGGGTCGCAGCCTCCCCGTTCTCACCCAGCCTCGGGTGTTCTCTGGTCTGAAAGGAGGAGGAGGAGCCTCCCTCCTCCTCCTTTCAGACCAGAGAAAAGCTGATGGTAGAAATGGGTCACTATCAAAGCAGAGTAGCAGATCTGGAGTCAGCGCTGAAGCAACAAGGACAGGTAAGCTCATCAATGAGCACACCTTTTTCTCAGACAAAATAGCTACATTCTTCAGTCACTCATCCGTCTGGCATTACTGGACCAACCCCCCCCCCCCCCCCCCCGAACGTGGCTGGGAAAATGCGGAGAAAAGCAAATGTCATTTTCCAGTCAACCAAAGAATTTGTGGATGAAAATGACACAACATTCCAAAGCTGTCCACGCGTTTGTCTCTTCTAGAATGTCAAGTGGGTGGAGGAGAAGCAGCTGCTGCGTCAGAGCAATCAGCAGTTGGCCGAAAAGGTGACGGAAAGAAAGGCGCTGGGCGGAGTCGCTTGGCGTCACACCTGTCGGGAAGCCCCGCAGATGAGGTCTGACTGTCTTTTCAGGTCAGGCGGATGGAGGCGGAAGAAGCGCGTCTGAAAGAGCACATCCAGGATATCCGAGACCAAAACGAACTGCTTGAGTTCCGCATCCTGGAGCTGGAGGTGGGAAGACTCGCACAAGCGTGTTGAGGCCAGAGATGTGACGGACGGACGGACGGACGGACGGACGGATGCATGCCTCTGCCTTTCAGGAGAGGGAGTGGCGCTCCCCCGTCTTGAAGTTTCTGCAAGTCCGTTTCCCAGACGGCCTCAGCCCTTTGCAGATCTACTGCGAGGCCGAGGGCGTGAGCGTACGTAAGGCGTCCCTCGCAACCCTAACCTTAACCCGAGGTCCCAGAACACCTTACATTGCTCCTTGCGCCTTTCCCCCGGACATCGTCATCAGTGATCTGATGAAGAAGCTGGACATCCTGGGCTATAACGCCGTAAGTGTATGTCGAACTCCTTATGTTCGCACTCCACGAGACTCGGCGGCTCAAATGTGACTTTTGGAAGGCTTTGCGCTGAAAGAAGCTTGTTGACGCTGTGCCTTTGGGCTCTTGCAGAATCTCACCAACGAGGAGCAGGTGGTCGTGATTCACGCCAGGACCCTTCTCACCCTAGCCGAGAAGGTAACGCGCACGTCCACGCACGCTCTCGCATTCTGCTTATGTGACAGCAGCCTTTCCTCAGTGGTTAGAATACATCAAAGTGACCAAGTCAGCACTTCAACAGAAGATGTTGGACATTGAAAGTGAGAAGGTAGACAGACACGCGACATCAGCCAAGGGGAACTCCGGCAATGTGCCCCAACAATTCTGACCTTGAGCTGTGCTAGGATATGTTCTGCAAGCAGAAGGGCTACCTGGATGAAGAGTTGGACTTCAGGAAGTGTTCCATGGACCAGGCTCATAAGGTAAGCCGCCCTCAAATCTCCCGCCGGACCACTGATGGACGAGGATTGCGGCCCAGAGGATCCTGGAGCTGGAGGCCATGTTGTACGAGGCGCTACCGCAGCGGGACTGCCCCGCCACGGACGGCGAAAAAGCCAGCCACGCTGGCGTGAATGACGTGCTGACGGCGGATCAGAGAGAAGAGCTTAGGAGCGCCGTGGACCAATGGAAGCGAGCCCTGATGTGCGAGTTGAGGGAGCGCGACGCTTGCATCCTCCAAGAGAGAATGGATCTGCTGCACAGCGCGCAACAGGTAAGGGCCCAAAGCCAGCCCGGCACTTACTTGCACGCTTACTGGCTTTTGAATGCCACTTTCCATTTGTCCGTCCTAGAGGAACAAAGAGCTGAAAGAATTCATCGAAGCTCAGAAGAGACAAATCAAACAATTGGAGGAGAAGTTTCTGTTTCTCTTTCTATTCTTCTCCTTGGCCTTCATTCTGTGGCCCTAACACCAGCTGGTGAGTGAGCTCCAGCGGCACCGCACTCGACACCTCCGATACACTGCCAGCCGGTCTCAGACGTTGGCAGACGCTCCGATGCCAACGTATACCCCCCGCCACGGTGACAGAGGCACCGCGTCACACCGGCGCTCATCCAATCAGAAGGCAGGAAAAGCAAATTCACATGCAGGGCACTTTTGAACCAGAAGAGAGCGCCACAAAAAACGGTTGTTGCCCCAAACGCGCACTAAAAAGGGTCAGAATAACAAGAGTCCCACTGGCCAGCCGGGGCCACCCGTCCAGCTGTTTCTTCAGGGGGGAAAAAAATTGGAGTCACCGGTGAGTACATTTTGCATTTAGCTCTGCTTTTCTGCTTCTGTCTTCAAGTGTGTGGCATCCTGCGATCAAAGAGTCAGCCAACCCCAAAGCGGTTGACCTCAACGTCCCACCACCATGCCTACCAGAGCAGGTGACGTGATGCTTTGGACATCCTTCCGTCTCAGATGCCCAAAAGTACTCTTTGCCACATCTGCGGCAATACGGTGTCTTTTCAAAGGTGCAAATAAATCCAGCGTGGGCGGAACACGCACGTCTTCGGTTTTTCCCGCTTTGTTTGTGTGACAGCTGTTGTGAAAATTTTATACAAATAAAGTTGTATAGTACAGGTTTGGCCAAGCCGCAACTCCCGAACCGCATGCGGCTCTTTTATGTTCATATCAACATTTGTGTGTGTGTGTGTGTGTGGGGGGGGGGGGGGGGGGGGTTGTGCGTGTTGGCTTCACTTGAGTTCAATTTGGTATTTTGGTCAAAAGCGCATGTGGTGAAATTCCACAAAGTAGGATGGGCAAACACATTTCTTTAAACTATGAGTGTCAATTGGGCTCTCGAAATGGCAGGGAAAAGATGCACAGCAAAACGAAAATACGTAGATGAACACAGGACGTTTTAATCAGAGTGGGAAAGTTTCTATTTTTTGTTGAACGTGATGGCAAACCATTCTGCCTGATATGTCAGACCTCAGCGCATTTCAAAGATTCAAATCTTCAGCGCCATGCACTTCAGCTCACTCCATGCTAACATTGATCAGGCGTCGAACCCGCATCATCATGCTTAAGAGGTGGCCATGCTAACCAGTGCGCCATTATGTCAACGCATAATAACTAAGTCTACTGGTCAAAACAGCGGTTACTATATGACGTCGCTACGTCGTGGTCACGTGACGCAGACAAGACGTCAATGGACGTGGGCAGAGTTAACTTGTTTAAAAGGGAGTAGGCAGAAGAAATATTTAATTTATTTAAATCTATTTTGAGTGCACACCATTATGCCAATGCATAACAACTGTAAATCTACTAAACAAAACAGCGGTTGCTATATGACATCTGCCACGTCGTGGTCACGTGACATACGTGACGTCGATGGGCGTAACTTTCGCCGGAATTCAAATCCGCGGGGAGAGTTAACTTGTTTAAAAGAGAGTGGGCAGAAGAATTATTTAATTTATTTAAATCTATTTGGTGTGTGCGCCATTATGTCAATGCATAACAACTGTAAGTCTACTAAACAAAACAGCGGTTGCTATTTGACGTCTGCCACGTCGTGGTCACGTGACGCGGACGTGACGTCGACGCCTACTTTACATCCCACCGATCACAGGACTCCTCGGCTGCATAACCGTGCCCCCTTCCCAACCAATCGGATTTGCTATACGCGAAAACGACGCCAATGGAAAGAGCTTCCGCCCAAATTTAAATCCGTGGGCGTGGCTCGCAGCAGGAAGTAGGAAAATGGCGGCGATGTTGACAAAGACACAGCGGATGGTAACATACGACTAACAAGAGAAATATTTTTATTTTCTGCTTGCAACTGGACCGTCCAGAGCGTACACGGTAAGTACAACTCATCGTTTTTAAAAAGAAGTACTTTTGTTGCCCTGAAAAGCGAGTGAGCGTGGCGTTTGTGGGGGACGTCGAATTTCGACGATTCTTTCTGGTCAACGGTTGTAAATGATTGTGTTGATTAAAAAAGAAAACTTGATGTAACTCTACTTTTAACTGCCGTTTCAGATAGATTTGGAATTGCATCACATCCAATTTTGCCTAGAGCGTACACGGTAAGTAACACTCGTTGTGTTTAAGGAGATTTACGTTTGTAATAGCAGAAGTGTAGCCGCGTTGCGTTGTACGTGTGAATGTTGGTCCGGGCGAAATGTTAATGTTTAATTTCATTCCTTTAGGTTCCACGGTGTTTGTTGGCTGCAAGTTTTCCACTGCAAGAAGAGGCTCATATCATTGACCAGGAGCGAGCTACAATGGTGAGTAGCCATAACATTTATGTTAAACACTTCCTATTTCATGTCTAACAGTACTTGATTTAACAAATAACCATAAATAAATACAGTGTGGGCACTGAAGTTAACATATGTGATTATACTGCCTAATCTGTCACCGAGTAGATTGTTGCAAAGTAATATAAGATCCAAAGTTGTAATTCAGAATAGTTTTCAAAAGAAGGCCATTAGAATTATATACAAGTCTGATTACCCTGAACAAGCTATTAATTAAATCACAAATTCTTCAATTCAAAGATTTGGTAGATTATCAGACAAATAATGTCTAACAGTAATTGATTTAACACATCACGATAAGTAGATTGAGTGTGGGCACTCTCAAGTTAACATATGTGATTATACTGCCTAATCTGTTACAGAGTATGTTGTTGCCAAGTAATGTAGAATAGATCCAAAGTAGTAATCCAGAATAGTTTTGAAGAGGCCATTAGAATGATAAACAAATCTGATTACCTTGAACATAATAACAAGCTAAGTGTTTAATATGTCCTATGAAGTCAAAATTGGGCACCATCATGTGGTGAAATTTGGAATTGCATCACATCCAATTTTGCCTGGGAACAAACAGATTACATAAATCTTAGTTTTGAATAAGCCACTCCTTCTCAAACAAGTAAACTCTGCCCATTTTGCGCAGTAGATGTTCTGTTAATATCTAGTATTTATACAAAGTCATAATTTAAATTGCTTTCAACCTTCATTCATCGGTTCAACCAACATTACTCGCTCTTATTACCAACTTGTATTGATTTAACTAAGCGTTTAATACTTCCTATCAGGTCTCAAATCGAGATTTGGCAAAATACAATTTCAGCAAATCCAATTTTGCCAGGGAACAAAAATAGATTAAATAAACTAAATAAGTCCTCTTCCCATTAAATAAATCAGAAAAGTCTGTCTTGTAACCAGTCCTCTTCAAACAAGTAAAGTCTGCCCATTTTGTGCCGTAGATTTTGTGTCTATGCCTAGTATTTAAACAAAATCATAATTTAAACGACTTCTTTCCTTCATTCACTTTGGAAATTTGGAATTGCAGCAAATCGAATTTTGGCAGGGAACAAAAATAGATCAATTAAACTAAATAAGTCTTCTTCCCATTAAATAAATTAAAAAAGTCTGTCTTGTAACCAGTCCTTTTCAAACAAGTAAAGTCTGCCCATTTTGTGCCGTCGATTTTGTGTTAATGCCTAGTATTTATACAAAATCATAATTTAAAGGACTTCATTCCTTCATTCACTTTGGAAATTTGGAATTGCAGCACATCAAATTTTGCCTGGGAAGAAAAGTAGATTAAATAAATTTAATAAGTCTTACTACTTCCCATTAAATAAATTAAATACGTCTTACTTGTTCCCACTCCTTTTCAAAACAGTAGTTTAAAACGAGGGCCCTTCACTCAATCTTTAACCTCAACCCCGCACGTTGTGTTGTATCTGTGAATGTTGGTTGTGGCCAAATGATAGTTTTCTTTCATTCGTTTAGGTTCCAAGAAAACTTGATGTAACTCTACTTTTAACTGCCGTTTCAGATAAGCGGGTATTACGTCGCAGTCAAATGCCGCGGATATGACGTAATTGCCCGAACCTCCGCCAAAATTCAAATCTGTTGGCGCGATGGCCGTGAGCCACTGAGCAGCGACGATTATCAACAGAAATATCTTTATTTTCTGCTTGCAACTGGACCGTCTAGAGCGTACACGGTAAGTAACACTCATTGTGTTTAAGGAGATTTACGTTTGTAATAGCAGAAGTGTAGCCGCGTTGCGTTGTACGTGTGAAAATTGGTCGAGGCGAAATGTTAATGTTTAATTTCATTCCTTTAGGTTCCACGGTGTTTGTTGGCTGCAAGTTTTCCACTGCAAGAAGAGGCTCGTATCATTGACCAGGAGCGAGCTACAATGGTGAGTAGCCATAACATTTATGTTAAACACTTCCTATTTCATGTCTAACAGTACTTGATTTAACAAATAACCATAAATAAATACAGTGTGGGCACTGAAGTTAACATATGTGATTATACTGCCTAATCTGTCACGGAGTAGATTGTTGCAAAGTAATATAAGATCCAAAGTTGTAATTCAGAATAGTTTTCAAAAGAAGGCCATTAGAATTATATACAAGTCTGATTACCCTGAACAAGCTATTAATTAAATCACAAATTCTTCAATTCAAAGATTTGGTAGATTATCAGACAAATAATGTCTAACAGTAATTGATTTAACACATCACGATAAGTAGATTGAGTGTGGGCACTCTCAAGTTAACATATGTGATTATACTGCCTAATCTGTTACAGAGTATGTTGTTGCCAAGTAATGTAGAATAGATCCAAAGTAGTAATCCAGAATAGTTTTGAAGAGGCCATTAGAATGATAAACAAATCTGATTACCTTGAACATAATAACAAGCTAAGTGTTTAATATGTCCTATGAAGTCAAAATTGGGCACCATCATGTGGTGAAATTTGGAATTGCATCACATCCAATTTTGCCTGGGAACAAACAGATTACATAAATCTTAGTTTTGAATAAGCCACTCCTTCTCAAACAAGTAAACTCTGCCCATTTTGCGCAGTAGATGTTCTGTTAATATCTAGTATTTATACAAAGTCATAATTTAAATTGCTTTCAACCTTCATTCATCGGTTCAACCAACATTACTCGCTCTTATTACCAACTTGTATTGATTTAACTAAGCGTTTAATACTTCCTATCAGGTCTCAAATCGAGATTTGGCAAAATACAATTTCAGCAAATCCAATTTTGCCAGGGAACAAAAATAGATTAAATAAACTAAATAAGTCCTCTTCCCATTAAATAAATCAGAAAAGTCTGTCTTGTAACCAGTCCTCTTCAAACAAGTAAAGTCTGCCCATTTTGTGCCGTAGATTTTGTGTCTATGCCTAGTATTTAAACAAAATCATAATTTAAACGACTTCTTTCCTTCATTCACTTTGGAAATTTGGAATTGCAGCAAATCGAATTTTGGCAGGGAACAAAAATAGATCAATTAAACTAAATAAGTCTTCTTCCCATTAAATAAATTAAAAAAGTCTGTCTTGTAACCAGTCCTTTTCAAACAAGTAAAGTCTGCCCATTTTGTGCCGTCGATTTTGTGTTAATGCCTAGTATTTATACAAAATCATAATTTAAAGGACTTCATTCCTTCATTCACTTTGGAAATTTGGAATTGCAGCACATCAAATTTTGCCTGGGAAGAAAAGTAGATTAAATAAATTTAATAAGTCTTACTACTTCCCATTAAATAAATTAAATACGTCTTACTTGTTCCCACTCCTTTTCAAAACAGTAGTTTAAAACGAGGGCCCTTCACTCAATCTTTAACCCCAACCCCGCACGTTGTGTTGTATCTGTGAATGTTGGTTGTGGCCAAATGATAGTTTTCTTTCATTCGTTTAGGTTCCAAGAAAACTTGATGTAACTCTACTTTTAACTGCCGTTTCAGATAAGCGGGTATTACGTCGCAGTCATGTGCCGTGGATATGACGTAATTGCCCGAACCTCCGCCAAAATTCAAATCTGTTGGCGCGATGGCCGTGAGCCACTGAGCAGCGACGATTATCAACAGAAATATCTTTATTTTCTGCTTGCAACTGGACCGTCTAGAGCGTACACGGTAAGTAACACTCATTGTGTTTAAGGAGATTTACGTTTGTAATAGCAGAAGTGTAGCCGCGTTGCGTTGTACGTGTGAAAATTGGTCGAGGCGAAATGTTAATGTTTAATTTCATTCCTTTAGGTTCCACGGTGTTTGTTGGCTGCAAGTTTTCCACTGCAAGAAGAGGCTCGTATCATTGACCAGGAGCGAGCTACAATGGTGAGTAGCCATAACATTTATGTTAAACACTTCCTATTTCATGTCTAACAGTACTTGATTTAACAAATAACCATAAATAAATACAGTGTGGGCACTGAAGTTAACATATGTGATTATACTGCCTAATCTGTCACGGAGTAGATTGTTGCAAAGTAATATAAGATCCAAAGTTGTAATTCAGAATAGTTTTCAAAAGAAGGCCATTAGAATTATATACAAGTCTGATTACCCTGAACATAACAACAAGCTATTAATTAAATCACAAATTCTTCAATTCAAAGATTTGGTAGATTATCAGACAAATAATGTCTAACAGTAATTGATTTAACACATCACGATAAGTAGATTGAGTGTGGGCACTCTCAAGTTAACAGATATGATTATACTGCCTAATCTGTTACAGAGTATGTTGTTGCCAAGTAATGTAGAATAGATCCAAAGTAGTAATCCAGAATAGTTTTGAAGAGGCCATTAGAATAATAAACAAATCTGATTACCTTGAACATAATAACAAGCTAAGTGTTTAATATGTCCTATGAAGTCAAAATTGGGCACCATCATGTGGTGAAATTTGGAATTGCATCACATCCAATTTTGCCTGGGAACAAACAGATTAAATAAATCTTAGTTTTGAATAAGCCACTCCTTCTCAAACAAGTAAACTCTGCCCATTTCGCGCAGTAGATGTTCTGTTAATATCTAGTATTTATACAAAGTCATAATTTAAATTGCTTTCAACCTTCATTCATCGGTTCAACCAACATTACTCGCTCTTATTACCAACTTGTATTGATTTAACTAAGCGTTTAATACTTCCTATCAGGTCTCAAGGCAAGATTTGGCAAAATACAATTTCAGCAAATCCAATTTTGCCAGGGAACAAAAATAGATTAAATAAACTAAATAAGTCTTCTTCCCATTAAATAAATCAGAAAAGTCTGTCTTGTAACCAGTCCTCTTCAAACAAGTAAAGTCTGCCCATTTTGTGCCGTAGATTTTGTGTCTATGCCTAGTATTTAAACAAAATCATAATTTAAACGACTTCTTTCCTTCATTCACTTTGGAAATTTGGAATTGCAGCAAATCGAATTTTGCCAGGGAACAAAAATAGATCAATTAAACTAAATAAGTCTTCTTCCCATTAAATAAATTAAAAAAGTCTGTCTTGTAACCAGTCCTTTTCAAACAAGTAAAGTCTGCCCATTTTGTGCCGTCGATTTTGTGTTAATGCCTAGTATTTATACAAAATCATAATTTAAAGGACTTCATTCCTTCATTCACTTTGGAAATTTGGAATTGCAGCACATCAAATTTTGCCTGGGAAGAAAAGTAGATTAAATAAATTTAATAAGTCTTACTACTTCCCATTAAATAAATTAAATACGTCTTACTTGTTCCCACTCCTTTACAAAAAAGTAGTTTAAAACGAGGTCCCTTCACTCAACCTTTAACCCTATTTATTCACCTTCTAGGCTAAGTGTTAAAGGCTAAGTGTTAAAGGCTAAGTGTTAAAGGCTAAGTGTTAGAGGCTAAGTGCCAGAGGCTAGGCGCCAGAGGCGAGTTTTTGTGGGCTGAAGTTTTAGTGGGGTTAGTGTGAATACAATCCAAAAGAATACAACAGAATACAATACAATAGAATATAATACATAGATTAAATTCAATAGCTCTTACTACTTCCCATTAAATAAATTAAATACGTCTTACTTGTTCCCAATCCTTTTCAAAAAAGTAGTTTAAAACGAGGGCCCTTCACTCAACCTTTAACCTCAACCCCGCACGTCACATTGTGTTGTATCTGTGAATGTTGGTTGTGGCCAAATGATAGTTTTCTTTCATTCGTTTAGGTTCCACGGTGTTTGTTGGCTATGTTTTCCACTGTCAGAAGGATGAAAATACAAAGTACAACGCTTGGACGTGGGCGAAGACGTCACCGGTGAGTCCTTCCTTCCTATTTATTTACCTTCTAGATGCTAGAGGCTAAGTGTTAGAGGCTAAGTGTTAGAGGCTAAGTGTTAAACACAATACGAACAACACAACGATACTGCACTGAACAACACGATACCGCACTGAGAAACACGATACCGCACTGAACAACACGATACCGCACTGAACAACACCATGCCGCACTGAACACCATGCCACACTGAACAACACCATCCCGCACTGAACAACACCATGCCGCACTAAACAACACCATGCCGCACTGAACAACACCATGCCTCACTGAACGACACCATGCCGCACTGAAAGACACCATGCCGCACTGAACGACACCATGCCGCACTGAAAGACACCATCCCGCACTGAACACCATGCCGCACTGAACAACACCATCCTGCACTGAACAACACCATCCCGCACTGAACAACACCATGCCGCACTGAACAACATTATGCCGCACTGAACATTATGCCGCACTGAACAACACCATGCCGCACTGAACAACACCATGCCGCACTGAACAACATTATGCCGCACTGAACAACACCATGCCGCACTGAACAACACCATGCCGCACTGAACAACACCATGCCGCACTGAACAACATTATGCCGCACTGAACAACACCATGCCGCACTGAACAACACCATCCTGCACTGAACAACACCATTCCGCATTGAACACCATGCCGCACTGAACAACACCATCCCGCACTGAACAACACCATCCCGCACTGAACAACACCATGCCGCACTGAACAACATTATGCCGCACTGAACAACATTATGCCGCACTGAACAACACCATGCCGCACTGAACAACACCATGCCGCACTGAACAACACCATGCCGCACTGAACAACATTATAACGCACTGAACAACACCATGCCGCAATGAACAACACCATCCCGCACTGAACAACATTATGCCGCACTGAACAACATTATGCCGCACTGAACAACACCATGCCGCACTGAACAACACCATGCCGCACTGAACAACACCATCCTGCACTGAACAACACCATCCCGCACTGAACAACACCATGCCGCACTGAACAACATTATGGCGCACTGAACAACATTATGCCGCACTGAACAACACCATGCCGCACTGAACAACACCATGCCGCAATGAACAACACCATGCCGCAATGAACAACACCATCCCGCACTGAACAACACCATGCCGCACTGAGCAACACCATGCCGCACTGAACAACACCATCCTGCACTGAACAACACCATGCCGCACTGAACAACACCATTCCGCACTGAACAACACCATGCCGCACTGAACAACATTACGCTGCACTGAACAACACCATGCCGCACTGAACAACACCATGCCGCACTGAACAACACCATGCCGCATTGAACAACACCATGCCGCATTGAACAACACCATGCCGCACTGAACAACACCATCCTGCACTGAACAACACCATGCCGCATTGAACAACACCATGCCGCACTGAACAACACCATCCTGCACTGAACAACACCATCCCGCACTGAACAACACCATCCCGCATTGAACAACACCATCCTGCACTGAACAACACCATGCCGCACTGAACAACACCATGCCGCACTGAACAACACCATTCCGCACTGAACAACACCATGCCGCACTGAACAACACCATCCCGCACTGAACAACACCATCCCGCACTGAACAACACCATCCTGCACTGAACAACACCATCCTGCACTGAACAACACCATCCTGCACTGAACAACACCATGCCGCACTGAACAACACCATGCCGCACTGAACAACACCATGCCGCACTGAACAACACCATGCCGCACTGAACAACATTATGCCGCACTGAACAACATTATGTCGCACTGAACAACACCATGCCGCACTGAACAACACCATGCCGCACTGAACAACATTATGCCGCACTGAAAAACACCATGCCGCACTGAACAACACCATCCCGCACTGAACAACACCATGCCGCATTGAACAACACCATGCCGCACTGAACAACACCATGCTGCACTGAACAACATTATGCTGCACTGAACAACACGATCCTGCATTGAACAACACCATGCCGCACTGAACAACACCATCCTGCACTGAACAACACCATCCTGCACTGAACAACACCACCCCGCACTGAACAACACGATCCCGCATTGAACACCATCCCGCACTGAACAACACCATGCCGCACTGAACAACACCATTCCGCACTGAACAACACCATGCCGCACTGAACAACACCATGCCGCACTGAACAACACCATGCCGCACTGAACAACACCATGCCGCACTGAACAACATTATGCCGCACTGAACAACACCATGCCGCACTGAACAACACCATCCCGCACTGAACAACACCATGCCGCATTGAACAACACCATGCCGCACTGAACAACACCATCCTGCACTGAACAACACCATCCCGCACTAAACAACACCATGCCGCACTGAACAACATTATGGCGCACTGGACAACATTATGCCGCACTGAACAACACCATGCCGCACTGAACAACACCATGCCGCACTGAACAACACCATGCCGCACTGAACAACACCATGCCGCACTGAACAACATTATGCCACACTGAACAACACCATGCCGCACTGAACAACACCATGCCGCACTGAACAACACGATCCCGCATTGAACAACACCATCCTGCACTGAACAACACCATGCCGCACTGAACAACACCATGCCGCACTGAACAACACCATTCCGCACTGAACAACACCATGCCGCACTGAACAACACCATGCCGCACTGAACAACACCATGCCGCACTGAACAACATTATGCCGCACTGAACAACATTATGCCGCACTGAACAACATTATGTCGCACTGAACAACACCATGCCGCACTGAACAACACCATGCCGCACTGAACAACATTATGCCGCACTGAACAACACGATCCCGCATTGAACAACACGATCCCGCATTGAACAACACCATGCCGCATTGAACAACACCATGCCGCACTGAACAACACCATGCTGCACTGAACAACATTATGCTGCACTGAACAACATTATGCTGCACTGAACAACACGATCCTGCATTGAACAACACCATGCCGCACTGAACAACACCATCCTGCACTGAACAACACCTTTCCACACTGAACAACACCATGCCGCACTGAACAACATTATGCCGCACTGAACAACACCATGCCGCACTGAACAACACCATGCCGCACTGAACAACACCATGCCGCACTGAACAACACCATGCCGCAATGAACAACACCATCCCGCACTGAACAACACCATGCCGCATTGAACAACACCATGCCGCACTGAACAACACCATCCCGCACTGAACAACACCACCCCGCACTGAACAACACGATCCCGCATTGAACAACACCATCCCGGACTGAACAACACCATGCCGCACTGAACAACACCATTCCGCACTGAACAACACCATGCCGCACTGAACAACACCATGCCGCACTGAACAACACCATGCCGCATTGAACAACACCATGCCGCACTGAACAACATTATGCCGCACTGAACAACACCATGCCGCACTGAACAACACCATCCCGCACTGAACAACACCATGCCGCATTGAACAACACCGTGCCGCACTGAACAACACCATCCTGCACTGAACAACACCATCCCGCACTGAACAACACCATGCCGCACTGAACAACATTATGGCGCACTGAACAACATTATGCCGCACTGAACAACACCATGCCGCACTGAACAACACCATGCCGCACTGAACAACACCATGCCGCACTGAACAACATTATGCCGCACTGAACAACATTATGCCGCACTGAACAACACCATGCCGCACTGAACAACACCATGCCGCACTGAACAACACCATGCCGCACTGAACAACACGACGTCGCACTGAACAACACGACGCCGCACAGAACAACACGACGCCGCACAGAATAACACAATACCGCACAGAACAACACAATACCGCACAAACAGTTTTAGATAATATTACGTCGCAGTCATGTGACGCGGACATGACGTCAATAGGCGGAACTCACGGCAAAATTATAATCCGTGGGCGTGGCTTGCAACAGGAAGTAGGAAAGCGGCAGTTCTGGCAAACAAGACACAGCTGTTAGTAACACGATGACTAACAAGGCAAATATTTTTGTTTTCAGCTTGCAACTTGACCGTCTAGAGCGTACAAGGTAATTACAACTGTTTTTTTTTAGCCCTGAAAAGCAAGGGAGTGTGGCGTTTGGGAGGAATGTCGAACTCGGCGTCTGCTTCCAGCCACAGACGCCAAATTTCGACGATTATTTCGACTGGTCAACGGTTGTAAATTATTGCGTTGACTAAAAACTTTATTTAACTCTACTCTTAACTTTGCCGTTTCAGATATGCGGGTATTACACCGCGGAAATGACGTCAATAGGCTGAACTCTCGCCAAAATTCAAATCTGTGGGCGCAATGGCCTTGAGCGAGACACCGGATACAAACACGACGATTATCAACAGAAATATCTTTATTTTCCGCTTGCAAGTGGACCGTCTAGAGCGTACACGGTAAGTACAACTCATTGTGTTTAAAAAGATTTACGTTTGTGTAGTTTGCGTTGCGTTGTATCTGTGAATGTTGGTTGAGGCTAAATGTTAATGTTTAATTTCATTCCTTTAGGTTCCACGGTGTTTGTTGGCTGTATGTTTTCCACTGCAAGAAGAGGCTCGTATCATTGACCAGCAGGAGCTACAATGGTGAGTACCCCTTTCGTCTTCCATTTATGTTAAACACTTCCTATTTCATGTCTAACAGTACTCGATTTAACAAATAACCATAAATAAATACAGTGTGGGCAGTCACGTTAACATATGTGATTATCCTGCCTAATATGTTTATCACAAATATGTCACTAATCACTAATATGTTTATTTGTTTATCACAACACCTTTGGACCTTCAGCAATCGATTATTTACCTTCATCTACATAGAGACAGAACGATGGTGTCTTAAACATCTCATTCATTTCACCAAATAACTTCACGCAGGTGGATAACGGCCGTCTCGGTCACGCTATGTTGCGTGATGCAGTTTTGAAGAACCAAATGCATTTATTCAATGAATAAGTCAAGCTAGTTCTATGTTTATGATGTTGTAAGTTACGGTACCGATTGAAGTTGAGTTCGAAGCCAGTGGAAAACAGCGCTGCGTTTGTGCTCTCCAGGTACAAATGTTGTGATCTCTGACTGACGACCGGGCGAGACTCGAGTAAGAGATGTCCAAACGAGCTCCGGCAGGGCGGGCCAAGGCGGAGCGAACGGACGCCCTTCAGGCCGCCAATGACGAGCTGAGAACCAAACTGATGGACGTCCAGTTAGAACTTCAGCAGGAGAAGAACAAGGTGAAAACCTCAACAGACAGACACTGCCTGCCTCCCTGCCTGCCTCCCTGCCTGCCTCCCTGCCTGCCTCCCTGCCTGCCTCCCTCCCTCCCAGTTTTCCCGATGTAGATTAGACATGCGTGTGCCATGACTGTGTCAGCCTACATCAACAAATGCACCGAGGACGTCAGCACCACTAAGAATATCATCACCCGGGGCAACCAACGACCCTGGATGACTGAGGAGGTACGTCAAACGCTACGAGCGCGGAACTCTGCCTTCAAGTCTGGCGACAAGGAGACACTGAGGACAGCGAGAGCCAACTTGAACCGTGCCATCAGGATAGCGAAGCGAGACCGCAGTCGAAAATTTCAGGATCGTTTCCACGACGTCAAAAACATCAGGAGTATGTGGCAAGGCATACGGGCGATTACAGACTACAACTCACCCTCCCCCCCCCGGTGGGTGTAGTTGATGCTGACTTTCTAAATGGTCTAAATAACTTCTTTGGGAGGTTCGAGGCACTAAACGGCACTCCAGCAGTTAAAACTGTCCCCCATCAGGAAGAGGAGGTACTCTGCCTTGACTCCGCCGATGTGTTGAAGACCCTGAGGAGAGTCAACCCCTGTAAGGCCCCTGGCCCCGACAACATTCCTGGGCGTGTGTTCAGGGAATGTGCAAGTCATCTGGCTGGGGTCATCACAGACATTTTTAACACCTCGCTGGGCCAAGCCACAGTGCCGGCGTGCTTTAAGACTGCCTCCATCATTCCGGTGCCGAAGAAACCTCAAATCACCTCATTTAATGATTACCGGCCTGTTGCACTGACTCCGGTTATGATGAAGTGCTTCGAAAGGCTGCTTAAAGGTCACATCGTTTCCAGACTCCCCCTATTATTTGACCCGTTCCAGTTTGCCGACCGGCAAAACCGCTCCACTCAGGACGCCATCTCCTCCGTTCTTCACCTGAGCCTGGCTCACCTGGAGGAGAAGAACACCCATGTGCGGAGGCTGTTCCTGGACTTCAGCTCAGCGTTTAACACCATCATCCCACAGCATCTGGTAGGAAAATTGGAACACCTGGGCTTCAACACCCCCCTTCGCAACTGGCTGCTAGACTTCCTCACCAACAGACCTCAGTCAGTCCGGGTCGGACAGAACACCTCTGATGTCATCACCCTCAGCACAGGCTCCCTTCAGGGCTGCGTCCTGAGCCCCCTGCTGTGCACCCTGATGACACACGACTGCGTCCTCAGGTTCACCACCAATCACATCGTGAAGTCAGCAGACGACACAACGGTGGTGGGGCTCATCAGAGACAACAACGACCTGGACTACAGAGAGGAGGTGGAGCAGCTGGTGGGCTGGTGCAGAGAAAACAGCCTGATCCTGAATGAGGAGAAGATGAAGGAGATCATCGTCGACTTCAGGAAAAAACAGCCTCACCACGCTCCACTGATCATCAACAGCTCAGCTGTGGAGGTGGTCAGCACCACCAAATTCCTGGGGGTCCACATCACAGAAGACCTCACCTGGACTATGAACACTACGGCACTGGTCAAGAGGGCACAGAAGCGCTTGTACTTCCTGCGGAGGATGAGGAGAGCCCACCTGCCCCCACCCATCATGAGGACGTTCTACAGGAGCACCATAGAGAGCATTCTGACAAGCTGTCTCTCTGTGTGGTGTGGAGGCTGCACCGCCTCCGATTGGAAGAACGTGAGGAGAGTGGTGAGGACAGCAGAGAGGATCATAGGGGCTCCTCTTCCCTCCATTCAGGACATTTCATCTCAGCGCTGCATGTCCCGTGCCCGTAACATCATCAATGACCCATCACACCCCCACCATGGACTGTTCTCCCTGCTGCCCTCTGGGAAGAGGTTTGCAGCATCCGCTGCAGGTCCACCAGGTTCTGCAACAGCTTTTTCCCTGCTGTCATCAGACTGTTGAACACTAGAACTGTTGAGCTCTAAACTGAACTCTGCATCACACATTCACAGAACTGTACTTTATGACACTACGGACCTCTATCTTGCACTATCTCGCACTACCAACTTTACTGAACTTGTATAAACCCTTTAAATAGAAGTTTAATACATGGTTTAGCATTCCTCTGCACACTCTTGAATACTGTTTTGCCTACTTGCACTATTGCATAATTATCACTGCTGCACTTTATACTTATTTTTAATATATATATATATATATATAGTATATATGTATATATATATATTTTCATAGGATATGTTACTTCTATTCAACTGCAATATCACTACTTTGTTGTAAGACGTATGCAACGGAATTTCGTTTTGTATGCACCATGTGCAGACAAGATGACAATAAAGTTTGTCTAAGTCTAAGTCATGTCAGGTCAGCTGTCTGGAGAGAGAGAGAAGTCAGGACCTGCGGGCGGAGCACCACCGTGCCACCGCCGCCATGACGGAACTCAAAAGCAAACTCCATGAGGAGAAGCAGAAAGAGTTAGCCATTACCAGGGAGACATTACTGCGGCAGCATGAAATGGAGCTGATGAGAGTGATCAAAATCAAAGATGGAGAGATCCAGCGACTGAATGCCTTGGTCCTCAGCCTGAGGGACGGCTCCATGGACAAGGTGATCCGCTCTATCCGTGTCTGACTATCCGCACGCCACGTCGGGCTTCGATGCGGCCGCTACCGTATTGTGTAGCTTGTCCCCAGTAAGCGTCGCGGCGCTCCGTTGCGGTCTCAACGGCCCGGTGTGGCGCAATGTCTGCTCAGGTGAGGAGGGGGGGCGCTTTGCTGGCGGAGGTGGAGGAGACGCGGCGGTGTCGGGAGACCGAGCGGTGTCGCCTCCACCAGGAGCGCGGAAGAAGCCCTGGCAGCGGCCCAGCAGGCCTGGCAGTCCCGAGCGGCCGAGCTCCGATCGGCTCATCACCAGCATCGGGAGGAGCTGAGCCGAACCAAGAGAGACTGCGAGAGGGAGATCCGCCGACTGGTAGGACTGATCAGATGCGCGGTGCGTGGCTATGTTCCCAATTTCGTTGTATACCTGCAGTGCAATGACACCTAAGGCATTCTATTCTATTCTATTTCACAAGAAGAAAATGTCCGGTTGCTCGCTTCGCTTTTGTCACAGCAAAGGTGTTCTAGTCGATTCAAGAAAAAAATTGGCCGGTTGCTCTCTTTGTTTTTGTCACAATTCTGGCAAATGAGTTTGCCCGCCTGCCTGAGCGCTCCCCGTTTGTACATCCAGACGGATGAGATCAAGCTGAAAGACAGAGCGGTTAGTGTTTTGGATGAAGCCCTGGGGCCGGCCACGTCCACCGCCTTCAGCTGCAGACTCAGGCTGCCGAGCAGCAGATCGCTGCCCTGAGGGATTCCCAAAGGGCGGGCCTAAACTACCCTGGAAGTGGGGTCAACGCCGCTACTAGCAATCCTCTTCATTGCGTAAGCCACCTCATCACACACTTGCAGTACGCATGACTTAGTTCGTTGCTGGAGGAAGGTAGCACAAAAACAGTTTTGAACTTTGAACGAGTGCTTGTGTGTGTGTGTTGCGGGGCGTTTTCAGTCTCAGGAGGATCGGGACACGCGACGGTTTCATCTGAAAATCGCTGAGCTCAGCGCAGTCATCAGGAAACTGGAGGATCGAAACGCCCTGCTTTCTGAAGAGCGCAATGAACTGGTAATTTATTGACGGCACGCTTGAAGGTTTGCGCTACGTTTGATGCGCGCCATCCAGCGAGGCACCCATTGCGCTTGCTTATTAGTTGAGCGGCGCGGCGAGTCGGTTGCCTGGTAGATGTCTTTTATTGGGAGCCAAAGCCACGATTCCGTTCAAACCGATGCAAAAGGAATGGATACGTTCTGGCCCGCGTGTTGTGCGTCTTTCACATCCCGCACTTCATGCTTGCAGCTAAAGCGACTGAGAGAAACAGAAAGCCAGTTTCTGCCACTCCTGTACAAAAACAAACGCCTGAGCAGGAAGAATGAAGAACTCTCGCTGGTGCTGTGTCGCCTTGAAAACAAAGTGCGCTTTGTCACCCAGGAGAACGAGGAGATGGCAAGCTTGGTAAGTCGACGCGGACAACGGCGGCGTGCCAACAGAGTCCACTGCATTTGTGTTCCACAGAGAAGGCCTAGTTCGCTCAATGACCTGGACCGCGGTTGCGGCCAGCAGGACGGTGAAATGGAGTTCCTTCAAGTTGTGGAGCAGCGGCACATCATCGACGACTTGTCCAAGGTCTTCAGGCAGGCGACTCGGTGCACGTACGGCAGCGCCGCGCTCGCTCGCTGTCGCCAGGAAACCTTTTCCGTCCAAAGCTTGGCCGGCGGCCGCCATCCAAAAAATTGGCCCCTTAAATTCCGACCTTTCAAGCAGGAGCATTGTGCGCACGCGTTTGAACACGCTTTAGACTTGTTTTGCCGTTTTCAGCAGCTCAAAGCTCCCGTTTTGTCAGCGCCTTTGCCACTCGCTGTGCGCTGAAAACGACGGACTTGCCCGGCTGCTCAGCCCGTCAACCATGAGCCGCGAGCGCGACGTCATTGTCCGTAGGCAGCTAGTGGCAAAATGCACCCTGTTAGAGTTGCGCTCGCTCCAACTTATTTTGCAAGAACCACACGGGAGACAAGTAAGTTCTTTTGGACACCTGCAGGTGGAGAGTCCATCCGTTGTACGAATGAAGTCTGACTCTCGGCTCCTGCACGAGCATTTTAATTAAGAGAAACAGGGTGGGTGTAAGAGTGGATTGAATAGAGGAAGCCCTTGACCTCTAGTCAAAACATAGCAAGGGGTGTTTTACGACTTTGTGTAGGAAGGGATAAGCGATAGGGATAAATAAGGGATAAATAATATTATTTATTACAGGTCGCAGTCAAAGTCAAAGCAACACAATGATACGATAAAGATAATCTGGAAAACCCTGACACACCCTGTAGTTGTCACTTTTGGAAAAGACGAGCGTCCCTCCAATCATCGCCGGTGACGTGTTTTTCAGGCTCTGGAGACAGGAGCTCATGTCAGAAATGTCATTGTGAGTCGCGTTTGTTTCTGCGCCGGAGCCGTTCGTTCCCTTTGCATCCAAAGAATCTCAAAGGCGGATTATTTGTGTCGACAGGAGAGAGATTTGCTGCTACGATACCGACGTCGAGAATCTCTGAGGAGGAACAAAGCGTGAGGTCCTGCAAGGTGAGTCTGTTTGTTTGCGGCTGCTTGGTGTTGCGCAAGATGAAATGGCCTTTTTCTCGCTATCGTTCCTCTCGTCGATTCATCGTGAGGTGTCGCTTCAGTTTGTTCAGAGAGATGTTCGCTTCCGCGCCCGCAGGTCATCGAAACATTTTACGGCTACGACGAAGACGTGTTGGTGGACTCGGACGGATCGTCCTTGTCTTTTCACACCGACAGAACCCCCGACACGGAACCCGAAGAGGTAGCCCGCCATTTCTGCCAGCGTATTGGCACCAAACATTCCTCTTCAGCCTGGAATCGGACTCGTCTTTGCGTCGCGGGTGCTTTGTCGCCGGTCTGACTGATTCTGGTACTAGTGCTGTGTTGCATTGGTGTGTGCATGAAGAGGCGGAGCTTCGCTACCGCCAGCTGACGCAAGAATATCAAGCGCTGCAACGAGCCTACGCTCTGCTAGCCCAGACCAGCGAAAGGGGACTACGACGCCGAGAAGGAGATCAAGGTGGCGCCCCTTCCCGCAACCCCCGGCCGGGTCGCAGCCTCCCCGTTCTCACCCAGCCTCGGGTGTTCTCTGGTCTGAAAGGAGGAGGAGGAGCCTCCCTCCTCCTCCTTTCAGACCAGAGAAAAGCTGATGGTAGAAATGGGTCACTATCAAAGCAGAGTAGCAGATCTGGAGTCAGCGCTGAAGCAACAAGGACAGGTAAGCTCATCAATGAGCACACCTTTTTCTCAGACAAAATAGCTACATTCTTCAGTCACTCATCCGTCTGGCATTACTGGACCAACCCCCCCCCCCCCCCGAACGTGGCTGGGAAAATGCGGAGAAAAGCAAATGTCATTTTCCAGTCAACCAAAGAATTTGTGGATGAAAATGACACAACATTCCAAAGCTGTCCACGCGTTTGTCTCTTCTAGAATGTCAAGTGGGTGGAGGAGAAGCAGCTGCTGCGTCAGAGCAATCAGCAGTTGGCCGAAAAGGTGACGGAAAGAAAGGCGCTGGGCGGAGTCGCTTGGCGTCACACCTGTCGGGAAGCCCCGCAGATGAGGTCTGACTGTCTTTTCAGGTCAGGCGGATGGAGGCGGAAGAAGCGCGTCTGAAAGAGCACATCCAGGATATCCGAGACCAAAACGAACTGCTTGAGTTCCGCATCCTGGAGCTGGAGGTGGGAAGACTCGCACAAGCGTGTTGAGGCCAGAGATGTGACGGACGGACGGACGGACGGACGGACGGATGCATGCCTCTGCCTTTCAGGAGAGGGAGTGGCGCTCCCCCGTCTTGAAGTTTCTGCAAGTCCGTTTCCCAGACGGCCTCAGCCCTTTGCAGATCTACTGCGAGGCCGAGGGCGTGAGCGTACGTAAGGCGTCCCTCGCAACCCTAACCTTAACCCGAGGTCCCAGAACACCTTACATTGCTCCTTGCGCCTTTCCCCCGGACATCGTCATCAGTGATCTGATGAAGAAGCTGGACATCCTGGGCTATAACGCCGTAAGTGTATGTCGAACTCCTTATGTTCGCACTCCACGAGACTCGGCGGCTCAAATGTGACTTTTGGAAGGCTTTGCGCTGAAAGAAGCTTGTTGACGCTGTGCCTTTGGGCTCTTGCAGAATCTCACCAACGAGGAGCAGGTGGTCGTGATTCACGCCAGGACCCTTCTCACCCTAGCCGAGAAGGTAACGCGCACGTCCACGCACGCTCTCGCATTCTGCTTATGTGACAGCAGCCTTTCCTCAGTGGTTAGAATACATCAAAGTGACCAAGTCAGCACTTCAACAGAAGATGTTGGACATTGAAAGTGAGAAGGTAGACAGACACGCGACATCAGCCAAGGGGAACTCCGGCAATGTGCCCCAACAATTCTGACCTTGAGCTGTGCTAGGATATGTTCTGCAAGCAGAAGGGCTACCTGGATGAAGAGTTGGACTTCAGGAAGTGTTCCATGGACCAGGCTCATAAGGTAAGCCGCCCTCAAATCTCCCGCCGGACCACTGATGGACGAGGATTGCGGCCCAGAGGATCCTGGAGCTGGAGGCCATGTTGTACGAGGCGCTACCGCAGCGGGACTGCCCCGCCACGGACGGCGAAAAAGCCAGCCACGCTGGCGTGAATGACGTGCTGACGGCGGATCAGAGAGAAGAGCTTAGGAGCGCCGTGGACCAATGGAAGCGAGCCCTGATGTGCGAGTTGAGGGAGCGCGACGCTTGCATCCTCCAAGAGAGAATGGATCTGCTGCACAGCGCGCAACAGGTAAGGGCCCAAAGCCAGCCCGGCACTTACTTGCACGCTTACTGGCTTTTGAATGCCACTTTCCATTTGTCCGTCCTAGAGGAACAAAGAGCTGAAAGAATTCATCGAAGCTCAGAAGAGACAAATCAAACAATTGGAGGAGAAGTTTCTGTTTCTCTTTCTATTCTTCTCCTTGGCCTTCATTCTGTGGCCCTAACACCAGCTGGTGAGTGAGCTCCAGCGGCACCGCACTCGACACCTCCGATACACTGCCAGCCGGTCTCAGACGTTGGCAGACGCTCCGATGCCAACGTATACCCCCCGCCACGGTGACAGAGGCACCGCGTCACACCGGCGCTCATCCAATCAGAAGGCAGGAAAAGCAAATTCACATGCAGGGCACTTTTGAACCAGAAGAGAGCGCCACAAAAAACGGTTGTTGCCCCAAACGCGCACTAAAAAGGGTCAGAATAACAAGAGTCCCACTGGCCAGCCGGGGCCACCCGTCCAGCTGTTTCTTCAGGGGGGAAAAAAATTGGAGTCACCGGTGAGTACATTTTGCATTTAGCTCTGCTTTTCTGCTTCTGTCTTCAAGTGTGTGGCATCCTGCGATCAAAGAGTCAGCCAACCCCAAAGCGGTTGACCTCAACGTCCCACCACCATGCCTACCAGAGCAGGTGACGTGATGCTTTGGACATCCTTCCGTCTCAGATGCCCAAAAGTACTCTTTGCCACATCTGCGGCAATACGGTGTCTTTTCAAAGGTGCAAATAAATCCAGCGTGGGCGGAACACGCACGTCTTCGGTTTTTCCCGCTTTGTTTGTGTGACAGCTGTTGTGAAAATTTTATACAAATAAAGTTGTATAGTACAGGTTTGGCCAAGCCGCAACTCCCGAACCGCATGCGGCTCTTTTATGTTCATATCAACATTTGTGTGTGTGTGTGTGTGGGGGGGGGGGGGGGGGGGGGGGTTGTGCGTGTTGGCTTCACTTGAGTTCAATTTGGTATTTTGGTCAAAAGCGCATGTGGTGAAATTCCACAAAGTAGGATGGGCAAACACATTTCTTTAAACTATGAGTGTCAATTGGGCTCTCGAAATGGCAGGGAAAAGATGCACAGCAAAACGAAAATACGTAGATGAACACAGGACGTTTTAATCAGAGTGGGAAAGTTTCTATTTTTTGTTGAACGTGATGGCAAACCATTCTGCCTGATATGTCAGACCTCAGCGCATTTCAAAGATTCAAATCTTCAGCGCCATGCACTTCAGCTCACTCCATGCTAACATTGATCAGGCGTCGAACCCGCATCATCATGCTTAAGAGGTGGCCATGCTAACCAGTGCGCCATTATGTCAACGCATAATAACTAAGTCTACTGGTCAAAACAGCGGTTACTATATGACGTCGCTACGTCGTGGTCACGTGACGCAGACAAGACGTCAATGGACGTGGGCAGAGTTAACTTGTTTAAAAGGGAGTAGGCAGAAGAAATATTTAATTTATTTAAATCTATTTTGAGTGCACACCATTATGCCAATGCATAACAACTGTAAATCTACTAAACAAAACAGCGGTTGCTATATGACATCTGCCACGTCGTGGTCACGTGACATACGTGACGTCGATGGGCGTAACTTTCGCCGGAATTCAAATCCGCGGGGAGAGTTAACTTGTTTAAAAGAGAGTGGGCAGAAGAATTATTTAATTTATTTAAATCTATTTGGTGTGTGCGCCATTATGTCAATGCATAACAACTGTAAGTCTACTAAACAAAACAGCGGTTGCTATTTGACGTCTGCCACGTCGTGGTCACGTGACGCGGACGTGACGTCGACGCCTACTTTACATCCCACCGATCACAGGACTCCTCGGCTGCATAACCGTGCCCCCTTCCCAACCAATCGGATTTGCTATACGCGAAAACGACGCCAATGGAAAGAGCTTCCGCCCAAATTTAAATCCGTGGGCGTGGCTCGCAGCAGGAAGTAGGAAAATGGCGGCGATGTTGACAAAGACACAGCGGATGGTAACATACGACTAACAAGAGAAATATTTTTATTTTCTGCTTGCAACTGGACCGTCCAGAGCGTACACGGTAAGTACAACTCATCGTTTTTAAAAAGAAGTACTTTTGTTGCCCTGAAAAGCGAGTGAGCGTGGCGTTTGTGGGGGACGTCGAATTTCGACGATTCTTTCTGGTCAACGGTTGTAAATGATTGTGTTGATTAAAAAAGAAAACTTGATGTAACTCTACTTTTAACTGCCGTTTCAGATAGATTTGGAATTGCATCACATCCAATTTTGCCTAGAGCGTACACGGTAAGTAACACTCGTTGTGTTTAAGGAGATTTACGTTTGTAATAGCAGAAGTGTAGCCGCGTTGCGTTGTACGTGTGAATGTTGGTCCGGGCGAAATGTTAATGTTTAATTTCATTCCTTTAGGTTCCACGGTGTTTGTTGGCTGCAAGTTTTCCACTGCAAGAAGAGGCTCATATCATTGACCAGGAGCGAGCTACAATGGTGAGTAGCCATAACATTTATGTTAAACACTTCCTATTTCATGTCTAACAGTACTTGATTTAACAAATAACCATAAATAAATACAGTGTGGGCACTGAAGTTAACATATGTGATTATACTGCCTAATCTGTCACCGAGTAGATTGTTGCAAAGTAATATAAGATCCAAAGTTGTAATTCAGAATAGTTTTCAAAAGAAGGCCATTAGAATTATATACAAGTCTGATTACCCTGAACAAGCTATTAATTAAATCACAAATTCTTCAATTCAAAGATTTGGTAGATTATCAGACAAATAATGTCTAACAGTAATTGATTTAACACATCACGATAAGTAGATTGAGTGTGGGCACTCTCAAGTTAACATATGTGATTATACTGCCTAATCTGTTACAGAGTATGTTGTTGCCAAGTAATGTAGAATAGATCCAAAGTAGTAATCCAGAATAGTTTTGAAGAGGCCATTAGAATGATAAACAAATCTGATTACCTTGAACATAATAACAAGCTAAGTGTTTAATATGTCCTATGAAGTCAAAATTGGGCACCATCATGTGGTGAAATTTGGAATTGCATCACATCCAATTTTGCCTGGGAACAAACAGATTACATAAATCTTAGTTTTGAATAAGCCACTCCTTCTCAAACAAGTAAACTCTGCCCATTTTGCGCAGTAGATGTTCTGTTAATATCTAGTATTTATACAAAGTCATAATTTAAATTGCTTTCAACCTTCATTCATCGGTTCAACCAACATTACTCGCTCTTATTACCAACTTGTATTGATTTAACTAAGCGTTTAATACTTCCTATCAGGTCTCAAATCGAGATTTGGCAAAATACAATTTCAGCAAATCCAATTTTGCCAGGGAACAAAAATAGATTAAATAAACTAAATAAGTCCTCTTCCCATTAAATAAATCAGAAAAGTCTGTCTTGTAACCAGTCCTCTTCAAACAAGTAAAGTCTGCCCATTTTGTGCCGTAGATTTTGTGTCTATGCCTAGTATTTAAACAAAATCATAATTTAAACGACTTCTTTCCTTCATTCACTTTGGAAATTTGGAATTGCAGCAAATCGAATTTTGGCAGGGAACAAAAATAGATCAATTAAACTAAATAAGTCTTCTTCCCATTAAATAAATTAAAAAAGTCTGTCTTGTAACCAGTCCTTTTCAAACAAGTAAAGTCTGCCCATTTTGTGCCGTCGATTTTGTGTTAATGCCTAGTATTTATACAAAATCATAATTTAAAGGACTTCATTCCTTCATTCACTTTGGAAATTTGGAATTGCAGCACATCAAATTTTGCCTGGGAAGAAAAGTAGATTAAATAAATTTAATAAGTCTTACTACTTCCCATTAAATAAATTAAATACGTCTTACTTGTTCCCACTCCTTTTCAAAACAGTAGTTTAAAACGAGGGCCCTTCACTCAATCTTTAACCTCAACCCCGCACGTTGTGTTGTATCTGTGAATGTTGGTTGTGGCCAAATGATAGTTTTCTTTCATTCGTTTAGGTTCCAAGAAAACTTGATGTAACTCTACTTTTAACTGCCGTTTCAGATAAGCGGGTATTACGTCGCAGTCAAATGCCGCGGATATGACGTAATTGCCCGAACCTCCGCCAAAATTCAAATCTGTTGGCGCGATGGCCGTGAGCCACTGAGCAGCGACGATTATCAACAGAAATATCTTTATTTTCTGCTTGCAACTGGACCGTCTAGAGCGTACACGGTAAGTAACACTCATTGTGTTTAAGGAGATTTACGTTTGTAATAGCAGAAGTGTAGCCGCGTTGCGTTGTACGTGTGAAAATTGGTCGAGGCGAAATGTTAATGTTTAATTTCATTCCTTTAGGTTCCACGGTGTTTGTTGGCTGCAAGTTTTCCACTGCAAGAAGAGGCTCGTATCATTGACCAGGAGCGAGCTACAATGGTGAGTAGCCATAACATTTATGTTAAACACTTCCTATTTCATGTCTAACAGTACTTGATTTAACAAATAACCATAAATAAATACAGTGTGGGCACTGAAGTTAACATATGTGATTATACTGCCTAATCTGTCACGGAGTAGATTGTTGCAAAGTAATATAAGATCCAAAGTTGTAATTCAGAATAGTTTTCAAAAGAAGGCCATTAGAATTATATACAAGTCTGATTACCCTGAACAAGCTATTAATTAAATCACAAATTCTTCAATTCAAAGATTTGGTAGATTATCAGACAAATAATGTCTAACAGTAATTGATTTAACACATCACGATAAGTAGATTGAGTGTGGGCACTCTCAAGTTAACATATGTGATTATACTGCCTAATCTGTTACAGAGTATGTTGTTGCCAAGTAATGTAGAATAGATCCAAAGTAGTAATCCAGAATAGTTTTGAAGAGGCCATTAGAATGATAAACAAATCTGATTACCTTGAACATAATAACAAGCTAAGTGTTTAATATGTCCTATGAAGTCAAAATTGGGCACCATCATGTGGTGAAATTTGGAATTGCATCACATCCAATTTTGCCTGGGAACAAACAGATTACATAAATCTTAGTTTTGAATAAGCCACTCCTTCTCAAACAAGTAAACTCTGCCCATTTTGCGCAGTAGATGTTCTGTTAATATCTAGTATTTATACAAAGTCATAATTTAAATTGCTTTCAACCTTCATTCATCGGTTCAACCAACATTACTCGCTCTTATTACCAACTTGTATTGATTTAACTAAGCGTTTAATACTTCCTATCAGGTCTCAAATCGAGATTTGGCAAAATACAATTTCAGCAAATCCAATTTTGCCAGGGAACAAAAATAGATTAAATAAACTAAATAAGTCCTCTTCCCATTAAATAAATCAGAAAAGTCTGTCTTGTAACCAGTCCTCTTCAAACAAGTAAAGTCTGCCCATTTTGTGCCGTAGATTTTGTGTCTATGCCTAGTATTTAAACAAAATCATAATTTAAACGACTTCTTTCCTTCATTCACTTTGGAAATTTGGAATTGCAGCAAATCGAATTTTGGCAGGGAACAAAAATAGATCAATTAAACTAAATAAGTCTTCTTCCCATTAAATAAATTAAAAAAGTCTGTCTTGTAACCAGTCCTTTTCAAACAAGTAAAGTCTGCCCATTTTGTGCCGTCGATTTTGTGTTAATGCCTAGTATTTATACAAAATCATAATTTAAAGGACTTCATTCCTTCATTCACTTTGGAAATTTGGAATTGCAGCACATCAAATTTTGCCTGGGAAGAAAAGTAGATTAAATAAATTTAATAAGTCTTACTACTTCCCATTAAATAAATTAAATACGTCTTACTTGTTCCCACTCCTTTTCAAAACAGTAGTTTAAAACGAGGGCCCTTCACTCAATCTTTAACCCCAACCCCGCACGTTGTGTTGTATCTGTGAATGTTGGTTGTGGCCAAATGATAGTTTTCTTTCATTCGTTTAGGTTCCAAGAAAACTTGATGTAACTCTACTTTTAACTGCCGTTTCAGATAAGCGGGTATTACGTCGCAGTCATGTGCCGTGGATATGACGTAATTGCCCGAACCTCCGCCCAAATTCAAATCTGTTGGCGCGATGGCCGTGAGCCACTGAGCAGCGACGATTATCAACAGAAATATCTTTATTTTCTGCTTGCAACTGGACCGTCTAGAGCGTACACAGTAAGTAACACTCATTGTGTTTAAGGAGATTTACGTTTGTAATAGCAGAAGTGTAGCCGCGTTGCGTTGTACGTGTGAAAATTGGTCGAGGCGAAATGTTAATGTTTAATTTCATTCCTTTAGGTTCCACGGTGTTTGTTGGCTGCAAGTTTTCCACTGCAAGAAGAGGCTCGTATCATTGACCAGGAGCGAGCTACAATGGTGAGTAGCCATAACATTTATGTTAAACACTTCCTATTTCATGTCTAACAGTACTTGATTTAACAAATAACCATAAATAAATACAGTGTGGGCACTGAAGTTAACATATGTGATTATACTGCCTAATCTGTCACGGAGTAGATTGTTGCAAAGTAATATAAGATCCAAAGTTGTAATTCAGAATAGTTTTCAAAAGAAGGCCATTAGAATTATATACAAGTCTGATTACCCTGAACATAACAACAAGCTATTAATTAAATCACAAATTCTTCAATTCAAAGATTTGGTAGATTATCAGACAAATAATGTCTAACAGTAATTGATTTAACACATCACGATAAGTAGATTGAGTGTGGGCACTCTCAAGTTAACAGATATGATTATACTGCCTAATCTGTTACAGAGTATGTTGTTGCCAAGTAATGTAGAATAGATCCAAAGTAGTAATCCAGAATAGTTTTGAAGAGGCCATTAGAATAATAAACAAATCTGATTACCTTGAACATAATAACAAGCTAAGTGTTTAATATGTCCTATGAAGTCAAAATTGGGCACCATCATGTGGTGAAATTTGGAATTGCATCACATCCAATTTTGCCTGGGAACAAACAGATTAAATAAATCTTAGTTTTGAATAAGCCACTCCTTCTCAAACAAGTAAACTCTGCCCATTTCGCGCAGTAGATGTTCTGTTAATATCTAGTATTTATACAAAGTCATTATTTAAATTGCTTTCAACCTTCATTCATCGGTTCAACCAACATTACTCGCTCTTATTACCAACTTGTATTGATATAACTAAGCGTTTAATACTTCCTATCAGGTCTCAAGGCAAGATTTGGCAAAATACAATTTCAGCAAATCCAATTTTGCCAGGGAACAAAAATAGATTAAATAAACTAAATAAGTCTTCTTCCCATTAAATAAATCAGAAAAGTCTGTCTTGTAACCAGTCCTCTTCAAACAAGTAAAGTCTGCCCATTTTGTGCCGTAGATTTTGTGTCTATGCCTAGTATTTAAACAAAATCATAATTTAAACGACTTCTTTCCTTCATTCACTTTGGAAATTTGGAATTGCAGCAAATCGAATTTTGCCAGGGAACAAAAATAGATCAATTAAACTAAATAAGTCTTCTTCCCATTAAATAAATTAAAAAAGTCTGTCTTGTAACCAGTCCTTTTCAAACAAGTAAAGTCTGCCCATTTTGTGCCGTCGATTTTGTGTTAATGCCTAGTATTTATACAAAATCATAATTTAAAGGACTTCATTCCTTCATTCACTTTGGAAATTTGGAATTGCAGCACATCAAATTTTGCCTGGGAAGAAAAGTAGATTAAATGAATTTAATAAGTCTTACTACTTCCCATTAAATAAATTAAATACGTCTTACTTGTTCCCACTCCTTTACAAAAAAGTAGTTTAAAACGAGGTCCCTTCACTCAACCTTTAACCCTATTTATTCACCTTCTAGGCTAAGTGTTAAAGGCTAAGTGTTAAAGGCTAAGTGTTAAAGGCTAAGTGTTAGAGGCTAAGTGCCAGAGGCTAGGCGCCAGAGGCAAGTTTTTGTGGGCTGAAGTTTTAGTGGGGTTAGTGTGAATACAATCCAAAAGAATACAACAGAATACAATACAATAGAATATAATACATAGATTAAATTCAATAGCTCTTACTACTTCCCATTAAATAAATTAAATACGTCTTACTTGTTCCCAATCCTTTTCAAAAAAGTAGTTTAAAACGAGGGCCCTTCACTCAACCTTTAACCTCAACCCCGCACGTCACATTGTGTTGTATCTGTGAATGTTGGTTGTGGCCAAATGATAGTTTTCTTTCATTCGTTTAGGTTCCACGGTGTTTGTTGGCTATGTTTTCCACTGTCAGAAGGATGAAAATACAAAGTACAACGCTTGGACGTGGGCGAAGACGTCACCGGTGAGTCCTTCCTTCCTATTTATTTACCTTCTAGATGCTAGAGGCTAAGTGTTAGAGGCTAAGTGTTAGAGGCTAAGTGTTAAACACAATACGAACAACACAACGATACTGCACTGAACAACACGATACCGCACTGAGAAACACGATACCGCACTGAACAACACGATACCGCACTGAACAACACCATGCCGCACTGAACACCATGCCACACTGAACAACACCATCCCGCACTGAACAACACCATGCCGCACTAAACAACACCATGCCGCACTGAACAACACCATGCCTCACTGAACGACACCATGCCGCACTGAAAGACACCATGCCGCACTGAACGACACCATGCCGCACTGAAAGACACCATCCCGCACTGAACACCATGCCGCACTGAACAACACCATCCTGCACTGAACAACACCATCCCGCACTGAACAACACCATGCCGCACTGAACAACATTATGCCGCACTGAACATTATGCCGCACTGAACAACACCATGCCGCACTGAACAACACCATGCCGCACTGAACAACATTATGCCGCACTGAACAACACCATGCCGCACTGAACAACACCATGCCGCACTGAACAACACCATGCCGCACTGAACAACATTATGCCGCACTGAACAACACCATGCCGCACTGAACAACACCATCCTGCACTGAACAACACCATTCCGCATTGAACACCATGCCGCACTGAACAACACCATCCCGCACTGAACAACACCATCCCGCACTGAACAACACCATGCCGCACTGAACAACATTATGCCGCACTGAACAACATTATGCCGCACTGAACAACACCATGCCGCACTGAACAACACCATGCCGCACTGAACAACACCATGCCGCACTGAACAACACCATGCCGCACTGAACAACATTATAACGCACTGAACACCATCCCACACTGAACAACACCATGCCGCACTAAACAACATTATGCCGCACTGAACAACATTATGCCGAAATGAACAACACCATGCCGCACTGAACAACACCATGCCGCACTGAACAACACCATCCTGCACTGAACAACACCATCCCGCACTGAACAACACCATGCCGCACTGAACAACACCATGCCGCACTGAACAACACCATGCCGCAATGAACAACACCATCCCGCACTGAACAACATTATGCCGCACTGAACAACATTATGCCGCACTGAACAACACCATGCCGCACTGAACAACACCATGCCGCACTGAACAACACCATCCTGCACTGAACAACACCATCCCGCACTGAACAACACCATGCCGCACTGAACAACATTATGGCGCACTGAACAACATTATGCCGCACTGAACAACACCATGCCGCACTGAACAACACCATGCCGCACTGAACAACACCATGCCGCAATGAACAACACCATCCCGCACTGAACAACACCATGCCGCACTGAGCAACACCATGCCACACTGAACAACACCATCCTGCACTGAACAACACCATGCCGCACTGAACAACACCATTCCGCACTGAACAACACCATGCCGCACTGAACAACATTACGCTGCACTGAACAACACCATGCCGCACTGAACAACACCATGCCGCACTGAACAACACCATGCCGCATTGAACAACACCATGCCGCATTGAACAACACCATGCCGCACTGAACAACACCATCCTGCACTGAACAACACCATGCCGCATTGAACAACACCATGCTGCACTGAACAACACCATCCCGCACTGAACAACACCATCCCGCATTGAACAACACCATCCTGCACTGAACAACACCATGCCGCACTGAACAACACCATGCCGCACTGAACAACACCATTCCGCACTGAACAACACCATGCCGCACTGAACAACACCATCCTGCACTGAACAACACCATCCCGCACTAAACAACACCATGCCGCATTGAACAAAACCATCCTGCACTGAACAACACCATCCTGCACTGAACAACACCATGCCGCACTGAACAACACCATGCCGCACTGAACAACACCATGCCGCACTGAACAACACCATGCCGCACTGAACAACATTATGCCGCACTGAACAACATTATGTCGCACTGAACAACACCATGCCGCACTGAACAACACCATGCCGCACTGAACAACATTATGCCGCACTGAAAAACACCATGCCGCACTGAACAACACCATCCCGCACTGAACAACACCATGCCGCATTGAACAACACCATGCCGCACTGAACAACACCATGCTGCACTGAACAACATTATGCTGCACTGAACAACACGATCCTGCATTGAACAACACCATGCCGCACTGAACAACACCATCCTGCACTGAACAACACCATCCCGCACTGAACAACACCACCCCGCACTGAACAACACGATCCCGCATTGAACACCATCCCGCACTGAACAACACCATGCCGCACTGAACAACACCATTCCGCACTGAACAACACCATGCCGCACTGAACAACACCATGCCGCACTGAACAACACCATGCCGCACTGAACAACACCATGCCGCACTGAACAACACCATGCCGCACTGAACAACACCATGCCGCACTGAACAACACCATGCCGCACTGAACAACACCATCCTGCACTGAACAACACCATCCCGCACTAAACAACACCATGCCGCACTGAACAACATTATGGCGCACTGGACAACATTATGCCGCACTGAACAACACCATGCCGCACTGAACAACACCATGCCGCACTGAACAACACCATGCCGCACTGAACAACACCATGCCGCACTGAACAACATTATGCCGCACTGAACAACACCATGCCGCACTGAACAACACCATGCCGCACTGAACAACACGATCCCGCATTGAACAACACCATCCTGCACTGAACAACACCATGCCGCACTGAACAACACCATGCCGCACTGAACAACACCATTCCGCACTGAACAACACCATGCCGCACTGAACGACACCATCCTGCACTGAACGACACCATCCCGCACTGAACAACACCATGCCGCATTAAACAACACCATGCCGCACTGAACAACACCATCCTGCACTGAACAACACCATGCCGCACTGAACAACACCATGCCGCACTGAACAACACCATGCCGCACTGAACAACATTATGCCGCACTGAACAACATTATGCCGCACTAAACAACATTATGTCGCACTGAACAACACCATGCCGCACTGAACAACACCATGCTGCACTGAACAACATTATGCCGCACTGAACAACACGATCCCGCATTGAACAACACCATCCCGCAGTGAACAACACCATGCCGCATTGAACAACACCATGCCGCACTGAACAACACCATGCTGCACTGAACAACATTATGCTGCACTGAACAACACGATCCTGCATTGAACAACACCATGCCGCACTGAACAACACCATCCTGCACTGAACAACACCGTGCCGCACTGAACAACACCATGCCGCACTGAACAACACCATGCCGCACTGAACAACACCATGCCGCACTGAACAACACCATCCCGCACTGAACAACACCATGCCGCATTGAACAACACCATGCCGCACTGAACAACACCATGCTGCACTGAACAACATTATGCTGCACTGAACAACACGATCCTGCATTGAACAACACCATGCCGCACTGAACAACACCATCCTGCACTGAACAACACCATCCTGCACTGAACAACACCACCCCGCACTGAACAACACGATCCCGCATTGAACAACACCATCCCGCACTGAACAACACCATGCCGCACTGAACAACACCATTCCGCACTGAACAACACCATGCCGCACTGAACAACACCATGCCGCACTGAACAACACCATGCCGCACTGAACAACACCATGCCGCACTGAACAACATTATGCCGCACTGAACAACATTATGCCGCACTGAACAACACCATGCCGCACTGAACAACACCATGCCGCATTGAACAACACCATCCTGCACTGAACAACACCATCCCGCACTGAACAACACCATGCCGCACTGAACAACATTATGGCGCACTGAACAACATTATGCCGCACTGAACAACACCATGCCGCACTGAACAACACCATGCCGCACTGAACAACACCATGCCGCAATGAACAACACCATCCCGCACTGAACAACACCATGCCGCACTGAGCAACACCATGCCACACTGAACAACACCATCCTGCACTGAACAACACCATGCCGCACTGAACAACACCATTCCGCACTGAACAACACCATGCCGCACTGAACAACATTACGCTGCACTGAACAACACCATGCCGCACTGAACAACACCATGCCGCACTGAACAACACCATGCCGCATTGAACAACACCATGCCGCATTGAACAACACCATGCCGCACTGAACAACACCATCCTGCACTGAACAACACCATGCCGCATTGAACAACACCATGCTGCACTGAACAACACCATCCCGCACTGAACAACACCATCCCGCATTGAACAACACCATCCTGCACTGAACAACACCATGCCGCACTGAACAACACCATGCCGCACTGAACAACACCATTCCGCACTGAACAACACCATGCCGCACTGAACAACACCATCCTGCACTGAACAACACCATCCCGCACTAAACAACACCATGCCGCATTGAACAAAACCATCCTGCACTGAACAACACCATCCTGCACTGAACAACACCATGCCGCACTGAACAACACCATGCCGCACTGAACAACACCATGCCGCACTGAACAACACCATGCCGCACTGAACAACATTATGCCGCACTGAACAACATTATGTCGCACTGAACAACACCATGCCGCACTGAACAACACCATGCCGCACTGAACAACATTATGCCGCACTGAAAAACACCATGCCGCACTGAACAACACCATCCCGCACTGAACAACACCATGCCGCATTGAACAACACCATGCCGCACTGAACAACACCATGCTGCACTGAACAACATTATGCTGCACTGAACAACACGATCCTGCATTGAACAACACCATGCCGCACTGAACAACACCATCCTGCACTGAACAACACCATCCCGCACTGAACAACACCACCCCGCACTGAACAACACGATCCCGCATTGAACACCATCCCGCACTGAACAACACCATGCCGCACTGAACAACACCATTCCGCACTGAACAACACCATGCCGCACTGAACAACACCATGCCGCACTGAACAACACCATGCCGCACTGAACAACACCATGCCGCACTGAACAACACCATGCCGCACTGAACAACACCATGCCGCACTGAACAACACCATGCCGCACTGAACAACACCATCCTGCACTGAACAACACCATCCCGCACTAAACAACACCATGCCGCACTGAACAACATTATGGCGCACTGGACAACATTATGCCGCACTGAACAACACCATGCCGCACTGAACAACACCATGCCGCACTGAACAACACCATGCCGCACTGAACAACACCATGCCGCACTGAACAACATTATGCCGCACTGAACAACACCATGCCGCACTGAACAACACCATGCCGCACTGAACAACACGATCCCGCATTGAACAACACCATCCTGCACTGAACAACACCATGCCGCACTGAACAACACCATGCCGCACTGAACAACACCATTCCGCACTGAACAACACCATGCCGCACTGAACGACACCATCCTGCACTGAACGACACCATCCCGCACTGAACAACACCATGCCGCATTAAACAACACCATGCCGCACTGAACAACACCATCCTGCACTGAACAACACCATGCCGCACTGAACAACACCATGCCGCACTGAACAACACCATGCCGCACTGAACAACATTATGCCGCACTGAACAACATTATGCCGCACTAAACAACATTATGTCGCACTGAACAACACCATGCCGCACTGAACAACACCATGCTGCACTGAACAACATTATGCCGCACTGAACAACACGATCCCGCATTGAACAACACCATCCCGCAGTGAACAACACCATGCCGCATTGAACAACACCATGCCGCACTGAACAACACCATGCTGCACTGAACAACATTATGCTGCACTGAACAACACGATCCTGCATTGAACAACACCATGCCGCACTGAACAACACCATCCTGCACTGAACAACACCGTGCCGCACTGAACAACACCATGCCGCACTGAACAACACCATGCCGCACTGAACAACACCATGCCGCACTGAACAACACCATCCCGCACTGAACAACACCATGCCGCATTGAACAACACCATGCCGCACTGAACAACACCATGCTGCACTGAACAACATTATGCTGCACTGAACAACACGATCCTGCATTGAACAACACCATGCCGCACTGAACAACACCATCCTGCACTGAACAACACCATCCTGCACTGAACAACACCACCCCGCACTGAACAACACGATCCCGCATTGAACAACACCATCCCGCACTGAACAACACCATGCCGCACTGAACAACACCATTCCGCACTGAACAACACCATGCCGCACTGAACAACACCATGCCGCACTGAACAACACCATGCCGCACTGAACAACACCATGCCGCACTGAACAACATTATGCCGCACTGAACAACACCATGCCGCACTGAACAACACCATCCCGCACTGAACAACACCATGCCGCATTGAACAACACCATGCCGCACTGAACAACACCATCCTGCACTGAACAACACCATCCCGCACTAAACAACACCATGCCGCACTGAACAACATTATGGCGCACTGGACAACATTATGCCGCACTGAACAACACCATGCCGCACTGAACAACACCATGCCGCACTGAACAACACCATGCCGCACTGAACAACACCATGCCGCACTGAACAACATTATGCCGCACTGAACAACACCATGCCGCACTGAACAACACCATGCCGCACTGAACAACACGATCCCGCATTGAACAACACCATCCTGCACTGAACAACACCATGCCGCACTGAACAACACCATGCCGCACTGAACAACACCATTCCGCACTGAACAACACCATGCCGCACTGAACAACACCATCCTGCACTGAACAACACCATCCCGCACTGAACAACACCATGCCGCATTGAACAACACCATGCCGCACTGAACAACACCATCCTGCACTGAACAACACCATGCCGCACTGAACAACACCATGCCGCACTGAACAACACCATGCCGCACTGAACAACATTATGCCGCACTGAACAACATTATGCCGCACTAAACAACATTATGTCGCACTGAACAACACCATGCCGCACTGAACAACACCATGCTGCACTGAACAACATTATGCCGCACTGAACAACACGATCCCGCATTGAACAACACCATCCCGCAGTGAACAACACCATGCCGCATTGAACAACACCATGCCGCACTGAACAACACCATGCTGCACTGAACAACATTATGCTGCACTGAACAACACGATCCTGCATTGAACAACACCATGCCGCACTGAACAACACCATCCTGCACTGAACAACACCTTTCCACACTGAACAACACCATGCCGCACTGAACAACATTATGCCGCACTGAACAACACCATGCCGCACTGAACAACACCATGCCGCACTGAACAACACCATGCCGCACTGAACAACACCATGCCGCAATGAACAACACCATCCCGCACTGAACAACACCATGCCGCATTGAACAACACCATGCCGCACTGAACAACACCATCCCGCACTGAACAACACCACCCCGCACTGAACAACACGATCCCGCATTGAACAACACCATCCCGGACTGAACAACACCATGCCGCACTGAACAACACCATTCCGCACTGAACAACACCATGCCGCACTGAACAACACCATGCCGCACTGAACAACACCATGCCGCACTGAACAACACCATGCCGCACTGAACAACATTATGCCGCACTGAACAACACCATGCCGCACTGAACAACACCATCCCGCACTGAACAACACCATGCCGCATTGAACAACACCGTGCCGCACTGAACAACACCATCCTGCACTGAACAACACCATCCCGCACTGAACAACACCATGCCGCACTGAACAACATTATGGCGCACTGAACAACATTATGCCGCACTGAACAACACCATGCCGCACTGAACAACACCATGCCGCACTGAACAACACCATGCCGCACTGAACAACATTATGCCGCACTGAACAACATTATGCCGCACTGAACAACACCATGCCGCACTGAACAACACCATGCCGCACTGAACAACACCATGCCGCACTGAACAACACGACGTCGCACTGAACAACACGACGCCGCACAGAACAACACGACGCCGCACAGAATAACACAATACCGCACAGAACAACACAATACCGCACAAACAGTTTTAGATAATATTACGTCGCAGTCATGTGACGCGGACATGACGTCAATAGGCGGAACTCACGGCAAAATTATAATCCGTGGGCGTGGCTTGCAACAGGAAGTAGGAAAGCGGCAGTTCTGGCAAACAAGACACAGCTGTTAGTAACACGATGACTAACAAGGCAAATATTTTTGTTTTCAGCTTGCAACTTGACCGTCTAGAGCGTACAAGGTAATTACAACTGTTTTTTTTTAGCCCTGAAAAGCAAGGGAGTGTGGCGTTTGGGAGGAATGTCGAACTCGGCGTCTGCTTCCAGCCACAGACGCCAAATTTCGACGATTATTTCGACTGGTCAACGGTTGTAAATTATTGCGTTGACTAAAAACTTTATTTAACTCTACTCTTAACTTTGCCGTTTCAGATATGCGGGTATTACACCGCGGAAATGACGTCAATAGGCTGAACTCTCGCCAAAATTCAAATCTGTGGGCGCAATGGCCTTGAGCGAGACACCGGATACAAACACGACGATTATCAACAGAAATATCTTTATTTTCCGCTTGCAAGTGGACCGTCTAGAGCGTACACGGTAAGTACAACTCATTGTGTTTAAAAAGATTTACGTTTGTGTAGTTTGCGTTGCGTTGTATCTGTGAATGTTGGTTGAGGCTAAATGTTAATGTTTAATTTCATTCCTTTAGGTTCCACGGTGTTTGTTGGCTGTATGTTTTCCACTGCAAGAAGAGGCTCGTATCATTGACCAGCAGGAGCTACAATGGTGAGTACCCCTTTCGTCTTCCATTTATGTTAAACACTTCCTATTTCATGTCTAACAGTACTCGATTTAACAAATAACCATAAATAAATACAGTGTGGGCAGTCACGTTAACATATGTGATTATCCTGCCTAATATGTTTATCACAAATATGTCACTAATCACTAATATGTTTATTTGTTTATCACAACACCTTTGGACCTTCAGCAATCGATTATTTACCTTCATCTACATAGAGACAGAACGATGGTGTCTTAAACATCTCATTCATTTCACCAAATAACTTCACGCAGGTGGATAACGGCCGTCTCGGTCACGCTATGTTGCGTGATGCAGTTTTGAAGAACCAAATGCATTTATTCAATGAATAAGTCAAGCTAGTTCTATGTTTATGATGTTGTAAGTTACGGTACCGATTGAAGTTGAGTTCGAAGCCAGTGGAAAACAGCGCTGCGTTTGTGCTCTCCAGGTACAAATGTTGTGATCTCTGACTGACGACCGGGCGAGACTCGAGTAAGAGATGTCCAAACGAGCTCCGGCAGGGCGGGCCAAGGCGGAGCGAACGGACGCCCTTCAGGCCGCCAATGACGAGCTGAGAACCAAACTGATGGACGTCCAGTTAGAACTTCAGCAGGAGAAGAACAAGGTGAAAACCTCAACAGACAGACACTGCCTGCCTCCCTGCCTGCCTCCCTGCCTGCCTCCCTGCCTGCCTCCCTCCCTCCCTCCCAGTTTTCCCGATGTAGATTAGACATGCGTGTGCCATGACTGTGTCAGCCTACATCAACAAATGCACCGAGGACGTCAGCACCACTAAGAATATCATCACCCGGGGCAACCAACGACCCTGGATGACTGAGGAGGTACGTCAAACGCTACGAGCGCGGAACTCTGCCTTCAAGTCTGGCGACAAGGAGACACTGAGGACAGCGAGAGCCAACTTGAACCGTGCCATCAGGATAGCGAAGCGAGACCGCAGTCGAAAATTTCAGGATCGTTTCCACGACGTCAAAAACATCAGGAGTATGTGGCAAGGCATACGGGCGATTACAGACTACAACTCACCCTCCCCCCCCCCGGTGGGTGTAGTTGATGCTGACTTTCTAAATGGTCTAAATAACTTCTTTGGGAGGTTCGAGGCACTAAACGGCACTCCAGCAGTTAAAACTGTCCCCCATCAGGAAGAGGAGGTACTCTGCCTTGACTCCGCCGATGTGTTGAAGACCCTGAGGAGAGTCAACCCCTGTAAGGCCCCTGGCCCCGACAACATTCCTGGGCGTGTGTTCAGGGAATGTGCAAGTCATCTGGCTGGGGTCATCACAGACATTTTTAACACCTCGCTGGGCCAAGCCACAGTGCCGGCGTGCTTTAAGACTGCCTCCATCATTCCGGTGCCGAAGAAACCTCAAATCACCTCATTTAATGATTACCGGCCTGTTGCACTGACTCCGGTTATGATGAAGTGCTTCGAAAGGCTGCTTAAAGGTCACATCGTTTCCAGACTCCCCCTATTATTTGACCCGTTCCAGTTTGCCGACCGGCAAAACCGCTCCACTCAGGACGCCATCTCCTCCGTTCTTCACCTGAGCCTGGCTCACCTGGAGGAGAAGAACACCCATGTGCGGAGGCTGTTCCTGGACTTCAGCTCAGCGTTTAACACCATCATCCCACAGCATCTGGTAGGAAAATTGGAACACCTGGGCTTCAACACCCCCCTTCGCAACTGGCTGCTAGACTTCCTCACCAACAGACCTCAGTCAGTCCGGGTCGGACAGAACACCTCTGATGTCATCACCCTCAGCACAGGCTCCCTTCAGGGCTGCGTCCTGAGCCCCCTGCTGTGCACCCTGATGACACACGACTGCGTCCTCAGGTTCACCACCAATCACATCGTGAAGTCAGCAGACGACACAACGGTGGTGGGGCTCATCAGAGACAACAACGACCTGGACTACAGAGAGGAGGTGGAGCAGCTGGTGGGCTGGTGCAGAGAAAACAGCCTGATCCTGAATGAGGAGAAGATGAAGGAGATCATCGTCGACTTCAGGAAAAAACAGCCTCACCACGCTCCACTGATCATCAACAGCTCAGCTGTGGAGGTGGTCAGCACCACCAAATTCCTGGGGGTCCACATCACAGAAGACCTCACCTGGACTATGAACACTACGGCACTGGTCAAGAGGGCACAGAAGCGCTTGTACTTCCTGCGGAGGATGAGGAGAGCCCACCTGCCCCCACCCATCATGAGGACGTTCTACAGGAGCACCATAGAGAGCATTCTGACAAGCTGTCTCTCTGTGTGGTGTGGAGGCTGCACCGCCTCCGATTGGAAGAACGTGAGGAGAGTGGTGAGGACAGCAGAGAGGATCATAGGGGCTCCTCTTCCCTCCATTCAGGACATTTCATCTCAGCGCTGCATGTCCCGTGCCCGTAACATCATCAATGACCCATCACACCCCCACCATGGACTGTTCTCCCTGCTGCCCTCTGGGAAGAGGTTTGCAGCATCCGCTGCAGGTCCACCAGGTTCTGCAACAGCTTTTTCCCTGCTGTCATCAGACTGTTGAACACTAGAACTGTTGAGCTCTAAACTGAACTCTGCATCACACATTCACAGAACTGTACTTTATGACACTACGGACCTCTATCTTGCACTATCTCGCACTACCAACTTTACTGAACTTGTATAAACCCTTTAAATAGAAGTTTAATACATGGTTTAGCATTCCTCTGCACACTCTTGAATACTGTTTTGCCTACTTGCACTATTGCATAATTATCACTGCTGCACTTTATACTTATTTTTAATATATATATATATATATATAGTATATATGTATATATATATATTTTCATAGGATATGTTACTTCTATTCAACTGCAATATCACTACTTTGTTGTAAGACGTATGCAACGGAATTTCGTTTTGTATGCACCATGTGCAGACAAGATGACAATAAAGTTTGTCTAAGTCTAAGTCATGTCAGGTCAGCTGTCTGGAGAGAGAGAGAAGTCAGGACCTGCGGGCGGAGCACCACCGTGCCACCGCCGCCATGACGGAACTCAAAAGCAAACTCCATGAGGAGAAGCAGAAAGAGTTAGCCATTACCAGGGAGACATTACTGCGGCAGCATGAAATGGAGCTGATGAGAGTGATCAAAATCAAAGATGGAGAGATCCAGCGACTGAATGCCTTGGTCCTCAGCCTGAGGGACGGCTCCATGGACAAGGTGATCCGCTCTATCCGTGTCTGACTATCCGCACGCCACGTCGGGCTTCGATGCGGCCGCTACCGTATTGTGTAGCTTGTCCCCAGTAAGCGTCGCGGCGCTCCGTTGCGGTCTCAACGGCCCGGTGTGGCGCAATGTCTGCTCAGGTGAGGAGGGGGGGCGCTTTGCTGGCGGAGGTGGAGGAGACGCGGCGGTGTCGGGAGACCGAGCGGTGTCGCCTCCACCAGGAGCGCGGAAGAAGCCCTGGCAGCGGCCCAGCAGGCCTGGCAGTCCCGAGCGGCCGAGCTCCGATCGGCTCATCACCAGCATCGGGAGGAGCTGAGCCGAACCAAGAGAGACTGCGAGAGGGAGATCCGCCGACTGGTAGGACTGATCAGATGCGCGGTGCGTGGCTATGTTCCCAATTTCGTTGTATACCTGCAGTGCAATGACACCTAAGGCATTCTATTCTATTCTATTTCACAAGAAGAAAATGTCCGGTTGCTCGCTTCGCTTTTGTCACAGCAAAGGTGTTCTAGTCGATTCAAGAAAAAAATTGGCCGGTTGCTCTCTTTGTTTTTGTCACAATTCTGGCAAATGAGTTTGCCCGCCTGCCTGAGCGCTCCCCGTTTGTACATCCAGACGGATGAGATCAAGCTGAAAGACAGAGCGGTTAGTGTTTTGGATGAAGCCCTGGGGCCGGCCACGTCCACCGCCTTCAGCTGCAGACTCAGGCTGCCGAGCAGCAGATCGCTGCCCTGAGGGATTCCCAAAGGGCGGGCCTAAACTACCCTGGAAGTGGGGTCAACGCCGCTACTAGCAATCCTCTTCATTGCGTAAGCCACCTCATCACACACTTGCAGTACGCATGACTTAGTTCGTTGCTGGAGGAAGGTAGCACAAAAACAGTTTTGAACTTTGAACGAGTGCTTGTGTGTGTGTGTTGCGGGGCGTTTTCAGTCTCAGGAGGATCGGGACACGCGACGGTTTCATCTGAAAATCGCTGAGCTCAGCGCAGTCATCAGGAAACTGGAGGATCGAAACGCCCTGCTTTCTGAAGAGCGCAATGAACTGGTAATTTATTGACGGCACGCTTGAAGGTTTGCGCTACGTTTGATGCGCGCCATCCAGCGAGGCACCCATTGCGCTTGCTTATTAGTTGAGCGGCGCGGCGAGTCGGTTGCCTGGTAGATGTCTTTTATTGGGAGCCAAAGCCACGATTCCGTTCAAACCGATGCAAAAGGAATGGATACGTTCTGGCCCGCGTGTTGTGCGTCTTTCACATCCCGCACTTCATGCTTGCAGCTAAAGCGACTGAGAGAAACAGAAAGCCAGTTTCTGCCACTCCTGTACAAAAACAAACGCCTGAGCAGGAAGAATGAAGAACTCTCGCTGGTGCTGTGTCGCCTTGAAAACAAAGTGCGCTTTGTCACCCAGGAGAACGAGGAGATGGCAAGCTTGGTAAGTCGACGCGGACAACGGCGGCGTGCCAACAGAGTCCACTGCATTTGTGTTCCACAGAGAAGGCCTAGTTCGCTCAATGACCTGGACCGCGGTTGCGGCCAGCAGGACGGTGAAATGGAGTTCCTTCAAGTTGTGGAGCAGCGGCACATCATCGACGACTTGTCCAAGGTCTTCAGGCAGGCGACTCGGTGCACGTACGGCAGCGCCGCGCTCGCTCGCTGTCGCCAGGAAACCTTTTCCGTCCAAAGCTTGGCCGGCGGCCGCCATCCAAAAAATTGGCCCCTTAAATTCCGACCTTTCAAGCAGGAGCATTGTGCGCACGCGTTTGAACACGCTTTAGACTTGTTTTGCCGTTTTCAGCAGCTCAAAGCTCCCGTTTTGTCAGCGCCTTTGCCACTCGCTGTGCGCTGAAAACGACGGACTTGCCCGGCTGCTCAGCCCGTCAACCATGAGCCGCGAGCGCGACGTCATTGTCCGTAGGCAGCTAGTGGCAAAATGCACCCTGTTAGAGTTGCGCTCGCTCCAACTTATTTTGCAAGAACCACACGGGAGACAAGTAAGTTCTTTTGGACACCTGCAGGTGGAGAGTCCATCCGTTGTACGAATGAAGTCTGACTCTCGGCTCCTGCACGAGCATTTTAATTAAGAGAAACAGGGTGGGTGTAAGAGTGGATTGAATAGAGGAAGCCCTTGACCTCTAGTCAAAACATAGCAAGGGGTGTTTTACGACTTTGTGTAGGAAGGGATAAGCGATAGGGATAAATAAGGGATAAATAATATTATTTATTACAGGTCGCAGTCAAAGTCAAAGCAACACAATGATACGATAAAGATAATCTGGAAAACCCTGACACACCCTGTAGTTGTCACTTTTGGAAAAGACGAGCGTCCCTCCAATCATCGCCGGTGACGTGTTTTTCAGGCTCTGGAGACAGGAGCTCATGTCAGAAATGTCATTGTGAGTCGCGTTTGTTTCTGCGCCGGAGCCGTTCGTTCCCTTTGCATCCAAAGAATCTCAAAGGCGGATTATTTGTGTCGACAGGAGAGAGATTTGCTGCTACGATACCGACGTCGAGAATCTCTGAGGAGGAACAAAGCGTGAGGTCCTGCAAGGTGAGTCTGTTTGTTTGCGGCTGCTTGGTGTTGCGCAAGATGAAATGGCCTTTTTCTCGCTATCGTTCCTCTCGTCGATTCATCGTGAGGTGTCGCTTCAGTTTGTTCAGAGAGATGTTCGCTTCCGCGCCCGCAGGTCATCGAAACATTTTACGGCTACGACGAAGACGTGTTGGTGGACTCGGTCGGATCGTCCTTGTCTTTTCACACCGACAGAACCCCCGACACGGAACCCGAAGAGGTAGCCCGCCATTTCTGCCAGCGTATTGGCACCAAACATTCCTCTTCAGCCTGGAATCGGACTCGTCTTTGCGTCGCGGGTGCTTTGTCGCCGGTCTGACTGATTCTGGTACTAGTGCTGTGTTGCATTGGTGTGTGCATGAAGAGGCGGAGCTTCGCTACCGCCAGCTGACGCAAGAATATCAAGCGCTGCAACGAGCCTACGCTCTGCTAGCCCAGACCAGCGAAAGGGGACTACGACGCCGAGAAGGAGATCAAGGTGGCGCCCCTTCCCGCAACCCCCGGCCGGGTCGCAGCCTCCCCGTTCTCACCCAGCCTCGGGTGTTCTCTGGTCTGAAAGGAGGAGGAGGAGCCTCCCTCCTCCTCCTTTCAGACCAGAGAAAAGCTGATGGTAGAAATGGGTCACTATCAAAGCAGAGTAGCAGATCTGGAGTCAGCGCTGAAGCAACAAGGACAGGTAAGCTCATCAATGAGCACACCTTTTTCTCAGACAAAATAGCTACATTCTTCAGTCACTCATCCGTCTGGCATTACTGGACCAACCCCCCCCCCCCACCCCCCCCGAACGTGGCTGGGAAAATGCGGAGAAAAGCAAATGTCATTTTCCAGTCAACCAAAGAATTTGTGGATGAAAATGACACAACATTCCAAAGCTGTCCACGCGTTTGTCTCTTCTAGAATGTCAAGTGGGTGGAGGAGAAGCAGCTGCTGCGTCAGAGCAATCAGCAGTTGGCCGAAAAGGTGACGGAAAGAAAGGCGCTGGGCGGAGTCGCTTGGCGTCACACCTGTCGGGAAGCCCCGCAGATGAGGTCTGACTGTCTTTTCAGGTCAGGCGGATGGAGGCGGAAGAAGCGCGTCTGAAAGAGCACATCCAGGATATCCGAGACCAAAACGAACTGCTTGAGTTCCGCATCCTGGAGCTGGAGGTGGGAAGACTCGCACAAGCGTGTTGAGGCCAGAGATGTGACGGACGGACGGACGGACGGACGGACGGATGCATGCCTCTGCCTTTCAGGAGAGGGAGTGGCGCTCCCCCGTCTTGAAGTTTCTGCAAGTCCGTTTCCCAGACGGCCTCAGCCCTTTGCAGATCTACTGCGAGGCCGAGGGCGTGAGCGTACGTAAGGCGTCCCTCGCAACCCTAACCTTAACCCGAGGTCCCAGAACACCTTACATTGCTCCTTGCGCCTTTCCCCCGGACATCGTCATCAGTGATCTGATGAAGAAGCTGGACATCCTGGGCTATAACGCCGTAAGTGTATGTCGAACTCCTTATGTTCGCACTCCACGAGACTCGGCGGCTCAAATGTGACTTTTGGAAGGCTTTGCGCTGAAAGAAGCTTGTTGACGCTGTGCCTTTGGGCTCTTGCAGAATCTCACCAACGAGGAGCAGGTGGTCGTGATTCACGCCAGGACCCTTCTCACCCTAGCCGAGAAGGTAACGCGCACGTCCACGCACGCTCTCGCATTCTGCTTATGTGACAGCAGCCTTTCCTCAGTGGTTAGAATACATCAAAGTGACCAAGTCAGCACTTCAACAGAAGATGTTGGACATTGAAAGTGAGAAGGTAGACAGACACGCGACATCAGCCAAGGGGAACTCCGGCAATGTGCCCCAACAATTCTGACCTTGAGCTGTGCTAGGATATGTTCTGCAAGCAGAAGGGCTACCTGGATGAAGAGTTGGACTTCAGGAAGTGTTCCATGGACCAGGCTCATAAGGTAAGCCGCCCTCAAATCTCCCGCCGGACCACTGATGGACGAGGATTGCGGCCCAGAGGATCCTGGAGCTGGAGGCCATGTTGTACGAGGCGCTACCGCAGCGGGACTGCCCCGCCACGGACGGCGAAAAAGCCAGCCACGCTGGCGTGAATGACGTGCTGACGGCGGATCAGAGAGAAGAGCTTAGGAGCGCCGTGGACCAATGGAAGCGAGCCCTGATGTGCGAGTTGAGGGAGCGCGACGCTTGCATCCTCCAAGAGAGAATGGATCTGCTGCACAGCGCGCAACAGGTAAGGGCCCAAAGCCAGCCCGGCACTTACTTGCACGCTTACTGGCTTTTGAATGCCACTTTCCATTTGTCCGTCCTAGAGGAACAAAGAGCTGAAAGAATTCATCGAAGCTCAGAAGAGACAAATCAAACAATTGGAGGAGAAGTTTCTGTTTCTCTTTCTATTCTTCTCCTTGGCCTTCATTCTGTGGCCCTAACACCAGCTGGTGAGTGAGCTCCAGCGGCACCGCACTCGACACCTCCGATACACTGCCAGCCGGTCTCAGACGTTGGCAGACGCTCCGATGCCAACGTATACCCCCCGCCACGGTGACAGAGGCACCGCGTCACACCGGCGCTCATCCAATCAGAAGGCAGGAAAAGCAAATTCACATGCAGGGCACTTTTGAACCAGAAGAGAGCGCCACAAAAAACGGTTGTTGCCCCAAACGCGCACTAAAAAGGGTCAGAATAACAAGAGTCCCACTGGCCAGCCGGGGCCACCCGTCCAGCTGTTTCTTCAGGGGGGAAAAAAATTGGAGTCACCGGTGAGTACATTTTGCATTTAGCTCTGATTTTCTGCTTCTGTCTTCAAGTGTGTGGCATCCTGCGATCAAAGAGTCAGCCAACCCCAAAGCGGTTGACCTCAACGTCCCACCACCATGCCTACCAGAGCAGGTGACGTGATGCTTTGGACATCCTTCCGTCTCAGATGCCCAAAAGTACTCTTTGCCACATCTGCGGCAATACGGTGTCTTTTCAAAGGTGCAAATAAATCCAGCGTGGGCGGAACACGCACGTCTTCGGTTTTTCCCGCTTTGTTTGTGTGACAGCTGTTGTGAAAATTTTATACAAATAAAGTTGTATAGTACAGGTTTGGCCAAGCCGCAACTCCCGAACCGCATGCGGCTCTTTTATGTTCATATCAACATTTGTGTGTGTGTGTGTGTGGGGGGGGGGGGGGGGGGGGTTGTGCGTGTTGGCTTCACTTGAGTTCAATTTGGTATTTTGGTCAAAAGCGCATGTGGTGAAATTCCACAAAGTAGGATGGGCAAACACATTTCTTTAAACTATGAGTGTCAATTGGGCTCTCGAAATGGCAGGGAAAAGATGCACAGCAAAACGAAAATACGTAGATGAACACAGGACGTTTTAATCAGAGTGGGAAAGTTTCTATTTTTTGTTGAACGTGATGGCAAACCATTCTGCCTGATATGTCAGACCTCAGCGCATTTCAAAGATTCAAATCTTCAGCGCCATGCACTTCAGCTCACTCCATGCTAACATTGATCAGGCGTCGAACCCGCATCATCATGCTTAAGAGGTGGCCATGCTAACCAGTGCGCCATTATGTCAACGCATAATAACTAAGTCTACTGGTCAAAACAGCGGTTACTATATGACGTCGCTACGTCGTGGTCACGTGACGCAGACAAGACGTCAATGGACGTGGGCAGAGTTAACTTGTTTAAAAGGGAGTAGGCAGAAGAAATATTTAATTTATTTAAATCTATTTTGAGTGCACACCATTATGCCAATGCATAACAACTGTAAATCTACTAAACAAAACAGCGGTTGCTATATGACATCTGCCACGTCGTGGTCACGTGACATACGTGACGTCGATGGGCGTAACTTTCGCCGGAATTCAAATCCGCGGGGAGAGTTAACTTGTTTAAAAGAGAGTGGGCAGAAGAATTATTTAATTTATTTAAATCTATTTGGTGTGTGCGCCATTATGTCAATGCATAACAACTGTAAGTCTACTAAACAAAACAGCGGTTGCTATTTGACGTCTGCCACGTCGTGGTCACGTGACGCGGACGTGACGTCGACGCCTACTTTACATCCCACCGATCACAGGACTCCTCGGCTGCATAACCGTGCCCCCTTCCCAACCAATCGGATTTGCTATACGCGAAAACGACGCCAATGGAAAGAGCTTCCGCCCAAATTTAAATCCGTGGGCGTGGCTCGCAGCAGGAAGTAGGAAAATGGCGGCGATGTTGACAAAGACACAGCGGATGGTAACATACGACTAACAAGAGAAATATTTTTATTTTCTGCTTGCAACTGGACCGTCCAGAGCGTACACGGTAAGTACAACTCATCGTTTTTAAAAAGAAGTACTTTTGTTGCCCTGAAAAGCGAGTGAGCGTGGCGTTTGTGGGGGACGTCGAATTTCGACGATTCTTTCTGGTCAACGGTTGTAAATGATTGTGTTGATTAAAAAAGAAAACTTGATGTAACTCTACTTTTAACTGCCGTTTCAGATAGATTTGGAATTGCATCACATCCAATTTTGCCTAGAGCGTACACGGTAAGTAACACTCGTTGTGTTTAAGGAGATTTACGTTTGTAATAGCAGAAGTGTAGCCGCGTTGCGTTGTACGTGTGAATGTTGGTCCGGGCGAAATGTTAATGTTTAATTTCATTCCTTTAGGTTCCACGGTGTTTGTTGGCTGCAAGTTTTCCACTGCAAGAAGAGGCTCATATCATTGACCAGGAGCGAGCTACAATGGTGAGTAGCCATAACATTTATGTTAAACACTTCCTATTTCATGTCTAACAGTACTTGATTTAACAAATAACCATAAATAAATACAGTGTGGGCACTGAAGTTAACATATGTGATTATACTGCCTAATCTGTCACCGAGTAGATTGTTGCAAAGTAATATAAGATCCAAAGTTGTAATTCAGAATAGTTTTCAAAAGAAGGCCATTAGAATTATATACAAGTCTGATTACCCTGAACAAGCTATTAATTAAATCACAAATTCTTCAATTCAAAGATTTGGTAGATTATCAGACAAATAATGTCTAACAGTAATTGATTTAACACATCACGATAAGTAGATTGAGTGTGGGCACTCTCAAGTTAACATATGTGATTATACTGCCTAATCTGTTACAGAGTATGTTGTTGCCAAGTAATGTAGAATAGATCCAAAGTAGTAATCCAGAATAGTTTTGAAGAGGCCATTAGAATGATAAACAAATCTGATTACCTTGAACATAATAACAAGCTAAGTGTTTAATATGTCCTATGAAGTCAAAATTGGGCACCATCATGTGGTGAAATTTGGAATTGCATCACATCCAATTTTGCCTGGGAACAAACAGATTACATAAATCTTAGTTTTGAATAAGCCACTCCTTCTCAAACAAGTAAACTCTGCCCATTTTGCGCAGTAGATGTTCTGTTAATATCTAGTATTTATACAAAGTCATAATTTAAATTGCTTTCAACCTTCATTCATCGGTTCAACCAACATTACTCGCTCTTATTACCAACTTGTATTGATTTAACTAAGCGTTTAATACTTCCTATCAGGTCTCAAATCGAGATTTGGCAAAATACAATTTCAGCAAATCCAATTTTGCCAGGGAACAAAAATAGATTAAATAAACTAAATAAGTCCTCTTCCCATTAAATAAATCAGAAAAGTCTGTCTTGTAACCAGTCCTCTTCAAACAAGTAAAGTCTGCCCATTTTGTGCCGTAGATTTTGTGTCTATGCCTAGTATTTAAACAAAATCATAATTTAAACGACTTCTTTCCTTCATTCACTTTGGAAATTTGGAATTGCAGCAAATCGAATTTTGGCAGGGAACAAAAATAGATCAATTAAACTAAATAAGTCTTCTTCCCATTAAATAAATTAAAAAAGTCTGTCTTGTAACCAGTCCTTTTCAAACAAGTAAAGTCTGCCCATTTTGTGCCGTCGATTTTGTGTTAATGCCTAGTATTTATACAAAATCATAATTTAAAGGACTTCATTCCTTCATTCACTTTGGAAATTTGGAATTGCAGCACATCAAATTTTGCCTGGGAAGAAAAGTAGATTAAATAAATTTAATAAGTCTTACTACTTCCCATTAAATAAATTAAATACGTCTTACTTGTTCCCACTCCTTTTCAAAACAGTAGTTTAAAACGAGGGCCCTTCACTCAATCTTTAACCTCAACCCCGCACGTTGTGTTGTATCTGTGAATGTTGGTTGTGGCCAAATGATAGTTTTCTTTCATTCGTTTAGGTTCCAAGAAAACTTGATGTAACTCTACTTTTAACTGCCGTTTCAGATAAGCGGGTATTACGTCGCAGTCAAATGCCGCGGATATGACGTAATTGCCCGAACCTCCGCCAAAATTCAAATCTGTTGGCGCGATGGCCGTGAGCCACTGAGCAGCGACGATTATCAACAGAAATATCTTTATTTTCTGCTTGCAACTGGACCGTCTAGAGCGTACACGGTAAGTAACACTCATTGTGTTTAAGGAGATTTACGTTTGTAATAGCAGAAGTGTAGCCGCGTTGCGTTGTACGTGTGAAACTTGGTCGAGGCGAAATGTTAATGTTTAATTTCATTCCTTTAGGTTCCACGGTGTTTGTTGGCTGCAAGTTTTCCACTGCAAGAAGAGGCTCGTATCATTGACCAGGAGCGAGCTACAATGGTGAGTAGCCATAACATTTATGTTAAACACTTCCTATTTCATGTCTAACAGTACTTGATTTAACAAATAACCATAAATAAATACAGTGTGGGCACTGAAGTTAACATATGTGATTATACTGCCTAATCTGTCACGGAGTAGATTGTTGCAAAGTAATATAAGATCCAAAGTTGTAATTCAGAATAGTTTTCAAAAGAAGGCCATTAGAATTATATACAAGTCTGATTACCCTGAACAAGCTATTAATTAAATCACAAATTCTTCAATTCAAAGATTTGGTAGATTATCAGACAAATAATGTCTAACAGTAATTGATTTAACACATCACGATAAGTAGATTGAGTGTGGGCACTCTCAAGTTAACATATGTGATTATACTGCCTAATCTGTTACAGAGTATGTTGTTGCCAAGTAATGTAGAATAGATCCAAAGTAGTAATCCAGAATAGTTTTGAAGAGGCCATTAGAATGATAAACAAATCTGATTACCTTGAACATAATAACAAGCTAAGTGTTTAATATGTCCTATGAAGTCAAAATTGGGCACCATCATGTGGTGAAATTTGGAATTGCATCACATCCAATTTTGCCTGGGAACAAACAGATTACATAAATCTTAGTTTTGAATAAGCCACTCCTTCTCAAACAAGTAAACTCTGCCCATTTTGCGCAGTAGATGTTCTGTTAATATCTAGTATTTATACAAAGTCATAATTTAAATTGCTTTCAACCTTCATTCATCGGTTCAACCAACATTACTCGCTCTTATTACCAACTTGTATTGATTTAACTAAGCGTTTAATACTTCCTATCAGGTCTCAAATCGAGATTTGGCAAAATACAATTTCAGCAAATCCAATTTTGCCAGGGAACAAAAATAGATTAAATAAACTAAATAAGTCCTCTTCCCATTAAATAAATCAGAAAAGTCTGTCTTGTAACCAGTCCTCTTCAAACAAGTAAAGTCTGCCCATTTTGTGCCGTAGATTTTGTGTCTATGCCTAGTATTTAAACAAAATCATAATTTAAACGACTTCTTTCCTTCATTCACTTTGGAAATTTGGAATTGCAGCAAATCGAATTTTGGCAGGGAACAAAAATAGATCAATTAAACTAAATAAGTCTTCTTCCCATTAAATAAATTAAAAAAGTCTGTCTTGTAACCAGTCCTTTTCAAACAAGTAAAGTCTGCCCATTTTGTGCCGTCGATTTTGTGTTAATGCCTAGTATTTATACAAAATCATAATTTAAAGGACTTCATTCCTTCATTCACTTTGGAAATTTGGAATTGCAGCACATCAAATTTTGCCTGGGAAGAAAAGTAGATTAAATAAATTTAATAAGTCTTACTACTTCCCATTAAATAAATTAAATACGTCTTACTTGTTCCCACTCCTTTTCAAAACAGTAGTTTAAAACGAGGGCCCTTCACTCAATCTTTAACCCCAACCCCGCACGTTGTGTTGTATCTGTGAATGTTGGTTGTGGCCAAATGATAGTTTTCTTTCATTCGTTTAGGTTCCAAGAAAACTTGATGTAACTCTACTTTTAACTGCCGTTTCAGATAAGCGGGTATTACGTCGCAGTCATGTGCCGTGGATATAACGTAATTGCCCGAACCTCCGCCAAAATTCAAATCTGTTGGCGCGATGGCCGTGAGCCACTGAGCAGCGACGATTATCAACAGAAATATCTTTATTTTCTGCTTGCAACTGGACCGTCTAGAGCGTACACGGTAAGTAACACTCATTGTGTTTAAGGAGATTTACGTTTGTAATAGCAGAAGTGTAGCCGCGTTGCGTTGTACGTGTGAAAATTGGTCGAGGCGAAATGTTAATGTTTAATTTCATTCCTTTAGGTTCCACGGTGTTTGTTGGCTGCAAGTTTTCCACTGCAAGAAGAGGCTCGTATCATTGACCAGGAGCGAGCTACAATGGTGAGTAGCCATAACATTTATGTTAAACACTTCCTATTTCATGTCTAACAGTACTTGATTTAACAAATAACCATAAATAAATACAGTGTGGGCACTGAAGTTAACATATGTGATTATACTGCCTAATCTGTCACGGAGTAGATTGTTGCAAAGTAATATAAGATCCAAAGTTGTAATTCAGAATAGTTTTCAAAAGAAGGCCATTAGAATTATATACAAGTCTGATTACCCTTAACATAACAACAAGCTATTAATTAAATCACAAATTCTTCAATTCAAAGATTTGGTAGATTATCAGACAAATAATGTCTAACAGTAATTGATTTAACACATCACGATAAGTAGATTGAGTGTGGGCACTCTCAAGTTAACAGATATGATTATACTGCCTAATCTGTTACAGAGTATGTTGTTGCCAAGTAATGTAGAATAGATCCAAAGTAGTAATCCAGAATAGTTTTGAAGAGGCCATTAGAATAATAAACAAATCTGATTACCTTGAACATAATAACAAGCTAAGTGTTTAATATGTCCTATGAAGTCAAAATTGGGCACCATCATGTGGTGAAATTTGGAATTGCATCACATCCAATTTTGCCTGGGAACAAACAGATTAAATAAATCTTAGTTTTGAATAAGCCACTCCTTCTCAAACAAGTAAACTCTGCCCATTTCGCGCAGTAGATGTTCTGTTAATATCTAGTATTTATACAAAGTCATAATTTAAATTGCTTTCAACCTTCATTCATCGGTTCAACCAACATTACTCGCTCTTATTACCAACTTGTATTGATTTAACTAAGCGTTTAATACTTCCTATCAGGTCTCAAGGCAAGATTTGGCAAAATACAATTTCAGCAAATCCAATTTTGCCAGGGAACAAAAATAGATTAAATAAACTAAATAAGTCTTCTTCCCATTAAATAAATCAGAAAAGTCTGTCTTGTAACCAGTCCTCTTCAAACAAGTAAAGTCTGCCCATTTTGTGCCGTAGATTTTGTGTCTATGCCTAGTATTTAAACAAAATCATAATTTAAACGACTTCTTTCCTTCATTCACTTTGGAAATTTGGAATTGCAGCAAATCGAATTTTGCCAGGGAACAAAAATAGATCAATTAAACTAAATAAGTCTTCTTCCCATTAAATAAATTAAAAAAGTCTGTCTTGTAACCAGTCCTTTTCAAACAAGTAAAGTCTGCCCATTTTGTGCCGTCGATTTTGTGTTAATGCCTAGTATTTATACAAAATCATAATTTAAAGGACTTCATTCCTTCATTCACTTTGGAAATTTGGAATTGCAGCACATCAAATTTTGCCTGGGAAGAAAAGTAGATTAAATAAATTTAATAAGTCTTACTACTTCCCATTAAATAAATTAAATACGTCTTACTTGTTCCCACTCCTTTACAAAAAAGTAGTTTAAAACGAGGTCCCTTCACTCAACCTTTAACCCTATTTATTCACCTTCTAGGCTAAGTGTTAAAGGCTAAGTGTTAAAGGCTAAGTGTTAAAGGCTAAGTGTTAGAGGCTAAGTGCCAGAGGCTAGGCGCCAGAGGCGAGTTTTTGTGGGCTGAAGTTTTAGTGGGGTTAGTGTGAATACAATCCAAAAGAATACAACAGAATACAATACAATAGAATATAATACATAGATTAAATTCAATAGCTCTTACTACTTCCCATTAAATAAATTAAATACGTCTTACTTGTTCCCAATCCTTTTCAAAAAAGTAGTTTAAAACGAGGGCCCTTCACTCAACCTTTAACCTCAACCCCGCACGTCACATTGTGTTGTATCTGTGAATGTTGGTTGTGGCCAAATGATAGTTTTCTTTCATTCGTTTAGGTTCCACGGTGTTTGTTGGCTATGTTTTCCACTGTCAGAAGGATGAAAATACAAAGTACAACGCTTGGACGTGGGCGAAGACGTCACCGGTGAGTCCTTCCTTCCTATTTATTTACCTTCTAGATGCTAGAGGCTAAGTGTTAGAGGCTAAGTGTTAGAGGCTAAGTGTTAAACACAATACGAACAACACAACGATACTGCACTGAACAACACGATACCGCACTGAGAAACACGATACCGCACTGAACAACACGATACCGCACTGAACAACACCATGCCGCACTGAACACCATGCCACACTGAACAACACCATCCCGCACTGAACAACACCATGCCGCACTAAACAACACCATGCCGCACTGAACAACACCATGCCTCACTGAACGACACCATGCCGCACTGAAAGACACCATGCCGCACTGAACGACACCATGCCGCACTGAAAGACACCATCCCGCACTGAACACCATGCCGCACTGAACAACACCATCCTGCACTGAACAACACCATCCCGCACTGAACAACACCATGCCGCACTGAACAACATTATGCCGCACTGAACATTATGCCGCACTGAACAACACCATGCCGCACTGAACAACACCATGCCGCACTGAACAACATTATGCCGCACTGAACAACACCATGCCGCACTGAACAACACCATGCCGCACTGAACAACACCATGCCGCACTGAACAACATTATGCCGCACTGAACAACACCATGCCGCACTGAACAACACCATCCTGCACTGAACAACACCATTCCGCATTGAACACCATGCCGCACTGAACAACACCATCCCGCACTGAACAACACCATCCCGCACTGAACAACACCATGCCGCACTGAACAACACCATGCCGCACTGAACAACACCATGCCGCACTGAACAACATTATAACGCACTGAACAACACCATCCCGCACGGAACAACACCATGCCGCACTAAACAACATTATGCCGCACTGAACAACATTATGCCGAAATGAACAACACCATGCCGCACTGAACAACACCATGCCGCACTGAACAACACCATCCTGCACTGAACAAAACCATCCCGCACTGAACAACACCATGCCGCACTGAACAACATTATGCCGCACTGAACATTATGCCGCACTGAACAACACCATGCCGCACTGAACAACACCATGCCGCACTGAACAACACCATGCCGCAATGAACAACACCATCCCGCACTGAACAACACCATGCCGCACTGAGCAACACCATGCCGCACTGAACAACACCATCCTGCACTGAACAACACCATGCCGCACTGAACAACACCATTCCGCACTGAACAACACCATGCCGCACTGAACAACATTACGCTGCACTGAACAACACCATGCCGCACTGAACAACACCATGCCGCACTGAACAACACCATGCCGCATTGAACAACACCATGCCGCATTGAACAACACCATGCTGCACTGAACAACACCATCCTGCACTGAACAACACCATGCCGCATTGAACAACACCATGCCGCACTGAACAACACCATCCTGCACTGAACAACACCATGCCGCACTGAACAACACCATGCCGCACTGAACAACACCATGCCGCACTGAACAACATTATGCCGCACTGAACAACACCATGCCGCACTGAACAACACCATCCCGCACTGAACAACACCATGCCGCATTGAACAACACCATGCCGCACTGAACAACACCATCCTGCACTGAACAACACCATCCCGCACTAAACAACACCATGCCGCACTGAACAACATTATGGCGCACTGGACAACATTATGCCGCACTGAACAACACCATGCCGCACTGAACAACACCATGCCGCACTGAACAACACCATGCCGCACTGAACAACACCATGCCGCACTGAACAACATTATGCCGCACTGAACAACACCATGCCGCACTGAACAACACCATGCCGCACTGAACAACACGATCCCGCATTGAACAACACCATGCCGCACTGAACAACACCATGCCGCACTGAACAACACCATGCCGCACTGAACAACACCATTCCGCACTGAACAACACCATGCCGCACTGAACAACACCATCCTGCACTGAACAACACCATTCCGCACTGAACAACACCATGCCGCATTGAACAACACCATGCCGCACTGAACAACACCATCCTGCACTGAACAACACCATGCCGCACTGAACAACACCATGCCGCACTGAACAACACCATGCCGCACTGAACAACATTATGCCGCACTGAACAACATTATGCCGCACTAAACAACATTATGTCGCACTGAACAACACCATGCCGCACTGAACAACACCATGCTGCACTGAACAACATTATGCCGCACTGAACAACACGATCCCGCATTGAACAACACCATCCCGCACTGAACAACACCATGCCGCATTGAACAACACCATGCCGCACTGAACAACACCATGCTGCACTGAACAACATTATGCTGCACTGAACAACACGATCCTGCATTGAACAACACCATGCCGCACTGAACAACACCATCCTGCACTGAACAACACCTTTCCACACTGAACAACACCATGCCGCACTGAACAACATTATGCCGCACTGAACAACACCATGCCGCACTGAACAACACCATGCCGCACTGAACAACACCATGCCGCACTGAACAACACCATGCCGCAATGAACAACACCATCCCGCACTGAACAACACCATGCCGCATTGAACAACACCATGCCGCACTGAACAACACCATCCCGCACTGAACAACAACACCCCGCACTGAACAACACGATCCCGCATTGAACAACACCATCCCGGACTGAACAACACCATGCCGCACTGAACAACACCATTCCGCACTGAACAACACCATGCCGCACTGAACAACACCATGCCGCACTGAACAACACCATGCCGCACTGAACAACACCATGCCGCACTGAACAACACCATGCCGCAATGAACAACACCATGCCGCATTGAACAACACCATGCCGCACTGAACAACACCATCCCGCACTGAACAACACCACCCCGCACTGAACAACACGATCCCGCATTGAACAACACCATCCCGGACTGAACAACACCATGCCGCACTGAACAACACCATTCCGCACTGAACAACACCATGCCGCACTGAACAACACCATGCCGCACTGAACAACACCATGCCGCACTGAACAACATTATGCCGCACTGAACAACACCATGCCGCACTGAACAACACCATCCCGCACTGAACAACACCATGCCGCATTGAACAACACCATGCCGCACTGAACAACACCATCCTGCACTGAACAACACCATCCCAAACTGAACAACACCATGCCGCACTGAACAACATTATGGCGCACTGAACAACATTATGCCGCACTGAACAACACCATGCCGCACTGAACAACACCATGCCGCACTGAACAACACCATGCCGCACTGAACAACATTATGCCGCACTGAACAACATTATGCCGCACTGAACAACACCATGCCGCACTGAACAACACCATGCCGCACTGAACAACACCATGCCGCACTGAACAACACGACGTCGCACTGAACAACACGACGCCGCACAGAACAACACGACGCCGCACAGAATAACACAATACCGCACAGAACAACACAATACCGCACAAACAGTTTTAGATAATATTACGTCGCAGTCATGTGACGCGGACATGACGTCAATAGGCGGAACTCACGGCAAAATTATAATCCGTGGGCGTGGCTTGCAACAGGAAGTAGGAAAGCGGCAGTTCTGGCAAACAAGACACAGCTGTTAGTAACACGATGACTAACAAGGCAAATATTTTTGTTTTCAGCTTGCAACTTGACCGTCTAGAGCGTACAAGGTAATTACAACTGTTTTTTTTTTAGCCCTGAAAAGCAAGGGAGTGTGGCGTTTGGGAGGAATGTCGAACTCGGCGTCTGCTTCCAGCCACAGACGCCAAATTTCGACGATTATTTCGACTGGTCAACGGTTGTAAATTATTGCGTTGACTAAAAACTTTATTTAACTCTACTCTTAACTTTGCCGTTTCAGATATGCGGGTATTACACCGCGGAAATGACGTCAATAGGCTGAACTCTCGCCAAAATTCAAATCTGTGGGCGCAATGGCCTTGAGCGAGACACCGGATACAAACACGACGATTATCAACAGAAATATCTTTATTTTCCGCTTGCAAGTGGACCGTCTAGAGCGTACACGGTAAGTACAACTCATTGTGTTTAAAAAGATTTACGTTTGTGTAGTTTGCGTTGCGTTGTATCTGTGAATGTTGGTTGAGGCTAAATGTTAATGTTTAATTTCATTCCTTTAGGTTCCACGGTGTTTGTTGGCTGTATGTTTTCCACTGCAAGAAGAGGCTCGTATCATTGACCAGCAGGAGCTACAATGGTGAGTACCCCTTTCGTCTTCCATTTATGTTAAACACTTCCTATTTCATGTCTAACAGTACTCGATTTAACAAATAACCATAAATAAATACAGTGTGGGCAGTCACGTTAACATATGTGATTATCCTGCCTAATATGTTTATCACAAATATGTCACTAATCACTAATATGTTTATTTGTTTATCACAACACCTTTGGACCTTCAGCAATCGATTATTTACCTTCATAGAGACAGAACGATGGTGTCTTAAACATCTCATTCATTTCACCAAATAACTTCACGCAGGTGGATAACGGCCGTCTCGGTCACGCTATGTTGCGTGATGCAGTTTTGAAGAACCAAATGCATTTATTCAATGAATAAGTCAAGCTAGTTCTATGTTTATGATGTTGTAAGTTACGGTACCGATTGAAGTTGAGTTCGAAGCCAGTGGAAAACAGCGCTGCGTTTGTGCTCTCCAGGTACAAATGTTGTGATCTCTGACTGACGACCGGGCGAGACTCGAGTAAGAGATGTCCAAACGAGCTCCGGCAGGGCGGGCCAAGGCGGAGCGAACGGACGCCCTTCAGGCCGCCAATGACGAGCTGAGAACCAAACTGATGGACGTCCAGTTAGAACTTCAGCAGGAGAAGAACAAGGTGAAAACCTCAACAGACAGACACTGCCTGCCTCCCTGCCTGCCTCCCTGCCTGCCTCCCTGCCTGCCTCCCTCCCTCCCTCCCAGTTTTCCCGATGTAGATTAGACATGCGTGTGCCATGACTGTGTCAGCCTACATCAACAAATGCACCGAGGACGTCAGCACCACTAAGAATATCATCACCCGGGGCAACCAACGACCCTGGATGACTGAGGAGGTACGTCAAACGCTACGAGCGCGGAACTCTGCCTTCAAGTCTGGCGACAAGGAGACACTGAGGACAGCGAGAGCCAACTTGAACCGTGCCATCAGGATAGCGAAGCGAGACCGCAGTCGAAAATTTCAGGATCGTTTCCACGACGTCAAAAACATCAGGAGTATGTGGCAAGGCATACGGGCGATTACAGACTACAACTCACCCTCCCCCCCCCCGGTGGGTGTAGTTGATGCTGACTTTCTAAATGGTCTAAATAACTTCTTTGGGAGGTTCGAGGCACTAAACGGCACTCCAGCAGTTAAAACTGTCCCCCATCAGGAAGAGGAGGTACTCTGCCTTGACTCCGCCGATGTGTTGAAGACCCTGAGGAGAGTCAACCCCTGTAAGGCCCCTGGCCCCGACAACATTCCTGGGCGTGTGTTCAGGGAATGTGCAAGTCATCTGGCTGGGGTCATCACAGACATTTTTAACACCTCGCTGGGCCAAGCCACAGTGCCGGCGTGCTTTAAGACTGCCTCCATCATTCCGGTGCCGAAGAAACCTCAAATCACCTCATTTAATGATTACCGGCCTGTTGCACTGACTCCGGTTATGATGAAGTGCTTCGAAAGGCTGCTTAAAGGCCACATCGTTTCCAGACTCCCCCTATTATTTGACCCGTTCCAGTTTGCCGACCGGCAAAACCGCTCCACTCAGGACGCCATCTCCTCCGTTCTTCACCTGAGCCTGGCTCACCTGGAGGAGAAGAACACCCATGTGCGGAGGCTGTTCCTGGACTTCAGCTCAGCGTTTAACACCATCATCCCACAGCATCTGGTAGGAAAATTGGAACACCTGGGCTTCAACACCCCCCTTCGCAACTGGCTGCTAGACTTCCTCACCAACAGACCTCAGTCAGTCCGGGTCGGACAGAACACCTCTGATGTCATCACCCTCAGCACAGGCTCCCTTCAGGGCTGCGTCCTGAGCCCCCTGCTGTGCACCCTGATGACACACGACTGCGTCCTCAGGTTCACCACCAATCACATCGTGAAGTCAGCAGACGACACAACGGTGGTGGGGCTCATCAGAGACAACAACGACCTGGACTACAGAGAGGAGGTGGAGCAGCTGGTGGGCTGGTGCAGAGAAAACAGCCTGATCCTGAATGAGGAGAAGATGAAGGAGATCATCGTCGACTTCAGGAAAAAACAGCCTCACCACGCTCCACTGATCATCAACAGCTCAGCTGTGGAGGTGGTCAGCACCACCAAATTCCTGGGGGTCCACATCACAGAAGACCTCACCTGGACTATGAACACTACGGCACTGGTCAAGAGGGCACAGAAGCGCTTGTACTTCCTGCGGAGGATGAGGAGAGCCCACCTGCCCCCACCCATCATGAGGACGTTCTACAGGAGCACCATAGAGAGCATTCTGACAAGCTGTCTCTCTGTGTGGTGTGGAGGCTGCACCGCCTCCGATTGGAAGAACGTGAGGAGAGTGGTGAGGACAGCAGAGAGGATCATAGGGGCTCCTCTTCCCTCCATTCAGGACATTTCATCTCAGCGCTGCATGTCCCGTGCCCGTAACATCATCAATGACCCATCACACCCCCACCATGGACTGTTCTCCCTGCTGCCCTCTGGGAAGAGGTTTGCAGCATCCGCTGCAGGTCCACCAGGTTCTGCAACAGCTTTTTCCCTGCTGTCATCAGACTGTTGAACACTAGAACTGTTGAGCTCTAAACTGAACTCTGCATCACACATTCACAGAACTGTACTTTATGACACTACGGACCTCTATCTTGCACTATCTCGCACTACCAACTTTACTGAACTTGTATAAACCCTTTAAATAGAAGTTTAATACATGGTTTAGCATTCCTCTGCACACTCTTGAATACTGTTTTGCCTACTTGCACTATTGCATAATTATCACTGCTGCACTTTATACTTATTTTTAATATATATATATATATATATAGTATATATGTATATATATATATTTTCATAGGATATGTTACTTCTATTCAACTGCAATATCACTACTTTGTTGTAAGACGTATGCAACGGAATTTCGTTTTGTATGCACCATGTGCAGACAAGATGACAATAAAGTTTGTCTAAGTCTAAGTCATGTCAGGTCAGCTGTCTGGAGAGAGAGAGAAGTCAGGACCTGCGGGCGGAGCACCACCGTGCCACCGCCGCCATGACGGAACTCAAAAGCAAACTCCATGAGGAGAAGCAGAAAGAGTTAGCCATTACCAGGGAGACATTACTGCGGCAGCATGAAATGGAGCTGATGAGAGTGATCAAAATCAAAGATGGAGAGATCCAGCGACTGAATGCCTTGGTCCTCAGCCTGAGGGACGGCTCCATGGACAAGGTGATCCGCTCTATCCGTGTCTGACTATCCGCACGCCACGTCGGGCTTCGATGCGGCCGCTACCGTATTGTGTAGCTTGTCCCCAGTAAGCGTCGCGGCGCTCCGTTGCGGTCTCAACGGCCCGGTGTGGCGCAATGTCTGCTTTTCTTGTTTGAGGAGGGGGGGCGCTTTGCTGGCGGAGGTGGAGGAGACGCGGCGGTGTCGGGAGACCGAGCGGTGTCGCCTCCACCAGGAGCGCGGAAGAAGCCCTGGCAGCGGCCCAGCAGGCCTGGCAGTCCCGAGCGGCCGAGCTCCGATCGGCTCATCACCAGCATCGGGAGGAGCTGAGCCGAACCAAGAGAGACTGCGAGAGGGAGATCCGCCGACTGGTAGGACTGATCAGATGCGCGGTGCGTGGCTATGTTCCCAATTTCGTTGTATACCTGCAGTGCAATGACACCTAAGGCATTCTATTCTATTCTATTTCACAAGAAGAAAATGTCCGGTTGCTCGCTTCGCTTTTGTCACAGCAAAGGTGTTCTAGTCGATTCAAGAAAAAAATTGGCCGGTTGCTCTCTTTGTTTTTGTCACAATTCTGGCAAATGAGTTTGCCCGCCTGCCTGAGCGCTCCCCGTTTGTACATCCAGACGGATGAGATCAAGCTGAAAGACAGAGCGGTTAGTGTTTTGGATGAAGCCCTGGGGCCGGCCACGTCCACCGCCTTCAGCTGCAGACTCAGGCTGCCGAGCAGCAGATCGCTGCCCTGAGGGATTCCCAAAGGGCGGGCCTAAACTACCCTGGAAGTGGGGTCAACGCCGCTACTAGCAATCCTCTTCATTGCGTAAGCCACCTCATCACACACTTGCAGTACGCATGACTTAGTTCGTTGCTGGAGGAAGGTAGCACAAAAACAGTTTTGAACTTTGAACGAGTGCTTGTGTGTGTGTGTTGCGGGGCGTTTTCAGTCTCAGGAGGATCGGGACACGCGACGGTTTCATCTGAAAATCGCTGAGCTCAGCGCAGTCATCAGGAAACTGGAGGATCGAAACGCCCTGCTTTCTGAAGAGCGCAATGAACTGGTAATTTATTGACGGCACGCTTGAAGGTTTGCGCTACGTTTGATGCGCGCCATCCAGCGAGGCACCCATTGCGCTTGCTTATTAGTTGAGCGGCGCGGCGAGTCGGTTGCCTGGTAGATGTCTTTTATTGGGAGCCAAAGCCACGATTCCGTTCAAACCGATGCAAAAGGAATGGATACGTTCTGGCCCGCGTGTTGTGCGTCTTTCACATCCCGCACTTCATGCTTGCAGCTAAAGCGACTGAGAGAAACAGAAAGCCAGTTTCTGCCACTCCTGTACAAAAACAAACGCCTGAGCAGGAAGAATGAAGAACTCTCGCTGGTGCTGTGTCGCCTTGAAAACAAAGTGCGCTTTGTCACCCAGGAGAACGAGGAGATGGCAAGCTTGGTAAGTCGACGCGGACAACGGCGGCGTGCCAACAGAGTCCACTGCATTTGTGTTCCACAGAGAAGGCCTAGTTCGCTCAATGACCTGGACCGCGGTTGCGGCCAGCAGGACGGTGAAATGGAGTTCCTTCAAGTTGTGGAGCAGCGGCACATCATCGACGACTTGTCCAAGGTCTTCAGGCAGGCGACTCGGTGCACGTACGGCAGCGCCGCGCTCGCTCGCTGTCGCCAGGAAACCTTTTCCGTCCAAAGCTTGGCCGGCGGCCGCCATCCAAAAAATTGGCCCCTTAAATTCCGACCTTTCAAGCAGGAGCATTGTGCGCACGCGTTTGAACACGCTTTAGACTTGTTTTGCCGTTTTCAGCAGCTCAAAGCTCCCGTTTTGTCAGCGCCTTTGCCACTCGCTGTGCGCTGAAAACGACGGACTTGCCCGGCTGCTCAGCCCGTCAACCATGAGCCGCGAGCGCGACGTCATTGTCCGTAGGCAGCTAGTGGCAAAATGCACCCTGTTAGAGTTGCGCTCGCTCCAACTTATTTTGCAAGAACCACACGGGAGACAAGTAAGTTCTTTTGGACACCTGCAGGTGGAGAGTCCATCCGTTGTACGAATGAAGTCTGACTCTTGGCTCCTGCACGAGCATTTTAATTAAGAGAAACAGGGTGGGTGTAAGAGTGGATTGAATAGAGGAAGCCCTTGACCTCTAGTCAAAACATAGCAAGGGGTGTTTTACGACTTTGTGTAGGAAGGGATAAGCGATAGGGATAAATAAGGGATAAATAATATTATTTATTACAGGTCGCAGTCAAAGTCAAAGCAACACAATGATACGATAAAGATAATCTGGAAAACCCTGACACACCCTGTAGTTGTCACTTTTGGAAAAGACGAGCGTCCCTCCAATCATCGCCGGTGACGTGTTTTTCAGGCTCTGGAGACAGGAGCTCATGTCAGAAATGTCATTGTGAGTCGCGTTTGTTTCTGCGCCGGAGCCGTTCGTTCCCTTTGCATCCAAAGAATCTCAAAGGCGGATTATTTGTGTCGACAGGAGAGAGATTTGCTGCTACGATACCGACGTCGAGAATCTCTGAGGAGGAACAAAGCGTGAGGTCCTGCAAGGTGAGTCTGTTTGTTTGCGGCTGCTTGGTGTTGCGCAAGATGAAATGGCCTTTTTCTCGCTATCGTTCCTCTCGTCGATTCATCGTGAGGTGTCGCTTCAGTTTGTTCAGAGAGATGTTCGCTTCCGCGCCCGCAGGTCATCGAAACATTTTACGGCTACGACGAAGACGTGTTGGTGGACTCGGACGGATCGTCCTTGTCTTTTCACACCGACAGAACCCCCGACACGGAACCCGAAGAGGTAGCCCGCCATTTCTGCCAGCGTATTGGCACCAAACATTCCTCTTCAGCCTGGAATCGGACTCGTCTTTGCGTCGCGGGTGCTTTGTCGCCGGTCTGACTGATTCTGGTACTAGTGCTGTGTTGCATTGGTGTGTGCATGAAGAGGCGGAGCTTCGCTACCGCCAGCTGACGCAAGAATATCAAGCGCTGCAACGAGCCTACGCTCTGCTAGCCCAGACCAGCGAAAGGGGACTACGACGCCGAGAAGGAGATCAAGGTGGCGCCCCTTCCCGCAACCCCCGGCCGGGTCGCAGCCTCCCCGTTCTCACCCAGCCTCGGGTGTTCTCTGGTCTGAAAGGAGGAGGAGGAGCCTCCCTCCTCCTCCTTTCAGACCAGAGAAAAGCTGATGGTAGAAATGGGTCACTATCAAAGCAGAGTAGCAGATCTGGAGTCAGCGCTGAAGCAACAAGGACAGGTAAGCTCATCAATGAGCACACCTTTTTCTCAGACAAAATAGCTACATTCTTCAGTCACTCATCCGTCTGGCATTACTGGACCAACCCCCCCCCCCCCCCCGAACGTGGCTGGGAAAATGCGGAGAAAAGCAAATGTCATTTTCCAGTCAACCAAAGAATTTGTGGATGAAAATGACACAACATTCCAAAGCTGTCCACGCGTTTGTCTCTTCTAGAATGTCAAGTGGGTGGAGGAGAAGCAGCTGCTGCGTCAGAGCAATCAGCAGTTGGCCGAAAAGGTGACGGAAAGAAAGGCGCTGGGCGGAGTCGCTTGGCGTCACACCTGTCGGGAAGCCCCGCAGATGAGGTCTGACTGTCTTTTCAGGTCAGGCGGATGGAGGCGGAAGAAGCGCGTCTGAAAGAGCACATCCAGGATATCCGAGACCAAAACGAACTGCTTGAGTTCCGCATCCTGGAGCTGGAGGTGGGAAGACTCGCACAAGCGTGTTGAGGCCAGAGATGTGACGGACGGACGGACGGACGGACGGACGGATGCATGCCTCTGCCTTTCAGGAGAGGGAGTGGCGCTCCCCCGTCTTGAAGTTTCTGCAAGTCCGTTTCCCAGACGGCCTCAGCCCTTTGCAGATCTACTGCGAGGCCGAGGGCGTGAGCGTACGTAAGGCGTCCCTCGCAACCCTAACCTTAACCCGAGGTCCCAGAACACCTTACATTGCTCCTTGCGCCTTTCCCCCGGACATCGTCATCAGTGATCTGATGAAGAAGCTGGACATCCTGGGCTATAACGCCGTAAGTGTATGTCGAACTCCTTATGTTCGCACTCCACGAGACTCGGCGGCTCAAATGTGACTTTTGGAAGGCTTTGCGCTGAAAGAAGCTTGTTGACGCTGTGCCTTTGGGCTCTTGCAGAATCTCACCAACGAGGAGCAGGTGGTCGTGATTCACGCCAGGACCCTTCTCACCCTAGCCGAGAAGGTAACGCGCACGTCCACGCACGCTCTCGCATTCTGCTTATGTGACAGCAGCCTTTCCTCAGTGGTTAGAATACATCAAAGTGACCAAGTCAGCACTTCAACAGAAGATGTTGGACATTGAAAGTGAGAAGGTAGACAGACACGCGACATCAGCCAAGGGGAACTCCGGCAATGTGCCCCAACAATTCTGACCTTGAGCTGTGCTAGGATATGTTCTGCAAGCAGAAGGGCTACCTGGATGAAGAGTTGGACTTCAGGAAGTGTTCCATGGACCAGGCTCATAAGGTAAGCCGCCCTCAAATCTCCCGCCGGACCACTGATGGACGAGGATTGCGGCCCAGAGGATCCTGGAGCTGGAGGCCATGTTGTACGAGGCGCTACCGCAGCGGGACTGCCCCGCCACGGACGGCGAAAAAGCCAGCCACGCTGGCGTGAATGACGTGCTGACGGCGGATCAGAGAGAAGAGCTTAGGAGCGCCGTGGACCAATGGAAGCGAGCCCTGATGTGCGAGTTGAGGGAGCGCGACGCTTGCATCCTCCAAGAGAGAATGGATCTGCTGCACAGCGCGCAACAGGTAAGGGCCCAAAGCCAGCCCGGCACTTACTTGCACGCTTACTGGCTTTTGAATGCCACTTTCCATTTGTCCGTCCTAGAGGAACAAAGAGCTGAAAGAATTCATCGAAGCTCAGAAGAGACAAATCAAACAATTGGAGGAGAAGTTTCTGTTTCTCTTTCTATTCTTCTCCTTGGCCTTCATTCTGTGGCCCTAACACCAGCTGGTGAGTGAGCTCCAGCGGCACCGCACTCGACACCTCCGATACACTGCCAGCCGGTCTCAGACGTTGGCAGACGCTCCGATGCCAACGTATACCCCCCGCCACGGTGACAGAGGCACCGCGTCACACCGGCGCTCATCCAATCAGAAGGCAGGAAAAGCAAATTCACATGCAGGGCACTTTTGAACCAGAAGAGAGCGCCACAAAAAACGGTTGTTGCCCCAAACGCGCACTAAAAAGGGTCAGAATAACAAGAGTCCCACTGGCCAGCCGGGGCCACCCGTCCAGCTGTTTCTTCAGGGGGGAAAAAAATTGGAGTCACCGGTGAGTACATTTTGCATTTAGCTCTGCTTTTCTGCTTCTGTCTTCAAGTGTGTGGCATCCTGCGATCAAAGAGTCAGCCAACCCCAAAGCGGTTGACCTCAACGTCCCACCACCATGCCTACCAGAGCAGGTGACGTGATGCTTTGGACATCCTTCCGTCTCAGATGCCCAAAAGTACTCTTTGCCACATCTGCGGCAATACGGTGTCTTTTCAAAGGTGCAAATAAATCCAGCGTGGGCGGAACACGCACGTCTTCGGTTTTTCCCGCTTTGTTTGTGTGACAGCTGTTGTGAAAATTTTATACAAATAAAGTTGTATAGTACAGGTTTGGCCAAGCCGCAACTCCCGAACCGCATGCGGCTCTTTTATGTTCATATCAACATTTGTGTGTGTGTGTGTGGGGGGGGGTGGGGGGGGGGGGGGGGGTTGTGCGTGTTGGCTTCACTTGAGTTCAATTTGGTATTTTGGTCAAAAGCGCATGTGGTGAAATTCCACAAAGTAGGATGGGCAAACACATTTCTTTAAACTATGAGTGTCAATTGGGCTCTCGAAATGGCAGGGAAAAGATGCACAGCAAAACAAAAATACGTAGATGAACACAGGACGTTTTAATCAGAGTGGGAAAGTTTCTATTTTTTGTTGAACGTGATGGCAAACCATTCTGCCTGATATGTCAGACCTCAGCGCATTTCAAAGATTCAAATCTTCAGCGCCATGCACTTCAGCTCACTCCATGCTAACATTGATCAGGCGTCGAACCCGCATCATCATGCTTAAGAGGTGGCCATGCTAACCAGTGCGCCATTATGTCAACGCATAATAACTAAGTCTACTGGTCAAAACAGCGGTTACTATATGACGTCGCTACGTCGTGGTCACGTGACGCAGACAAGACGTCAATGGACGTGGGCAGAGTTAACTTGTTTAAAAGGGAGTAGGCAGAAGAAATATTTAATTTATTTAAATCTATTTTGAGTGCACACCATTATGCCAATGCATAACAACTGTAAATCTACTAAACAAAACAGCGGTTGCTATATGACATCTGCCAGGTCGTGGTCACGTGACATACGTGACGTCGATGGGCGTAACTTTCGCCGGAATTCAAATCCGCGGGGAGAGTTAACTTGTTTAAAAGAGAGTGGGCAGAAGAATTATTTAATTTATTTAAATCTATTTGGTGTGTGCGCCATTATGTCAATGCATAACAACTGTAAGTCTACTAAACAAAACAGCGGTTGCTATTTGACGTCTGCCACGTCGTGGTCACGTGACGCGGACGTGACGTCGACGCCTACTTTACATCCCACCGATCACAGGACTCCTCGGCTGCATAACCGTGCCCCCTTCCCAACCAATCGGATTTGCTATACGCGAAAACGACGCCAATGGAAAGAGCTTCCGCCCAAATTTAAATCCGTGGGCGTGGCTCGCAGCAGGAAGTAGGAAAATGGCGGCGATGTTGACAAAGACACAGCGGATGGTAACATACGACTAACAAGAGAAATATTTTTATTTTCTGCTTGCAACTGGACCGTCCAGAGCGTACACGGTAAGTACAACTCATCGTTTTTAAAAAGAAGTACTTTTGTTGCCCTGAAAAGCGAGTGAGCGTGGCGTTTGTGGGGGACGTCGAATTTCGACGATTCTTTCTGGTCAACGGTTGTAAATGATTGTGTTGATTAAAAAAGAAAACTTGATGTAACTCTACTTTTAACTGCCGTTTCAGATAGATTTGGAATTGCATCACATCCAATTTTGCCTAGAGCGTACACGGTAAGTAACACTCGTTGTGTTTAAGGAGATTTACGTTTGTAATAGCAGAAGTGTAGCCGCGTTGCGTTGTACGTGTGAATGTTGGTCCGGGCGAAATGTTAATGTTTAATTTCATTCCTTTAGGTTCCACGGTGTTTGTTGGCTGCAAGTTTTCCACTGCAAGAAGAGGCTCATATCATTGACCAGGAGCGAGCTACAATGGTGAGTAGCCATAACATTTATGTTAAACACTTCCTATTTCATGTCTAACAGTACTTGATTTAACAAATAACCATAAATAAATACAGTGTGGGCACTGAAGTTAACATATGTGATTATACTGCCTAATCTGTCACCGAGTAGATTGTTGCAAAGTAATATAAGATCCAAAGTTGTAATTCAGAATAGTTTTCAAAAGAAGGCCATTAGAATTATATACAAGTCTGATTACCCTGAACAAGCTATTAATTAAATCACAAATTCTTCAATTCAAAGATTTGGTAGATTATCAGACAAATAATGTCTAACAGTAATTGATTTAACACATCACGATAAGTAGATTGAGTGTGGGCACTCTCAAGTTAACATATGTGATTATACTGCCTAATCTGTTACAGAGTATGTTGTTGCCAAGTAATGTAGAATAGATCCAAAGTAGTAATCCAGAATAGTTTTGAAGAGGCCATTAGAATGATAAACAAATCTGATTACCTTGAACATAATAACAAGCTAAGTGTTTAATATGTCCTATGAAGTCAAAATTGGGCACCATCATGTGGTGAAATTTGGAATTGCATCACATCCAATTTTGCCTGGGAACAAACAGATTACATAAATCTTAGTTTTGAATAAGCCACTCCTTCTCAAACAAGTAAACTCTGCCCATTTTGCGCAGTAGATGTTCTGTTAATATCTAGTATTTATACAAAGTCATAATTTAAATTGCTTTCAACCTTCATTCATCGGTTCAACCAACATTACTCGCTCTTATTACCAACTTGTATTGATTTAACTAAGCGTTTAATACTTCCTATCAGGTCTCAAATCGAGATTTGGCAAAATACAATTTCAGCAAATCCAATTTTGCCAGGGAACAAAAATAGATTAAATAAACTAAATAAGTCCTCTTCCCATTAAATAAATCAGAAAAGTCTGTCTTGTAACCAGTCCTCTTCAAACAAGTAAAGTCTGCCCATTTTGTGCCGTAGATTTTGTGTCTATGCCTAGTATTTAAACAAAATCATAATTTAAACGACTTCTTTCCTTCATTCACTTTGGAAATTTGGAATTGCAGCAAATCGAATTTTGGCAGGGAACAAAAATAGATCAATTAAACTAAATAAGTCTTCTTCCCATTAAATAAATTAAAAAAGTCTGTCTTGTAACCAGTCCTTTTCAAACAAGTAAAGTCTGCCCATTTTGTGCCGTCGATTTTGTGTTAATGCCTAGTATTTATACAAAATCATAATTTAAAGGACTTCATTCCTTCATTCACTTTGGAAATTTGGAATTGCAGCACATCAAATTTTGCCTGGGAAGAAAAGTAGATTAAATAAATTTAATAAGTCTTACTACTTCCCATTAAATAAATTAAATACGTCTTACTTGTTCCCACTCCTTTTCAAAACAGTAGTTTAAAACGAGGGCCCTTCACTCAATCTTTAACCTCAACCCCGCACGTTGTGTTGTATCTGTGAATGTTGGTTGTGGCCAAATGATAGTTTTCTTTCATTCGTTTAGGTTCCAAGAAAACTTGATGTAACTCTACTTTTAACTGCCGTTTCAGATAAGCGGGTATTACGTCGCAGTCAAATGCCGCGGATATGACGTAATTGCCCGAACCTCCGCCAAAATTCAAATCTGTTGGCGCGATGGCCGTGAGCCACTGAGCAGCGACGATTATCAACAGAAATATCTTTATTTTCTGCTTGCAACTGGACCGTCTAGAGCGTACACGGTAAGTAACACTCATTGTGTTTAAGGAGATTTACGTTTGTAATAGCAGAAGTGTAGCCGCGTTGCGTTGTACGTGTGAAACTTGGTCGAGGCGAAATGTTAATGTTTAATTTCATTCCTTTAGGTTCCACGGTGTTTGTTGGCTGCAAGTTTTCCACTGCAAGAAGAGGCTCGTATCATTGACCAGGAGCGAGCTACAATGGTGAGTAGCCATAACATTTATGTTAAACACTTCCTATTTCATGTCTAACAGTACTTGATTTAACAAATAACCATAAATAAATACAGTGTGGGCACTGAAGTTAACATATGTGATTATACTGCCTAATCTGTCACGGAGTAGATTGTTGCAAAGTAATATAAGATCCAAAGTTGTAATTCAGAATAGTTTTCAAAAGAAGGCCATTAGAATTATATACAAGTCTGATTACCCTGAACAAGCTATTAATTAAATCACAAATTCTTCAATTCAAAGATTTGGTAGATTATCAGACAAATAATGTCTAACAGTAATTGATTTAACACATCACGATAAGTAGATTGAGTGTGGGCACTCTCAAGTTAACATATGTGATTATACTGCCTAATCTGTTACAGAGTATGTTGTTGCCAAGTAATGTAGAATAGATCCAAAGTAGTAATCCAGAATAGTTTTGAAGAGGCCATTAGAATGATAAACAAATCTGATTACCTTGAACATAATAACAAGCTAAGTGTTTAATATGTCCTATGAAGTCAAAATTGGGCACCATCATGTGGTGAAATTTGGAATTGCATCACATCCAATTTTGCCTGGGAACAAACAGATTACATAAATCTTAGTTTTGAATAAGCCACTCCTTCTCAAACAAGTAAACTCTGCCCATTTTGCGCAGTAGATGTTCTGTTAATATCTAGTATTTATACAAAGTCATAATTTAAATTGCTTTCAACCTTCATTCATCGGTTCAACCAACATTACTCGCTCTTATTACCAACTTGTATTGATTTAACTAAGCGTTTAATACTTCCTATCAGGTCTCAAATCGAGATTTGGCAAAATACAATTTCAGCAAATCCAATTTTGCCAGGGAACAAAAATAGATTAAATAAACTAAATAAGTCCTCTTCCCATTAAATAAATCAGAAAAGTCTGTCTTGTAACCAGTCCTCTTCAAACAAGTAAAGTCTGCCCATTTTGTGCCGTAGATTTTGTGTCTATGCCTAGTATTTAAACAAAATCATAATTTAAACGACTTCTTTCCTTCATTCACTTTGGAAATTTGGAATTGCAGCAAATCGAATTTTGGCAGGGAACAAAAATAGATCAATTAAACTAAATAAGTCTTCTTCCCATTAAATAAATTAAAAAAGTCTGTCTTGTAACCAGTCCTTTTCAAACAAGTAAAGTCTGCCCATTTTGTGCCGTCGATTTTGTGTTAATGCCTAGTATTTATACAAAATCATAATTTAAAGGACTTCATTCCTTCATTCACTTTGGAAATTTGGAATTGCAGCACATCAAATTTTGCCTGGGAAGAAAAGTAGATTAAATAAATTTAATAAGTCTTACTACTTCCCATTAAATAAATTAAATACGTCTTACTTGTTCCCACTCCTTTTCAAAACAGTAGTTTAAAACGAGGGCCCTTCACTCAATCTTTAACCCCAACCCCGCACGTTGTGTTGTATCTGTGAATGTTGGTTGTGGCCAAATGATAGTTTTCTTTCATTCGTTTAGGTTCCAAGAAAACTTGATGTAACTCTACTTTTAACTGCCGTTTCAGATAAGCGGGTATTACGTCGCAGTCATGTGCCGTGGATATAACGTAATTGCCCGAACCTCCGCCAAAATTCAAATCTGTTGGCGCGATGGCCGTGAGCCACTGAGCAGCGACGATTATCAACAGAAATATCTTTATTTTCTGCTTGCAACTGGACCGTCTAGAGCGTACACGGTAAGTAACACTCATTGTGTTTAAGGAGATTTACGTTTGTAATAGCAGAAGTGTAGCCGCGTTGCGTTGTACGTGTGAAACTTGGTCGAGGCGAAATGTTAATGTTTAATTTCATTCCTTTAGGTTCCACGGTGTTTGTTGGCTGCAAGTTTTCCACTGCAAGAAGAGGCTCGTATCATTGACCAGGAGCGAGCTACAATGGTGAGTAGCCATAACATTTATGTTAAACACTTCCTATTTCATGTCTAACAGTACTTGATTTAACAAATAACCATAAATAAATACAGTGTGGGCACTGAAGTTAACATATGTGATTATACTGCCTAATCTGTCACGGAGTAGATTGTTGCAAAGTAATATAAGATCCAAAGTTGTAATTCAGAATAGTTTTCAAAAGAAGGCCATTAGAATTATATACAAGTGTGATTACCCTTAACATAACAACAAGCTATTAATTAAATCACAAATTCTTCAATTCAAAGATTTGGTAGATTATCAGACAAATAATGTCTAACAGTAATTGATTTAACACATCACGATAAGTAGATTGAGTGTGGGCACTCTCAAGTTAACAGATATGATTATACTGCCTAATCTGTTACAGAGTATGTTGTTGCCAAGTAATGTAGAATAGATCCAAAGTAGTAATCCAGAATAGTTTTGAAGAGGCCATTAGAATAATAAACAAATCTGATTACCTTGAACATAATAACAAGCTAAGTGTTTAATATGTCCTATGAAGTCAAAATTGGGCACCATCATGTGGTGAAATTTGGAATTGCATCACATCCAATTTTGCCTGGGAACAAACAGATTAAATAAATCTTAGTTTTGAATAAGCCACTCCTTCTCAAACAAGTAAACTCTGCCCATTTCGCGCAGTAGATGTTCTGTTAATATCTAGTATTTATACAAAGTCATAATTTAAATTGCTTTCAACCTTCATTCATCGGTTCAACCAACATTACTCGCTCTTATTACCAACTTGTATTGATTTAACTAAGCGTTTAATACTTCCTATCAGGTCTCAAGGCAAGATTTGGCAAAATACAATTTCAGCAAATCCAATTTTGCCAGGGAACAAAAATAGATTAAATAAACTAAATAAGTCTTCTTCCCATTAAATAAATCAGAAAAGTCTGTCTTGTAACCAGTCCTCTTCAAACAAGTAAAGTCTGCCCATTTTGTGCCGTAGATTTTGTGTCTATGCCTAGTATTTAAACAAAATCATAATTTAAACGACTTCTTTCCTTCATTCACTTTGGAAATTTGGAATTGCAGCAAATCGAATTTTGCCAGGGAACAAAAATAGATCAATTAAACTAAATAAGTCTTCTTCCCATTAAATAAATTAAAAAAGTCTGTCTTGTAACCAGTCCTTTTCAAACAAGTAAAGTCTGCCCATTTTGTGCCGTCGATTTTGTGTTAATGCCTAGTATTTATACAAAATCATAATTTAAAGGACTTCATTCCTTCATTCACTTTGGAAATTTGGAATTGCAGCACATCAAATTTTGCCTGGGAAGAAAAGTAGATTAAATAAATTTAATAAGTCTTACTACTTCCCATTAAATAAATTAAATACGTCTTACTTGTTCCCACTCCTTTACAAAAAAGTAGTTTAAAACGAGGTCCCTTCACTCAACCTTTAACCCTATTTATTCACCTTCTAGGCTAAGTGTTAAAGGCTAAGTGTTAAAGGCTAAGTGTTAAAGGCTAAGTGTTAGAGGCTAAGTGCCAGAGGCTAGGCGCCAGAGGCGAGTTTTTGTGGGCTGAAGTTTTAGTGGGGTTAGTGTGAATACAATCCAAAAGAATACAACAGAATACAATACAATAGAATATAATACATAGATTAAATTCAATAGCTCTTACTACTTCCCATTAAATAAATTAAATACGTCTTACTTGTTCCCAATCCTTTTCAAAAAAGTAGTTTAAAACGAGGGCCCTTCACTCAACCTTTAACCTCAACCCCGCACGTCACATTGTGTTGTATCTGTGAATGTTGGTTGTGGCCAAATGATAGTTTTCTTTCATTCGTTTAGGTTCCACGGTGTTTGTTGGCTATGTTTTCCACTGTCAGAAGGATGAAAATACAAAGTACAACGCTTGGACGTGGGCGAAGACGTCACCGGTGAGTCCTTCCTTCCTATTTATTTACCTTCTAGATGCTAGAGGCTAAGTGTTAGAGGCTAAGTGTTAGAGGCTAAGTGTTAAACACAATACGAACAACACAACGATACTGCACTGAACAACACGATACCGCACTGAGAAACACGATACCGCACTGAACAACACGATACCGCACTGAACAACACCATGCCGCACTGAACACCATGCCACACTGAACAACACCATCCCGCACTGAACAACACCATGCCGCACTAAACAACACCATGCCGCACTGAACAACACCATGCCTCACTGAACGACACCATGCCGCACTGAAAGACACCATGCCGCACTGAACGACACCATGCCGCACTGAAAGACACCATCCCGCACTGAACACCATGCCGCACTGAACAACACCATCCTGCACTGAACAACACCATCCCGCACTGAACAACACCATGCCGCACTGAACAACATTATGCCGCACTGAACATTATGCCGCACTGAACAACACCATGCCGCACTGAACAACACCATGCCGCACTGAACAACATTATGCCGCACTGAACAACACCATGCCGCACTGAACAACACCATGCCGCACTGAACAACACCATGCCGCACTGAACAACATTATGCCGCACTGAACAACACCATGCCGCACTGAACAACACCATCCTGCACTGAACAACACCATTCCGCATTGAACACCATGCCGCACTGAACAACACCATCCCGCACTGAACAACACCATCCCGCACTGAACAACACCATGCCGCACTGAACAACACCATGCCGCACTGAACAACACCATGCCGCACTGAACAACATTATAACGCACTGAACAACACCATCCCGCACTGAACAACACCATGCCGCACTAAACAACATTATGCCGCACTGAACAACATTATGCCGAAATGAACAACACCATGCCGCACTGAACAACACCATGCCGCACTGAACAACACCATCCTGCACTGAACAAAACCATCCCGCACTGAACAACACCATGCCGCACTGAACAATACCATGCCGCACTGAACAACACCATGCCGCAATGAACAACACCATCCCGCACTGAACAACATTATGCCGCACTGAACAACATTATGCCGCACTGAACAACATTATGCCGCACTGAACAACATTATGCCGCACTGAACAACACCATGCCGCACTGAACAACACCATGCCGCACTGAACAACACCATGCCGCACTGAACAACACGATCCCGCATTGAACAACACCATGCCGCACTGAACAACACCATCCTGCACTGAACAACACCATCCCGCACTGAACAACACCATGCCGCACTGAACAACATTATGGCGCACTGAACAACATTATGCCGCACTGAACAACACCATGCCGCACTGAACAACACCATGCCGCACTGAACAACACCATGCCGCAATGAACAACACCATCCCGCACTGAACAACACCATGCCGCACTGAGCAACACCATGCCGCACTGAACAACACCATCCTGCACTGAACAACACCATGCCGCACTGAACAACACCATTCCGCACTGAACAACACCATGCCGCACTGAACAACATTACGCTGCACTGAACAACACCATGCCGCACTGAACAACACCATGCCGCACTGAACAACACCATGCCGCATTGAACAACACCATGCCGCATTGAACAACACCATGCTGCACTGAACAACACCATCCTGCACTGAACAACACCATGCCGCATTGAACAACACCATGCCGCACTGAACAACACCATCCTGCACTGAACAACACCATCCCGCACTGAACAACACCATCCCGCATTGAACAACACCATCCTGCACTGAACAACACCATGCTGCACTGAACAACACCATGCCGCACTGAACAACACCATTCCGCACTGAACAACACCATGCCGCACTGAACAACACCATCCTGCACTGAACAACACCATCCCGCACTGAAAAACACCATGCCGCATTGAACAACACCATCCTGCACTGAACAACACCATCCTGCACTGAACAACACCATGCCGCACTGAACAACACCATGCCGCACTGAACAACACCATGCCGCACTGAACAACACCATGCCGCACTGAACAACATTATGCCGCACTGAACAACATTATGTCGCACTGAACAACACCATGCCGCACTGAACAACACCATGCCGCACTGAACAACATTATGCCGCACTGAAAAACACCATGCCGCACTGAACAACACCATCCCGCACTGAACAACACCATGCCGCATTGAACAACACCATGCCGCACTGAACAACACCATGCTGCACTGAACAACATTATGCTGCACTGAACAACACGATCCTGCATTGAACAACACCATGCCGCACTGAACAACACCATCCTGCACTGAACAACACCATCCTGCACTGAACAACACCACCCCGCACTGAACAACACGATCCCGCATTGAACACCATCCCGCACTGAACAACACCATGCCGCACTGAACAACACCATGCCGCACTGAACAACACCATGCCGCACTGAACAACACCATGCCGCACTGAACAACACCATGCCGCACTGAACAACACCATGCCACACTGAACAACATTATGCCGCACTGAACAACACCATGCCGCACTGAACAACACCATCCCGCACTGAACAACACCATGCCGCATTGAACAACACCATGCCGCACTGAACAACACCATCCTGCACTGAACAACACCATCCCGCACTAAACAACACCATGCCGCACTGAACAACATTATGGCGCACTGGACAACATTATGCCGCACTGAACAACACCATGCCGCACTGAACAACACCATGCCGCACTGAACAACACCATGCCGCACTGAACAACACCATGCCGCACTGAACAACATTATGCCGCACTGAACAACACCATGCCGCACTGAACAACACCATGCCGCACTGAACAACACGATCCCGCATTGAACAACACGATCCTGCACTGAACAACACCATGCCGCACTGAACAACACCATGCCGCACTGAACAACACCATTCCGCACTGAACAACACCATGCCGCACTGAACGACACCATCCTGCACTGAACAACACCATCCCGCACTGAACAACACCATGCCGCATTAAACAACACCATGCCGCACTGAACAACACCATCCTGCACTGAACAACACCATGCCGCACTGAACAACACCATGCCGCACTGAACAACACCATGCCGCACTGAACAACATTATGCCGCACTGAACAACATTATGCCGCACTAAACAACATTATGTCGCACTGAACAACACCATGCCGCACTGAACAACACCATGCTGCACTGAACAACATTATGCCGCACTGAACAACACGATCCCGCATTGAACAACACCATCCCGCAGTGAACAACACCATGCCGCATTGAACAACACCATGCCGCACTGAACAACACCATGCTGCACTGAACAACATTATGCTGCACTGAACAACACGATCCTGCATTGAACAACACCATGCCGCACTGAACAACACCATCCTGCACTGAACAACACCATGCCGCACTGAACAACACCATGCCGCACTGAACAACATTATGCCGCACTGAAAAACACCATGCCGCACTGAACAACACCATCCCGCACTGAACAACACCATGCCGCATTGAACAACACCATGCCGCACTGAACAACACCATGCTGCACTGAACAACATTATGCTGCACTGAACAACACGATCCTGCATTGAACAACACCATGCCGCACTGAACAACACCATCCTGCACTGAACAACACCATCCTGCACTGAACAACACCACCCCGCACTGAACAACACGATCCCGCATTGAACAACACCATCCCGCACTGAACAACACCATGCCGCACTGAACAACACCATTCCGCACTGAACAACACCATGCCGCACTGAACAACACCATGCCGCACTGAACAACACCATGCCGCACTGAACAACACCATGCCGCACTGAACAACATTATGCCGCACTGAACAACACCATGCCGCACTGAACAACACCATCCCGCACTGAACAACACCATGCCGCATTGAACAACACCATGCCGCACTGAACAACACCATCCTGCACTGAACAACACCATCCCGCACTAAACAACACCATGCCGCACTGAACAACATTATGGCGCACTGGACAACATTATGCCGCACTGAACAACACCATGCCGCACTGAACAACACCATGCCGCACTGAACAACACCATGCCGCACTGAACAACACCATGCCGCACTGAACAACATTATGCCGCACTGAACAACACCATGCCGCACTGAACAACACCATGCCGCACTGAACAACACGATCCCGCATTGAACAACACCATGCCGCACTGAACAACACCATGCCGCACTGAACAACACCATGCCGCACTGAACAACACCATTCCGCACTGAACAACACCATGCCGCACTGAACAACACCATCCTGCACTGAACAACACCATTCCGCACTGAACAACACCATGCCGCATTGAACAACACCATGCCGCACTGAACAACACCATCCTGCACTGAACAACACCATGCCGCACTGAACAACACCATGCCGCACTGAACAACACCATGCCGCACTGAACAACATTATGCCGCACTGAACAACATTATGCCGCACTAAACAACATTATGTCGCACTGAACAACACCATGCCGCACTGAACAACACCATGCTGCACTGAACAACATTATGCCGCACTGAACAACACGATCCCGCATTGAACAACACCATCCCGCAGTGAACAACACCATGCCGCATTGAACAACACCATGCCGCACTGAACAACACCATGCTGCACTGAACAACATTATGCTGCACTGAACAACACGATCCTGCATTGAACAACACCATGCCGCACTGAACAACACCATCCTGCACTGAACAACACCTTTCCACACTGAACAACACCATGCCGCACTGAACAACATTATGCCGCACTGAACAACACCATGCCGCACTGAACAACACCATGCCGCACTGAACAACACCATGCCGCACTGAACAACACCATGCCGCAATGAACAACACCATCCCGCACTGAACAACACCATGCCGCATTGAACAACACCATGCCGCACTGAACAACACCATCCCGCACTGAACAACAACACCCCGCACTGAACAACACGATCCCGCATTGAACAACACCATCCCGGACTGAACAACACCATGCCGCACTGAACAACACCATTCCGCACTGAACAACACCATGCCGCACTGAACAACACCATGCCGCACTGAACAACACCATGCCGCACTGAACAACACCATGCCGCACTGAACAACACCATGCCGCAATGAACAACACCATGCCGCATTGAACAACACCATGCCGCACTGAACAACACCATCCCGCACTGAACAACACCACCCCGCACTGAACAACACGATCCCGCATTGAACAACACCATCCCGGACTGAACAACACCATGCCGCACTGAACAACACCATTCCGCACTGAACAACACCATGCCGCACTGAACAACACCATGCCGCACTGAACAACACCATGCCGCACTGAACAACATTATGCCGCACTGAACAACACCATGCCGCACTGAACAACACCATCCCGCACTGAACAACACCATGCCGCATTGAACAACACCATGCCGCACTGAACAACACCATCCTGCACTGAACAACACCATCCCAAACTGAACAACACCATGCCGCACTGAACAACATTATGGCGCACTGAACAACATTATGCCGCACTGAACAACACCATGCCGCACTGAACAACACCATGCCGCACTGAACAACACCATGCCGCACTGAACAACATTATGCCGCACTGAACAACATTATGCCGCACTGAACAACACCATGCCGCACTGAACAACACCATGCCGCACTGAACAACACCATGCCGCACTGAACAACACGACGTCGCACTGAACAACACGACGCCGCACAGAACAACACGACGCCGCACAGAATAACACAATACCGCACAGAACAACACAATACCGCACAAACAGTTTTAGATAATATTACGTCGCAGTCATGTGACGCGGACATGACGTCAATAGGCGGAACTCACGGCAAAATTATAATCCGTGGGCGTGGCTTGCAACAGGAAGTAGGAAAGCGGCAGTTCTGGCAAACAAGACACAGCTGTTAGTAACACGATGACTAACAAGGCAAATATTTTTGTTTTCAGCTTGCAACTTGACCGTCTAGAGCGTACAAGGTAATTACAACTGTTTTTTTTTAGCCCTGAAAAGCAAGGGAGTGTGGCGTTTGGGAGGAATGTCGAACTCGGCGTCTGCTTCCAGCCACAGACGCCAAATTTCGACGATTATTTCGACTGGTCAACGGTTGTAAATTATTGCGTTGACTAAAAACTTTATTTAACTCTACTCTTAACTTTGCCGTTTCAGATATGCGGGTATTACACCGCGGAAATGACGTCAATAGGCTGAACTCTCGCCAAAATTCAAATCTGTGGGCGCAATGGCCTTGAGCGAGACACCGGATACAAACACGACGATTATCAACAGAAATATCTTTATTTTCCGCTTGCAAGTGGACCGTCTAGAGCGTACACGGTAAGTACAACTCATTGTGTTTAAAAAGATTTACGTTTGTGTAGTTTGCGTTGCATTGTATCTGTGAATGTTGGTTGAGGCTAAATGTTAATGTTTAATTTCATTCCTTTAGGTTCCACGGTGTTTGTTGGCTGTATGTTTTCCACTGCAAGAAGAGGCTCGTATCATTGACCAGCAGGAGCTACAATGGTGAGTACCCCTTTCGTCTTCCATTTATGTTAAACACTTCCTATTTCATGTCTAACAGTACTCGATTTAACAAATAACCATAAATAAATACAGTGTGGGCAGTCACGTTAACATATGTGATTATCCTGCCTAATATGTTTATCACAAATATGTCACTAATCACTAATATGTTTATTTGTTTATCACAACACCTTTGGACCTTCAGCAATCGATTATTTACCTTCATCTACATAGAGACAGAACGATGGTGTCTTAAACATCTCATTCATTTCACCAAATAACTTCACGCAGGTGGATAACGGCCGTCTCGGTCACGCTATGTTGCGTGATGCAGTTTTGAAGAACCAAATGCATTTATTCAATGAATAAGTCAAGCTAGTTCTATGTTTATGATGTTGTAAGTTACGGTACCGATTGAAGTTGAGTTCGAAGCCAGTGGAAAACAGCGCTGCGTTTGTGCTCTCCAGGTACAAATGTTGTGATCTCTGACTGACGACCGGGCGAGACTCGAGTAAGAGATGTCCAAACGAGCTCCGGCAGGGCGGGCCAAGGCGGAGCGAACGGACGCCCTTCAGGCCGCCAATGACGAGCTGAGAACCAAACTGATGGACGTCCAGTTAGAACTTCAGCAGGAGAAGAACAAGGTGAAAACCTCAACAGACAGACACTGCCTGCCTCCCTGCCTGCCTCCCTGCCTGCCTCCCTGCCTGCCTCCCTCCCTCCCAGTTTTCCCGATGTAGATTAGACATGCGTGTGCCATGACTGTGTCAGCCTACATCAACAAATGCACCGAGGACGTCAGCACCACTAAGAATATCATCACCCGGGGCAACCAACGACCCTGGATGACTGAGGAGGTACGTCAAACGCTACGAGCGCGGAACTCTGCCTTCAAGTCTGGCGACAAGGAGACACTGAGGACAGCGAGAGCCAACTTGAACCGTGCCATCAGGATAGCGAAGCGAGACCGCAGTCGAAAATTTCAGGATCGTTTCCACGACGTCAAAAACATCAGGAGTATGTGGCAAGGCATACGGGCGATTACAGACTACAACTCACCCTCCCCCCCCCCCGGTGGGTGTAGTTGATGCTGACTTTCTAAATGGTCTAAATAACTTCTTTGGGAGGTTCGAGGCACTAAACGGCACTCCAGCAGTTAAAACTGTCCCCCATCAGGAAGAGGAGGTACTCTGCCTTGACTCCGCCGATGTGTTGAAGACCCTGAGGAGAGTCAACCCCTGTAAGGCCCCTGGCCCCGACAACATTCCTGGGCGTGTGTTCAGGGAATGTGCAAGTCATCTGGCTGGGGTCATCACAGACATTTTTAACACCTCGCTGGGCCAAGCCACAGTGCCGGCGTGCTTTAAGACTGCCTCCATCATTCCGGTGCCGAAGAAACCTCAAATCACCTCATTTAATGATTACCGGCCTGTTGCACTGACTCCGGTTATGATGAAGTGCTTCGAAAGGCTGCTTAAAGGTCACATCGTTTCCAGACTCCCCCTATTATTTGACCCGTTCCAGTTTGCCGACCGGCAAAACCGCTCCACTCAGGACGCCATCTCCTCCGTTCTTCACCTGAGCCTGGCTCACCTGGAGGAGAAGAACACCCATGTGCGGAGGCTGTTCCTGGACTTCAGCTCAGCGTTTAACACCATCATCCCACAGCATCTGGTAGGAAAATTGGAACACCTGGGCTTCAACACCCCCCTTCGCAACTGGCTGCTAGACTTCCTCACCAACAGACCTCAGTCAGTCCGGGTCGGACAGAACACCTCTGATGTCATCACCCTCAGCACAGGCTCCCTTCAGGGCTGCGTCCTGAGCCCCCTGCTGTGCACCCTGATGACACACGACTGCGTCCTCAGGTTCACCACCAATCACATCGTGAAGTCAGCAGACGACACAACGGTGGTGGGGCTCATCAGAGACAACAACGACCTGGACTACAGAGAGGAGGTGGAGCAGCTGGTGGGCTGGTGCAGAGAAAACAGCCTGATCCTGAATGAGGAGAAGATGAAGGAGATCATCGTCGACTTCAGGAAAAAACAGCCTCACCACGCTCCACTGATCATCAACAGCTCAGCTGTGGAGGTGGTCAGCACCACCAAATTCCTGGGGGTCCACATCACAGAAGACCTCACCTGGACTATGAACACTACGGCACTGGTCAAGAGGGCACAGAAGCGCTTGTACTTCCTGCGGAGGATGAGGAGAGCCCACCTGCCCCCACCCATCATGAGGACGTTCTACAGGAGCACCATAGAGAGCATTCTGACAAGCTGTCTCTCTGTGTGGTGTGGAGGCTGCACCGCCTCCGATTGGAAGAACGTGAGGAGAGTGGTGAGGACAGCAGAGAGGATCATAGGGGCTCCTCTTCCCTCCATTCAGGACATTTCATCTCAGCGCTGCATGTCCCGTGCCCGTAACATCATCAATGACCCATCACACCCCCACCATGGACTGTTCTCCCTGCTGCCCTCTGGGAAGAGGTTTGCAGCATCCGCTGCAGGTCCACCAGGTTCTGCAACAGCTTTTTCCCTGCTGTCATCAGACTGTTGAACACTAGAACTGTTGAGCTCTAAACTGAACTCTGCATCACACATTCACAGAACTGTACTTTATGACACTACGGACCTCTATCTTGCACTATCTCGCACTACCAACTTTACTGAACTTGTATAAACCCTTTAAATAGAAGTTTAATACATGGTTTAGCATTCCTCTGCACACTCTTGAATACTGTTTTGCCTACTTGCACTATTGCATAATTATCACTGCTGCACTTTATACTTATTTTTAATATATATATATATATATATATACATATAGTATATATGTATATATATATATTTTCATAGGATATGTTACTTCTATTCAACTGCAATATCACTACTTTGTTGTAAGACGTATGCAACGGAATTTCGTTTTGTATGCACCATGTGCAGACAAGATGACAATAAAGTTTGTCTAAGTCTAAGTCATGTCAGGTCAGCTGTCTGGAGAGAGAGAGAAGTCAGGACCTGCGGGCGGAGCACCACCGTGCCACCGCCGCCATGACGGAACTCAAAAGCAAACTCCATGAGGAGAAGCAGAAAGAGTTAGCCATTACCAGGGAGACATTACTGCGGCAGCATGAAATGGAGCTGATGAGAGTGATCAAAATCAAAGATGGAGAGATCCAGCGACTGAATGCCTTGGTCCTCAGCCTGAGGGACGGCTCCATGGACAAGGTGATCCGCTCTATCCGTGTCTGACTATCCGCACGCCACGTCGGGCTTCGATGCGGCCGCTACCGTATTGTGTAGCTTGTCCCCAGTAAGCGTCGCGGCGCTCCGTTGCGGTCTCAACGGCCCGGTGTGGCGCAATGTCTGCTCAGGTGAGGAGGGGGGGCGCTTTGCTGGCGGAGGTGGAGGAGACGCGGCGGTGTCGGGAGACCGAGCGGTGTCGCCTCCACCAGGAGCGCGGAAGAAGCCCTGGCAGCGGCCCAGCAGGCCTGGCAGTCCCGAGCGGCCGAGCTCCGATCGGCTCATCACCAGCATCGGGAGGAGCTGAGCCGAACCAAGAGAGACTGCGAGAGGGAGATCCGCCGACTGGTAGGACTGATCAGATGCGCGGTGCGTGGCTATGTTCCCAATTTCGTTGTATACCTGCAGTGCAATGACACCTAAGGCATTCTATTCTATTCTATTTCACAAGAAGAAAATGTCCGGTTGCTCGCTTCGCTTTTGTCACAGCAAAGGTGTTCTAGTCGATTCCAGAAAAAAATTGGCCGGTTGCTCTCTTTGTTTTTGTCACAATTCTGGCAAATGAGTTTGCCCGCCTGCCTGAGCGCTCCCCGTTTGTACATCCAGACGGATGAGATCAAGCTGAAAGACAGAGCGGTTAGTGTTTTGGATGAAGCCCTGGGGCCGGCCACGTCCACCGCCTTCAGCTGCAGACTCAGGCTGCCGAGCAGCAGATCGCTGCCCTGAGGGATTCCCAAAGGGCGGGCCTAAACTACCCTGGAAGTGGGGTCAACGCCGCTACTAGCAATCCTCTTCATTGCGTAAGCCACCTCATCACACACTTGCAGTACGCATGACTTAGTTCGTTGCTGGAGGAAGGTAGCACAAAAACAGTTTTGAACTTTGAACGAGTGCTTGTGTGTGTGTGTTGCGGGGCGTTTTCAGTCTCAGGAGGATCGGGACACGCGACGGTTTCATCTGAAAATCGCTGAGCTCAGCGCAGTCATCAGGAAACTGGAGGATCGAAACGCCCTGCTTTCTGAAGAGCGCAATGAACTGGTAATTTATTGACGGCACGCTTGAAGGTTTGCGCTACGTTTGATGCGCGCCATCCAGCGAGGCACCCATTGCGCTTGCTTATTAGTTGAGCGGCGCGGCGAGTCGGTTGCCTGGTAGATGTCTTTTATTGGGAGCCAAAGCCACGATTCCGTTCAAACCGATGCAAAAGGAATGGATACGTTCTGGCCCGCGTGTTGTGCGTCTTTCACATCCCGCACTTCATGCTTGCAGCTAAAGCGACTGAGAGAAACAGAAAGCCAGTTTCTGCCACTCCTGTACAAAAACAAACGCCTGAGCAGGAAGAATGAAGAACTCTCGCTGGTGCTGTGTCGCCTTGAAAACAAAGTGCGCTTTGTCACCCAGGAGAACGAGGAGATGGCAAGCTTGGTAAGTCGACGCGGACAACGGCGGCGTGCCAACAGAGTCCACTGCATTTGTGTTCCACAGAGAAGGCCTAGTTCGCTCAATGACCTGGACCGCGGTTGCGGCCAGCAGGACGGTGAAATGGAGTTCCTTCAAGTTGTGGAGCAGCGGCACATCATCGACGACTTGTCCAAGGTCTTCAGGCAGGCGACTCGGTGCACGTACGGCAGCGCCGCGCTCGCTCGCTGTCGCCAGGAAACCTTTTCCGTCCAAAGCTTGGCCGGCGGCCGCCATCCAAAAAATTGGCCCCTTAAATTCCGACCTTTCAAGCAGGAACATTGTGCGCACGCGTTTGAACACGCTTTAGACTTGTTTTGCCGTTTTCAGCAGCTCAAAGCTCCCGTTTTGTCAGCGCCTTTGCCACTCGCTGTGCGCTGAAAACGACGGACTTGCCCGGCTGCTCAGCCCGTCAACCATGAGCCGCGAGCGCGACGTCATTGTCCGTAGGCAGCTAGTGGCAAAATGCACCCTGTTAGAGTTGCGCTCGCTCCAACTTATTTTGCAAGAACCACACGGGAGACAAGTAAGTTCTTTTGGACACCTGCAGGTGGAGAGTCCATCCGTTGTACGAATGAAGTCTGACTCTCGGCTCCTGCACGAGCATTTTAATTAAGAGAAACAGGGTGGGTGTAAGAGTGGATTGAATAGAGGAAGCCCTTGACCTCTAGTCAAAACATAGCAAGGGGTGTTTTACGACTTTGTGTAGGAAGGGATAAGCGATAGGGATAAATAAGGGATAAATAATATTATTTATTACAGGTCGCAGTCAAAGTCAAAGCAACACAATGATACGATAAAGATAATCTGGAAAACCCTGACACACCCTGTAGTTGTCACTTTTGGAAAAGACGAGCGTCCCTCCAATCATCGCCGGTGACGTGTTTTTCAGGCTCTGGAGACAGGAGCTCATGTCAGAAATGTCATTGTGAGTCGCGTTTGTTTCTGCGCCGGAGCCGTTCGTTCCCTTTGCATCCAAAGAATCTCAAAGGCGGATTATTTGTGTCGACAGGAGAGAGATTTGCTGCTACGATACCGACGTCGAGAATCTCTGAGGAGGAACAAAGCGTGAGGTCCTGCAAGGTGAGTCTGTTTGTTTGCGGCTGCTTGGTGTTGCGCAAGATGAAATGGCCTTTTTCTCGCTATCGTTCCTCTCGTCGATTCATCGTGAGGTGTCGCTTCAGTTTGTTCAGAGAGATGTTCGCTTCCGCGCCCGCAGGTCATCGAAACATTTTACGGCTACGACGAAGACGTGTTGGTGGACTCGGACGGATCGTCCTTGTCTTTTCACTCCGACAGAACCCCCGACACGGAACCCGAAGAGGTAGCCCGCCATTTCTGCCAGCGTATTGGCACCAAACATTCCTCTTCAGCCTGGAATCGGACTCGTCTTTGCGTCGCGGGTGCTTTGTCGCCGGTCTGACTGATTCTGGTACTAGTGCTGTGTTGCATTGGTGTGTGCATGAAGAGGCGGAGCTTCGCTACCGCCAGCTGACGCAAGAATATCAAGCGCTGCAACGAGCCTACGCTCTGCTAGCCCAGACCAGCGAAAGGGGACTACGACGCCGAGAAGGAGATCAAGGTGGCGCCCCTTCCCGCAACCCCCGGCCGGGTCGCAGCCTCCCCGTTCTCACCCAGCCTCGGGTGTTCTCTGGTCTGAAAGGAGGAGGAGGAGCCTCCCTCCTCCTCCTTTCAGACCAGAGAAAAGCTGATGGTAGAAATGGGTCACTATCAAAGCAGAGTAGCAGATCTGGAGTCAGCGCTGAAGCAACAAGGACAGGTAAGCTCATCAATGAGCACACCTTTTTCTCAGACAAAATAGCTACATTCTTCAGTCACTCATCCGTCTGGCATTACTGGACCAACCCCCCCCCCCCCCCGAACGTGGCTGGGAAAATGCGGAGAAAAGCAAATGTCATTTTCCAGTCAACCAAAGAATTTGTGGATGAAAATGACACAACATTCCAAAGCTGTCCACGCGTTTGTCTCTTCTAGAATGTCAAGTGGGTGGAGGAGAAGCAGCTGCTGCGTCAGAGCAATCAGCAGTTGGCCGAAAAGGTGACGGAAAGAAAGGCGCTGGGCGGAGTCGCTTGGCGTCACACCTGTCGGGAAGCCCCGCAGATGAGGTCTGACTGTCTTTTCAGGTCAGGCGGATGGAGGCGGAAGAAGCGCGTCTGAAAGAGCACATCCAGGATATCCGAGACCAAAACGAACTGCTTGAGTTCCGCATCCTGGAGCTGGAGGTGGGAAGACTCGCACAAGCGTGTTGAGGCCAGAGATGTGACGGACGGACGGACGGACGGACGGACGGATGCATGCCTCTGCCTTTCAGGAGAGGGAGTGGCGCTCCCCCGTCTTGAAGTTTCTGCAAGTCCGTTTCCCAGACGGCCTCAGCCCTTTGCAGATCTACTGCGAGGCCGAGGGCGTGAGCGTACGTAAGGCGTCCCTCGCAACCCTAACCTTAACCCGAGGTCCCAGAACACCTTACATTGCTCCTTGCGCCTTTCCCCCGGACATCGTCATCAGTGATCTGATGAAGAAGCTGGACATCCTGGGCTATAACGCCGTAAGTGTATGTCGAACTCCTTATGTTCGCACTCCACGAGACTCGGCGGCTCAAATGTGACTTTTGGAAGGCTTTGCGCTGAAAGAAGCTTGTTGACGCTGTGCCTTTGGGCTCTTGCAGAATCTCACCAACGAGGAGCAGGTGGTCGTGATTCACGCCAGGACCCTTCTCACCCTAGCCGAGAAGGTAACGCGCACGTCCACGCACGCTCTCGCATTCTGCTTATGTGACAGCAGCCTTTCCTCAGTGGTTAGAATACATCAAAGTGACCAAGTCAGCACTTCAACAGAAGATGTTGGACATTGAAAGTGAGAAGGTAGACAGACACGCGACATCAGCCAAGGGGAACTCCGGCAATGTGCCCCAACAATTCTGACCTTGAGCTGTGCTAGGATATGTTCTGCAAGCAGAAGGGCTACCTGGATGAAGAGTTGGACTTCAGGAAGTGTTCCATGGACCAGGCTCATAAGGTAAGCCGCCCTCAAATCTCCCGCCGGACCACTGATGGACGAGGATTGCGGCCCAGAGGATCCTGGAGCTGGAGGCCATGTTGTACGAGGCGCTACCGCAGCGGGACTGCCCCGCCACGGACGGCGAAAAAGCCAGCCACGCTGGCGTGAATGACGTGCTGACGGCGGATCAGAGAGAAGAGCTTAGGAGCGCCGTGGACCAATGGAAGCGAGCCCTGATGTGCGAGTTGAGGGAGCGCGACGCTTGCATCCTCCAAGAGAGAATGGATCTGCTGCACAGCGCGCAACAGGTAAGGGCCCAAAGCCAGCCCGGCACTTACTTGCACGCTTACTGGCTTTTGAATGCCACTTTCCATTTGTCCGTCCTAGAGGAACAAAGAGCTGAAAGAATTCATCGAAGCTCAGAAGAGACAAATCAAACAATTGGAGGAGAAGTTTCTGTTTCTCTTTCTATTCTTCTCCTTGGCCTTCATTCTGTGGCCCTAACACCAGCTGGTGAGTGAGCTCCAGCGGCACCGCACTCGACACCTCCGATACACTGCCAGCCGGTCTCAGACGTTGGCAGACGCTCCGATGCCAACGTATACCCCCCGCCACGGTGACAGAGGCACCGCGTCACACCGGCGCTCATCCAATCAGAAGGCAGGAAAAGCAAATTCACATGCAGGGCACTTTTGAACCAGAAGAGAGCGCCACAAAAAACGGTTGTTGCCCCAAACGCGCACTAAAAAGGGTCAGAATAACAAGAGTCCCACTGGCCAGCCGGGGCCACCCGTCCAGCTGTTTCTTCAGGGGGGAAAAAAATTGGAGTCACCGGTGAGTACATTTTGCATTTAGCTCTGCTTTTCTGCTTCTGTCTTCAAGTGTGTGGCATCCTGCGATCAAAGAGTCAGCCAACCCCAAAGCGGTTGACCTCAACGTCCCACCACCATGCCTACCAGAGCAGGTGACGTGATGCTTTGGACATCCTTCCGTCTCAGATGCCCAAAAGTACTCTTTGCCACATCTGCGGCAATACGGTGTCTTTTCAAAGGTGCAAATAAATCCAGCGTGGGCGGAACACGCACGTCTTCGGTTTTTCCCGCTTTGTTTGTGTGACAGCTGTTGTGAAAATTTTATACAAATAAAGTTGTATAGTACAGGTTTGGCCAAGCCGCAACTCCCGAACCGCATGCGGCTCTTTTATGTTCATATCAACATTTGTGTGTGTGTGTGTGGGGGGGGGTGGGGGGGGGGGGGGGGGTTGTGCGTGTTGGCTTCACTTGAGTTCAATTTGGTATTTTGGTCAAAAGCGCATGTGGTGAAATTCCACAAAGTAGGATGGGCAAACACATTTCTTTAAACTATGAGTGTCAATTGGGCTCTCGAAATGGCAGGGAAAAGATGCACAGCAAAACAAAAATACGTAGATGAACACAGGACGTTTTAATCAGAGTGGGAAAGTTTCTATTTTTTGTTGAACGTGATGGCAAACCATTCTGCCTGATATGTCAGACCTCAGCGCATTTCAAAGATTCAAATCTTCAGCGCCATGCACTTCAGCTCACTCCATGCTAACATTGATCAGGCGTCGAACCCGCATCATCATGCTTAAGAGGTGGCCATGCTAACCAGTGCGCCATTATGTCAACGCATAATAACTAAGTCTACTGGTCAAAACAGCGGTTACTATATGACGTCGCTACGTCGTGGTCACGTGACGCAGACAAGACGTCAATGGACGTGGGCAGAGTTAACTTGTTTAAAAGGGAGTAGGCAGAAGAAATATTTAATTTATTTAAATCTATTTTGAGTGCACACCATTATGCCAATGCATAACAACTGTAAATCTACTAAACAAAACAGCGGTTGCTATATGACATCTGCCAGGTCGTGGTCACGTGACATACGTGACGTCGATGGGCGTAACTTTCGCCGGAATTCAAATCCGCGGGGAGAGTTAACTTGTTTAAAAGAGAGTGGGCAGAAGAATTATTTAATTTATTTAAATCTATTTGGTGTGTGCGCCATTATGTCAATGCATAACAACTGTAAGTCTACTAAACAAAACAGCGGTTGCTATTTGACGTCTGCCACGTCGTGGTCACGTGACGCGGACGTGACGTCGACGCCTACTTTACATCCCACCGATCACAGGACTCCTCGGCTGCATAACCGTGCCCCCTTCCCAACCAATCGGATTTGCTATACGCGAAAACGACGCCAATGGAAAGAGCTTCCGCCCAAATTTAAATCCGTGGGCGTGGCTCGCAGCAGGAAGTAGGAAAATGGCGGCGATGTTGACAAAGACACAGCGGATGGTAACATACGACTAACAAGAGAAATATTTTTATTTTCTGCTTGCAACTGGACCGTCCAGAGCGTACACGGTAAGTACAACTCATCGTTTTTAAAAAGAAGTACTTTTGTTGCCCTGAAAAGCGAGTGAGCGTGGCGTTTGTGGGGGACGTCGAATTTCGACGATTCTTTCTGGTCAACGGTTGTAAATGATTGTGTTGATTAAAAAAGAAAACTTGATGTAACTCTACTTTTAACTGCCGTTTCAGATAGATTTGGAATTGCATCACATCCAATTTTGCCTAGAGCGTACACGGTAAGTAACACTCGTTGTGTTTAAGGAGATTTACGTTTGTAATAGCAGAAGTGTAGCCGCGTTGCGTTGTACGTGTGAATGTTGGTCCGGGCGAAATGTTAATGTTTAATTTCATTCCTTTAGGTTCCACGGTGTTTGTTGGCTGCAAGTTTTCCACTGCAAGAAGAGGCTCATATCATTGACCAGGAGCGAGCTACAATGGTGAGTAGCCATAACATTTATGTTAAACACTTCCTATTTCATGTCTAACAGTACTTGATTTAACAAATAACCATAAATAAATACAGTGTGGGCACTGAAGTTAACATATGTGATTATACTGCCTAATCTGTCACCGAGTAGATTGTTGCAAAGTAATATAAGATCCAAAGTTGTAATTCAGAATAGTTTTCAAAAGAAGGCCATTAGAATTATATACAAGTCTGATTACCCTGAACAAGCTATTAATTAAATCACAAATTCTTCAATTCAAAGATTTGGTAGATTATCAGACAAATAATGTCTAACAGTAATTGATTTAACACATCACGATAAGTAGATTGAGTGTGGGCACTCTCAAGTTAACATATGTGATTATACTGCCTAATCTGTTACAGAGTATGTTGTTGCCAAGTAATGTAGAATAGATCCAAAGTAGTAATCCAGAATAGTTTTGAAGAGGCCATTAGAATGATAAACAAATCTGATTACCTTGAACATAATAACAAGCTAAGTGTTTAATATGTCCTATGAAGTCAAAATTGGGCACCATCATGTGGTGAAATTTGGAATTGCATCACATCCAATTTTGCCTGGGAACAAACAGATTACATAAATCTTAGTTTTGAATAAGCCACTCCTTCTCAAACAAGTAAACTCTGCCCATTTTGCGCAGTAGATGTTCTGTTAATATCTAGTATTTATACAAAGTCATAATTTAAATTGCTTTCAACCTTCATTCATCGGTTCAACCAACATTACTCGCTCTTATTACCAACTTGTATTGATTTAACTAAGCGTTTAATACTTCCTATCAGGTCTCAAATCGAGATTTGGCAAAATACAATTTCAGCAAATCCAATTTTGCCAGGGAACAAAAATAGATTAAATAAACTAAATAAGTCCTCTTCCCATTAAATAAATCAGAAAAGTCTGTCTTGTAACCAGTCCTCTTCAAACAAGTAAAGTCTGCCCATTTTGTGCCGTAGATTTTGTGTCTATGCCTAGTATTTAAACAAAATCATAATTTAAACGACTTCTTTCCTTCATTCACTTTGGAAATTTGGAATTGCAGCAAATCGAATTTTGGCAGGGAACAAAAATAGATCAATTAAACTAAATAAGTCTTCTTCCCATTAAATAAATTAAAAAAGTCTGTCTTGTAACCAGTCCTTTTCAAACAAGTAAAGTCTGCCCATTTTGTGCCGTCGATTTTGTGTTAATGCCTAGTATTTATACAAAATCATAATTTAAAGGACTTCATTCCTTCATTCACTTTGGAAATTTGGAATTGCAGCACATCAAATTTTGCCTGGGAAGAAAAGTAGATTAAATAAATTTAATAAGTCTTACTACTTCCCATTAAATAAATTAAATACGTCTTACTTGTTCCCACTCCTTTTCAAAACAGTAGTTTAAAACGAGGGCCCTTCACTCAATCTTTAACCTCAACCCCGCACGTTGTGTTGTATCTGTGAATGTTGGTTGTGGCCAAATGATAGTTTTCTTTCATTCGTTTAGGTTCCAAGAAAACTTGATGTAACTCTACTTTTAACTGCCGTTTCAGATAAGCGGGTATTACGTCGCAGTCAAATGCCGCGGATATGACGTAATTGCCCGAACCTCCGCCAAAATTCAAATCTGTTGGCGCGATGGCCGTGAGCCACTGAGCAGCGACGATTATCAACAGAAATATCTTTATTTTCTGCTTGCAACTGGACCGTCTAGAGCGTACACGGTAAGTAACACTCATTGTGTTTAAGGAGATTTACGTTTGTAATAGCAGAAGTGTAGCCGCGTTGCGTTGTACGTGTGAAACTTGGTCGAGGCGAAATGTTAATGTTTAATTTCATTCCTTTAGGTTCCACGGTGTTTGTTGGCTGCAAGTTTTCCACTGCAAGAAGAGGCTCGTATCATTGACCAGGAGCGAGCTACAATGGTGAGTAGCCATAACATTTATGTTAAACACTTCCTATTTCATGTCTAACAGTACTTGATTTAACAAATAACCATAAATAAATACAGTGTGGGCACTGAAGTTAACATATGTGATTATACTGCCTAATCTGTCACGGAGTAGATTGTTGCAAAGTAATATAAGATCCAAAGTTGTAATTCAGAATAGTTTTCAAAAGAAGGCCATTAGAATTATATACAAGTCTGATTACCCTGAACAAGCTATTAATTAAATCACAAATTCTTCAATTCAAAGATTTGGTAGATTATCAGACAAATAATGTCTAACAGTAATTGATTTAACACATCACGATAAGTAGATTGAGTGTGGGCACTCTCAAGTTAACATATGTGATTATACTGCCTAATCTGTTACAGAGTATGTTGTTGCCAAGTAATGTAGAATAGATCCAAAGTAGTAATCCAGAATAGTTTTGAAGAGGCCATTAGAATGATAAACAAATCTGATTACCTTGAACATAATAACAAGCTAAGTGTTTAATATGTCCTATGAAGTCAAAATTGGGCACCATCATGTGGTGAAATTTGGAATTGCATCACATCCAATTTTGCCTGGGAACAAACAGATTACATAAATCTTAGTTTTGAATAAGCCACTCCTTCTCAAACAAGTAAACTCTGCCCATTTTGCGCAGTAGATGTTCTGTTAATATCTAGTATTTATACAAAGTCATAATTTAAATTGCTTTCAACCTTCATTCATCGGTTCAACCAACATTACTCGCTCTTATTACCAACTTGTATTGATTTAACTAAGCGTTTAATACTTCCTATCAGGTCTCAAATCGAGATTTGGCAAAATACAATTTCAGCAAATCCAATTTTGCCAGGGAACAAAAATAGATTAAATAAACTAAATAAGTCCTCTTCCCATTAAATAAATCAGAAAAGTCTGTCTTGTAACCAGTCCTCTTCAAACAAGTAAAGTCTGCCCATTTTGTGCCGTAGATTTTGTGTCTATGCCTAGTATTTAAACAAAATCATAATTTAAACGACTTCTTTCCTTCATTCACTTTGGAAATTTGGAATTGCAGCAAATCGAATTTTGGCAGGGAACAAAAATAGATCAATTAAACTAAATAAGTCTTCTTCCCATTAAATAAATTAAAAAAGTCTGTCTTGTAACCAGTCCTTTTCAAACAAGTAAAGTCTGCCCATTTTGTGCCGTCGATTTTGTGTTAATGCCTAGTATTTATACAAAATCATAATTTAAAGGACTTCATTCCTTCATTCACTTTGGAAATTTGGAATTGCAGCACATCAAATTTTGCCTGGGAAGAAAAGTAGATTAAATAAATTTAATAAGTCTTACTACTTCCCATTAAATAAATTAAATACGTCTTACTTGTTCCCACTCCTTTTCAAAACAGTAGTTTAAAACGAGGGCCCTTCACTCAATCTTTAACCCCAACCCCGCACGTTGTGTTGTATCTGTGAATGTTGGTTGTGGCCAAATGATAGTTTTCTTTCATTCGTTTAGGTTCCAAGAAAACTTGATGTAACTCTACTTTTAACTGCCGTTTCAGATAAGCGGGTATTACGTCGCAGTCATGTGCCGTGGATATAACGTAATTGCCCGAACCTCCGCCAAAATTCAAATCTGTTGGCGCGATGGCCGTGAGCCACTGAGCAGCGACGATTATCAACAGAAATATCTTTATTTTCTGCTTGCAACTGGACCGTCTAGAGCGTACACGGTAAGTAACACTCATTGTGTTTAAGGAGATTTACGTTTGTAATAGCAGAAGTGTAGCCGCGTTGCGTTGTACGTGTGAAAATTGGTCGAGGCGAAATGTTAATGTTTAATTTCATTCCTTTAGGTTCCACGGTGTTTGTTGGCTGCAAGTTTTCCACTGCAAGAAGAGGCTCGTATCATTGACCAGGAGCGAGCTACAATGGTGAGTAGCCATAACATTTATGTTAAACACTTCCTATTTCATGTCTAACAGTACTTGATTTAACAAATAACCATAAATAAATACAGTGTGGGCACTGAAGTTAACATATGTGATTATACTGCCTAATCTGTCACGGAGTAGATTGTTGCAAAGTAATATAAGATCCAAAGTTGTAATTCAGAATAGTTTTCAAAAGAAGGCCATTAGAATTATATACAAGTCTGATTACCCTTAACATAACAACAAGCTATTAATTAAATCACAAATTCTTCAATTCAAAGATTTGGTAGATTATCAGACAAATAATGTCTAACAGTAATTGATTTAACACATCACGATAAGTAGATTGAGTGTGGGCACTCTCAAGTTAACAGATATGATTATACTGCCTAATCTGTTACAGAGTATGTTGTTGCCAAGTAATGTAGAATAGATCCAAAGTAGTAATCCAGAATAGTTTTGAAGAGGCCATTAGAATAATAAACAAATCTGATTACCTTGAACATAATAACAAGCTAAGTGTTTAATATGTCCTATGAAGTCAAAATTGGGCACCATCATGTGGTGAAATTTGGAATTGCATCACATCCAATTTTGCCTGGGAACAAACAGATTAAATAAATCTTAGTTTTGAATAAGCCACTCCTTCTCAAACAAGTAAACTCTGCCCATTTCGCGCAGTAGATGTTCTGTTAATATCTAGTATTTATACAAAGTCATAATTTAAATTGCTTTCAACCTTCATTCATCGGTTCAACCAACATTACTCGCTCTTATTACCAACTTGTATTGATTTAACTAAGCGTTTAATACTTCCTATCAGGTCTCAAGGCAAGATTTGGCAAAATACAATTTCAGCAAATCCAATTTTGCCAGGGAACAAAAATAGATTAAATAAACTAAATAAGTCTTCTTCCCATTAAATAAATCAGAAAAGTCTGTCTTGTAACCAGTCCTCTTCAAACAAGTAAAGTCTGCCCATTTTGTGCCGTAGATTTTGTGTCTATGCCTAGTATTTAAACAAAATCATAATTTAAACGACTTCTTTCCTTCATTCACTTTGGAAATTTGGAATTGCAGCAAATCGAATTTTGCCAGGGAACAAAAATAGATCAATTAAACTAAATAAGTCTTCTTCCCATTAAATAAATTAAAAAAGTCTGTCTTGTAACCAGTCCTTTTCAAACAAGTAAAGTCTGCCCATTTTGTGCCGTCGATTTTGTGTTAATGCCTAGTATTTATACAAAATCATAATTTAAAGGACTTCATTCCTTCATTCACTTTGGAAATTTGGAATTGCAGCACATCAAATTTTGCCTGGGAAGAAAAGTAGATTAAATAAATTTAATAAGTCTTACTACTTCCCATTAAATAAATTAAATACGTCTTACTTGTTCCCACTCCTTTACAAAAAAGTAGTTTAAAACGAGGTCCCTTCACTCAACCTTTAACCCTATTTATTCACCTTCTAGGCTAAGTGTTAAAGGCTAAGTGTTAAAGGCTAAGTGTTAAAGGCTAAGTGTTAGAGGCTAAGTGCCAGAGGCTAGGCGCCAGAGGCGAGTTTTTGTGGGCTGAAGTTTTAGTGGGGTTAGTGTGAATACAATCCAAAAGAATACAACAGAATACAATACAATAGAATATAATACATAGATTAAATTCAATAGCTCTTACTACTTCCCATTAAATAAATTAAATACGTCTTACTTGTTCCCAATCCTTTTCAAAAAAGTAGTTTAAAACGAGGGCCCTTCACTCAACCTTTAACCTCAACCCCGCACGTCACATTGTGTTGTATCTGTGAATGTTGGTTGTGGCCAAATGATAGTTTTCTTTCATTCGTTTAGGTTCCACGGTGTTTGTTGGCTATGTTTTCCACTGTCAGAAGGATGAAAATACAAAGTACAACGCTTGGACGTGGGCGAAGACGTCACCGGTGAGTCCTTCCTTCCTATTTATTTACCTTCTAGATGCTAGAGGCTAAGTGTTAGAGGCTAAGTGTTAGAGGCTAAGTGTTAAACACAATACGAACAACACAACGATACTGCACTGAACAACACGATACCGCACTGAGAAACACGATACCGCACTGAACAACACGATACCGCACTGAACAACACCATGCCGCACTGAACACCATGCCACACTGAACAACACCATCCCGCACTGAACAACACCATGCCGCACTAAACAACACCATGCCGCACTGAACAACACCATGCCTCACTGAACGACACCATGCCGCACTGAAAGACACCATGCCGCACTGAACGACACCATGCCGCACTGAAAGACACCATCCCGCACTGAACACCATGCCGCACTGAACAACACCATCCTGCACTGAACAACACCATCCCGCACTGAACAACACCATGCCGCACTGAACAACATTATGCCGCACTGAACATTATGCCGCACTGAACAACACCATGCCGCACTGAACAACACCATGCCGCACTGAACAACATTATGCCGCACTGAACAACACCATGCCGCACTGAACAACACCATGCCGCACTGAACAACACCATGCCGCACTGAACAACATTATGCCGCACTGAACAACACCATGCCGCACTGAACAACACCATCCTGCACTGAACAACACCATTCCGCATTGAACACCATGCCGCACTGAACAACACCATCCCGCACTGAACAACACCATCCCGCACTGAACAACACCATGCCGCACTGAACAACACCATGCCGCACTGAACAACACCATGCCGCACTGAACAACATTATAACGCACTGAACAACACCATCCCGCACTGAACAACACCATGCCGCACTAAACAACATTATGCCGCACTGAACAACATTATGCCGAAATGAACAACACCATGCCGCACTGAACAACACCATGCCGCACTGAACAACACCATCCTGCACTGAACAAAACCATCCCGCACTGAACAACACCATGCCGCACTGAACAATACCATGCCGCACTGAACAACACCATGCCGCAATGAACAACACCATCCCGCACTGAACAACATTATGCCGCACTGAACAACATTATGCCGCACTGAACAACATTATGCCGCACTGAACAACATTATGCCGCACTGAACAACACCATGCCGCACTGAACAACACCATGCCGCGAACAACACCATGCCGCACTGAGCAACACCATGCCGCACTGAACAACACCATCCTGCACTGAACAACACCATGCCGCACTGAACAACACCATTCCGCACTGAACAACACCATGCCGCACTGAACAACATTACGCTGCACTGAACAACACCATGCCGCACTGAACAACACCATGCCGCACTGAACAACACCATGCCGCATTGAACAACACCATGCCGCATTGAACAACACCATGCCGCACTGAACAACACCATCCTGCACTGAACAACACCATGCCGCATTGAACAACACCATGCCGCACTGAACAACACCATCCTGCACTGAACAACACCATCCCGCACTGAACAACACCATCCCGCATTGAACAACACCATCCTGCACTGAACAACACCATGCCGCACTGAACAACACCATGCCGCACTGAACAACACCATTCCGCACTGAACAACACCATGCCGCACTGAACAACACCATCCCGCACTGAACAACACCATCCCGCACTGAACAACACCATCCTGCACTGAACAACACCATCCTGCACTGAACAACACCATCCTGCACTGAACAACACCATGCCGCACTGAACAACACCATGCCGCACTGAACAACACCATGCCGCACTGAACAACACCATGCCGCACTGAACAACATTATGCCGCACTGAACAACATTATGTCGCACTGAACAACACCATGCCGCACTGAACAACACCATGCCGCACTGAACAACATTATGCCGCACTGAAAAACACCATGCCGCACTGAACAACACCATCCCGCACTGAACAACACCATGCCGCATTGAACAACACCATGCCGCACTGAACAACACCATGCTGCACTGAACAACATTATGCTGCACTGAACAACACGATCCTGCATTGAACAACACCATGCCGCACTGAACAACACCATCCTGCACTGAACAACACCATCCTGCACTGAACAACACCACCCCGCACTGAACAACACGATCCCGCATTGAACACCATCCCGCACTGAACAACACCATGCCGCACTGAACAACACCATTCCGCACTGAACAACACCATGCCGCACTGAACAACACCATGCCGCACTGAACAACACCATGCCGCACTGAACAACACCATGCCGCACTGAACAACATTATGCCGCACTGAACAACACCATGCCGCACTGAACAACACCATCCCGCACTGAACAACACCATGCCGCATTGAACAACACCATGCCGCACTGAACAACACCATCCTGCACTGAACAACACCATCCCGCACTAAACAACACCATGCCGCACTGAACAACATTATGGCGCACTGGACAACATTATGCCGCACTGAACAACACCATGCCGCACTGAACAACACCATGCCGCACTGAACAACACCATGCCGCACTGAACAACACCATGCCGCACTGAACAACATTATGCCGCACTGAACAACACCATGCCGCACTGAACAACACCATGCCGCACTGAACAACACGATCCCGCATTGAACAACACCATCCTGCACTGAACAACACCATGCCGCACTGAACAACACCATGCCGCACTGAACAACACCATGCCGCACTGAACAACACCATGCCGCACTGAACGACACCATCCTGCACTGAACAACACCATCCCGCACTGAACAACACCATGCCGCATTAAACAACACCATGCCGCACTGAACAACACCATCCTGCACTGAACAACACCATGCCGCACTGAACAACACCATGCCGCACTGAACAACACCATGCCGCACTGAACAACATTATGCCGCACTGAACAACATTATGCCGCACTGAACAACATTATGTCGCACTGAACAACACCATGCCGCACTGAACAACACCATGCTGCACTGAACAACATTATGCCGCACTGAACAACACGATCCCGCATTGAACAACACCATCCCGCAGTGAACAACACCATGCCGCATTGAACAACACCATGCCGCACTGAACAACACCATGCTGCACTGAACAACATTATGCTGCACTGAACAACACGATCCTGCATTGAACAACACCATGCCGCACTGAACAACACCATCCTGCACTGAACAACACCATGCCGCACTGAACAACACCATGCCGCACTGAACAACATTATGCCGCACTGAAAAACACCATGCCGCACTGAACAACACCATCCCGCACTGAACAACACCATGCCGCATTGAACAACACCATGCCGCACTGAACAACACCATGCTGCACTGAACAACATTATGCTGCACTGAACAACACGATCCTGCATTGAACAACACCATGCCGCACTGAACAACACCATCCTGCACTGAACAACACCATCCTGCACTGAACAACACCACCCCGCACTGAACAACACGATCCCGCATTGAACAACAACATCCCGCACTGAACAACACCATGCCGCACTGAACAACACCATTCCGCACTGAACAACACCATGCCGCACTGAACAACACCATGCCGCACTGAACAACACCATGCCGCACTGAACAACACCATGCCGCACTGAACAACATTATGCCGCACTGAACAACACCATGCCGCACTGAACAACACCATCCCGCACTGAACAACACCATGCCGCATTGAACAACACCATGCCGCACTGAACAACACCATCCCGCACTGAACAACACCATCCCGCACTGAACAACACCATGCCGCACTGAACAACATTATGGCGCACTGGACAACATTATGCCGCACTGAACAACACCATGCCGCACTGAACAACACCATGCCGCACTGAACAACACCATGCCGCACTGAACAACACCATGCCGCACTGAACAACACCATGCCGCACTGAACAACACCATGCCGCACTGAACAACACCATGCCGCACTGAACAACACGATCCCGCATTGAACAACACCATCCTGCACTGAACAACACCATGCCGCACTGAACAACACCATGCCGCACTGAACAACACCATTCCGCACTGAACAACACCATGCCGCACTGAACAACACCATCCTGCACTGAACAACACCATTCCGCACTGAACAACATCATGCCGCATTGAACACCATGCCGCACTGAACAACACCATCCTGCACTGAACAACACCATGCCGCACTGAACAACACCATGCCGCACTGAACAACACCATGCCGCACTGAACAACATTATGCCGCACTGAACAACATTATGCCGCACTAAACAACATTATGTCGCACTGAACAACACCATGCCGCACTGAACAACACCATGCCGCACTGAACAACACTATGCCGCACTGAACAACACGATCCCGCATTGAACAACACCATCCCGCAGTGAACAACACCATGCCGCATTGAACAACACCATGCCGCACTGAACAACACCATGCTGCACTGAACAACATTATGCTGCACTGAACAACACGATCCTGCATTGAACAACACCATGCCGCACTGAACAACACCATCCTGCACAACAACATTATGCCGCACTGAACAACACGATCCCGCATTGAACAACACCATCCCGCAGTGAACAACACCATGCCGCATTGAACAACACCATGCCGCACTGAACAACACCATGCTGCACTGAACAACATTATGCTGCACTGAACAACACGATCCTGCATTGAACAACACCATGCCGCACTGAACAACACCATCCTGCACTGAACAACACCTTTCCACACTGAACAACACTATGCCGCACTGAACAACATTATGCCGCACTGAACAACACCATGCCGCACTGAACAACACCATGCCGCACTGAACAACACCATGCCGCACTGAACAACACCATGCCGCAATGAACAACACCATCCCGCACTGAACAACACCATGCCGCATTGAACAACACCATGCCGCACTGAACAACACCATCCCGCACTGAACAACACCACCCCGCACTGAACAACACGATCCCGCATTGAACAACACCATCCCGGACTGAACAACACCATGCCGCACTGAACAACACCATTCCGCACTGAACAACACCATGCCGCACTGAACAACACCATGCCGCACTGAACAACACCATGCCGCACTGAACAACACCATGCCGCACTGAACAACACCATGCCGCAATGAACAACATTATGCCGCACTGAACAACACCATGCCGCACTGAACAACACCATCCCGCACTGAACAACACCATGCCGCATTGAACAACACCACCCCGCACTGAACAACACGATCCCGCATTGAACAACACCATCCCGGACTGAACAACACCATGCCGCACTGAACAACACCATTCCGCACTGAACAACACCATGCCGCACTGAACAACACCATGCCGCACTGAACAACACCATGCCGCACTGAACAACACCATGCCGCACTGAACAACACCATGCCGCACTGAACAACATTATGCCGCACTGAACAACACCATGCCGCACTGAACAACACCATCCCGCACTGAACAACACCATGCCGCATTGAACAACACCGTGCCGCACTGAACAACACCATCCTGCACTGAACAACACCATCCCGCACTGAACAACACCATGCCGCACTGAACAACATTATGGCGCACTGAACAACATTATGCCGCACTGAACAACACCATGCCGCACTGAACAACATTATGCCGCACTGAACAACATTATGCCGCACTGAACAACACCATGCCGCACTGAACAACACCATGCCGCACTGAACAACACCATGCCGCACTGAACAACACGACGTCGCACTGAACAACACGACGCCGCACAGAACAACACGACGCCGCACAGAATAACACAATACCGCACAGAACAACACAATACCGCACAAACAGTTTTAGATAATATTACGTCGCAGTCATGTGACGCGGACATGACGTCAATAGGCGGAACTCACGGCAAAATTATAATCCGTGGGCGTGGCTTGCAACAGGAAGTAGGAAAGCGGCAGTTCTGGCAAACAAGACACAGCTGTTAGTAACACGATGACTAACAAGGCAAATATTTTTGTTTTCAGCTTGCAACTTGACCGTCTAGAGCGTACAAGGTAATTACAACTGTTTTTTTTTAGCCCTGAAAAGCAAGGGAGTGTGGCGTTTGGGAGGAATGTCGAACTCGGCGTCTGCTTCCAGCCACAGACGCCAAATTTCGACGATTATTTCGACTGGTCAACGGTTGTAAATTATTGCGTTGACTAAAAACTTTATTTAACTCTACTCTTAACTTTGCCGTTTCAGATATGCGGGTATTACACCGCGGAAATGACGTCAATAGGCTGAACTCTCGCCAAAATTCAAATCTGTGGGCGCAATGGCCTTGAGCGAGACACCGGATACAAACACGACGATTATCAACAGAAATATCTTTATTTTCCGCTTGCAAGTGGACCGTCTAGAGCGTACACGGTAAGTACAACTCATTGTGTTTAAAAAGATTTACGTTTGTGTAGTTTGCGTTGCGTTGTATCTGTGAATGTTGGTTGAGGCTAAATGTTAATGTTTAATTTCATTCCTTTAGGTTCCACGGTGTTTGTTGGCTGTATGTTTTCCACTGCAAGAAGAGGCTCGTATCATTGACCAGCAGGAGCTACAATGGTGAGTACCCCTTTCGTCTTCCATTTATGTTAAACACTTCCTATTTCATGTCTAACAGTACTCGATTTAACAAATAACCATAAATAAATACAGTGTGGGCAGTCACGTTAACATATGTGATTATCCTGCCTAATATGTTTATCACAAATATGTCACTAATCACTAATATGTTTATTTGTTTATCACAACACCTTTGGACCTTCAGCAATCGATTATTTACCTTCATCTACATAGAGACAGAACGATGGTGTCTTAAACATCTCATTCATTTCACCAAATAACTTCACGCAGGTGGATAACGGCCGTCTCGGTCACGCTATGTTGCGTGATGCAGTTTTGAAGAACCAAATGCATTTATTCAATGAATAAGTCAAGCTAGTTCTATGTTTATGATGTTGTAAGTTACGGTACCGATTGAAGTTGAGTTCGAAGCCAGTGGAAAACAGCGCTGCGTTTGTGCTCTCCAGGTACAAATGTTGTGATCTCTGACTGACGACCGGGCGAGACTCGAGTAAGAGATGTCCAAACGAGCTCCGGCAGGGCGGGCCAAGGCGGAGCGAACGGACGCCCTTCAGGCCGCCAATGACGAGCTGAGAACCAAACTGATGGACGTCCAGTTAGAACTTCAGCAGGAGAAGAACAAGGTGAAAACCTCAACAGACAGACACTGCCTGCCTCCCTGCCTGCCTCCCTGCCTGCCTCCCTGCCTGCCTCCCTCCCTCCCTCCCTCCCAGTTTTCCCGATGTAGATTAGACATGCGTGTGCCATGACTGTGTCAGCCTACATCAACAAATGCACCGAGGACGTCAGCACCACTAAGAATATCATCACCCGGGGCAACCAACGACCCTGGATGACTGAGGAGGTACGTCAAACGCTACGAGCGCGGAACTCTGCCTTCAAGTCTGGCGACAAGGAGACACTGAGGACAGCGAGAGCCAACTTGAACCGTGCCATCAGGATAGCGAAGCGAGACCGCAGTCGAAAATTTCAGGATCGTTTCCACGACGTCAAAAACATCAGGAGTATGTGGCAAGGCATACGGGCGATTACAGACTACAACTCACCCTCCCCCCCCCCGGTGGGTGTAGTTGATGCTGACTTTCTAAATGGTCTAAATAACTTCTTTGGGAGGTTCGAGGCACTAAACGGCACTCCAGCAGTTAAAACTGTCCCCCATCAGGAAGAGGAGGTACTCTGCCTTGACTCCGCCGATGTGTTGAAGACCCTGAGGAGAGTCAACCCCTGTAAGGCCCCTGGCCCCGACAACATTCCTGGGCGTGTGTTCAGGGAATGTGCAAGTCATCTGGCTGGGGTCATCACAGACATTTTTAACACCTCGCTGGGCCAAGCCACAGTGCCGGCGTGCTTTAAGACTGCCTCCATCATTCCGGTGCCGAAGAAACCTCAAATCACCTCATTTAATGATTACCGGCCTGTTGCACTGACTCCGGTTATGATGAAGTGCTTCGAAAGGCTGCTTAAAGGTCACATCGTTTCCAGACTCCCCCTATTATTTGACCCGTTCCAGTTTGCCGACCGGCAAAACCGCTCCACTCAGGACGCCATCTCCTCCGTTCTTCACCTGAGCCTGGCTCACCTGGAGGAGAAGAACACCCATGTGCGGAGGCTGTTCCTGGACTTCAGCTCAGCGTTTAACACCATCATCCCACAGCATCTGGTAGGAAAATTGGAACACCTGGGCTTCAACACCCCCCTTCGCAACTGGCTGCTAGACTTCCTCACCAACAGACCTCAGTCAGTCCGGGTCGGACAGAACACCTCTGATGTCATCACCCTCAGCACAGGCTCCCTTCAGGGCTGCGTCCTGAGCCCCCTGCTGTGCACCCTGATGACACACGACTGCGTCCTCAGGTTCACCACCAATCACATCGTGAAGTCAGCAGACGACACAACGGTGGTGGGGCTCATCAGAGACAACAACGACCTGGACTACAGAGAGGAGGTGGAGCAGCTGGTGGGCTGGTGCAGAGAAAACAGCCTGATCCTGAATGAGGAGAAGATGAAGGAGATCATCGTCGACTTCAGGAAAAAACAGCCTCACCACGCTCCACTGATCATCAACAGCTCAGCTGTGGAGGTGGTCAGCACCACCAAATTCCTGGGGGTCCACATCACAGAAGACCTCACCTGGACTATGAACACTACGGCACTGGTCAAGAGGGCACAGAAGCGCTTGTACTTCCTGCGGAGGATGAGGAGAGCCCACCTGCCCCCACCCATCATGAGGACGTTCTACAGGAGCACCATAGAGAGCATTCTGACAAGCTGTCTCTCTGTGTGGTGTGGAGGCTGCACCGCCTCCGATTGGAAGAACGTGAGGAGAGTGGTGAGGACAGCAGAGAGGATCATAGGGGCTCCTCTTCCCTCCATTCAGGACATTTCATCTCAGCGCTGCATGTCCCGTGCCCGTAACATCATCAATGACCCATCACACCCCCACCATGGACTGTTCTCCCTGCTGCCCTCTGGGAAGAGGTTTGCAGCATCCGCTGCAGGTCCACCAGGTTCTGCAACAGCTTTTTCCCTGCTGTCATCAGACTGTTGAACACTAGAACTGTTGAGCTCTAAACTGAACTCTGCATCACACATTCACAGAACTGTACTTTATGACACTACGGACCTCTATCTTGCACTATCTCGCACTACCAACTTTACTGAACTTGTATAAACCCTTTAAATAGAAGTTTAATACATGGTTTAGCATTCCTCTGCACACTCTTGAATACTGTTTTGCCTACTTGCACTATTGCATAATTATCACTGCTGCACTTTATACTTATTTTTAATATATATATATATATATATATATATATATAGTATATATGTATATATATATATTTTCATAGGATATGTTACTTCTATTCAACTGCAATATCACTACTTTGTTGTAAGACGTATGCAACGGAATTTCGTTTTGTATGCACCATGTGCAGACAAGATGACAATAAAGTTTGTCTAAGTCTAAGTCATGTCAGGTCAGCTGTCTGGAGAGAGAGAGAAGTCAGGACCTGCGGGCGGAGCACCACCGTGCCACCGCCGCCATGACGGAACTCAAAAGCAAACTCCATGAGGAGAAGCAGAAAGAGTTAGCCATTACCAGGGAGACATTACTGCGGCAGCATGAAATGGAGCTGATGAGAGTGATCAAAATCAAAGATGGAGAGATCCAGCGACTGAATGCCTTGGTCCTCAGCCTGAGGGACGGCTCCATGGACAAGGTGATCCGCTCTATCCGTGTCTGACTATCCGCACGCCACGTCGGGCTTCGATGCGGCCGCTACCGTATTGTGTAGCTTGTCCCCAGTAAGCGTCGCGGCGCTCCGTTGCGGTCTCAACGGCCCGGTGTGGCGCAATGTCTGCTCAGGTGAGGAGGGGGGGCGCTTTGCTGGCGGAGGTGGAGGAGACGCGGCGGTGTCGGGAGACCGAGCGGTGTCGCCTCCACCAGGAGCGCGGAAGAAGCCCTGGCAGCGGCCCAGCAGGCCTGGCAGTCCCGAGCGGCCGAGCTCCGATCGGCTCATCACCAGCATCGGGAGGAGCTGAGCCGAACCAAGAGAGACTGCGAGAGGGAGATCCGCCGACTGGTAGGACTGATCAGATGCGCGGTGCGTGGCTATGTTCCCAATTTCGTTGTATACCTGCAGTGCAATGACACCTAAGGCATTCTATTCTATTCTATTTCACAAGAAGAAAATGTCCGGTTGCTCGCTTCGCTTTTGTCACAGCAAAGGTGTTCTAGTCGATTCCAGAAAAAAATTGGCCGGTTGCTCTCTTTGTTTTTGTCACAATTCTGGCAAATGAGTTTGCCCGCCTGCCTGAGCGCTCCCCGTTTGTACATCCAGACGGATGAGATCAAGCTGAAAGACAGAGCGGTTAGTGTTTTGGATGAAGCCCTGGGGCCGGCCACGTCCACCGCCTTCAGCTGCAGACTCAGGCTGCCGAGCAGCAGATCGCTGCCCTGAGGGATTCCCAAAGGGCGGGCCTAAACTACCCTGGAAGTGGGGTCAACGCCGCTACTAGCAATCCTCTTCATTGCGTAAGCCACCTCATCACACACTTGCAGTACGCATGACTTAGTTCGTTGCTGGAGGAAGGTAGCACAAAAACAGTTTTGAACTTTGAACGAGTGCTTGTGTGTGTGTGTTGCGGGGCGTTTTCAGTCTCAGGAGGATCGGGACACGCGACGATTTCATCTGAAAATCGCTGAGCTCAGCGCAGTCATCAGGAAACTGGAGGATCGAAACGCCCTGCTTTCTGAAGAGCGCAATGAACTGGTAATTTATTGACGGCACGCTTGAAGGTTTGCGCTACGTTTGATGCGCGCCATCCAGCGAGGCACCCATTGCGCTTGCTTATTAGTTGAGCGGCGCGGCGAGTCGGTTGCCTGGTAGATGTCTTTTATTGGGAGCCAAAGCCACGATTCCGTTCAAACCGATGCAAAAGGAATGGATACGTTCTGGCCCGCGTGTTGTGCGTCTTTCACATCCCGCACTTCATGCTTGCAGCTAAAGCGACTGAGAGAAACAGAAAGCCAGTTTCTGCCACTCCTGTACAAAAACAAACGCCTGAGCAGGAAGAATGAAGAACTCTCGCTGGTGCTGTGTCGCCTTGAAAACAAAGTGCGCTTTGTCACCCAGGAGAACGAGGAGATGGCAAGCTTGGTAAGTCGACGCGGACAACGGCGGCGTGCCAACAGAGTCCACTGCATTTGTGTTCCACAGAGAAGGCCTAGTTCGCTCAATGACCTGGACCGCGGTTGCGGCCAGCAGGACGGTGAAATGGAGTTCCTTCAAGTTGTGGAGCAGCGGCACATCATCGACGACTTGTCCAAGGTCTTCAGGCAGGCGACTCGGTGCACGTACGGCAGCGCCGCGCTCGCTCGCTGTCGCCAGGAAACCTTTTCCGTCCAAAGCTTGGCCGGCGGCCGCCATCCAAAAAATTGGCCCCTTAAATTCCGACCTTTCAAGCAGGAACATTGTGCGCACGCGTTTGAACACGCTTTAGACTTGTTTTGCCGTTTTCAGCAGCTCAAAGCTCCCGTTTTGTCAGCGCCTTTGCCACTCGCTGTGCGCTGAAAACGACGGACTTGCCCGGCTGCTCAGCCCGTCAACCATGAGCCGCGAGCGCGACGTCATTGTCCGTAGGCAGCTAGTGGCAAAATGCACCCTGTTAGAGTTGCGCTCGCTCCAACTTATTTTGCAAGAACCACACGGGAGACAAGTAAGTTCTTTTGGACACCTGCAGGTGGAGAGTCCATCCGTTGTACGAATGAAGTCTGACTCTCGGCTCCTGCACGAGCATTTTAATTAAGAGAAACAGGGTGGGTGTAAGAGTGGATTGAATAGAGGAAGCCCTTGACCTCTAGTCAAAACATAGCAAGGGGTGTTTTACGACTTTGTGTAGGAAGGGATAAGCGATAGGGATAAATAAGGGATAAATAATATTATTTATTACAGGTCGCAGTCAAAGTCAAAGCAACACAATGATACGATAAAGATAATCTGGAAAACCCTGACACACCCTGTAGTTGTCACTTTTGGAAAAGACGAGCGTCCCTCCAATCATCGCCGGTGACGTGTTTTTCAGGCTCTGGAGACAGGAGCTCATGTCAGAAATGTCATTGTGAGTCGCGTTTGTTTCTGCGCCGGAGCCGTTCGTTCCCTTTGCATCCAAAGAATCTCAAAGGCGGATTATTTGTGTCGACAGGAGAGAGATTTGCTGCTACGATACCGACGTCGAGAATCTCTGAGGAGGAACAAAGCGTGAGGTCCTGCAAGGTGAGTCTGTTTGTTTGCGGCTGCTTGGTGTTGCGCAAGATGAAATGGCCTTTTTCTCGCTATCGTTCCTCTCGTCGATTCATCGTGAGGTGTCGCTTCAGTTTGTTCAGAGAGATGTTCGCTTCCGCGCCCGCAGGTCATCGAAACATTTTACGGCTACGACGAAGACGTGTTGGTGGACTCGGACGGATCGTCCTTGTCTTTTCACTCCGACAGAACCCCCGACACGGAACCCGAAGAGGTAGCCCGCCATTTCTGCCAGCGTATTGGCACCAAACATTCCTCTTCAGCCTGGAATCGGACTCGTCTTTGCGTCGCGGGTGCTTTGTCGCCGGTCTGACTGATTCTGGTACTAGTGCTGTGTTGCATTGGTGTGTGCATGAAGAGGCGGAGCTTCGCTACCGCCAGCTGACGCAAGAATATCAAGCGCTGCAACGAGCCTACGCTCTGCTAGCCCAGACCAGCGAAAGGGGACTACGACGCCGAGAAGGAGATCAAGGTGGCGCCCCTTCCCGCAACCCCCGGCCGGGTCGCAGCCTCCCCGTTCTCACCCAGCCTCGGGTGTTCTCTGGTCTGAAAGGAGGAGGAGGAGCCTCCCTCCTCCTCCTTTCAGACCAGAGAAAAGCTGATGGTAGAAATGGGTCACTATCAAAGCAGAGTAGCAGATCTGGAGTCAGCGCTGAAGCAACAAGGACAGGTAAGCTCATCAATGAGCACACCTTTTTCTCAGACAAAATAGCTACATTCTTCAGTCACTCATCCGTCTGGCATTACTGGACCAACCCCCCCCCCCCCCCCCCCGAACGTGGCTGGGAAAATGCGGAGAAAAGCAAATGTCATTTTCCAGTCAACCAAAGAATTTGTGGATGAAAATGACACAACATTCCAAAGCTGTCCACGCGTTTGTCTCTTCTAGAATGTCAAGTGGGTGGAGGAGAAGCAGCTGCTGCGTCAGAGCAATCAGCAGTTGGCCGAAAAGGTGACGGAAAGAAAGGCGCTGGGCGGAGTCGCTTGGCGTCACACCTGTCGGGAAGCCCCGCAGATGAGGTCTGACTGTCTTTTCAGGTCAGGCGGATGGAGGCGGAAGAAGCGCGTCTGAAAGAGCACATCCAGGATATCCGAGACCAAAACGAACTGCTTGAGTTCCGCATCCTGGAGCTGGAGGTGGGAAGACTCGCACAAGCGTGTTGAGGCCAGAGATGTGACGGACGGACGGACGGACGGACGGACGGATGCATGCCTCTGCCTTTCAGGAGAGGGAGTGGCGCTCCCCCGTCTTGAAGTTTCTGCAAGTCCGTTTCCCAGACGGCCTCAGCCCTTTGCAGATCTACTGCGAGGCCGAGGGCGTGAGCGTACGTAAGGCGTCCCTCGCAACCCTAACCTTAACCCGAGGTCCCAGAACACCTTACATTGCTCCTTGCGCCTTTCCCCCGGACATCGTCATCAGTGATCTGATGAAGAAGCTGGACATCCTGGGCTATAACGCCGTAAGTGTATGTCGAACTCCTTATGTTCGCACTCCACGAGACTCGGCGGCTCAAATGTGACTTTTGGAAGGCTTTGCGCTGAAAGAAGCTTGTTGACGCTGTGCCTTTGGGCTCTTGCAGAATCTCACCAACGAGGAGCAGGTGGTCGTGATTCACGCCAGGACCCTTCTCACCCTAGCCGAGAAGGTAACGCGCACGTCCACGCACGCTCTCGCATTCTGCTTATGTGACAGCAGCCTTTCCTCAGTGGTTAGAATACATCAAAGTGACCAAGTCAGCACTTCAACAGAAGATGTTGGACATTGAAAGTGAGAAGGTAGACAGACACGCGACATCAGCCAAGGGGAACTCCGGCAATGTGCCCCAACAATTCTGACCTTGAGCTGTGCTAGGATATGTTCTGCAAGCAGAAGGGCTACCTGGATGAAGAGTTGGACTTCAGGAAGTGTTCCATGGACCAGGCTCATAAGGTAAGCCGCCCTCAAATCTCCCGCCGGACCACTGATGGACGAGGATTGCGGCCCAGAGGATCCTGGAGCTGGAGGCCATGTTGTACGAGGCGCTACCGCAGCGGGACTGCCCCGCCACGGACGGCGAAAAAGCCAGCCACGCTGGCGTGAATGACGTGCTGACGGCGGATCAGAGAGAAGAGCTTAGGAGCGCCGTGGACCAATGGAAGCGAGCCCTGATGTGCGAGTTGAGGGAGCGCGACGCTTGCATCCTCCAAGAGAGAATGGATCTGCTGCACAGCGCGCAACAGGTAAGGGCCCAAAGCCAGCCCGGCACTTACTTGCACGCTTACTGGCTTTTGAATGCCACTTTCCATTTGTCCGTCCTAGAGGAACAAAGAGCTGAAAGAATTCATCGAAGCTCAGAAGAGACAAATCAAACAATTGGAGGAGAAGTTTCTGTTTCTCTTTCTATTCTTCTCCTTGGCCTTCATTCTGTGGCCCTAACACCAGCTGGTGAGTGAGCTCCAGCGGCACCGCACTCGACACCTCCGATACACTGCCAGCCGGTCTCAGACGTTGGCAGACGCTCCGATGCCAACGTATACCCCCCGCCACGGTGACAGAGGCACCGCGTCACACCGGCGCTCATCCAATCAGAAGGCAGGAAAAGCAAATTCACATGCAGGGCACTTTTGAACCAGAAGAGAGCGCCACAAAAAACGGTTGTTGCCCCAAACGCGCACTAAAAAGGGTCAGAATAACAAGAGTCCCACTGGCCAGCCGGGGCCACCCGTCCAGCTGTTTCTTCAGGGGGGAAAAAAATTGGAGTCACCGGTGAGTACATTTTGCATTTAGCTCTGCTTTTCTGCTTCTGTCTTCAAGTGTGTGGCATCCTGCGATCAAAGAGTCAGCCAACCCCAAAGCGGTTGACCTCAACGTCCCACCACCATGCCTACCAGAGCAGGTGACGTGATGCTTTGGACATCCTTCCGTCTCAGATGCCCAAAAGTACTCTTTGCCACATCTGCGGCAATACGGTGTCTTTTCAAAGGTGCAAATAAATCCAGCGTGGGCGGAACACGCACGTCTTCGGTTTTTCCCGCTTTGTTTGTGTGACAGCTGTTGTGAAAATTTTATACAAATAAAGTTGTATAGTACAGGTTTGGCCAAGCCGCAACTCCCGAACCGCATGCGGCTCTTTTATGTTCATATCAACATTTGTGTGTGTGTGTGTGTGTGTGTGTGTGGGGGGGGGGGTTGTGCGTGTTGGGTTCACTTGAGTTCAATTTGGTATTTTGGTCAAAAGCGCATGTGGTGAAATTCCACAAAGTAGGATGGGCAAACACATTTCTTTAAACTATGAGTGTCAATTGGGCTCTCGAAATGGCAGGGAAAAGATGCACAGCAAAACGAAAATACGTAGATGAACACAGGACGTTTTAATCAGAGTGGGAAAGTTTCTATTTTTTGTTGAACGTGATGGCAAACCATTCTGCCTGATATGTCAGACCTCAGCGCATTTCAAAGATTCAAATCTTCAGCGCCATGCACTTCAGCTCACTCCATGCTAACATTGATCAGGCGTCGAACCCGCATCATCATGCTTAAGAGGTGGCCATGCTAACCAGTGCGCCATTATGTCAACGCATAATAACTAAGTCTACTGGTCAAAACAGCGGTTACTATATGACGTCGCTACGTCGTGGTCACGTGACGCAGACAAGACGTCAATGGACGTGGGCAGAGTTAACTTGTTTAAAAGGGAGTAGGCAGAAGAAATATTTAATTTATTTAAATCTATTTTGAGTGCACACCATTATGCCAATGCATAACAACTGTAAATCTACTAAACAAAACAGCGGTTGCTATATGACATCTGCCACGTCGTGGTCACGTGACATACGTGACGTCGATGGGCGTAACTTTCGCCGGAATTCAAATCCGCGGGGAGAGTTAACTTGTTTAAAAGAGAGTGGGCAGAAGAATTATTTAATTTATTTAAATCTATTTGGTGTGTGCGCCATTATGTCAATGCATAACAACTGTAAGTCTACTAAACAAAACAGCGGTTGCTATTTGACGTCTGCCACGTCGTGGTCACGTGACGCGGACGTGACGTCGACGCCTACTTTACATCCCACCGATCACAGGACTCCTCGGCTGCATAACCGTGCCCCCTTCCCAACCAATCGGATTTGCTATACGCGAAAACGACGCCAATGGAAAGAGCTTCCGCCCAAATTTAAATCCGTGGGCGCGGCTCGCAGCAGGAAGTAGGAAAATGGCGGCGATGTTGACAAAGACACAGCGGATGGTAACATACGACTAACAAGAGAAATATTTTTATTTTCTGCTTGCAACTGGACCGTCCAGAGCGTACACGGTAAGTACAACTCATCGTTTTTAAAAAGAAGTACTTTTGTTGCCCTGAAAAGCGAGTGAGCGTGGCGTTTGTGGGGGACGTCGAATTTCGACGATTCTTTCTGGTCAACGGTTGTAAATGATTGTGTTGATTAAAAAAGAAAACTTGATGTAACTCTACTTTTAACTGCCGTTTCAGATAGATTTGGAATTGCATCACATCCAATTTTGCCTAGAGCGTACACGGTAAGTAACACTCGTTGTGTTTAAGGAGATTTACGTTTGTAATAGCAGAAGTGTAGCCGCGTTGCGTTGTACGTGTGAATGTTGGTCCGGGCGAAATGTTAATGTTTAATTTCATTCCTTTAGGTTCCACGGTGTTTGTTGGCTGCAAGTTTTCCACTGCAAGAAGAGGCTCATATCATTGACCAGGAGCGAGCTACAATGGTGAGTAGCCATAACATTTATGTTAAACACTTCCTATTTCATGTCTAACAGTACTTGATTTAACAAATAACCATAAATAAATACAGTGTGGGCACTGAAGTTAACATATGTGATTATACTGCCTAATCTGTCACCGAGTAGATTGTTGCAAAGTAATATAAGATCCAAAGTTGTAATTCAGAATAGTTTTCAAAAGAAGGCCATTAGAATTATATACAAGTCTGATTACCCCGAACAAGCTATTAATTAAATCACAAATTCTTCAATTCAAAGATTTGGTAGATTATCAGACAAATAATGTCTAACAGTAATTGATTTAACACATCACGATAAGTAGATTGAGTGTGGGCACTCTCAAGTTAACATATGTGATTATACTGCCTAATCTGTTACAGAGTATGTTGTTGCCAAGTAATGTAGAATAGATCCAAAGTAGTAATCCAGAATAGTTTTGAAGAGGCCATTAGAATGATAAACAAATCTGATTACCTTGAACATAATAACAAGCTAAGTGTTTAATATGTCCTATGAAGTCAAAATTGGGCACCATCATGTGGTGAAATTTGGAATTGCATCACATCCAATTTTGCCTGGGAACAAACAGATTACATAAATCTTAGTTTTGAATAAGCCACTCCTTCTCAAACAAGTAAACTCTGCCCATTTTGCGCAGTAGATGTTCTGTTAATATCTAGTATTTATACAAAGTCATAATTTAAATTGCTTTCAACCTTCATTCATCGGTTCAACCAACATTACTCGCTCTTCTTACCAACTTGTATTGATTTAACTAAGCGTTTAATACTTCCTATCAGGTCTCAAATCGAGATTTGGCAAAATACAATTTCAGCAAATCCAATTTTGCCAGGGAACAAAAATAGATTAAATAAACTAAATAAGTCCTCTTCCCATTAAATAAATCAGAAAAGTCTGTCTTGTAACCAGTCCTCTTCAAACAAGTAAAGTCTGCCCATTTTGTGCCGTAGATTTTGTGTCTATGCCTAGTATTTAAACAAAATCATAATTTAAACGACTTCTTTCCTTCATTCACTTTGGAAATTTGGAATTGCAGCAAATTGAATTTTGGCAGGGAACAAAAATAGATCAATTAAACTAAATAAGTCTTCTTCCCATTAAATAAATTAAAAAAGTCTGTCTTGTAACCAGTCCTTTTCAAACAAGTAAAGTCTGCCCATTTTGTGCCGTCGATTTTGTGTTAATGCCTAGTATTTATACAAAATCATAATTTAAAGGACTTCATTCCTTCATTCACTTTGAAATTTGGAATTGCAGCACATCAAATTTTGCCTGGGAAGAAAAGTAGATTAAATAAATTTAATAAGTCTTACTACTTCCCATTAAATAAATTAAATACGTCTTACTTGTTCCCACTCCTTTTCAAAACAGTAGTTTAAAACGAGGGCCCTTCACTCAATCTTTAACCCCAACCCCGCACGTTGTGTTGTATCTGTGAATGTTGGTTGTGGCCAAATGATAGTTTTCTTTCATTCGTTTAGGTTCCAAGAAAACTTGATGTAACTCTACTTTTAACTGCCGTTTCAGATAAGCGGGTATTACGTCGCAGTCATGTGCCGTGGATATGACGTAATTGCCCGAACCTCCGCCAAAATTCAAATCTGTTGGCGCGATGGCCGTGAGCCACTGAGCAGCGACGATTATCAACAGAAATATCTTTATTTTCTGCTTGCAACTGGACCGTCTAGAGCGTACACGGTAAGTAACACTCATTGTGTTTAAGGAGATTTACGTTTGTAATAGCAGAAGTGTAGCCGCGTTGCGTTGTTCGTGTGAAAATTGGTCGAGGCGAAATGTTAATGTTTAATTTCATTCCTTTAGGTTCCACGGTGTTTGTTGGCTGCAAGTTTTCCACTGCAAGAAGAGGCTCGTATCATTGACCAGGAGCGAGCTACAATGGTGAGTAGCCATAACATTTATGTTAAACACTTCCTATTTCATGTCTAACAGTACTTGATTTAACAAATAACCATAAATAAATACAGTGTGGGCACTGAAGTTAACATATGTGATTATACTGCCTAATCTGTCACGGAGTAGATTGTTGCAAAGTAATATAAGATCCAAAGTTGTAATTCAGAATAGTTTTCAAAAGAAGGCCATTAGAATTATATACAAGTCTGATTACCCTTAACATAACAACAAGCTATTGATTAAATCACAAATTCTTCAATTCAAAGATTTGGTAGATTATCAGACAAATAATGTCTAACAGTAATTGATTTAACACATCACGATAAGTAGATTGAGTGTGGGCACTCTCAAGTTAACAGATATGATTATACTGCCTAATCTGTTACAGAGTATGTTGTTGCCAAGTAATGTAGAATAGATCCAAAGTAGTAATCCAGAATAGTTTTGAAGAGGCCATTAGAATAATAAACAAATCTGATTACCTTGAACATAATAACAAGCTAAGTGTTTAATATGTCCTATGAAGTCAAAATTGGGCACCATCATGTGGTGAAATTTGGAATTGCATCACATCCAATTTTGCCTGGGAACAAACAGATTAAATAAATCTTAGTTTTGAATAAGCCACTCCTTCTCAAACAAGTAAACTCTGCCCATTTCGCGCAGTAGATGTTCTGTTAATATCTAGTATTTATACAAAGTCATAATTTAAATTGCTTTCAACCTTCATTCATCGGTTCAACCAACATTACTCGCTCTTATTACCAACTTGTATTGATTTAACTAAGCGTTTAATACTTCCTATCAGGTCTCAAGGCAAGATTTGGCAAAATACAATTTCAGCAAATCCAATTTTGCCAGGGAACAAAAATAGATTAAATAAACTAAATAAGTCTTCTTCCCATTAAATAAATCAGAAAAGTCTGTCTTGTAACCAGTCCTCTTCAAACAAGTAAAGTCTGCCCATTTTGTGCCGTAGATTTTGTGTCTATGCCTAGTATTTAAACAAAATCATAATTTAAACGACTTCTTTCCTTCATTCACTTTGGAAATTTGGAATTGCAGCAAATCGAATTTTGCCAGGGAACAAAAATAGATCAATTAAACTAAATAAGTCTTCTTCCCATTAAATAAATTAAAAAAGTCTGTCTTGTAACCAGTCCTTTTCAAACAAGTAAAGTCTGCCCATTTTGTGCCGTCGATTTTGTGTTAATGCCTAGTATTTATACAAAATCATAATTTAAAGGACTTCATTCCTTCATTCACTTTGGAAATTTGGAATTGCAGCACATCAAATTTTGCCTGGGAAGAAAAGTAGATTAAATAAATTTAATAAGTCTTACTACTTCCCATTAAATAAATTAAATACGTCTTACTTGTTCCCACTCCTTTACAAAAAAGTAGTTTAAAACGAGGTCCCTTCACTCAACCTTTAACCCTATTTATTCACCTTCTAGGCTAAGTGTTAAAGGCTAAGTGTTAAAGGCTAAGTGTTAAAGGCTAAGTGTTAGAGGCTAAGTGCCAGAGGCTAGGCGCCAGAGGCGAGTTTTTGTGGGCTGAAGTTTTAGTGGGGTTAGTGTGAATACAATCCAAAAGAATACAACAGAATACAATACAATAGAATATAATACATAGATTAAATTCAATAGCTCTTACTACTTCCCATTAAATAAATTAAATACGTCTTACTTGTTCCCAATCCTTTTCAAAAAAGTAGTTTAAAACGAGGGCCCTTCACTCAACCTTTAACCTCAACCCCGCACGTCACATTGTGTTGTATCTGTGAATGTTGGTTGTGGCCAAATGATAGTTTTCTTTCATTCGTTTAGGTTCCACGGTGTTTGTTGGCTATGTTTTCCACTGTCAGAAGGATGAAAATACAAAGTACAACGCTTGGACGTGGGCGAAGACGTCACCGGTGAGTCCTTCCTTCCTATTTATTTACCTTCTAGATGCTAGAGGCTAAGTGTTAGAGGCTAAGTGTTAGAGGCTAAGTGTTAAACACAATACGAACAACACAACGATACTGCACTGAACAACACGATACCGCACTGAGAAACACGATACCGCACTGAACAACACGATACCGCACTGAACAACACCATGCCGCACTGAACACCATGCCACACTGAACAACACCATCCCGCACTGAACAACACCATGCCGCACTAAACAACACCATGCCGCACTGAACAACACCATGCCTCACTGAACGACACCATGCCGCACTGAAAGACACCATGCCGCACTGAACGACACCATGCCGCACTGAAAGACACCATCCCGCACTGAACACCATGCCGCACTGAACAACACCATCCTGCACTGAACAACACCATCCCGCACTGAACAACACCATGCCGCACTGAACAACATTATGCCGCACTGAACATTATGCCGCACTGAACAACATGCCGCACTGAACAACACCATGCCGCACTGAACAACATTATGCCGCACTGAACAACACCATGCCGCACTGAACAACACCATGCCGCACTGAACAACACCATGCCGCACTGAACAACATTATGCCGCACTGAACAACACCATGCCGCACTGAACAACACCATCCTGCACTGAACAACACCATTCCGCATTGAACACCATGCCGCACTGAACAACACCATCCCGCACTGAACAACACCATCCCGCACTGAACAACACCATGCCGCACTGAACAACATTATGCCGCACTGAACAACATTATGCCGCACTGAACAACACCATGCCGCACTGAACAACACCATGCCGCATTGAACAACACCATGCCGCACTGAACAACATTATAACGCACTGAACAACACCATCCCGCACTGAACAACACCATGCCGCACTAAACAACATTATGCCGCACTGAACAACATTATGCCGAAATGAACAACACCATAACGCAATGAACAACACCATGCCGCACTGAACAACACCATCCTGCACTGAACAACACCATCCCGCACTGAACAACACCATGCCGCACTGAACAACACCATGCCGCACTGAACAACACCATGCCGCAATGAACAACACCATCCCGCACTGAACAACATTATGCCGCACTGAACAACATTATGCCGCACTGAACAACATTATGCCGCACTGAACAACACCATGCCGCACTGAACAACACCATCCTGCACTGAACAACACCATCCCGCACTGAACAACACCATGCCGCACTGAACAACATTATGGCGCACTGAACAACATTATGCCGCACTGAACAACACCATGCCGCACTGAACAACACCATGCCGCACTGAACAACACCATGCCGCAATGAACAACACCATCCCGCACTGAACAACACCATGCCGCACTGAGCAACACCATGCCGCACTGAACAACACCATCCTGCACTGAACAACACCACGCCGCACTGAACAACACCATTCCGCACTGAACAACACCATGCCGCACTGAACAACATTACGCCGCACTGAACAACACGATCCTGCATTGAACAACACCATGCCGCACTGAACAACACCATCCTGCACTGAACAACACCATGCCGCACTGAACAACACCATGCCGCACTGAACAACACGATCCCGCATCGAACAACACCATCCTGCACTGAACAACACCATGCCGCACTGAACAACACCATGCCGCACTGAACAACACCATGCCGCACTGAACAACATTATGCCGCACTGAACAACATTATGCCGCACTAAACAACATTATGTCGCACTGAACAACACCATGCCGCACTGAACAACACCATGCTGCACTGAACAACATTATGCCGCACTGAACAACACGATCCCGCATTGAACAACACCATCCCGCAGTGAACAACACCATGCCGCATTGAACAACACCATGCCGCACTGAACAACACCATGCTGCACTGAACAACATTATGCTGCACTGAACAACACGATCCTGCATTGAACAACACCATGCCGCACTGAACAACACCATCCTGCACTGAACAACACCATGCCGCACTGAACAACACCATGCCGCACTGAACAACATTATGCCGCACTGAAAAACACCATGCCGCACTGAACAACACCATCCCGCACTGAACAACACCATGCCGCATTGAACAACACCATGCCGCACTGAACAACACCATGCTGTACTGAACAACATTATGCTGCACTGAACAACACGATCCTGCATTGAACAACACCATGCCGCACTGAACAACACCATCCTGCACTGAACAACACCATCCTGCACTGAACAACACCACCCCGCACTGAACAACACGATCCCGCATTGAACAACACCATCCCGCACTGAACAACACCATGCCGCACTGAACAACACCATTCCGCACTGAACAACACCATGCCGCACTGAACAACACCATGCCGCACTGAACAACACCATGCCGCACTGAACAACACCATGCCGCACTGAACAACATTATGCCGCACTGAACAACACCATGCCGCACTGAACAACACCATCCCGCACTGAACACCACCATGCCGCATTGAACAACACCATGCCGCACTGAACAACACCATCCTGCACTGAACAACACCATCCCGCACTAAACAACACCATGCCGCACTGAACAACATTATGGCGCACTGGACAACATTATGCCGCACTGAACAACACCATGCCGCACTGAACAACACCATGCCGCACTGAACAACACCATGCCGCACTGAACAACACCATGCCGCACTGAACAACATTATGCCGCACTGAACAACACCATGCCGCACTGAACAACACCATGCCGCACTGAACAACACGATCCCGCATCGAACAACACCATCCTGCACTGAACAACACCATGCCGCACTGAACAACACCATGCCGCACTGAACAACACCATTCCGCACTGAACAACACCATGCCGCACTGAACAACACCATCCTGCACTGAACAACACCATCCCGCACTGAACAACACCATGCCGCATTGAACAACACCATGCCGCACTGAACAACACCATCCTGCACTGAACAACACCATGCCGCACTGAACAACACCATGCCGCACTGAACAACACCATGCCGCACTGAACAACATTATGTCGCACTGAACAACACCATGCCGCACTGAACAACACCATGCTGCACTGAACAACATTATGCCGCACTGAACAACACGATCCCGCATTGAACAACACCATCCCGCAGTGAACAACACCATGCCGCATTGAACAACACTATGCCGCACTGAACAACACCATGCTGCACTGAACAACATTATGCTGCACTGAACAACACGATCCTGCATTGAACAACACCATGCCGCACTGAACAACACCATCCTGCACTGAACAACACCTTTCCACACTGAACAACACCATGCCGCACTGAACAACATTATGCCGCACTGAACAACACCATGCCGCACTGAACAACACCATGCCGCACTGAACAACACCACCCCGCGCTGAACAACACGATCCCGCATTGAACAACACCATCCCGGACTGAACAACACCATGCCGCACTGAACAACACCATTCCGCACTGAACAACACCATGCCGCACTGAACAACACCATGCCGCACTGAACAACACCATGCCGCACTGAACAACACCATGCCGCACTGAACAACATTATGCCGCACTGAACAACACCATGCCGCACTGAACAACACCATCCCGCACTGAACAACACCATGCCGCATTGAACAACACCGTGCCGCACTGAACAACACCATCCTGCACTGAACAACACCATCCCGCACTGAACAACACCATGCCGCACTGAACAACATTATGGCGCACTGAACAACATTATGCCGCACTGAACAACACCATGCCGCACTGAACAACACCATGCCGCACTGAACAACACCATGCCGCACTGAACAACATTATGCCGCACTGAACAACATTATGCCGCACTGAACAACACCATGCCGCACTGAACAACACCATGCCGCACTGAACAACACCATGCCGCACTGAACAACACGACGTCGCACTGAACAACACGACGCCGCACAGAACAACACGACGCCGCACAGAATAACACAATACCGCACAGAACAACACAATACCGCACAAACAGTTTTAGATAATATTACGTCGCAGTCATGTGACGCGGACATGACGTCAATAGGCGGAACTCACGGCAAAATTATAATCCGTGGGCGTGGCTTGCAACAGGAAGTAGGAAAGCGGCAGTTCTGGCAAACAAGACACAGCTGTTAGTAACACGATGACTAACAAGGCAAATATTTTTGTTTTCAGCTTGCAACTTGACCGTCTAGAGCGTACAAGGTAATTACAACTGTTTTTTTTTAGCCCTGAAATGCAAGGGAGTGTGGCGTTTGGGAGGAATGTCGAACTCGGCGTCTGCTTCCAGCCACAGACGCCAAATTTCGACGATTATTTCGACTGGTCAACGGTTGTAAATTATTGCGTTGACTAAAAACTTTATTTAACTCTACTCTTAACTTTGCCGTTTCAGATATGCGGGTATTACACCGCGGAAATGACGTCAATAGGCTGAACTCTCGCCAAAATTCAAATCTGTGGGCGCAATGGCCTTGAGCGAGACACCGGATACAAACACGACGATTATCAACAGAAATATCTTTATTTTCCGCTTGCAAGTGGACCGTCTAGAGCGTACACGGTAAGTACAACTCATTGTGTTTAAAAAGATTTACGTTTGTGTAGTTTGCGTTGCGTTGTATCTGTGAATGTTGGTTGAGGCTAAATGTTAATGTTTAATTTCATTCCTTTAGGTTCCACGGTGTTTGTTGGCTGTATGTTTTCCACTGCAAGAAGAGGCTCGTATCATTGACCAGCAGGAGCTACAATGGTGAGTACCCCTTTCGTCTTCCATTTATGTTAAACACTTCCTATTTCATGTCTAACAGTACTCGATTTAACAAATAACCATAAATAAATACAGTGTGGGCAGTCACGTTAACATATGTGATTATCCTGCCTAATATGTTTATCACAAATATGTCACTAATCACTAATATGTTTATTTGTTTATCACAACACCTTTGGACCTTCAGCAATCGATTATTTACCTTCATCTACATAGAGACAGAACGATGGTGTCTTAAACATCTCATTCATTTCACCAAATAACTTCACGCAGGTGGATAACGGCCGTCTCGGTCACGCTATGTTGCGTGATGCAGTTTTGAAGAACCAAATGCATTTATTCAATGAATAAGTCAAGCTAGTTCTATGTTTATGATGTTGTAAGTTACGGTACCGATTGAAGTTGAGTTCGAAGCCAGTGGAAAACAGCGCTGCGTTTGTGCTCTCCAGGTACAAATGTTGTGATCTCTGACTGACGACCGGGCGAGACTCGAGTAAGAGATGTCCAAACGAGCTCCGGCAGGGCGGGCCAAGGCGGAGCGAACGGACGCCCTTCAGGCCGCCAATGACGAGCTGAGAACCAAACTGATGGACGTCCAGTTAGAACTTCAGCAGGAGAAGAACAAGGTGAAAACCTCAACAGACAGACACTGCCTGCCTCCCTGCCTGCCTCCCTGCCTGCCTCCCTGCCTGCCTCCCTCCCTCCCTCCCAGTTTTCCCGATGTAGATTAGACATGCGTGTGCCATGACTGTGTCAGCCTACATCAACAAATGCACCGAGGACGTCAGCACCACTAAGAATATCATCACCCGGGGCAACCAACGACCCTGGATGACTGAGGAGGTACGTCAAACGCTACGAGCGCGGAACTCTGCCTTCAAGTCTGGCGACAAGGAGACACTGAGGACAGCGAGAGCCAACTTGAACCGTGCCATCAGGATAGCGAAGCGAGACCGCAGTCGAAAATTTCAGGATCGTTTCCACGACGTCAAAAACATCAGGAGTATGTGGCAAGGCATACGGGCGATTACAGACTACAACTCACCCTCCCCCCCCCCGGTGGGTGTAGTTGATGCTGACTTTCTAAATGGTCTAAATAACTTCTTTGGGAGGTTCGAGGCACTAAACGGCACTCCAGCAGTTAAAACTGTCCCCCATCAGGAAGAGGAGGTACTCTGCCTTGACTCCGCCGATGTGTTGAAGACCCTGAGGAGAGTCAACCCCTGTAAGGCCCCTGGCCCCGACAACATTCCTGGGCGTGTGTTCAGGGAATGTGCAAGTCATCTGGCTGGGGTCATCACAGACATTTTTAACACCTCGCTGGGCCAAGCCACAGTGCCGGCGTGCTTTAAGACTGCCTCCATCATTCCGGTGCCGAAGAAACCTCAAATCACCTCATTTAATGATTACCGGCCTGTTGCACTGACTCCGGTTATGATGAAGTGCTTCGAAAGGCTGCTTAAAGGTCACATCGTTTCCAGACTCCCCCTATTATTTGACCCGTTCCAGTTTGCCGACCGGCAAAACCGCTCCACTCAGGACGCCATCTCCTCCGTTCTTCACCTGAGCCTGGCTCACCTGGAGGAGAAGAACACCCATGTGCGGAGGCTGTTCCTGGACTTCAGCTCAGCGTTTAACACCATCATCCCACAGCATCTGGTAGGAAAATTGGAACACCTGGGCTTCAACACCCCCCTTCGCAACTGGCTGCTAGACTTCCTCACCAACAGACCTCAGTCAGTCCGGGTCGGACAGAACACCTCTGATGTCATCACCCTCAGCACAGGCTCCCTTCAGGGCTGCGTCCTGAGCCCCCTGCTGTGCACCCTGATGACACACGACTGCGTCCTCAGGTTCACCACCAATCACATCGTGAAGTCAGCAGACGACACAACGGTGGTGGGGCTCATCAGAGACAACAACGACCTGGACTACAGAGAGGAGGTGGAGCAGCTGGTGGGCTGGTGCAGAGAAAACAGCCTGATCCTGAATGAGGAGAAGATGAAGGAGATCATCGTCGACTTCAGGAAAAAACAGCCTCACCACGCTCCACTGATCATCAACAGCTCAGCTGTGGAGGTGGTCAGCACCACCAAATTCCTGGGGGTCCACATCACAGAAGATCTCACCTGGACTATGAACACTACGGCACTGGTCAAGAGGGCACAGAAGCGCTTGTACTTCCTGCGGAGGATGAGGAGAGCCCACCTGCCCCCACCCATCATGAGGACGTTCTACAGGAGCACCATAGAGAGCATTCTGACAAGCTGTCTCTCTGTGTGGTGTGGAGGCTGCACCGCCTCCGATTGGAAGAACGTGAGGAGAGTGGTGAGGACAGCAGAGAGGATCATAGGGGCTCCTCTTCCCTCCATTCAGGACATTTCATCTCAGCGCTGCATGTCCCGTGCCCGTAACATCATCAATGACCCATCACACCCCCACCATGGACTGTTCTCCCTGCTGCCCTCTGGGAAGAGGTTTGCAGCATCCGCTGCAGGTCCACCAGGTTCTGCAACAGCTTTTTCCCTGCTGTCATCAGACTGTTGAACACTAGAACTGTTGAGCTCTAAACTGAACTCTGCATCACACATTCACAGAACTGTACTTTATGACACTACGGACCTCTATCTTGCACTATCTCGCACTACCAACTTTACTGAACTTGTATAAACCCTTTAAATAGAAGTTTAATACATGGTTTAGCATTCCTCTGCACACTCTTGAATACTGTTTTGCCTACTTGCACTATTGCATAATTATCACTGCTGCACTTTATACTTATTTTTAATATATATATATATATATATATAGTATATATGTATATATATATATTTTCATAGGATATGTTACTTCTATTCAACTGCAATATCACTACTTTGTTGTAAGACGTATGCAACGGAATTTCGTTTTGTATGCACCATGTGCAGACAAGATGACAATAAAGTTTGTCTAAGTCTAAGTCATGTCAGGTCAGCTGTCTGGAGAGAGAGAGAAGTCAGGACCTGCGGGCGGAGCACCACCGTGCCACCGCCGCCATGACGGAACTCAAAAGCAAACTCCATGAGGAGAAGCAGAAAGAGTTAGCCATTACCAGGGAGACATTACTGCGGCAGCATGAAATGGAGCTGATGAGAGTGATCAAAATCAAAGATGGAGAGATCCAGCGACTGAATGCCTTGGTCCTCAGCCTGAGGGACGGCTCCATGGACAAGGTGATCCGCTCTATCCGTGTCTGACTATCCGCACGCCACGTCGGGCTTCGATGCGGCCGCTACCGTATTGTGTAGCTTGTCCCCAGTAAGCGTCGCGGCGCTCCGTTGCGGTCTCAACGGCCCGGTGTGGCGCAATGTCTGCTCAGGTGAGGAGGGGGGGCGCTTTGCTGGCGGAGGTGGAGGAGACGCGGCGGTGTCGGGAGACCGAGCGGTGTCGCCTCCACCAGGAGCGCGGAAGAAGCCCTGGCAGCGGCCCAGCAGGCCTGGCAGTCCCGAGCGGCCGAGCTCCGATCGGCTCATCACCAGCATCGGGAGGAGCTGAGCCGAACCAAGAGAGACTGCGAGAGGGAGATCCGCCGACTGGTAGGACTGATCAGATGCGCGGTGCGTGGCTATGTTCCCAATTTCGTTGTATACCTGCAGTGCAATGACACCTAAGGCATTCTATTCTATTCTATTTCACAAGAAGAAAATGTCCGGTTGCTCGCTTCGCTTTTGTCACAGCAAAGGTGTTCTAGTCGATTCCAGAAAAAAATTGGCCGGTTGCTCTCTTTGTTTTTGTCACAATTCTGGCAAATGAGTTTGCCCGCCTGCCTGAGCGCTCCCCGTTTGTACATCCAGACGGATGAGATCAAGCTGAAAGACAGAGCGGTTAGTGTTTTGGATGAAGCCCTGGGGCCGGCCACGTCCACCGCCTTCAGCTGCAGACTCAGGCTGCCGAGCAGCAGATCGCTGCCCTGAGGGATTCCCAAAGGGCGGGCCTAAACTACCCTGGAAGTGGGGTCAACGCCGCTACTAGCAATCCTCTTCATTGCGTAAGCCACCTCATCACACACTTGCAGTACGCATGACTTAGTTCGTTGCTGGAGGAAGGTAGCACAAAAACAGTTTTGAACTTTGAACGAGTGCTTGTGTGTGTGTGTTGCGGGGCGTTTTCAGTCTCAGGAGGATCGGGACACGCGACGGTTTCATCTGAAAATCGCTGAGCTCAGCGCAGTCATCAGGAAACTGGAGGATCGAAACGCCCTGCTTTCTGAAGAGCGCAATGAACTGGTAATTTATTGACGGCACGCTTGAAGGTTTGCGCTACGTTTGATGCGCGCCATCCAGCGAGGCACCCATTGCGCTTGCTTATTAGTTGAGCGGCGCGGCGAGTCGGTTGCCTGGTAGATGTCTTTTATTGGGAGCCAAAGCCACGATTCCGTTCAAACCGATGCAAAAGGAATGGATACGTTCTGGCCCGCGTGTTGTGCGTCTTTCACATCCCGCACTTCATGCTTGCAGCTAAAGCGACTGAGAGAAACAGAAAGCCAGTTTCTGCCACTCCTGTACAAAAACAAACGCCTGAGCAGGAAGAATGAAGAACTCTCGCTGGTGCTGTGTCGCCTTGAAAACAAAGTGCGCTTTGTCACCCAGGAGAACGAGGAGATGGCAAGCTTGGTAAGTCGACGCGGACAACGGCGGCGTGCCAACAGAGTCCACTGCATTTGTGTTCCACAGAGAAGGCCTAGTTCGCTCAATGACCTGGACCGCGGTTGCGGCCAGCAGGACGGTGAAATGGAGTTCCTTCAAGTTGTGGAGCAGCGGCACATCATCGACGACTTGTCCAAGGTCTTCAGGCAGGCGACTCGGTGCACGTACGGCAGCGCCGCGCTCGCTCGCTGTCGCCAGGAAACCTTTTCCGTCCAAAGCTTGGCCGGCGGCCGCCATCCAAAAAATTGGCCCCTTAAATTCCGACCTTTCAAGCAGGAGCATTGTGCGCACGCGTTTGAACACGCTTTAGACTTGTTTTGCCGTTTTCAGCAGCTCAAAGCTCCCGTTTTGTCAGCGCCTTTGCCACTCGCTGTGCGCTGAAAACGACGGACTTGCCCGGCTGCTCAGCCCGTCAACCATGAGCCGCGAGCGCGACGTCATTGTCCGTAGGCAGCTAGTGGCAAAATGCACCCTGTTAGAGTTGCGCTCGCTCCAACTTATTTTGCAAGAACCACACGGGAGACAAGTAAGTTCTTTTGGACACCTGCAGGTGGAGAGTCCATCCGTTGTACGAATGAAGTCTGACTCTCGGCTCCTGCACGAGCATTTTAATTAAGAGAAACAGGGTGGGTGTAAGAGTGGATTGAATAGAGGAAGCCCTTGACCTCTAGTCAAAACATAGCAAGGGGTGTTTTACGACTTTGTGTAGGAAGGGATAAGCGATAGGGATAAATAAGGGATAAATAATATTATTTATTACAGGTCGCAGTCAAAGTCAAAGCAACACAATGATACGATAAAGATAATCTGGAAAACCCTGACACACCCTGTAGTTGTCACTTTTGGAAAAGACGAGCGTCCCTCCAATCATCGCCGGTGACGTGTTTTTCAGGCTCTGGAGACAGGAGCTCATGTCAGAAATGTCATTGTGAGTCGCGTTTGTTTCTGCGCCGGAGCCGTTCGTTCCCTTTGCATCCAAAGAATCTCAAAGGCGGATTATTTGTGTCGACAGGAGAGAGATTTGCTGCTACGATACCGACGTCGAGAATCTCTGAGGAGGAACAAAGCGTGAGGTCCTGCAAGGTGAGTCTGTTTGTTTGTGGCTGCTTGGTGTTGCGCAAGATGAAATGGCCTTTTTCTCGCTATCGTTCCTCTCGTCGATTCATCGTGAGGTGTCGCTTCAGTTTGTTCAGAGAGATGTTCGCTTCCGCGCCCGCAGGTCATCGAAACATTTTACGGCTACGACGAAGACGTGTTGGTGGACTCGGACGGATCGTCCTTGTCTTTTCACACCGACAGAACCCCCGACACGGAACCCGAAGAGGTAGCCCGCCATTTCTGCCAGCGTATTGGCACCAAACATTCCTCTTCAGCCTGGAATCGGACTCGTCTTTGCGTCGCGGGTGCTTTGTCGCCGGTCTGACTGATTCTGGTACTAGTGCTGTGTTGCATTGGTGTGTGCATGAAGAGGCGGAGCTTCGCTACCGCCAGCTGACGCAAGAATATCAAGCGCTGCAACGAGCCTACGCTCTGCTAGCCCAGACCAGCGAAAGGGGACTACGACGCCGAGAAGGAGATCAAGGTGGCGCCCCTTCCCGCAACCCCCGGCCGGGTCGCAGCCTCCCCGTTCTCACCCAGCCTCGGGTGTTCTCTGGTCTGAAAGGAGGAGGAGGAGCCTCCCTCCTCCTCCTTTCAGACCAGAGAAAAGCTGATGGTAGAAATGGGTCATTATCAAAGCAGAGTAGCAGATCTGGAGTCAGCGCTGAAGCAACAAGGACAGGTAAGCTCATCAATGAGCACACCTTTTTCTCAGACAAAATAGCTACATTCTTCAGTCACTCATCCGTCTGGCATTACTGGACCAACCCCCCCCCCCCCCCCCCCCCCCCCGAACGTGGCTGGGAAAATGCGGAGAAAAGCAAATGTCATTTTCCAGTCAACCAAAGAATTTGTGGATGAAAATGACACAACATTCCAAAGCTGTCCACGCGTTTGTCTCTTCTAGAATGTCAAGTGGGTGGAGGAGAAGCAGCTGCTGCGTCAGAGCAATCAGCAGTTGGCCGAAAAGGTGACGGAAAGAAAGGCGCTGGGCGGAGTCGCTTGGCGTCACACCTGTCGGGAAGCCCCGCAGATGAGGTCTGACTGTCTTTTCAGGTCAGGCGGATGGAGGCGGAAGAAGCGCGTCTGAAAGAGCACATCCAGGATATCCGAGACCAAAACGAACTGCTTGAGTTCCGCATCCTGGAGCTGGAGGTGGGAAGACTCGCACAAGCGTGTTGAGGCCAGAGATGTGACGGACGGACGGACGGACGGACGGACGGATGCATGCCTCTGCCTTTCAGGAGAGGGAGTGGCGCTCCCCCGTCTTGAAGTTTCTGCAAGTCCGTTTCCCAGACGGCCTCAGCCCTTTGCAGATCTACTGCGAGGCCGAGGGCGTGAGCGTACGTAAGGCGTCCCTCGCAACCCTAACCTTAACCCGAGGTCCCAGAACACCTTACATTGCTCCTTGCGCCTTTCCCCCGGACATCGTCATCAGTGATCTGATGAAGAAGCTGGACATCCTGGGCTATAACGCCGTAAGTGTATGTCGAACTCCTTATGTTCGCACTCCACGAGACTCGGCGGCTCAAATGTGACTTTTGGAAGGCTTTGCGCTGAAAGAAGCTTGTTGACGCTGTGCCTTTGGGCTCTTGCAGAATCTCACCAACGAGGAGCAGGTGGTCGTGATTCACGCCAGGACCCTTCTCACCCTAGCCGAGAAGGTAACGCGCACGTCCACGCACGCTCTCGCATTCTGCTTATGTGACAGCAGCCTTTCCTCAGTGGTTAGAATACATCAAAGTGACCAAGTCAGCACTTCAACAGAAGATGTTGGACATTGAAAGTGAGAAGGTAGACAGACACGCGACATCAGCCAAGGGGAACTCCGGCAATGTGCCCCAACAATTCTGACCTTGAGCTGTGCTAGGATATGTTCTGCAAGCAGAAGGGCTACCTGGATGAAGAGTTGGACTTCAGGAAGTGTTCCATGGACCAGGCTCATAAGGTAAGCCGCCCTCAAATCTCCCGCCGGACCACTGATGGACGAGGATTGCGGCCCAGAGGATCCTGGAGCTGGAGGCCATGTTGTACGAGGCGCTACCGCAGCGGGACTGCCCCGCCACGGACGGCGAAAAAGCCAGCCACGCTGGCGTGAATGACGTGCTGACGGCGGATCAGAGAGAAGAGCTTAGGAGCGCCGTGGACCAATGGAAGCGAGCCCTGATGTGCGAGTTGAGGGAGCGCGACGCTTGCATCCTCCAAGAGAGAATGGATCTGCTGCACAGCGCGCAACAGGTAAGGGCCCAAAGCCAGCCACGCTTACTGGCTTTTGAATGCCACTTTCCATTTGTCCGTCCTAGAGGAACAAAGAGCTGAAAGAATTCATCGAAGCTCAGAAGAGACAAATCAAACAATTGGAGGAGAAGTTTCTGTTTCTCTTTCTATTCTTCTCCTTGGCCTTCATTCTGTGGCCCTAACACCAGCTGGTGAGTGAGCTCCAGCGGCACCGCACTCGACACCTCCGATACACTGCCAGCCGGTCTCAGACGTTGGCAGACGCTCCGATGCCAACGTATACCCCCCGCCACGGTGACAGAGGCACCGCGTCACACCGGCGCTCATCCAATCAGAAGGCAGGAAAAGCAAATTCACATGCAGGGCACTTTTGAACCAGAAGAGAGCGCCACAAAAAACGGTTGTTGCCCCAAACGCGCACTAAAAAGGGTCAGAATAACAAGAGTCCCACTGGCCAGCCGGGGCCACCCGTCCAGCTGTTTCTTCAGGGGGGAAAAAAATTGGAGTCACCGGTGAGTACATTTTGCATTTAGCTCTGCTTTTCTGCTTCTGTCTTCAAGTGTGTGGCATCCTGCGATCAAAGAGTCAGCCAACCCCAAAGCGGTTGACCTCAACGTCCCACCACCATGCCTACCAGAGCAGGTGACGTGATGCTTTGGACATCCTTCCGTCTCAGATGCCCAAAAGTACTCTTTGCCACATCTGCGGCAATACGGTGTCTTTTCAAAGGTGCAAATAAATCCAGCGTGGGCGGAACACGCACGTCTTCGGTTTTTCCCGCTTTGTTTGTGTGACAGCTGTTGTGAAAATTTTATACAAATAAAGTTGTATAGTACAGGTTTGGCCAAGCCGCAACTCCCGAACCGCATGCGGCTCTTTTATGTTCATATCAACATTTGTGTGTGTGTGTGTGTGTGGGGGGGGGGGGGGGGGGGTTGTGCGTGTTGGCTTCACTTGAGTTCAATTTGGTATTTTGGTCAAAAGCGCATGTGGTGAAATTCCACAAAGTAGGATGGGCAAACACATTTCTTTAAACTATGAGTGTCAATTGGGCTCTCGAAATGGCAGGGAAAAGATGCACAGCAAAACGAAAATACGTAGATGAACACAGGACGTTTTAATCAGAGTGGGAAAGTTTCTATTTTTTGTTGAACGTGATGGCAAACCATTCTGCCTGATATGTCAGACCTCAGCGCATTTCAAAGATTCAAATCTTCAGCGCCATGCACTTCAGCTCACTCCATGCTAACATTGATCAGGCGTCGAACCCGCATCATCATGCTTAAGAGGTGGCCATGCTAACCAGTGCGCCATTATGTCAACGCATAATAACTAAGTCTACTGGTCAAAACAGCGGTTACTATATGACGTCGCTACGTCGTGGTCACGTGACGCAGACAAGACGTCAATGGACGTGGGCAGAGTTAACTTGTTTAAAAGGGAGTAGGCAGAAGAAATATTTAATTTATTTAAATCTATTTTGAGTGCACACCATTATGCCAATGCATAACAACTGTAAATCTACTAAACAAAACAGCGGTTGCTATATGACATCTGCCACGTCGTGGTCACGTGACATACGTGACGTCGATGGGCGTAACTTTCGCCGGAATTCAAATCCGCGGGGAGAGTTAACTTGTTTAAAAGAGAGTGGGCAGAAGAATTATTTAATTTATTTAAATCTATTTGGTGTGTGCGCCATTATGTCAATGCATAACAACTGTAAGTCTACTAAACAAAACAGCGGTTGCTATTTGACGTCTGCCACGTCGTGGTCACGTGACGCGGACGTGACGTCGACGCCTACTTTACATCCCACCGATCACAGGACTCCTCGGCTGCATAACCGTGCCCCCTTCCCAACCAATCGGATTTGCTATACGCGAAAACGACGCCAATGGAAAGAGCTTCCGCCCAAATTTAAATCCGTGGGCGTGGCTCGCAGCAGGAAGTAGGAAAATGGCGGCGATGTTGACAAAGACACAGCGGATGGTAACATACGACTAACAAGAGAAATATTTTTATTTTCTGCTTGCAACTGGACCGTCCAGAGCGTACACGGTAAGTACAACTCATCGTTTTTAAAAAGAAGTACTTTTGTTGCCCTGAAAAGCGAGTGAGCGTGGCGTTTGTGGGGGACGTCGAATTTCGACGATTCTTTCTGGTCAACGGTTGTAAATGATTGTGTTGATTAAAAAAGAAAACTTGATGTAACTCTACTTTTAACTGCCGTTTCAGATAGATTTGGAATTGCATCACATCCAATTTTGCCTAGAGCGTACACGGTAAGTAACACTCGTTGTGTTTAAGGAGATTTACGTTTGTAATAGCAGAAGTGTAGCCGCGTTGCGTTGTACGTGTGAATGTTGGTCCGGGCGAAATGTTAATGTTTAATTTCATTCCTTTAGGTTCCACGGTGTTTGTTGGCTGCAAGTTTTCCACTGCAAGAAGAGGCTCATATCATTGACCAGGAGCGAGCTACAATGGTGAGTAGCCATAACATTTATGTTAAACACTTCCTATTTCATGTCTAACAGTACTTGATTTAACAAATAACCATAAATAAATACAGTGTGGGCACTGAAGTTAACATATGTGATTATACTGCCTAATCTGTCACCGAGTAGATTGTTGCAAAGTAATATAAGATCCAAAGTTGTAATTCAGAATAGTTTTCAAAAGAAGGCCATTAGAATTATATACAAGTCTGATTACCCTGAACAAGCTATTAATTAAATCACAAATTCTTCAATTCAAAGATTTGGTAGATTATCAGACAAATAATGTCTAACAGTAATTGATTTAACACATCACGATAAGTAGATTGAGTGTGGGCACTCTCAAGTTAACATATGTGATTATACTGCCTAATCTGTTACAGAGTATGTTGTTGCCAAGTAATGTAGAATAGATCCAAAGTAGTAATCCAGAATAGTTTTGAAGAGGCCATTAGAATGATAAACAAATCTGATTACCTTGAACATAATAACAAGCTAAGTGTTTAATATGTCCTATGAAGTCAAAATTGGGCACCATCATGTGGTGAAATTTGGAATTGCATCACATCCAATTTTGCCTGGGAACAAACAGATTACATAAATCTTAGTTTTGAATAAGCCACTCCTTCTCAAACAAGTAAACTCTGCCCATTTTGCGCAGTAGATGTTCTGTTAATATCTAGTATTTATACAAAGTCATAATTTAAATTGCTTTCAACCTTCATTCATCGGTTCAACCAACATTACTCGCTCTTCTTACCAACTTGTATTGATTTAACTAAGCGTTTAATACTTCCTATCAGGTCTCAAATCGAGATTTGGCAAAATACAATTTCAGCAAATCCAATTTTGCCAGGGAACAAAAATAGATTAAATAAACTAAATAAGTCCTCTTCCCATTAAATAAATCAGAAAAGTCTGTCTTGTAACCAGTCCTCTTCAAACAAGTAAAGTCTGCCCATTTTGTGCCGTAGATTTTGTGTCTATGCCTAGTATTTAAACAAAATCATAATTTAAACGACTTCTTTCCTTCATTCACTTTGGAAATTTGGAATTGCAGCAAATCGAATTTTGGCAGGGAACAAAAATAGATCAATTAAACTAAATAAGTCTTCTTCCCATTAAATAAATTAAAAAAGTCTGTCTTGTAACCAGTCCTTTTCAAACAAGTAAAGTCTGCCCATTTTGTGCCGTCGATTTTGTGTTAATGCCTAGTATTTATACAAAATCATAATTTAAAGGACTTCATTCCTTCATTCACTTTGGAAATTTGGAATTGCAGCACATCAAATTTTGCCTGGGAAGAAAAGTAGATTAAATAAATTTAATAAGTCTTACTACTTCCCATTAAATAAATTAAATACGTCTTACTTGTTCCCACTCCTTTTCAAAACAGTAGTTTAAAACGAGGGCCCTTCACTCAATCTTTAACCTCAACCCCGCACGTTGTGTTGTATCTGTGAATGTTGGTTGTGGCCAAATGATAGTTTTCTTTCATTCGTTTAGGTTCCAAGAAAACTTGATGTAACTCTACTTTTAACTGCCGTTTCAGATAAGCGGGTATTACGTCGCAGTCAAATGCCGCGGATATGACGTAATTGCCCGAACCTCCGCCAAAATTCAAATCTGTTGGCGCGATGGCCGTGAGCCACTGAGCAGCGACGATTATCAACAGAAATATCTTTATTTTCTGCTTGCAACTGGACCGTCTAGAGCGTACACGGTAAGTAACACTCATTGTGTTTAAGGAGATTTACGTTTGTAATAGCAGAAGTGTAGCCGCGTTGCGTTGTACGTGTGAAAATTGGTCGAGGCGAAATGTTAATGTTTAATTTCATTCCTTTAGGTTCCACGGTGTTTGTTGGCTGCAAGTTTTCCACTGCAAGAAGAGGCTCGTATCATTGACCAGGAGCGAGCTACAATGGTGAGTAGCCATAACATTTATGTTAAACACTTCCTATTTCATGTCTAACAGTACTTGATTTAACAAATAACCATAAATAAATACAGTGTGGGCACTGAAGTTAACATATGTGATTATACTGCCTAATCTGTCACGGAGTAGATTGTTGCAAAGTAATATAAGATCCAAAGTTGTAATTCAGAATAGTTTTCAAAAGAAGGCCATTAGAATTATATATAAGTCTGATTACCCTGAACAAGCTATTAATTAAATCACAAATTCTTCAATTCAAAGATTTGGTAGATTATCAGACAAATAATGTCTAACAGTAATTGATTTAACACATCACGATAAGTAGATTGAGTGTGGGCACTCTCAAGTTAACATATGTGATTATACTGCCTAATCTGTTACAGAGTATGTTGTTGCCAAGTAATGTAGAATAGATCCAAAGTAGTAATCCAGAATAGTTTTGAAGAGGCCATTAGAATGATAAACAAATCTGATTACCTTGAACATAATAACAAGCTAAGTGTTTAATATGTCCTATGAAGTCAAAATTGGGCACCATCATGTGGTGAAATTTGGAATTGCATCACATCCAATTTTGCCTGGGAACAAACAGATTACATAAATCTTAGTTTTGAATAAGCCACTCCTTCTCAAACAAGTAAACTCTGCCCATTTTGCGCAGTAAATGTTCTGTTAATATCTAGTATTTATACAAAGTCATAATTTAAATTGCTTTCAACCTTCATTCATCGGTTCAACCAACATTACTCGCTCTTATTACCAACTTGTATTGATTTAACTAAGCGTTTAATACTTCCTATCAGGTCTCAAATCGAGATTTGGCAAAATACAATTTCAGCAAATCCAATTTTGCCAGGGAACAAAAATAGATTAAATAAACTAAATAAGTCCTCTTCCCATTAAATAAATCAGAAAAGTCTGTCTTGTAACCAGTCCTCTTCAAACAAGTAAAGTCTGCCCATTTTGTGCCGTAGATTTTGTGTCTATGCCTAGTATTTAAACAAAATCATAATTTAAACGACTTCTTTCCTTCATTCACTTTGGAAATTTGGAATTGCAGCAAATCGAATTTTGGCAGGGAACAAAAATAGATCAATTAAACTAAATAAGTCTTCTTCCCATTAAATAAATTAAAAAAGTCTGTCTTGTAACCAGTCCTTTTCAAACAAGTAAAGTCTGCCCATTTTGTGCCGTCGATTTTGTGTTAATGCCTAGTATTTATACAAAATCATAATTTAAAGGACTTCATTCCTTCATTCACTTTGGAAATTTGGAATTGCAGCACATCAAATTTTGCCTGGGAAGAAAAGTAGATTAAATAAATTTAATAAGTCTTACTACTTCCCATTAAATAAATTAAATACGTCTTACTTGTTCCCACTCCTTTTCAAAACAGTAGTTTAAAACGAGGGCCCTTCACTCAATCTTTAACCCCAACCCCGCACGTTGTGTTGTATCTGTGAATGTTGGTTGTGGCCAAATGATAGTTTTCTTTCATTCGTTTAGGTTCCAAGAAAACTTGATGTAACTCTACTTTTAACTGCCGTTTCAGATAAGCGGGTATTACGTCGCAGTCATGTGCCGTGGATATGACGTAATTGCCCGAACCTCCGCCAAAATTCAAATCTGTTGGCGCGATGGCCGTGAGCCACTGAGCAGCGACGATTATCAACAGAAATATCTTTATTTTCTGCTTGCAACTGGACCGTCTAGAGCGTACACGGTAAGTAACACTCATTGTGTTTAAGGAGATTTACGTTTGTAATAGCAGAAGTGTAGCCGCGTTGCGTTGTTCGTGTGAAAATTGGTCGAGGCGAAATGTTAATGTTTAATTTCATTCCTTTAGGTTCCACGGTGTTTGTTGGCTGCAAGTTTTCCACTGCAAGAAGAGGCTCGTATCATTGACCAGGAGCGAGCTACAATGGTGAGTAGCCATAACATTTATGTTAAACACTTCCTATTTCATGTCTAACAGTACTTGATTTAACAAATAACCATAAATAAATACAGTGTGGGCACTGAAGTTAACATATGTGATTATACTGCCTAATCTGTCACGGAGTAGATTGTTGCAAAGTAATATAAGATCCAAAGTTGTAATTCAGAATAGTTTTCAAAAGAAGGCCATTAGAATTATATACAAGTCTGATTACCCTTAACATAACAACAAGCTATTGATTAAATCACAAATTCTTCAATTCAAAGATTTGGTAGATTATCAGACAAATAATGTCTAACAGTAATTGATTTAACACATCACGATAAGTAGATTGAGTGTGGGCACTCTCAAGTTAACAGATATGATTATACTGCCTAATCTGTTACAGAGTATGTTGTTGCCAAGTAATGTAGAATAGATCCAAAGTAGTAATCCAGAATAGTTTTGAAGAGGCCATTAGAATAATAAACAAATCTGATTACCTTGAACATAATAACAAGCTAAGTGTTTAATATGTCCTATGAAGTCAAAATTGGGCACCATCATGTGGTGAAATTTGGAATTGCATCACATCCAATTTTGCCTGGGAACAAACAGATTAAATAAATCTTAGTTTTGAATAAGCCACTCCTTCTCAAACAAGTAAACTCTGCCCATTTCGCGCAGTAGATGTTCTGTTAATATCTAGTATTTATACAAAGTCATAATTTAAATTGCTTTCAACCTTCATTCATCGGTTCAACCAACATTACTCGCTCTTATTACCAACTTGTATTGATTTAACTAAGCGTTTAATACTTCCTATCAGGTCTCAAGGCAAGATTTGGCAAAATACAATTTCAGCAAATCCAATTTTGCCAGGGAACAAAAATAGATTAAATAAACTAAATAAGTCTTCTTCCCATTAAATAAATCAGAAAAGTCTGTCTTGTAACCAGTCCTCTTCAAACAAGTAAAGTCTGCCCATTTTGTGCCGTAGATTTTGTGTCTATGCCTAGTATTTAAACAAAATCATAATTTAAACGACTTCTTTCCTTCATTCACTTTGGAAATTTGGAATTGCAGCAAATCGAATTTTGCCAGGGAACAAAAATAGATCAATTAAACTAAATAAGTCTTCTTCCCATTAAATAAATTAAAAAAGTCTGTCTTGTAACCAGTCCTTTTCAAACAAGTAAAGTCTGCCCATTTTGTGCCGTCGATTTTGTGTTAATGCCTAGTATTTATACAAAATCATAATTTAAAGGACTTCATTCCTTCATTCACTTTGGAAATTTGGAATTGCAGCACATCAAATTTTGCCTGGGAAGAAAAGTAGATTAAATAAATTTAATAAGTCTTACTACTTCCCATTAAATAAATTAAATACGTCTTACTTGTTCCCACTCCTTTACAAAAAAGTAGTTTAAAACGAGGTCCCTTCACTCAACCTTTAACCCTATTTATTCACCTTCTAGGCTAAGTGTTAAAGGCTAAGTGTTAAAGGCTAAGTGTTAAAGGCTAAGTGTTAGAGGCTAAGTGCCAGAGGCTAGGCGCCAGAGGCGAGTTTTTGTGGGCTGAAGTTTTAGTGGGGTTAGTGTGAATACAATCCAAAAGAATACAACAGAATACAATACAATAGAATATAATACATAGATTAAATTCAATAGCTCTTACTACTTCCCATTAAATAAATTAAATACGTCTTACTTGTTCCCAATCCTTTTCAAAAAAGTAGTTTAAAACGAGGGCCCTTCACTCAACCTTTAACCTCAACCCCGCACGTCACATTGTGTTGTATCTGTGAATGTTGGTTGTGGCCAAATGATAGTTTTCTTTCATTCGTTTAGGTTCCACGGTGTTTGTTGGCTATGTTTTCCACTGTCAGAAGGATGAAAATACAAAGTACAACGCTTGGACGTGGGCGAAGACGTCACCGGTGAGTCCTTCCTTCCTATTTATTTACCTTCTAGATGCTAGAGGCTAAGTGTTAGAGGCTAAGTGTTAGAGGCTAAGTGTTAAACACAATACGAACAACACAACGATACTGCACTGAACAACACGATACCGCACTGAGAAACACGATACCGCACTGAACAACACGATACCGCACTGAACAACACCATGCCGCACTGAACACCATGCCACACTGAACAACACCATCCCGCACTGAACAACACCATGCCGCACTAAACAACACCATGCCGCACTGAACAACACCATGCCTCACTGAACGACACCATGCCGCACTGAAAGACACCATGCCGCACTGAACGACACCATGCCGCACTGAAAGACACCATCCCGCACTGAACACCATGCCGCACTGAACAACACCATCCTGCACTGAACAACACCATCCCGCACTGAACAACACCATGCCGCACTGAACAACATTATGCCGCACTGAACATTATGCCGCACTGAACAACATGCCGCACTGAACAACACCATGCCGCACTGAACAACATTATGCCGCACTGAACAACACCATGCCGCACTGAACAACACCATGCCGCACTGAACAACACCATGCCGCACTGAACAACATTATGCCGCACTGAACAACACCATGCCGCACTGAACAACACCATCCTGCACTGAACAACACCATTCCGCATTGAACACCATGCCGCACTGAACAACACCATCCCGCACTGAACAACACCATCCCGCACTGAACAACACCATGCCGCACTGAACAACATTATGCCGCACTGAACAACATTATGCCGCACTGAACAACACCATGCCGCACTGAACAACACCATGCCGCATTGAACAACACCATGCCGCACTGAACAACATTATAACGCACTGAACAACACCATCCCGCACTGAACAACACCATGCCGCACTAAACAACATTATGCCGCACTGAACAACATTATGCCGAAATGAACAACACCATAACGCAATGAACAACACCATGCCGCACTGAACAACACCATCCTGCACTGAACAACACCATCCCGCACTGAACAACACCATGCCGCACTGAACAACACCATGCCGCACTGAACAACACCATGCCGCAATGAACAACACCATCCCGCACTGAACAACATTATGCCGCACTGAACAACATTATGCCGCACTGAACAACATTATGCCGCACTGAACAACACCATGCCGCACTGAACAACACCATCCTGCACTGAACAACACCATCCCGCACTGAACAACACCATGCCGCACTGAACAACATTATGGCGCACTGAACAACATTATGCCGCACTGAACAACACCATGCCGCACTGAACAACACCATGCCGCACTGAACAACACCATGCCGCAATGAACAACACCATCCCGCACTGAACAACACCATGCCGCACTGAGCAACACCATGCCGCACTGAACAACACCATCCTGCACTGAACAACACCACGCCGCACTGAACAACACCATTCCGCACTGAACAACACCATGCCGCACTGAACAACATTACGCCGCACTGAACAACACGATCCTGCATTGAACAACACCATGCCGCACTGAACAACACCATCCTGCACTGAACAACACCATGCCGCACTGAACAACACCATGCCGCACTGAACAACACGATCCCGCATCGAACAACACCATCCTGCACTGAACAACACCATGCCGCACTGAACAACACCATGCCGCACTGAACAACACCATGCCGCACTGAACAACATTATGCCGCACTGAACAACATTATGCCGCACTAAACAACATTATGTCGCACTGAACAACACCATGCCGCACTGAACAACACCATGCTGCACTGAACAACATTATGCCGCACTGAACAACACGATCCCGCATTGAACAACACCATCCCGCAGTGAACAACACCATGCCGCATTGAACAACACCATGCCGCACTGAACAACACCATGCTGCACTGAACAACATTATGCTGCACTGAACAACACGATCCTGCATTGAACAACACCATGCCGCACTGAACAACACCATCCTGCACTGAACAACACCATGCCGCACTGAACAACACCATGCCGCACTGAACAACATTATGCCGCACTGAAAAACACCATGCCGCACTGAACAACACCATCCCGCACTGAACAACACCATGCCGCATTGAACAACACCATGCCGCACTGAACAACACCATGCTGTACTGAACAACATTATGCTGCACTGAACAACACGATCCTGCATTGAACAACACCATGCCGCACTGAACAACACCATCCTGCACTGAACAACACCATCCTGCACTGAACAACACCACCCCGCACTGAACAACACGATCCCGCATTGAACAACACCATCCCGCACTGAACAACACCATGCCGCACTGAACAACACCATTCCGCACTGAACAACACCATGCCGCACTGAACAACACCATGCCGCACTGAACAACACCATGCCGCACTGAACAACACCATGCCGCACTGAACAACATTATGCCGCACTGAACAACACCATGCCGCACTGAACAACACCATCCCGCACTGAACACCACCATGCCGCATTGAACAACACCATGCCGCACTGAACAACACCATCCTGCACTGAACAACACCATCCCGCACTAAACAACACCATGCCGCACTGAACAACATTATGGCGCACTGGACAACATTATGCCGCACTGAACAACACCATGCCGCACTGAACAACACCATGCCGCACTGAACAACACCATGCCGCACTGAACAACACCATGCCGCACTGAACAACATTATGCCGCACTGAACAACACCATGCCGCACTGAACAACACCATGCCGCACTGAACAACACGATCCCGCATCGAACAACACCATCCTGCACTGAACAACACCATGCCGCACTGAACAACACCATGCCGCACTGAACAACACCATTCCGCACTGAACAACACCATGCCGCACTGAACAACACCATCCTGCACTGAACAACACCATCCCGCACTGAACAACACCATGCCGCATTGAACAACACCATGCCGCACTGAACAACACCATCCTGCACTGAACAACACCATGCCGCACTGAACAACACCATGCCGCACTGAACAACACCATGCCGCACTGAACAACATTATGTCGCACTGAACAACACCATGCCGCACTGAACAACACCATGCTGCACTGAACAACATTATGCCGCACTGAACAACACGATCCCGCATTGAACAACACCATCCCGCAGTGAACAACACCATGCCGCATTGAACAACACTATGCCGCACTGAACAACACCATGCTGCACTGAACAACATTATGCTGCACTGAACAACACGATCCTGCATTGAACAACACCATGCCGCACTGAACAACACCATCCTGCACTGAACAACACCTTTCCACACTGAACAACACCATGCCGCACTGAACAACATTATGCCGCACTGAACAACACCATGCCGCACTGAACAACACCATGCCGCACTGAACAACACCACCCCGCGCTGAACAACACGATCCCGCATTGAACAACACCATCCCGGACTGAACAACACCATGCCGCACTGAACAACACCATTCCGCACTGAACAACACCATGCCGCACTGAACAACACCATGCCGCACTGAACAACACCATGCCGCACTGAACAACACCATGCCGCACTGAACAACATTATGCCGCACTGAACAACACCATGCCGCACTGAACAACACCATCCCGCACTGAACAACACCATGCCGCATTGAACAACACCGTGCCGCACTGAACAACACCATCCTGCACTGAACAACACCATCCCGCACTGAACAACACCATGCCGCACTGAACAACATTATGGCGCACTGAACAACATTATGCCGCACTGAACAACACCATGCCGCACTGAACAACACCATGCCGCACTGAACAACACCATGCCGCACTGAACAACATTATGCCGCACTGAACAACATTATGCCGCACTGAACAACACCATGCCGCACTGAACAACACCATGCCGCACTGAACAACACCATGCCGCACTGAACAACACGACGTCGCACTGAACAACACGACGCCGCACAGAACAACACGACGCCGCACAGAATAACACAATACCGCACAGAACAACACAATACCGCACAAACAGTTTTAGATAATATTACGTCGCAGTCATGTGACGCGGACATGACGTCAATAGGCGGAACTCACGGCAAAATTATAATCCGTGGGCGTGGCTTGCAACAGGAAGTAGGAAAGCGGCAGTTCTGGCAAACAAGACACAGCTGTTAGTAACACGATGACTAACAAGGCAAATATTTTTGTTTTCAGCTTGCAACTTGACCGTCTAGAGCGTACAAGGTAATTACAACTGTTTTTTTTTAGCCCTGAAATGCAAGGGAGTGTGGCGTTTGGGAGGAATGTCGAACTCGGCGTCTGCTTCCAGCCACAGACGCCAAATTTCGACGATTATTTCGACTGGTCAACGGTTGTAAATTATTGCGTTGACTAAAAACTTTATTTAACTCTACTCTTAACTTTGCCGTTTCAGATATGCGGGTATTACACCGCGGAAATGACGTCAATAGGCTGAACTCTCGCCAAAATTCAAATCTGTGGGCGCAATGGCCTTGAGCGAGACACCGGATACAAACACGACGATTATCAACAGAAATATCTTTATTTTCCGCTTGCAAGTGGACCGTCTAGAGCGTACACGGTAAGTACAACTCATTGTGTTTAAAAAGATTTACGTTTGTGTAGTTTGCGTTGCGTTGTATCTGTGAATGTTGGTTGAGGCTAAATGTTAATGTTTAATTTCATTCCTTTAGGTTCCACGGTGTTTGTTGGCTGTATGTTTTCCACTGCAAGAAGAGGCTCGTATCATTGACCAGCAGGAGCTACAATGGTGAGTACCCCTTTCGTCTTCCATTTATGTTAAACACTTCCTATTTCATGTCTAACAGTACTCGATTTAACAAATAACCATAAATAAATACAGTGTGGGCAGTCACGTTAACATATGTGATTATCCTGCCTAATATGTTTATCACAAATATGTCACTAATCACTAATATGTTTATTTGTTTATCACAACACCTTTGGACCTTCAGCAATCGATTATTTACCTTCATCTACATAGAGACAGAACGATGGTGTCTTAAACATCTCATTCATTTCACCAAATAACTTCACGCAGGTGGATAACGGCCGTCTCGGTCACGCTATGTTGCGTGATGCAGTTTTGAAGAACCAAATGCATTTATTCAATGAATAAGTCAAGCTAGTTCTATGTTTATGATGTTGTAAGTTACGGTACCGATTGAAGTTGAGTTCGAAGCCAGTGGAAAACAGCGCTGCGTTTGTGCTCTCCAGGTACAAATGTTGTGATCTCTGACTGACGACCGGGCGAGACTCGAGTAAGAGATGTCCAAACGAGCTCCGGCAGGGCGGGCCAAGGCGGAGCGAACGGACGCCCTTCAGGCCGCCAATGACGAGCTGAGAACCAAACTGATGGACGTCCAGTTAGAACTTCAGCAGGAGAAGAACAAGGTGAAAACCTCAACAGACAGACACTGCCTGCCTCCCTGCCTGCCTCCCTGCCTGCCTCCCTGCCTGCCTCCCTCCCTCCCTCCCAGTTTTCCCGATGTAGATTAGACATGCGTGTGCCATGACTGTGTCAGCCTACATCAACAAATGCACCGAGGACGTCAGCACCACTAAGAATATCATCACCCGGGGCAACCAACGACCCTGGATGACTGAGGAGGTACGTCAAACGCTACGAGCGCGGAACTCTGCCTTCAAGTCTGGCGACAAGGAGACACTGAGGACAGCGAGAGCCAACTTGAACCGTGCCATCAGGATAGCGAAGCGAGACCGCAGTCGAAAATTTCAGGATCGTTTCCACGACGTCAAAAACATCAGGAGTATGTGGCAAGGCATACGGGCGATTACAGACTACAACTCACCCTCCCCCCCCCCGGTGGGTGTAGTTGATGCTGACTTTCTAAATGGTCTAAATAACTTCTTTGGGAGGTTCGAGGCACTAAACGGCACTCCAGCAGTTAAAACTGTCCCCCATCAGGAAGAGGAGGTACTCTGCCTTGACTCCGCCGATGTGTTGAAGACCCTGAGGAGAGTCAACCCCTGTAAGGCCCCTGGCCCCGACAACATTCCTGGGCGTGTGTTCAGGGAATGTGCAAGTCATCTGGCTGGGGTCATCACAGACATTTTTAACACCTCGCTGGGCCAAGCCACAGTGCCGGCGTGCTTTAAGACTGCCTCCATCATTCCGGTGCCGAAGAAACCTCAAATCACCTCATTTAATGATTACCGGCCTGTTGCACTGACTCCGGTTATGATGAAGTGCTTCGAAAGGCTGCTTAAAGGTCACATCGTTTCCAGACTCCCCCTATTATTTGACCCGTTCCAGTTTGCCGACCGGCAAAACCGCTCCACTCAGGACGCCATCTCCTCCGTTCTTCACCTGAGCCTGGCTCACCTGGAGGAGAAGAACACCCATGTGCGGAGGCTGTTCCTGGACTTCAGCTCAGCGTTTAACACCATCATCCCACAGCATCTGGTAGGAAAATTGGAACACCTGGGCTTCAACACCCCCCTTCGCAACTGGCTGCTAGACTTCCTCACCAACAGACCTCAGTCAGTCCGGGTCGGACAGAACACCTCTGATGTCATCACCCTCAGCACAGGCTCCCTTCAGGGCTGCGTCCTGAGCCCCCTGCTGTGCACCCTGATGACACACGACTGCGTCCTCAGGTTCACCACCAATCACATCGTGAAGTCAGCAGACGACACAACGGTGGTGGGGCTCATCAGAGACAACAACGACCTGGACTACAGAGAGGAGGTGGAGCAGCTGGTGGGCTGGTGCAGAGAAAACAGCCTGATCCTGAATGAGGAGAAGATGAAGGAGATCATCGTCGACTTCAGGAAAAAACAGCCTCACCACGCTCCACTGATCATCAACAGCTCAGCTGTGGAGGTGGTCAGCACCACCAAATTCCTGGGGGTCCACATCACAGAAGACCTCACCTGGACTATGAACACTACGGCACTGGTCAAGAGGGCACAGAAGCGCTTGTACTTCCTGCGGAGGATGAGGAGAGCCCACCTGCCCCCACCCATCATGAGGACGTTCTACAGGAGCACCATAGAGAGCATTCTGACAAGCTGTCTCTCTGTGTGGTGTGGAGGCTGCACCGCCTCCGATTGGAAGAACGTGAGGAGAGTGGTGAGGACAGCAGAGAGGATCATAGGGGCTCCTCTTCCCTCCATTCAGGACATTTCATCTCAGCGCTGCATGTCCCGTGCCCGTAACATCATCAATGACCCATCACACCCCCACCATGGACTGTTCTCCCTGCTGCCCTCTGGGAAGAGGTTTGCAGCATCCGCTGCAGGTCCACCAGGTTCTGCAACAGCTTTTTCCCTGCTGTCATCAGACTGTTGAACACTAGAACTGTTGAGCTCTAAACTGAACTCTGCATCACACATTCACAGAACTGTACTTTATGACACTACGGACCTCTATCTTGCACTATCTCGCACTACCAACTTTACTGAACTTGTATAAACCCTTTAAATAGAAGTTTAATACATGGTTTAGCATTCCTCTGCACACTCTTGAATACTGTTTTGCCTACTTGCACTATTGCATAATTATCACTGCTGCACTTTATACTTATTTTTAATATATATATATATATATATATAGTATATATGTATATATATATATTTTCATAGGATATGTTACTTCTATTCAACTGCAATATCACTACTTTGTTGTAAGACGTATGCAACGGAATTTCGTTTTGTATGCACCATGTGCAGACAAGATGACAATAAAGTTTGTCTAAGTCTAAGTCATGTCAGGTCAGCTGTCTGGAGAGAGAGAGAAGTCAGGACCTGCGGGCGGAGCACCACCGTGCCACCGCCGCCATGACGGAACTCAAAAGCAAACTCCATGAGGAGAAGCAGAAAGAGTTAGCCATTACCAGGGAGACATTACTGCGGCAGCATGAAATGGAGCTGATGAGAGTGATCAAAATCAAAGATGGAGAGATCCAGCGACTGAATGCCTTGGTCCTCAGCCTGAGGGACGGCTCCATGGACAAGGTGATCCGCTCTATCCGTGTCTGACTATCCGCACGCCACGTCGGGCTTCGATGCGGCCGCTACCGTATTGTGTAGCTTGTCCCCAGTAAGCGTCGCGGCGCTCCGTTGCGGTCTCAACGGCCCGGTGTGGCGCAATGTCTGCTCAGGTGAGGAGGGGGGGCGCTTTGCTGGCGGAGGTGGAGGAGACGCGGCGGTGTCGGGAGACCGAGCGGTGTCGCCTCCACCAGGAGCGCGGAAGAAGCCCTGGCAGCGGCCCAGCAGGCCTGGCAGTCCCGAGCGGCCGAGCTCCGATCGGCTCATCACCAGCATCGGGAGGAGCTGAGCCGAACCAAGAGAGACTGCGAGAGGGAGATCCGCCGACTGGTAGGACTGATCAGATGCGCGGTGCGTGGCTATGTTCCCAATTTCGTTGTATACCTGCAGTGCAATGACACCTAAGGCATTCTATTCTATTCTATTTCACAAGAAGAAAATGTCCGGTTGCTCGCTTCGCTTTTGTCACAGCAAAGGTGTTCTAGTCGATTCCAGAAAAAAATTGGCCGGTTGCTCTCTTTGTTTTTGTCACAATTCTGGCAAATGAGTTTGCCCGCCTGCCTGAGCGCTCCCCGTTTGTACATCCAGACGGATGAGATCAAGCTGAAAGACAGAGCGGTTAGTGTTTTGGATGAAGCCCTGGGGCCGGCCACGTCCACCGCCTTCAGCTGCAGACTCAGGCTGCCGAGCAGCAGATCGCTGCCCTGAGGGATTCCCAAAGGGCGGGCCTAAACTACCCTGGAAGTGGGGTCAACGCCGCTACTAGCAATCCTCTTCATTGCGTAAGCCACCTCATCACACACTTGCAGTACGCATGACTTAGTTCGTTGCTGGAGGAAGGTAGCACAAAAACAGTTTTGAACTTTGAACGAGTGCTTGTGTGTGTGTGTTGCGGGGCGTTTTCAGTCTCAGGAGGATCGGGACACGCGACGGTTTCATCTGAAAATCGCTGAGCTCAGCGCAGTCATCAGGAAACTGGAGGATCGAAACGCCCTGCTTTCCGAAGAGCGCAATGAACTGGTAATTTATTGACGGCACGCTTGAAGGTTTGCGCTACGTTTGATGCGCGCCATCCAGCGAGGCACCCATTGCGCTTGCTTATTAGTTGAGCGGCGCGGCGAGTCGGTTGCCTGGTAGATGTCTTTTATTGGGAGCCAAAGCCACGATTCCGTTCAAACCGATGCAAAAGGAATGGATACGTTCTGGCCCGCGTGTTGTGCGTCTTTCACATCCCGCACTTCATGCTTGCAGCTAAAGCGACTGAGAGAAACAGAAAGCCAGTTTCTGCCACTCCTGTACAAAAACAAACGCCTGAGCAGGAAGAATGAAGAACTCTCGCTGGTGCTGTGTCGCCTTGAAAACAAAGTGCGCTTTGTCACCCAGGAGAACGAGGAGATGGCAAGCTTGGTAAGTCGACGCGGACAACGGCGGCGTGCCAACAGAGTCCACTGCATTTGTGTTCCACAGAGAAGGCCTAGTTCGCTCAATGACCTGGACCGCGGTTGCGGCCAGCAGGACGGTGAAATGGAGTTCCTTCAAGTTGTGGAGCAGCGGCACATCATCGACGACTTGTCCAAGGTCTTCAGGCAGGCGACTCGGTGCACGTACGGCAGCGCCGCGCTCGCTCGCTGTCGCCAGGAAACCTTTTCCGTCCAAAGCTTGGCCGGCGGCCGCCATCCAAAAAATTGGCCCCTTAAATTCCGACCTTTCAAGCAGGAGCATTGTGCGCACGCGTTTGAACACGCTTTAGACTTGTTTTGCCGTTTTCAGCAGCTCAAAGCTCCCGTTTTGTCAGCGCCTTTGCCACTCGCTGTGCGCTGAAAACGACGGACTTGCCCGGCTGCTCAGCCCGTCAACCATGAGCCGCGAGCGCGACGTCATTGTCCGTAGGCAGCTAGTGGCAAAATGCACCCTGTTAGAGTTGCGCTCGCTCCAACTTATTTTGCAAGAACCACACGGGAGACAAGTAAGTTCTTTTGGACACCTGCAGGTGGAGAGTCCATCCGTTGTACGAATGAAGTCTGACTCTCGGCTCCTGCACGAGCATTTTAATTAAGAGAAACAGGGTGGGTGTAAGAGTGGATTGAATAGAGGAAGCCCTTGACCTCTAGTCAAAACATAGCAAGGGGTGTTTTACGACTTTGTGTAGGAAGGGATAAGCGATAGGGATAAATAAGGGATAAATAATATTATTTATTACAGGTCGCAGTCAAAGTCAAAGCAACACAATGATACGATAAAGATAATCTGGAAAACCCTGACACACCCTGTAGTTGTCACTTTTGGAAAAGACGAGCGTCCCTCCAATCATCGCCGGTGACGTGTTTTTCAGGCTCTGGAGACAGGAGCTCATGTCAGAAATGTCATTGTGAGTCGCGTTTGTTTCTGCGCCGGAGCCGTTCGTTCCCTTTGCATCCAAAGAATCTCAAAGGCGGATTATTTGTGTCGACAGGAGAGAGATTTGCTGCTACGATACCGACGTCGAGAATCTCTGAGGAGGAACAAAGCGTGAGGTCCTGCAAGGTGAGTCTGTTTGTTTGCGGCTGCTTGGTGTTGCGCAAGATGAAATGGCCTTTTTCTCGCTATCGTTCCTCTCGTCGATTCATCGTGAGGTGTCGCTTCAGTTTGTTCAGAGAGATGTTTGCTTCCGCGCCCGCAGGTCATCGAAACATTTTACGGCTACGACGAAGACGTGTTGGTGGACTCGGACGGATCGTCCTTGTCTTTTCACACCGACAGAACCCCCGACACGGAACCCGAAGAGGTAGCCCGCCATTTCTGCCAGCGTATTGGCACCAAACATTCCTCTTCAGCCTGGAATCGGACTCGTCTTTGCGTCGCGGGTGCTTTGTCGCCGGTCTGACTGATTCTGGTACTAGTGCTGTGTTGCATTGGTGTGTGCATGAAGAGGCGGAGCTTCGCTACCGCCAGCTGACGCAAGAATATCAAGCGCTGCAACGAGCCTACGCTCTGCTAGCCCAGACCAGCGAAAGGGGACTACGACGCCGAGAAGGAGATCAAGGTGGCGCCCCTTCCCGCAACCCCCGGCCGGGTCGCAGCCTCCCCGTTCTCACCCAGCCTCGGGTGTTCTCTGGTCTGAAAGGAGGAGGAGGGAGGCTCCTGATGGTAGAAATGGGTCACTATCAAAGCAGAGTAGCAGATCTGGAGTCAGCGCTGAAGCAACAAGGACAGGTAAGCTCATCAATGAGCACACCTTTTTCTCAGACAAAATAGCTACATTCTTCAGTCACTCATCCGTCTGGCATTACTGGACCAACCCCCCCCCCCCCCCCCCCCCCCGAACGTGGCTGGGAAAATGCGGAGAAAAGCAAATGTCATTTTCCAGTCAACCAAAGAATTTGTGGATGAAAATGACACAACATTCCAAAGCTGTCCACGCGTTTGTCTCTTCTAGAATGTCAAGTGGGTGGAGGAGAAGCAGCTGCTGCGTCAGAGCAATCAGCAGTTGGCCGAAAAGGTGACGGAAAGAAAGGCGCTGGGCGGAGTCGCTTGGCGTCACACCTGTCGGGAAGCCCCGCAGATGAGGTCTGACTGTCTTTTCAGGTCAGGCGGATGGAGGCGGAAGAAGCGCGTCTGAAAGAGCACATCCAGGATATCCGAGACCAAAACGAACTGCTTGAGTTCCGCATCCTGGAGCTGGAGGTGGGAAGACTCGCACAAGCGTGTTGAGGCCAGAGATGTGACGGACGGACGGACGGACGGACGGACGGATGCATGCCTCTGCCTTTCAGGAGAGGGAGTGGCGCTCCCCCGTCTTGAAGTTTCTGCAAGTCCGTTTCCCAGACGGCCTCAGCCCTTTGCAGATCTACTGCGAGGCCGAGGGCGTGAGCGTACGTAAGGCGTCCCTCGCAACCCTAACCTTAACCCGAGGTCCCAGAACACCTTACATTGCTCCTTGCGCCTTTCCCCCGGACATCGTCATCAGTGATCTGATGAAGAAGCTGGACATCCTGGGCTATAACGCCGTAAGTGTATGTCGAACTCCTTATGTTCGCACTCCACGAGACTCGGCGGCTCAAATGTGACTTTTGGAAGGCTTTGCGCTGAAAGAAGCTTGTTGACGCTGTGCCTTTGGGCTCTTGCAGAATCTCACCAACGAGGAGCAGGTGGTCGTGATTCACGCCAGGACCCTTCTCACCCTAGCCGAGAAGGTAACGCGCACGTCCACGCACGCTCTCGCATTCTGCTTATGTGACAGCAGCCTTTCCTCAGTGGTTAGAATACATCAAAGTGACCAAGTCAGCACTTCAACAGAAGATGTTGGACATTGAAAGTGAGAAGGTAGACAGACACGCGACATCAGCCAAGGGGAACTCCGGCAATGTGCCCCAACAATTCTGACCTTGAGCTGTGCTAGGATATGTTCTGCAAGCAGAAGGGCTACCTGGATGAAGAGTTGGACTTCAGGAAGTGTTCCATGGACCAGGCTCATAAGGTAAGCCGCCCTCAAATCTCCCGCCGGACCACTGATGGACGAGGATTGCGGCCCAGAGGATCCTGGAGCTGGAGGCCATGTTGTACGAGGCGCTACCGCAGCGGGACTGCCCCGCCACGGACGGCGAAAAAGCCAGCCACGCTGGCGTGAATGACGTGCTGACGGCGGATCAGAGAGAAGAGCTTAGGAGCGCCGTGGACCAATGGAAGCGAGCCCTGATGTGCGAGTTGAGGGAGCGCGACGCTTGCATCCTCCAAGAGAGAATGGATCTGCTGCACAGCGCGCAACAGGTAAGGGCCCAAAGCCAGCCCGGCACTTACTTGCACGCTTACTGGCTTTTGAATGCCACTTTCCATTTGTCCGTCCTAGAGGAACAAAGAGCTGAAAGAATTCATCGAAGCTCAGAAGAGACAAATCAAACAATTGGAGGAGAAGTTTCTGTTTCTCTTTCTATTCTTCTCCTTGGCCTTCATTCTGTGGCCCTAACACCAGCTGGTGAGTGAGCTCCAGCGGCACCGCACTCGACACCTCCGATACACTGCCAGCCGGTCTCAGACGTTGGCAGACGCTCCGATGCCAACGTATACCCCCCGCCACGGTGACAGAGGCACCGCGTCACACCGGCGCTCATCCAATCAGAAGGCAGGAAAAGCAAATTCACATGCAGGGCACTTTTGAACCAGAAGAGAGCGCCACAAAAAACGGTTGTTGCCCCAAACGCGCACTAAAAAGGGTCAGAATAACAAGAGTCCCACTGGCCAGCCGGGGCCACCCGTCCAGCTGTTTCTTCAGGGGGGAAAAAAATTGGAGTCACCGGTGAGTACATTTTGCATTTAGCTCTGCTTTTCTGCTTCTGTCTTCAAGTGTGTGGCATCCTGCGATCAAAGAGTCAGCCAACCCCAAAGCGGTTGACCTCAACGTCCCACCACCATGCCTACCAGAGCAGGTGACGTGATGCTTTGGACATCCTTCCGTCTCAGATGCCCAAAAGTACTCTTTGCCACATCTGCGGCAATACGGTGTCTTTTCAAAGGTGCAAATAAATCCAGCGTGGGCGGAACACGCACGTCTTCGGTTTTTCCCGCTTTGTTTGTGTGACAGCTGTTGTGAAAATTTTATACAAATAAAGTTGTATAGTACAGGTTTGGCCAAGCCGCAACTCCCGAACCGCATGCGGCTCTTTTATGTTCATATCAACATTTGTGTGTGTGTGTGTGTGTGTGGGGGGGGGGGGGGGGGGGTTGTGCGTGTTGGCTTCACTTGAGTTCAATTTGGTATTTTGGTCAAAAGCGCATGTGGTGAAATTCCACAAAGTAGGATGGGCAAACACATTTCTTTAAACTATGAGTGTCAATTGGGCTCTCGAAATGGCAGGGAAAAGATGCACAGCAAAACGAAAATACGTAGATGAACACAGGACGTTTTAATCAGAGTGGGAAAGTTTCTATTTTTTGTTGAACGTGATGGCAAACCATTCTGCCTGATATGTCAGACCTCAGCGCATTTCAAAGATTCAAATCTTCAGCGCCATGCACTTCAGCTCACTCCATGCTAACATTGATCAGGCGTCGAACCCGCATCATCATGCTTAAGAGGTGGCCATGCTAACCAGTGCGCCATTATGTCAACGCATAATAACTAAGTCTACTGGTCAAAACAGCGGTTACTATATGACGTCGCTACGTCGTGGTCACGTGACGCAGACAAGACGTCAATGGACGTGGGCAGAGTTAACTTGTTTAAAAGGGAGTAGGCAGAAGAAATATTTAATTTATTTAAATCTATTTTGAGTGCACACCATTATGCCAATGCATAACAACTGTAAATCTACTAAACAAAACAGCGGTTGCTATATGACATCTGCCACGTCGTGGTCACGTGACATACGTGACGTCGATGGGCGTAACTTTCGCCGGAATTCAAATCCGCGGGGAGAGTTAACTTGTTTAAAAGAGAGTGGGCAGAAGAATTATTTAATTTATTTAAATCTATTTGGTGTGTGCGCCATTATGTCAATGCATAACAACTGTAAGTCTACTAAACAAAACAGCGGTTGCTATTTGACGTCTGCCACGTCGTGGTCACGTGACGCGGACGTGACGTCGACGCCTACTTTACATCCCACCGATCACAGGACTCCTCGGCTGCATAACCGTGCCCCCTTCCCAACCAATCGGATTTGCTATACGCGAAAACGACGCCAATGGAAAGAGCTTCCGCCCAAATTTAAATCCGTGGGCGTGGCTCGCAGCAGGAAGTAGGAAAATGGCGGCGATGTTGACAAAGACACAGCGGATGGTAACATACGACTAACAAGAGAAATATTTTTATTTTCTGCTTGCAACTGGACCGTCCAGAGCGTACACGGTAAGTACAACTCATCGTTTTTAAAAAGAAGTACTTTTGTTGCCCTGAAAAGCGAGTGAGCGTGGCGTTTGTGGGGGACGTCGAATTTCGACGATTCTTTCTGGTCAACGGTTGTAAATGATTGTGTTGATTAAAAAAGAAAACTTGATGTAACTCTACTTTTAACTGCCGTTTCAGATAGATTTGGAATTGCATCACATCCAATTTTGCCTAGAGCGTACACGGTAAGTAACACTCGTTGTGTTTAAGGAGATTTACGTTTGTAATAGCAGAAGTGTAGCCGCGTTGCGTTGTACGTGTGAATGTTGGTCCGGGCGAAATGTTAATGTTTAATTTCATTCCTTTAGGTTCCACGGTGTTTGTTGGCTGCAAGTTTTCCACTGCAAGAAGAGGCTCATATCATTGACCAGGAGCGAGCTACAATGGTGAGTAGCCATAACATTTATGTTAAACACTTCCTATTTCATGTCTAACAGTACTTGATTTAACAAATAACCATAAATAAATACAGTGTGGGCACTGAAGTTAACATATGTGATTATACTGCCTAATCTGTCACCGAGTAGATTGTTGCAAAGTAATATAAGATCCAAAGTTGTAATTCAGAATAGTTTTCAAAAGAAGGCCATTAGAATTATATACAAGTCTGATTACCCTGAACAAGCTATTAATTAAATCACAAATTCTTCAATTCAAAGATTTGGTAGATTATCAGACAAATAATGTCTAACAGTAATTGATTTAACACATCACGATAAGTAGATTGAGTGTGGGCACTCTTAAGTTAACATATGTGATTATACTGCCTAATCTGTTACAGAGTATGTTGTTGCCAAGTAATGTAGAATAGATCCAAAGTAGTAATCCAGAATAGTTTTGAAGAGGCCATTAGAATGATAAACAAATCTGATTACCTTGAACATAATAACAAGCTAAGTGTTTAATATGTCCTATGAAGTCAAAATTGGGCACCATCATGTGGTGAAATTTGGAATTGCATCACATCCAATTTTGCCTGGGAACAAACAGATTACATAAATCTTAGTTTTGAATAAGCCACTCCTTCTCAAACAAGTAAACTCTGCCCATTTTGCGCAGTAGATGTTCTGTTAATATCTAGTATTTATACAAAGTCATAATTTAAATTGCTTTCAACCTTCATTCATCGGTTCAACCAACATTACTCGCTCTTCTTACCAACTTGTATTGATTTAACTAAGCGTTTAATACTTCCTATCAGGTCTCAAATCGAGATTTGGCAAAATACAATTTCAGCAAATCCAATTTTGCCAGGGAACAAAAATAGATTAAATAAACTAAATAAGTCCTCTTCCCATTAAATAAATCAGAAAAGTCTGTCTTGTAACCAGTCCTCTTCAAACAAGTAAAGTCTGCCCATTTTGTGCCGTAGATTTTGTGTCTATGCCTAGTATTTAAACAAAATCATAATTTAAACGACTTCTTTCCTTCATTCACTTTGGAAATTTGGAATTGCAGCAAATCGAATTTTGGCAGGGAACAAAAATAGATCAATTAAACTAAATAAGTCTTCTTCCCATTAAATAAATTAAAAAAGTCTGTCTTGTAACCAGTCCTTTTCAAACAAGTAAAGTCTGCCCATTTTGTGCCGTCGATTTTGTGTTAATGCCTAGTATTTATACAAAATCATAATTTAAAGGACTTCATTCCTTCATTCACTTTGGAAATTTGGAATTGCAGCACATCAAATTTTGCCTGGGAAGAAAAGTAGATTAAATAAATTTAATAAGTCTTACTACTTCCCATTAAATAAATTAAATACGTCTTACTTGTTCCCACTCCTTTTCAAAACAGTAGTTTAAAACGAGGGCCCTTCACTCAATCTTTAACCTCAACCCCGCACGTTGTGTTGTATCTGTGAATGTTGGTTGTGGCCAAATGATAGTTTTCTTTCATTCGTTTAGGTTCCAAGAAAACTTGATGTAACTCTACTTTTAACTGCCGTTTCAGATAAGCGGGTATTACGTCGCAGTCAAATGCCGCGGATATGACGTAATTGCCCGAACCTCCGCCAAAATTCAAATCTGTTGGCGCGATGGCCGTGAGCCACTGAGCAGCGACGATTATCAACAGAAATATCTTTATTTTCTGCTTGCAACTGGACCGTCTAGAGCGTACACGGTAAGTAACACTCATTGTGTTTAAGGAGATTTACGTTTGTAATAGCAGAAGTGTAGCCGCGTTGCGTTGTACGTGTGAAAATTGGTCGAGGCGAAATGTTAATGTTTAATTTCATTCCTTTAGGTTCCACGGTGTTTGTTGGCTGCAAGTTTTCCACTGCAAGAAGAGGCTCGTATCATTGACCAGGAGCGAGCTACAATGGTGAGTAGCCATAACATTTATGTTAAACACTTCCTATTTCATGTCTAACAGTACTTGATTTAACAAATAACCATAAATAAATACAGTGTGGGCACTGAAGTTAACATATGTGATTATACTGCCTAATCTGTCACGGAGTAGATTGTTGCAAAGTAATATAAGATCCAAAGTTGTAATTCAGAATAGTTTTCAAAAGAAGGCCATTAGAATTATATATAAGTCTGATTACCCTGAACAAGCTATTAATTAAATCACAAATTCTTCAATTCAAAGATTTGGTAGATTATCAGACAAATAATGTCTAACAGTAATTGATTTAACACATCACGATAAGTAGATTGAGTGTGGGCACTCTCAAGTTAACATATGTGATTATACTGCCTAATCTGTTACAGAGTATGTTGTTGCCAAGTAATGTAGAATAGATCCAAAGTAGTAATCCAGAATAGTTTTGAAGAGGCCATTAGAATGATAAACAAATCTGATTACCTTGAACATAATAACAAGCTAAGTGTTTAATATGTCCTATGAAGTCAAAATTGGGCACCATCATGTGGTGAAATTTGGAATTGCATCACATCCAATTTTGCCTGGGAACAAACAGATTACATAAATCTTAGTTTTGAATAAGCCACTCCTTCTCAAACAAGTAAACTCTGCCCATTTTGCGCAGTAAATGTTCTGTTAATATCTAGTATTTATACAAAGTCATAATTTAAATTGCTTTCAACCTTCATTCATCGGTTCAACCAACATTACTCGCTCTTATTACCAACTTGTATTGATTTAACTAAGCGTTTAATACTTCCTATCAGGTCTCAAATCGAGATTTGGCAAAATACAATTTCAGCAAATCCAATTTTGCCAGGGAACAAAAATAGATTAAATAAACTAAATAAGTCCTCTTCCCATTAAATAAATCAGAAAAGTCTGTCTTGTAACCAGTCCTCTTCAAACAAGTAAAGTCTGCCCATTTTGTGCCGTAGATTTTGTGTCTATGCCTAGTATTTAAACAAAATCATAATTTAAACGACTTCTTTCCTTCATTCACTTTGGAAATTTGGAATTGCAGCAAATCGAATTTTGGCAGGGAACAAAAATAGATCAATTAAACTAAATAAGTCTTCTTCCCATTAAATAAATTAAAAAAGTCTGTCTTGTAACCAGTCCTTTTCAAACAAGTAAAGTCTGCCCATTTTGTGCCGTCGATTTTGTGTTAATGCCTAGTATTTATACAAAATCATAATTTAAAGGACTTCATTCCTTCATTCACTTTGGAAATTTGGAATTGCAGCACATCAAATTTTGCCTGGGAAGAAAAGTAGATTAAATAAATTTAATAAGTCTTACTACTTCCCATTAAATAAATTAAATACGTCTTACTTGTTCCCACTCCTTTTCAAAACAGTAGTTTAAAACGAGGGCCCTTCACTCAATCTTTAACCCCAACCCCGCACGTTGTGTTGTATCTGTGAATGTTGGTTGTGGCCAAATGATAGTTTTCTTTCATTCGTTTAGGTTCCAAGAAAACTTGATGTAACTCTACTTTTAACTGCCGTTTCAGATAAGCGGGTATTACGTCGCAGTCATGTGCCGTGGATATGACGTAATTGCCCGAACCTCCGCCAAAATTCAAATCTGTTGGCGCGATGGCCGTGAGCCACTGAGCAGCGACGATTATCAACAGAAATATCTTTATTTTCTGCTTGCAACTGGACCGTCTAGAGCGTACACGGTAAGTAACACTCATTGTGTTTAAGGAGATTTACGTTTGTAATAGCAGAAGTGTAGCCGCGTTGCGTTGTTCGTGTGAAAATTGGTCGAGGCGAAATGTTAATGTTTAATTTCATTCCTTTAGGTTCCACGGTGTTTGTTGGCTGCAAGTTTTCCACTGCAAGAAGAGGCTCGTATCATTGACCAGGAGCGAGCTACAATGGTGAGTAGCCATAACATTTATGTTAAACACTTCCTATTTCATGTCTAACAGTACTTGATTTAACAAATAACCATAAATAAATACAGTGTGGGCACTGAAGTTAACATATGTGATTATACTGCCTAATCTGTCACGGAGTAGATTGTTGCAAAGTAATATAAGATCCAAAGTTGTAATTCAGAATAGTTTTCAAAAGAAGGCCATTAGAATTATATACAAGTCTGATTACCCTTAACATAACAACAAGCTATTGATTAAATCACAAATTCTTCAATTCAAAGATTTGGTAGATTATCAGACAAATAATGTCTAACAGTAATTGATTTAACACATCACGATAAGTAGATTGAGTGTGGGCACTCTCAAGTTAACAGATATGATTATACTGCCTAATCTGTTACAGAGTATGTTGTTGCCAAGTAATGTAGAATAGATCCAAAGTAGTAATCCAGAATAGTTTTGAAGAGGCCATTAGAATAATAAACAAATCTGATTACCTTGAACATAATAACAAGCTAAGTGTTTAATATGTCCTATGAAGTCAAAATTGGGCACCATCATGTGGTGAAATTTGGAATTGCATCACATCCAATTTTGCCTGGGAACAAACAGATTAAATAAATCTTAGTTTTGAATAAGCCACTCCTTCTCAAACAAGTAAACTCTGCCCATTTCGCGCAGTAGATGTTCTGTTAATATCTAGTATTTATACAAAGTCATAATTTAAATTGCTTTCAACCTTCATTCATCGGTTCAACCAACATTACTCGCTCTTATTACCAACTTGTATTGATTTAACTAAGCGTTTAATACTTCCTATCAGGTCTCAAGGCAAGATTTGGCAAAATACAATTTCAGCAAATCCAATTTTGCCAGGGAACAAAAATAGATTAAATAAACTAAATAAGTCTTCTTCCCATTAAATAAATCAGAAAAGTCTGTCTTGTAACCAGTCCTCTTCAAACAAGTAAAGTCTGCCCATTTTGTGCCGTAGATTTTGTGTCTATGCCTAGTATTTAAACAAAATCATAATTTAAACGACTTCTTTCCTTCATTCACTTTGGAAATTTGGAATTGCAGCAAATCGAATTTTGCCAGGGAACAAAAATAGATCAATTAAACTAAATAAGTCTTCTTCCCATTAAATAAATTAAAAAAGTCTGTCTTGTAACCAGTCCTTTTCAAACAAGTAAAGTCTGCCCATTTTGTGCCGTCGATTTTGTGTTAATGCCTAGTATTTATACAAAATCATAATTTAAAGGACTTCATTCCTTCATTCACTTTGGAAATTTGGAATTGCAGCACATCAAATTTTGCCTGGGAAGAAAAGTAGATTAAATAAATTTAATAAGTCTTACTACTTCCCATTAAATAAATTAAATACGTCTTACTTGTTCCCACTCCTTTACAAAAAAGTAGTTTAAAACGAGGTCCCTTCACTCAACCTTTAACCCTATTTATTCACCTTCTAGGCTAAGTGTTAAAGGCTAAGTGTTAAAGGCTAAGTGTTAAAGGCTAAGTGTTAGAGGCTAAGTGCCAGAGGCTAGGCGCCAGAGGCGAGTTTTTGTGGGCTGAAGTTTTAGTGGGGTTAGTGTGAATACAATCCAAAAGAATACAACAGAATACAATACAATAGAATATAATACATAGATTAAATTCAATAGCTCTTACTACTTCCCATTAAATAAATTAAATACGTCTTACTTGTTCCCAATCCTTTTCAAAAAAGTAGTTTAAAACGAGGGCCCTTCACTCAACCTTTAACCTCAACCCCGCACGTCACATTGTGTTGTATCTGTGAATGTTGGTTGTGGCCAAATGATAGTTTTCTTTCATTCGTTTAGGTTCCACGGTGTTTGTTGGCTATGTTTTCCACTGTCAGAAGGATGAAAATACAAAGTACAACGCTTGGACGTGGGCGAAGACGTCACCGGTGAGTCCTTCCTTCCTATTTATTTACCTTCTAGATGCTAGAGGCTAAGTGTTAGAGGCTAAGTGTTAGAGGCTAAGTGTTAAACACAATACGAACAACACAACGATACTGCACTGAACAACACGATACCGCACTGAGAAACACGATACCGCACTGAACAACACGATACCGCACTGAACAACACCATGCCGCACTGAACACCATGCCACACTGAACAACACCATCCCGCACTGAACAACACCATGCCGCACTAAACAACACCATGCCGCACTGAACAACACCATGCCTCACTGAACGACACCATGCCGCACTGAAAGACACCATGCCGCACTGAACGACACCATGCCGCACTGAAAGACACCATCCCGCACTGAACACCATGCCGCACTGAACAACACCATCCTGCACTGAACAACACCATCCCGCACTGAACAACACCATGCCGCACTGAACAACATTATGCCGCACTGAACATTATGCCGCACTGAACAACACCATGCCGCACTGAACAACACCATGCCGCACTGAACAACATTATGCCGCACTGAACAACACCATGCCGCACTGAACAACACCATGCCGCACTGAACAACACCATGCCGCACTGAACAACATTATGCCGCACTGAACAACACCATGCCGCACTGAACAACACCATCCTGCACTGAACAACACCATTCCGCATTGAACACCATGCCGCACTGAACAACACCATCCCGCACTGAACAACACCATCCCGCACTGAACAACACCATGCCGCACTGAACAACATTATGCCGCACTGAACAACATTATGCCGCACTGAACAACACCATGCCGCACTGAACAACACCATGCCGCACTGAACAACACCATGCCGCACTGAACAACATTATGCCGCACTGAACAACACCATGCCGCACTGAACAACACCATGCCGCACTGAACACGATCCCGCATCGAACAACACCATGCCGCACTGAACAACACCATGCCGCACTGAACAACATTATGCCGCACTGAACAACACCATGCCGCACTGAACAACACCATCCCGCACTGAACACCACCATGCCGCATTGAACAACACCATGCCGCACTGAACAACACCATCCTGCACTGAACAACACCATCCCGCACTAAACAACACCATGCCGCACTGAACAACATTATGGCGCACTGGACAACATTATGCCGCACTGAACAACACCATGCCGCACTGAACAACACCATGCCGCACTGAACAACACCATGCCGCACTGAACAACACCATGCCGCACTGAACAACATTATGCCGCACTGAACAACACCATGCCGCACTGAACAACACCATGCCGCACTGAACAACACGATCCCGCATCGAACAACACCATCCTGCACTGAACAACACCATGCCGCACTGAACAACACCATGCCGCACTGAACAACACCATTCCGCACTGAACAACACCATGCCGCACTGAACAACACCATCCTGCACTGAACAACACCATCCCGCACTGAACAACACCATGCCGCATTGAACAACACCATGCCGCACTGAACAACACCATCCTGCACTGAACAACACCATGCCGCACTGAACAACACCATGCCGCACTGAACAACACCATGCCGCACTGAACAACATTATGTCGCACTGAACAACACCATGCCGCACTGAACAACACCATGCTGCACTGAACAACATTATGCCGCACTGAACAACACGATCCCGCATTGAACAACACCATCCCGCAGTGAACAACACCATGCCGCATTGAACAACACTATGCCGCACTGAACAACACCATGCTGCACTGAACAACATTATGCTGCACTGAACAACACGATCCTGCATTGAACAACACCATGCCGCACTGAACAACACCATCCTGCACTGAACAACACCTTTCCACACTGAACAACACCATGCCGCACTGAACAACATTATGCCGCACTGAACAACACCATGCCGCACTGAACAACACCATGCCGCACTGAACAACACCACCCCGCGCTGAACAACACGATCCCGCATTGAACAACACCATCCCGGACTGAACAACACCATGCCGCACTGAACAACACCATTCCGCACTGAACAACACCATGCCGCACTGAACAACACCATGCCGCACTGAACAACACCATGCCGCACTGAACAACACCATGCCGCACTGAACAACATTATGCCGCACTGAACAACACCATGCCGCACTGAACAACACCATCCCGCACTGAACAACACCATGCCGCATTGAACAACACCGTGCCGCACTGAACAACACCATCCTGCACTGAACAACACCATCCCGCACTGAACAACACCATGCCGCACTGAACAACATTATGGCGCACTGAACAACATTATGCCGCACTGAACAACACCATGCCGCACTGAACAACACCATGCCGCACTGAACAACACCATGCCGCACTGAACAACATTATGCCGCACTGAACAACATTATGCCGCACTGAACAACACCATGCCGCACTGAACAACACCATGCCGCACTGAACAACACCATGCCGCACTGAACAACACGACGTCGCACTGAACAACACGACGCCGCACAGAACAACACGACGCCGCACAGAATAACACAATACCGCACAGAACAACACAATACCGCACAAACAGTTTTAGATAATATTACGTCGCAGTCATGTGACGCGGACATGACGTCAATAGGCGGAACTCACGGCAAAATTATAATCCGTGGGCGTGGCTTGCAACAGGAAGTAGGAAAGCGGCAGTTCTGGCAAACAAGACACAGCTGTTAGTAACACGATGACTAACAAGGCAAATATTTTTGTTTTCAGCTTGCAACTTGACCGTCTAGAGCGTACAAGGTAATTACAACTGTTTTTTTTTAGCCCTGAAATGCAAGGGAGTGTGGCGTTTGGGAGGAATGTCGAACTCGGCGTCTGCTTCCAGCCACAGACGCCAAATTTCGACGATTATTTCGACTGGTCAACGGTTGTAAATTATTGCGTTGACTAAAAACTTTATTTAACTCTACTCTTAACTTTGCCGTTTCAGATATGCGGGTATTACACCGCGGAAATGACGTCAATAGGCTGAACTCTCGCCAAAATTCAAATCTGTGGGCGCAATGGCCTTGAGCGAGACACCGGATACAAACACGACGATTATCAACAGAAATATCTTTATTTTCCGCTTGCAAGTGGACCGTCTAGAGCGTACACGGTAAGTACAACTCATTGTGTTTAAAAAGATTTACGTTTGTGTAGTTTGCGTTGCGTTGTATCTGTGAATGTTGGTTGAGGCTAAATGTTAATGTTTAATTTCATTCCTTTAGGTTCCACGGTGTTTGTTGGCTGTATGTTTTCCACTGCAAGAAGAGGCTCGTATCATTGACCAGCAGGAGCTACAATGGTGAGTACCCCTTTCGTCTTCCATTTATGTTAAACACTTCCTATTTCATGTCTAACAGTACTCGATTTAACAAATAACCATAAATAAATACAGTGTGGGCAGTCACGTTAACATATGTGATTATCCTGCCTAATATGTTTATCACAAATATGTCACTAATCACTAATATGTTTATTTGTTTATCACAACACCTTTGGACCTTCAGCAATCGATTATTTACCTTCATCTACATAGAGACAGAACGATGGTGTCTTAAACATCTCATTCATTTCACCAAATAACTTCACGCAGGTGGATAACGGCCGTCTCGGTCACGCTATGTTGCGTGATGCAGTTTTGAAGAACCAAATGCATTTATTCAATGAATAAGTCAAGCTAGTTCTATGTTTATGATGTTGTAAGTTACGGTACCGATTGAAGTTGAGTTCGAAGCCAGTGGAAAACAGCGCTGCGTTTGTGCTCTCCAGGTACAAATGTTGTGATCTCTGACTGACGACCGGGCGAGACTCGAGTAAGAGATGTCCAAACGAGCTCCGGCAGGGCGGGCCAAGGCGGAGCGAACGGACGCCCTTCAGGCCGCCAATGACGAGCTGAGAACCAAACTGATGGACGTCCAGTTAGAACTTCAGCAGGAGAAGAACAAGGTGAAAACCTCAACAGACAGACACTGCCTGCCTCCCTGCCTGCCTCCCTGCCTGCCTCCCTGCCTGCCTCCCTCCCTCCCTCCCAGTTTTCCCGATGTAGATTAGACATGCGTGTGCCATGACTGTGTCAGCCTACATCAACAAATGCACCGAGGACGTCAGCACCACTAAGAATATCATCACCCGGGGCAACCAACGACCCTGGATGACTGAGGAGGTACGTCAAACGCTACGAGCGCGGAACTCTGCCTTCAAGTCTGGCGACAAGGAGACACTGAGGACAGCGAGAGCCAACTTGAACCGTGCCATCAGGATAGCGAAGCGAGACCGCAGTCGAAAATTTCAGGATCGTTTCCACGACGTCAAAAACATCAGGAGTATGTGGCAAGGCATACGGGCGATTACAGACTACAACTCACCCTCCCCCCCCCCGGTGGGTGTAGTTGATGCTGACTTTCTAAATGGTCTAAATAACTTCTTTGGGAGGTTCGAGGCACTAAACGGCACTCCAGCAGTTAAAACTGTCCCCCATCAGGAAGAGGAGGTACTCTGCCTTGACTCCGCCGATGTGTTGAAGACCCTGAGGAGAGTCAACCCCTGTAAGGCCCCTGGCCCCGACAACATTCCTGGGCGTGTGTTCAGGGAATGTGCAAGTCATCTGGCTGGGGTCATCACAGACATTTTTAACACCTCGCTGGGCCAAGCCACAGTGCCGGCGTGCTTTAAGACTGCCTCCATCATTCCGGTGCCGAAGAAACCTCAAATCACCTCATTTAATGATTACCGGCCTGTTGCACTGACTCCGGTTATGATGAAGTGCTTCGAAAGGCTGCTTAAAGGTCACATCGTTTCCAGACTCCCCCTATTATTTGACCCGTTCCAGTTTGCCGACCGGCAAAACCGCTCCACTCAGGACGCCATCTCCTCCGTTCTTCACCTGAGCCTGGCTCACCTGGAGGAGAAGAACACCCATGTGCGGAGGCTGTTCCTGGACTTCAGCTCAGCGTTTAACACCATCATCCCACAGCATCTGGTAGGAAAATTGGAACACCTGGGCTTCAACACCCCCCTTCGCAACTGGCTGCTAGACTTCCTCACCAACAGACCTCAGTCAGTCCGGGTCGGACAGAACACCTCTGATGTCATCACCCTCAGCACAGGCTCCCTTCAGGGCTGCGTCCTGAGCCCCCTGCTGTGCACCCTGATGACACACGACTGCGTCCTCAGGTTCACCACCAATCACATCGTGAAGTCAGCAGACGACACAACGGTGGTGGGGCTCATCAGAGACAACAACGACCTGGACTACAGAGAGGAGGTGGAGCAGCTGGTGGGCTGGTGCAGAGAAAACAGCCTGATCCTGAATGAGGAGAAGATGAAGGAGATCATCGTCGACTTCAGGAAAAAACAGCCTCACCACGCTCCACTGATCATCAACAGCTCAGCTGTGGAGGTGGTCAGCACCACCAAATTCCTGGGGGTCCACATCACAGAAGACCTCACCTGGACTATGAACACTACGGCACTGGTCAAGAGGGCACAGAAGCGCTTGTACTTCCTGCGGAGGATGAGGAGAGCCCACCTGCCCCCACCCATCATGAGGACGTTCTACAGGAGCACCATAGAGAGCATTCTGACAAGCTGTCTCTCTGTGTGGTGTGGAGGCTGCACCGCCTCCGATTGGAAGAACGTGAGGAGAGTGGTGAGGACAGCAGAGAGGATCATAGGGGCTCCTCTTCCCTCCATTCAGGACATTTCATCTCAGCGCTGCATGTCCCGTGCCCGTAACATCATCAATGACCCATCACACCCCCACCATGGACTGTTCTCCCTGCTGCCCTCTGGGAAGAGGTTTGCAGCATCCGCTGCAGGTCCACCAGGTTCTGCAACAGCTTTTTCCCTGCTGTCATCAGACTGTTGAACACTAGAACTGTTGAGCTCTAAACTGAACTCTGCATCACACATTCACAGAACTGTACTTTATGACACTACGGACCTCTATCTTGCACTATCTCGCACTACCAACTTTACTGAACTTGTATAAACCCTTTAAATAGAAGTTTAATACATGGTTTAGCATTCCTCTGCACACTCTTGAATACTGTTTTGCCTACTTGCACTATTGCATAATTATCACTGCTGCACTTTATACTTATTTTTAATATATATATATATATATATATATAGTATATATGTATATATATATATTTTCATAGGATATGTTACTTCTATTCAACTGCAATATCACTACTTTGTTGTAAGACGTATGCAACGGAATTTCGTTTTGTATGCACCATGTGCAGACAAGATGACAATAAAGTTTGTCTAAGTCTAAGTCATGTCAGGTCAGCTGTCTGGAGAGAGAGAGAAGTCAGGACCTGCGGGCGGAGCACCACCGTGCCACCGCCGCCATGACGGAACTCAAAAGCAAACTCCATGAGGAGAAGCAGAAAGAGTTAGCCATTACCAGGGAGACATTACTGCGGCAGCATGAAATGGAGCTGATGAGAGTGATCAAAATCAAAGATGGAGAGATCCAGCGACTGAATGCCTTGGTCCTCAGCCTGAGGGACGGCTCCATGGACAAGGTGATCCGCTCTATCCGTGTCTGACTATCCGCACGCCACGTCGGGCTTCGATGCGGCCGCTACCGTATTGTGTAGCTTGTCCCCAGTAAGCGTCGCGGCGCTCCGTTGCGGTCTCAACGGCCCGGTGTGGCGCAATGTCTGCTCAGGTGAGGAGGGGGGGCGCTTTGCTGGCGGAGGTGGAGGAGACGCGGCGGTGTCGGGAGACCGAGCGGTGTCGCCTCCACCAGGAGCGCGGAAGAAGCCCTGGCAGCGGCCCAGCAGGCCTGGCAGTCCCGAGCGGCCGAGCTCCGATCGGCTCATCACCAGCATCGGGAGGAGCTGAGCCGAACCAAGAGAGACTGCGAGAGGGAGATCCGCCGACTGGTAGGACTGATCAGATGCGCGGTGCGTGGCTATGTTCCCAATTTCGTTGTATACCTGCAGTGCAATGACACCTAAGGCATTCTATTCTATTCTATTTCACAAGAAGAAAATGTCCGGTTGCTCGCTTCGCTTTTGTCACAGCAAAGGTGTTCTAGTCGATTCCAGAAAAAAATTGGCCGGTTGCTCTCTTTGTTTTTGTCACAATTCTGGCAAATGAGTTTGCCCGCCTGCCTGAGCGCTCCCCGTTTGTACATCCAGACGGATGAGATCAAGCTGAAAGACAGAGCGGTTAGTGTTTTGGATGAAGCCCTGGGGCCGGCCACGTCCACCGCCTTCAGCTGCAGACTCAGGCTGCCGAGCAGCAGATCGCTGCCCTGAGGGATTCCCAAAGGGCGGGCCTAAACTACCCTGGAAGTGGGGTCAACGCCGCTACTAGCAATCCTCTTCATTGCGTAAGCCACCTCATCACACACTTGCAGTACGCATGACTTAGTTCGTTGCTGGAGGAAGGTAGCACAAAAACAGTTTTGAACTTTGAACGAGTGCTTGTGTGTGTGTGTTGCGGGGCGTTTTCAGTCTCAGGAGGATCGGGACACGCGACGGTTTCATCTGAAAATCGCTGAGCTCAGCGCAGTCATCAGGAAACTGGAGGATCGAAACGCCCTGCTTTCCGAAGAGCGCAATGAACTGGTAATTTATTGACGGCACGCTTGAAGGTTTGCGCTACGTTTGATGCGCGCCATCCAGCGAGGCACCCATTGCGCTTGCTTATTAGTTGAGCGGCGCGGCGAGTCGGTTGCCTGGTAGATGTCTTTTATTGGGAGCCAAAGCCACGATTCCGTTCAAACCGATGCAAAAGGAATGGATACGTTCTGGCCCGCGTGTTGTGCGTCTTTCACATCCCGCACTTCATGCTTGCAGCTAAAGCGACTGAGAGAAACAGAAAGCCAGTTTCTGCCACTCCTGTACAAAAACAAACGCCTGAGCAGGAAGAATGAAGAACTCTCGCTGGTGCTGTGTCGCCTTGAAAACAAAGTGCGCTTTGTCACCCAGGAGAACGAGGAGATGGCAAGCTTGGTAAGTCGACGCGGACAACGGCGGCGTGCCAACAGAGTCCACTGCATTTGTGTTCCACAGAGAAGGCCTAGTTCGCTCAATGACCTGGACCGCGGTTGCGGCCAGCAGGACGGTGAAATGGAGTTCCTTCAAGTTGTGGAGCAGCGGCACATCATCGACGACTTGTCCAAGGTCTTCAGGCAGGCGACTCGGTGCACGTACGGCAGCGCCGCGCTCGCTCGCTGTCGCCAGGAAACCTTTTCCGTCCAAAGCTTGGCCGGCGGCCGCCATCCAAAAAATTGGCCCCTTAAATTCCGACCTTTCAAGCAGGAGCATTGTGCGCACGCGTTTGAACACGCTTTAGACTTGTTTTGCCGTTTTCAGCAGCTCAAAGCTCCCGTTTTGTCAGCGCCTTTGCCACTCGCTGTGCGCTGAAAACGACGGACTTGCCCGGCTGCTCAGCCCGTCAACCATGAGCCGCGAGCGCGACGTCATTGTCCGTAGGCAGCTAGTGGCAAAATGCACCCTGTTAGAGTTGCGCTCGCTCCAACTTATTTTGCAAGAACCACACGGGAGACAAGTAAGTTCTTTTGGACACCTGCAGGTGGAGAGTCCATCCGTTGTACGAATGAAGTCTGACTCTCGGCTCCTGCACGAGCATTTTAATTAAGAGAAACAGGGTGGGTGTAAGAGTGGATTGAATAGAGGAAGCCCTTGACCTCTAGTCAAAACATAGCAAGGGGTGTTTTACGACTTTGTGTAGGAAGGGATAAGCGATAGGGATAAATAAGGGATAAATAATATTATTTATTACAGGTCGCAGTCAAAGTCAAAGCAACACAATGATACGATAAAGATAATCTGGAAAACCCTGACACACCCTGTAGTTGTCACTTTTGGAAAAGACGAGCGTCCCTCCAATCATCGCCGGTGACGTGTTTTTCAGGCTCTGGAGACAGGAGCTCATGTCAGAAATGTCATTGTGAGTCGCGTTTGTTTCTGCGCCGGAGCCGTTCGTTCCCTTTGCATCCAAAGAATCTCAAAGGCGGATTATTTGTGTCGACAGGAGAGAGATTTGCTGCTACGATACCGACGTCGAGAATCTCTGAGGAGGAACAAAGCGTGAGGTCCTGCAAGGTGAGTCTGTTTGTTTGCGGCTGCTTGGTGTTGCGCAAGATGAAATGGCCTTTTTCTCGCTATCGTTCCTCTCGTCGATTCATCGTGAGGTGTCGCTTCAGTTTGTTCAGAGAGATGTTTGCTTCCGCGCCCGCAGGTCATCGAAACATTTTACGGCTACGACGAAGACGTGTTGGTGGACTCGGACGGATCGTCCTTGTCTTTTCACACCGACAGAACCCCCGACACGGAACCCGAAGAGGTAGCCCGCCATTTCTGCCAGCGTATTGGCACCAAACATTCCTCTTCAGCCTGGAATCGGACTCGTCTTTGCGTCGCGGGTGCTTTGTCGCCGGTCTGACTGATTCTGGTACTAGTGCTGTGTTGCATTGGTGTGTGCATGAAGAGGCGGAGCTTCGCTACCGCCAGCTGACGCAAGAATATCAAGCGCTGCAACGAGCCTACGCTCTGCTAGCCCAGACCAGCGAAAGGGGACTACGACGCCGAGAAGGAGATCAAGGTGGCGCCCCTTCCCGCAACCCCCGGCCGGGTCGCAGCCTCCCCGTTCTCACCCAGCCTCGGGTGTTCTCTGGTCTGAAAGGAGGAGGAGGGAGGCTCCTGATGGTAGAAATGGGTCACTATCAAAGCAGAGTAGCAGATCTGGAGTCAGCGCTGAAGCAACAAGGACAGGTAAGCTCATCAATGAGCACACCTTTTTCTCAGACAAAATAGCTACATTCTTCAGTCACTCATCCGTCTGGCATTACTGGACCAACCCCCCCCCCCCCCCCCCCCCCGAACGTGGCTGGGAAAATGCGGAGAAAAGCAAATGTCATTTTCCAGTCAACCAAAGAATTTGTGGATGAAAATGACACAACATTCCAAAGCTGTCCACGCGTTTGTCTCTTCTAGAATGTCAAGTGGGTGGAGGAGAAGCAGCTGCTGCGTCAGAGCAATCAGCAGTTGGCCGAAAAGGTGACGGAAAGAAAGGCGCTGGGCGGAGTCGCTTGGCGTCACACCTGTCGGGAAGCCCCGCAGATGAGGTCTGACTGTCTTTTCAGGTCAGGCGGATGGAGGCGGAAGAAGCGCGTCTGAAAGAGCACATCCAGGATATCCGAGACCAAAACGAACTGCTTGAGTTCCGCATCCTGGAGCTGGAGGTGGGAAGACTCGCACAAGCGTGTTGAGGCCAGAGATGTGACGGACGGACGGACGGACGGACGGACGGATGCATGCCTCTGCCTTTCAGGAGAGGGAGTGGCGCTCCCCCGTCTTGAAGTTTCTGCAAGTCCGTTTCCCAGACGGCCTCAGCCCTTTGCAGATCTACTGCGAGGCCGAGGGCGTGAGCGTACGTAAGGCGTCCCTCGCAACCCTAACCTTAACCCGAGGTCCCAGAACACCTTACATTGCTCCTTGCGCCTTTCCCCCGGACATCGTCATCAGTGATCTGATGAAGAAGCTGGACATCCTGGGCTATAACGCCGTAAGTGTATGTCGAACTCCTTATGTTCGCACTCCACGAGACTCGGCGGCTCAAATGTGACTTTTGGAAGGCTTTGCGCTGAAAGAAGCTTGTTGACGCTGTGCCTTTGGGCTCTTGCAGAATCTCACCAACGAGGAGCAGGTGGTCGTGATTCACGCCAGGACCCTTCTCACCCTAGCCGAGAAGGTAACGCGCACGTCCACGCACGCTCTCGCATTCTGCTTATGTGACAGCAGCCTTTCCTCAGTGGTTAGAATACATCAAAGTGACCAAGTCAGCACTTCAACAGAAGATGTTGGACATTGAAAGTGAGAAGGTAGACAGACACGCGACATCAGCCAAGGGGAACTCCGGCAATGTGCCCCAACAATTCTGACCTTGAGCTGTGCTAGGATATGTTCTGCAAGCAGAAGGGCTACCTGGATGAAGAGTTGGACTTCAGGAAGTGTTCCATGGACCAGGCTCATAAGGTAAGCCGCCCTCAAATCTCCCGCCGGACCACTGATGGACGAGGATTGCGGCCCAGAGGATCCTGGAGCTGGAGGCCATGTTGTACGAGGCGCTACCGCAGCGGGACTGCCCCGCCACGGACGGCGAAAAAGCCAGCCACGCTGGCGTGAATGACGTGCTGACGGCGGATCAGAGAGAAGAGCTTAGGAGCGCCGTGGACCAATGGAAGCGAGCCCTGATGTGCGAGTTGAGGGAGCGCGACGCTTGCATCCTCCAAGAGAGAATGGATCTGCTGCACAGCGCGCAACAGGTAAGGGCCCAAAGCCAGCCCGGCACTTACTTGCACGCTTACTGGCTTTTGAATGCCACTTTCCATTTGTCCGTCCTAGAGGAACAAAGAGCTGAAAGAATTCATCGAAGCTCAGAAGAGACAAATCAAACAATTGGAGGAGAAGTTTCTGTTTCTCTTTCTATTCTTCTCCTTGGCCTTCATTCTGTGGCCCTAACACCAGCTGGTGAGTGAGCTCCAGCGGCACCGCACTCGACACCTCCGATACACTGCCAGCCGGTCTCAGACGTTGGCAGACGCTCCGATGCCAACGTATACCCCCCGCCACGGTGACAGAGGCACCGCGTCACACCGGCGCTCATCCAATCAGAAGGCAGGAAAAGCAAATTCACATGCAGGGCACTTTTGAACCAGAAGAGAGCGCCACAAAAAACGGTTGTTGCCCCAAACGCGCACTAAAAAGGGTCAGAATAACAAGAGTCCCACTGGCCAGCCGGGGCCACCCGTCCAGCTGTTTCTTCAGGGGGGAAAAAAATTGGAGTCACCGGTGAGTACATTTTGCATTTAGCTCTGCTTTTCTGCTTCTGTCTTCAAGTGTGTGGCATCCTGCGATCAAAGAGTCAGCCAACCCCAAAGCGGTTGACCTCAACGTCCCACCACCATGCCTACCAGAGCAGGTGACGTGATGCTTTGGACATCCTTCCGTCTCAGATGCCCAAAAGTACTCTTTGCCACATCTGCGGCAATACGGTGTCTTTTCAAAGGTGCAAATAAATCCAGCGTGGGCGGAACACGCACGTCTTCGGTTTTTCCCGCTTTGTTTGTGTGACAGCTGTTGTGAAAATTTTATACAAATAAAGTTGTATAGTACAGGTTTGGCCAAGCCGCAACTCCCGAACCGCATGCGGCTCTTTTATGTTCATATCAACATTTGTGTGTGTGTGTGTGTGTGTGGGGGGGGGGGGGGGGTTGTGCGTGTTGGCTTCACTTGAGTTCAATTTGGTATTTTGGTCAAAAGCGCATGTGGTGAAATTCCACAAAGTAGGATGGGCAAACACATTTCTTTAAACTATGAGTGTCAATTGGGCTCTCGAAATGGCAGGGAAAAGATGCACAGCAAAACGAAAATACGTAGATGAACACAGGACGTTTTAATCAGAGTGGGAAAGTTTCTATTTTTTGTTGAACGTGATGGCAAACCATTCTGCCTGATATGTCAGACCTCAGCGCATTTCAAAGATTCAAATCTTCAGCGCCATGCACTTCAGCTCACTCCATGCTAACATTGATCAGGCGTCGAACCCGCATCATCATGCTTAAGAGGTGGCCATGCTAACCAGTGCGCCATTATGTCAACGCATAATAACTAAGTCTACTGGTCAAAACAGCGGTTACTATATGACGTCGCTACGTCGTGGTCACGTGACGCAGACAAGACGTCAATGGACGTGGGCAGAGTTAACTTGTTTAAAAGGGAGTAGGCAGAAGAAATATTTAATTTATTTAAATCTATTTTGAGTGCACACCATTATGCCAATGCATAACAACTGTAAATCTACTAAACAAAACAGCGGTTGCTATATGACATCTGCCACGTCGTGGTCACGTGACATACGTGACGTCGATGGGCGTAACTTTCGCCGGAATTCAAATCCGCGGGGAGAGTTAACTTGTTTAAAAGAGAGTGGGCAGAAGAATTATTTAATTTATTTAAATCTATTTGGTGTGTGCGCCATTATGTCAATGCATAACAACTGTAAGTCTACTAAACAAAACAGCGGTTGCTATTTGACGTCTGCCACGTCGTGGTCACGTGACGCGGACGTGACGTCGACGCCTACTTTACATCCCACCGATCACAGGACTCCTCGGCTGCATAACCGTGCCCCCTTCCCAACCAATCGGATTTGCTATACGCGAAAACGACGCCAATGGAAAGAGCTTCCGCCCAAATTTAAATCCGTGGGCGTGGCTCGCAGCAGGAAGTAGGAAAATGGCGGCGATGTTGACAAAGACACAGCGGATGGTAACATACGACTAACAAGAGAAATATTTTTATTTTCTGCTTGCAACTGGACCGTCCAGAGCGTACACGGTAAGTACAACTCATCGTTTTTAAAAAGAAGTACTTTTGTTGCCCTGAAAAGCGAGTGAGCGTGGCGTTTGTGGGGGACGTCGAATTTCGACGATTCTTTCTGGTCAACGGTTGTAAATGATTGTGTTGATTAAAAAAGAAAACTTGATGTAACTCTACTTTTAACTGCCGTTTCAGATAGATTTGGAATTGCATCACATCCAATTTTGCCTAGAGCGTACACGGTAAGTAACACTCGTTGTGTTTAAGGAGATTTACGTTTGTAATAGCAGAAGTGTAGCCGCGTTGCGTTGTACGTGTGAATGTTGGTCCGGGCGAAATGTTAATGTTTAATTTCATTCCTTTAGGTTCCACGGTGTTTGTTGGCTGCAAGTTTTCCACTGCAAGAAGAGGCTCATATCATTGACCAGGAGCGAGCTACAATGGTGAGTAGCCATAACATTTATGTTAAACACTTCCTATTTCATGTCTAACAGTACTTGATTTAACAAATAACCATAAATAAATACAGTGTGGGCACTGAAGTTAACATATGTGATTATACTGCCTAATCTGTCACCGAGTAGATTGTTGCAAAGTAATATAAGATCCAAAGTTGTAATTCAGAATAGTTTTCAAAAGAAGGCCATTAGAATTATATACAAGTCTGATTACCCTGAACAAGCTATTAATTAAATCACAAATTCTTCAATTCAAAGATTTGGTAGATTATCAGACAAATAATGTCTAACAGTAATTGATTTAACACATCACGATAAGTAGATTGAGTGTGGGCACTCTCAAGTTAACATATGTGATTATACTGCCTAATCTGTTACAGAGTATGTTGTTGCCAAGTAATGTAGAATAGATCCAAAGTAGTAATCCAGAATAGTTTTGAAGAGGCCATTAGAATGATAAACAAATCTGATTACCTTGAACATAATAACAAGCTAAGTGTTTAATATGTCCTATGAAGTCAAAATTGGGCACCATCATGTGGTGAAATTTGGAATTGCATCACATCCAATTTTGCCTGGGAACAAACAGATTACATAAATCTTAGTTTTGAATAAGCCACTCCTTCTCAAACAAGTAAACTCTGCCCATTTTGCGCAGTAGATGTTCTGTTAATATCTAGTATTTATACAAAGTCATAATTTAAATTGCTTTCAACCTTCATTCATCGGTTCAACCAACATTACTCGCTCTTCTTACCAACTTGTATTGATTTAACTAAGCGTTTAATACTTCCTATCAGGTCTCAAATCGAGATTTGGCAAAATACAATTTCAGCAAATCCAATTTTGCCAGGGAACAAAAATAGATTAAATAAACTAAATAAGTCCTCTTCCCATTAAATAAATCAGAAAAGTCTGTCTTGTAACCAGTCCTCTTCAAACAAGTAAAGTCTGCCCATTTTGTGCCGTAGATTTTGTGTCTATGCCTAGTATTTAAACAAAATCATAATTTAAACGACTTCTTTCCTTCATTCACTTTGGAAATTTGGAATTGCAGCAAATCGAATTTTGGCAGGGAACAAAAATAGATCAATTAAACTAAATAAGTCTTCTTCCCATTAAATAAATTAAAAAAGTCTGTCTTGTAACCAGTCCTTTTCAAACAAGTAAAGTCTGCCCATTTTGTGCCGTCGATTTTGTGTTAATGCCTAGTATTTATACAAAATCATAATTTAAAGGACTTCATTCCTTCATTCACTTTGGAAATTTGGAATTGCAGCACATCAAATTTTGCCTGGGAAGAAAAGTAGATTAAATAAATTTAATAAGTCTTACTACTTCCCATTAAATAAATTAAATACGTCTTACTTGTTCCCACTCCTTTTCAAAACAGTAGTTTAAAACGAGGGCCCTTCACTCAATCTTTAACCTCAACCCCGCACGTTGTGTTGTATCTGTGAATGTTGGTTGTGGCCAAATGATAGTTTTCTTTCATTCGTTTAGGTTCCAAGAAAACTTGATGTAACTCTACTTTTAACTGCCGTTTCAGATAAGCGGGTATTACGTCGCAGTCAAATGCCGCGGATATGACGTAATTGCCCGAACCTCCGCCAAAATTCAAATCTGTTGGCGCGATGGCCGTGAGCCACTGAGCAGCGACGATTATCAACAGAAATATCTTTATTTTCTGCTTGCAACTGGACCGTCTAGAGCGTACACGGTAAGTAACACTCATTGTGTTTAAGGAGATTTACGTTTGTAATAGCAGAAGTGTAGCCGCGTTGCGTTGTACGTGTGAAAATTGGTCGAGGCGAAATGTTAATGTTTAATTTCATTCCTTTAGGTTCCACGGTGTTTGTTGGCTGCAAGTTTTCCACTGCAAGAAGAGGCTCGTATCATTGACCAGGAGCGAGCTACAATGGTGAGTAGCCATAACATTTATGTTAAACACTTCCTATTTCATGTCTAACAGTACTTGATTTAACAAATAACCATAAATAAATACAGTGTGGGCACTGAAGTTAACATATGTGATTATACTGCCTAATCTGTCACGGAGTAGATTGTTGCAAAGTAATATAAGATCCAAAGTTGTAATTCAGAATAGTTTTCAAAAGAAGGCCATTAGAATTATATATAAGTCTGATTACCCTGAACAAGCTATTAATTAAATCACAAATTCTTCAATTCAAAGATTTGGTAGATTATCAGACAAATAATGTCTAACAGTAATTGATTTAACACATCACGATAAGTAGATTGAGTGTGGGCACTCTCAAGTTAACATATGTGATTATACTGCCTAATCTGTTACAGAGTATGTTGTTGCCAAGTAATGTAGAATAGATCCAAAGTAGTAATCCAGAATAGTTTTGAAGAGGCCATTAGAATGATAAACAAATCTGATTACCTTGAACATAATAACAAGCTAAGTGTTTAATATGTCCTATGAAGTCAAAATTGGGCACCATCATGTGGTGAAATTTGGAATTGCATCACATCCAATTTTGCCTGGGAACAAACAGATTACATAAATCTTAGTTTTGAATAAGCCACTCCTTCTCAAACAAGTAAACTCTGCCCATTTTGCGCAGTAAATGTTCTGTTAATATCTAGTATTTATACAAAGTCATAATTTAAATTGCTTTCAACCTTCATTCATCGGTTCAACCAACATTACTCGCTCTTATTACCAACTTGTATTGATTTAACTAAGCGTTTAATACTTCCTATCAGGTCTCAAATCGAGATTTGGCAAAATACAATTTCAGCAAATCCAATTTTGCCAGGGAACAAAAATAGATTAAATAAACTAAATAAGTCCTCTTCCCATTAAATAAATCAGAAAAGTCTGTCTTGTAACCAGTCCTCTTCAAACAAGTAAAGTCTGCCCATTTTGTGCCGTAGATTTTGTGTCTATGCCTAGTATTTAAACAAAATCATAATTTAAACGACTTCTTTCCTTCATTCACTTTGGAAATTTGGAATTGCAGCAAATCGAATTTTGGCAGGGAACAAAAATAGATCAATTAAACTAAATAAGTCTTCTTCCCATTAAATAAATTAAAAAAGTCTGTCTTGTAACCAGTCCTTTTCAAACAAGTAAAGTCTGCCCATTTTGTGCCGTCGATTTTGTGTTAATGCCTAGTATTTATACAAAATCATAATTTAAAGGACTTCATTCCTTCATTCACTTTGGAAATTTGGAATTGCAGCACATCAAATTTTGCCTGGGAAGAAAAGTAGATTAAATAAATTTAATAAGTCTTACTACTTCCCATTAAATAAATTAAATACGTCTTACTTGTTCCCACTCCTTTTCAAAACAGTAGTTTAAAACGAGGGCCCTTCACTCAATCTTTAACCCCAACCCCGCACGTTGTGTTGTATCTGTGAATGTTGGTTGTGGCCAAATGATAGTTTTCTTTCATTCGTTTAGGTTCCAAGAAAACTTGATGTAACTCTACTTTTAACTGCCGTTTCAGATAAGCGGGTATTACGTCGCAGTCATGTGCCGTGGATATGACGTAATTGCCCGAACCTCCGCCAAAATTCAAATCTGTTGGCGCGATGGCCGTGAGCCACTGAGCAGCGACGATTATCAACAGAAATATCTTTATTTTCTGCTTGCAACTGGACCGTCTAGAGCGTACACGGTAAGTAACACTCATTGTGTTTAAGGAGATTTACGTTTGTAATAGCAGAAGTGTAGCCGCGTTGCGTTGTTCGTGTGAAAATTGGTCGAGGCGAAATGTTAATGTTTAATTTCATTCCTTTAGGTTCCACGGTGTTTGTTGGCTGCAAGTTTTCCACTGCAAGAAGAGGCTCGTATCATTGACCAGGAGCGAGCTACAATGGTGAGTAGCCATAACATTTATGTTAAACACTTCCTATTTCATGTCTAACAGTACTTGATTTAACAAATAACCATAAATAAATACAGTGTGGGCACTGAAGTTAACATATGTGATTATACTGCCTAATCTGTCACGGAGTAGATTGTTGCAAAGTAATATAAGATCCAAAGTTGTAATTCAGAATAGTTTTCAAAAGAAGGCCATTAGAATTATATATAAGTCTGATTACCCTGAACAAGCTATTAATTAAATCACAAATTCTTCAATTCAAAGATTTGGTAGATTATCAGACAAATAATGTCTAACAGTAATTGATTTAACACATCACGATAAGTAGATTGAGTGTGGGCACTCTCAAGTTAACATATGTGATTATACTGCCTAATCTGTTACAGAGTATGTTGTTGCCAAGTAATGTAGAATAGATCCAAAGTAGTAATCCAGAATAGTTTTGAAGAGGCCATTAGAATGATAAACAAATCTGATTACCTTGAACATAATAACAAGCTAAGTGTTTAATATGTCCTATGAAGTCAAAATTGGGCACCATCATGTGGTGAAATTTGGAATTGCATCACATCCAATTTTGCCTGGGAACAAACAGATTACATAAATCTTAGTTTTGAATAAGCCACTCCTTCTCAAACAAGTAAACTCTGCCCATTTTGCGCAGTAAATGTTCTGTTAATATCTAGTATTTATACAAAGTCATAATTTAAATTGCTTTCAACCTTCATTCATCGGTTCAACCAACATTACTCGCTCTTATTACCAACTTGTATTGATTTAACTAAGCGTTTAATACTTCCTATCAGGTCTCAAATCGAGATTTGGCAAAATACAATTTCAGCAAATCCAATTTTGCCAGGGAACAAAAATAGATTAAATAAACTAAATAAGTCCTCTTCCCATTAAATAAATCAGAAAAGTCTGTCTTGTAACCAGTCCTCTTCAAACAAGTAAAGTCTGCCCATTTTGTGCCGTAGATTTTGTGTCTATGCCTAGTATTTAAACAAAATCATAATTTAAACGACTTCTTTCCTTCATTCACTTTGGAAATTTGGAATTGCAGCAAATCGAATTTTGGCAGGGAACAAAAATAGATCAATTAAACTAAATAAGTCTTCTTCCCATTAAATAAATTAAAAAAGTCTGTCTTGTAACCAGTCCTTTTCAAACAAGTAAAGTCTGCCCATTTTGTGCCGTCGATTTTGTGTTAATGCCTAGTATTTATACAAAATCATAATTTAAAGGACTTCATTCCTTCATTCACTTTGGAAATTTGGAATTGCAGCACATCAAATTTTGCCTGGGAAGAAAAGTAGATTAAATAAATTTAATAAGTCTTACTACTTCCCATTAAATAAATTAAATACGTCTTACTTGTTCCCACTCCTTTTCAAAACAGTAGTTTAAAACGAGGGCCCTTCACTCAATCTTTAACCCCAACCCCGCACGTTGTGTTGTATCTGTGAATGTTGGTTGTGGCCAAATGATAGTTTTCTTTCATTCGTTTAGGTTCCAAGAAAACTTGATGTAACTCTACTTTTAACTGCCGTTTCAGATAAGCGGGTATTACGTCGCAGTCATGTGCCGTGGATATGACGTAATTGCCCGAACCTCCGCCAAAATTCAAATCTGTTGGCGCGATGGCCGTGAGCCACTGAGCAGCGACGATTATCAACAGAAATATCTTTATTTTCTGCTTGCAACTGGACCGTCTAGAGCGTACACGGTAAGTAACACTCATTGTGTTTAAGGAGATTTACGTTTGTAATAGCAGAAGTGTAGCCGCGTTGCGTTGTTCGTGTGAAAATTGGTCGAGGCGAAATGTTAATGTTTAATTTCATTCCTTTAGGTTCCACGGTGTTTGTTGGCTGCAAGTTTTCCACTGCAAGAAGAGGCTCGTATCATTGACCAGGAGCGAGCTACAATGGTGAGTAGCCATAACATTTATGTTAAACACTTCCTATTTCATGTCTAACAGTACTTGATTTAACAAATAACCATAAATAAATACAGTGTGGGCACTGAAGTTAACATATGTGATTATACTGCCTAATCTGTCACGGAGTAGATTGTTGCAAAGTAATATAAGATCCAAAGTTGTAATTCAGAATAGTTTTCAAAAGAAGGCCATTAGAATTATATACAAGTCTGATTACCCTTAACATAACAACAAGCTATTGATTAAATCACAAATTCTTCAATTCAAAGATTTGGTAGATTATCAGACAAATAATGTCTAACAGTAATTGATTTAACACATCACGATAAGTAGATTGAGTGTGGGCACTCTCAAGTTAACAGATATGATTATACTGCCTAATCTGTTACAGAGTATGTTGTTGCCAAGTAATGTAGAATAGATCCAAAGTAGTAATCCAGAATAGTTTTGAAGAGGCCATTAGAATAATAAACAAATCTGATTACCTTGAACATAATAACAAGCTAAGTGTTTAATATGTCCTATGAAGTCAAAATTGGGCACCATCATGTGGTGAAATTTGGAATTGCATCACATCCAATTTTGCCTGGGAACAAACAGATTAAATAAATCTTAGTTTTGAATAAGCCACTCCTTCTCAAACAAGTAAACTCTGCCCATTTCGCGCAGTAGATGTTCTGTTAATATCTAGTATTTATACAAAGTCATAATTTAAATTGCTTTCAACCTTCATTCATCGGTTCAACCAACATTACTCGCTCTTATTACCAACTTGTATTGATTTAACTAAGCGTTTAATACTTCCTATCAGGTCTCAAGGCAAGATTTGGCAAAATACAATTTCAGCAAATCCAATTTTGCCAGGGAACAAAAATAGATTAAATAAACTAAATAAGTCTTCTTCCCATTAAATAAATCAGAAAAGTCTGTCTTGTAACCAGTCCTCTTCAAACAAGTAAAGTCTGCCCATTTTGTGCCGTAGATTTTGTGTCTATGCCTAGTATTTAAACAAAATCATAATTTAAACGACTTCTTTCCTTCATTCACTTTGGAAATTTGGAATTGCAGCAAATCGAATTTTGCCAGGGAACAAAAATAGATCAATTAAACTAAATAAGTCTTCTTCCCATTAAATAAATTAAAAAAGTCTGTCTTGTAACCAGTCCTTTTCAAACAAGTAAAGTCTGCCCATTTTGTGCCGTCGATTTTGTGTTAATGCCTAGTATTTATACAAAATCATAATTTAAAGGACTTCATTCCTTCATTCACTTTGGAAATTTGGAATTGCAGCACATCAAATTTTGCCTGGGAAGAAAAGTAGATTAAATAAATTTAATAAGTCTTACTACTTCCCATTAAATAAATTAAATACGTCTTACTTGTTCCCACTCCTTTACAAAAAAGTAGTTTAAAACGAGGTCCCTTCACTCAACCTTTAACCCTATTTATTCACCTTCTAGGCTAAGTGTTAAAGGCTAAGTGTTAAAGGCTAAGTGTTAAAGGCTAAGTGTTAGAGGCTAAGTGCCAGAGGCTAGGCGCCAGAGGCGAGTTTTTGTGGGCTGAAGTTTTAGTGGGGTTAGTGTGAATACAATCCAAAAGAATACAACAGAATACAATACAATAGAATATAATACATAGATTAAATTCAATAGCTCTTACTACTTCCCATTAAATAAATTAAATACGTCTTACTTGTTCCCAATCCTTTTCAAAAAAGTAGTTTAAAACGAGGGCCCTTCACTCAACCTTTAACCTCAACCCCGCACGTCACATTGTGTTGTATCTGTGAATGTTGGTTGTGGCCAAATGATAGTTTTCTTTCATTCGTTTAGGTTCCACGGTGTTTGTTGGCTATGTTTTCCACTGTCAGAAGGATGAAAATACAAAGTACAACGCTTGGACGTGGGCGAAGACGTCACCGGTGAGTCCTTCCTTCCTATTTATTTACCTTCTAGATGCTAGAGGCTAAGTGTTAGAGGCTAAGTGTTAGAGGCTAAGTGTTAAACACAATACGAACAACACAACGATACTGCACTGAACAACACGATACCGCACTGAGAAACACGATACCGCACTGAACAACACGATACCGCACTGAACAACACCATGCCGCACTGAACACCATGCCACACTGAACAACACCATCCCGCACTGAACAACACCATGCCGCACTAAACAACACCATGCCGCACTGAACAACACCATGCCTCACTGAACGACACCATGCCGCACTGAAAGACACCATGCCGCACTGAACGACACCATGCCGCACTGAAAGACACCATCCCGCACTGAACACCATGCCGCACTGAACAACACCATCCTGCACTGAACAACACCATCCCGCACTGAACAACACCATGCCGCACTGAACAACATTATGCCGCACTGAACATTATGCCGCACTGAACAACATGCCGCACTGAACAACACCATGCCGCACTGAACAACATTATGCCGCACTGAACAACACCATGCCGCACTGAACAACACCATGCCGCACTGAACAACACCATGCCGCACTGAACAACATTATGCCGCACTGAACAACACCATGCCGCACTGAACAACACCATCCTGCACTGAACAACACCATTCCGCATTGAACACCATGCCGCACTGAACAACACCATCCCGCACTGAACAACACCATCCCGCACTGAACAACACCATGCCGCACTGAACAACATTATGCCGCACTGAACAACATTATGCCGCACTGAACAACACCATGCCGCACTGAACAACACCATGCCGCATTGAACAACACCATGCCGCACTGAACAACATTATAACGCACTGAACAACACCATCCCGCACTGAACAACACCATGCCGCACTAAACAACATTATGCCGCACTGAACAACATTATGCCGAAATGAACAACACCATAACGCAATGAACAACACCATGCCGCACTGAACAACACCATCCTGCACTGAACAACACCATCCCGCACTGAACAACACCATGCCGCACTGAACAACACCATGCCGCACTGAACAACACCATGCCGCAATGAACAACACCATCCCGCACTGAACAACATTATGCCGCACTGAACAACATTATGCCGCACTGAACAACATTATGCCGCACTGAACAACACCATGCCGCACTGAACAACACCATCCTGCACTGAACAACACCATCCCGCACTGAACAACACCATGCCGCACTGAACAACATTATGGCGCACTGAACAACATTATGCCGCACTGAACAACACCATGCCGCACTGAACAACACCATGCCGCACTGAACAACACCATGCCGCAATGAACAACACCATCCCGCACTGAACAACACCATGCCGCACTGAGCAACACCATGCCGCACTGAACAACACCATCCTGCACTGAACAACACCACGCCGCACTGAACAACACCATTCCGCACTGAACAACACCATGCCGCACTGAACAACATTACGCCGCACTGAACAACACGATCCTGCATTGAACAACACCATGCCGCACTGAACAACACCATCCTGCACTGAACAACACCATGCCGCACTGAACAACACCATGCCGCACTGAACAACACGATCCCGCATCGAACAACACCATCCTGCACTGAACAACACCATGCCGCACTGAACAACACCATGCCGCACTGAACAACACCATGCCGCACTGAACAACATTATGCCGCACTGAACAACATTATGCCGCACTAAACAACATTATGTCGCACTGAACAACACCATGCCGCACTGAACAACACCATGCTGCACTGAACAACATTATGCCGCACTGAACAACACGATCCCGCATTGAACAACACCATCCCGCAGTGAACAACACCATGCCGCATTGAACAACACCATGCCGCACTGAACAACACCATGCTGCACTGAACAACATTATGCTGCACTGAACAACACGATCCTGCATTGAACAACACCATGCCGCACTGAACAACACCATCCTGCACTGAACAACACCATGCCGCACTGAACAACACCATGCCGCACTGAACAACATTATGCCGCACTGAAAAACACCATGCCGCACTGAACAACACCATCCCGCACTGAACAACACCATGCCGCATTGAACAACACCATGCCGCACTGAACAACACCATGCTGTACTGAACAACATTATGCTGCACTGAACAACACGATCCTGCATTGAACAACACCATGCCGCACTGAACAACACCATCCTGCACTGAACAACACCATCCTGCACTGAACAACACCACCCCGCACTGAACAACACGATCCCGCATTGAACAACACCATCCCGCACTGAACAACACCATGCCGCACTGAACAACACCATTCCGCACTGAACAACACCATGCCGCACTGAACAACACCATGCCGCACTGAACAACACCATGCCGCACTGAACAACACCATGCCGCACTGAACAACATTATGCCGCACTGAACAACACCATGCCGCACTGAACAACACCATCCCGCACTGAACACCACCATGCCGCATTGAACAACACCATGCCGCACTGAACAACACCATCCTGCACTGAACAACACCATCCCGCACTAAACAACACCATGCCGCACTGAACAACATTATGGCGCACTGGACAACATTATGCCGCACTGAACAACACCATGCCGCACTGAACAACACCATGCCGCACTGAACAACACCATGCCGCACTGAACAACACCATGCCGCACTGAACAACATTATGCCGCACTGAACAACACCATGCCGCACTGAACAACACCATGCCGCACTGAACAACACGATCCCGCATCGAACAACACCATCCTGCACTGAACAACACCATGCCGCACTGAACAACACCATGCCGCACTGAACAACACCATTCCGCACTGAACAACACCATGCCGCACTGAACAACACCATCCTGCACTGAACAACACCATCCCGCACTGAACAACACCATGCCGCATTGAACAACACCATGCCGCACTGAACAACACCATCCTGCACTGAACAACACCATGCCGCACTGAACAACACCATGCCGCACTGAACAACACCATGCCGCACTGAACAACATTATGTCGCACTGAACAACACCATGCCGCACTGAACAACACCATGCTGCACTGAACAACATTATGCCGCACTGAACAACACGATCCCGCATTGAACAACACCATCCCGCAGTGAACAACACCATGCCGCATTGAACAACACTATGCCGCACTGAACAACACCATGCTGCACTGAACAACATTATGCTGCACTGAACAACACGATCCTGCATTGAACAACACCATGCCGCACTGAACAACACCATCCTGCACTGAACAACACCTTTCCACACTGAACAACACCATGCCGCACTGAACAACATTATGCCGCACTGAACAACACCATGCCGCACTGAACAACACCATGCCGCACTGAACAACACCATGCCGCACTGAACAACACCATGCCGCAATGAACAACACCATCCCGCACTGAACAACACCATGCCGCATTGAACAACACCATGCCGCACTGAACAACACCATCCCGCACTGAACAACACCACCCCGCGCTGAACAACACGATCCCGCATTGAACAACACCATCCCGGACTGAACAACACCATGCCGCACTGAACAACACCATTCCGCACTGAACAACACCATGCCGCACTGAACAACACCATGCCGCACTGAACAACACCATGCCGCACTGAACAACACCATGCCGCACTGAACAACATTATGCCGCACTGAACAACACCATGCCGCACTGAACAACACCATCCCGCACTGAACAACACCATGCCGCATTGAACAACACCGTGCCGCACTGAACAACACCATCCTGCACTGAACAACACCATCCCGCACTGAACAACACCATGCCGCACTGAACAACATTATGGCGCACTGAACAACATTATGCCGCACTGAACAACACCATGCCGCACTGAACAACACCATGCCGCACTGAACAACACCATGCCGCACTGAACAACATTATGCCGCACTGAACAACATTATGCCGCACTGAACAACACCATGCCGCACTGAACAACACCATGCCGCACTGAACAACACCATGCCGCACTGAACAACACGACGTCGCACTGAACAACACGACGCCGCACAGAACAACACGACGCCGCACAGAATAACACAATACCGCACAGAACAACACAATACCGCACAAACAGTTTTAGATAATATTACGTCGCAGTCATGTGACGCGGACATGACGTCAATAGGCGGAACTCACGGCAAAATTATAATCCGTGGGCGTGGCTTGCAACAGGAAGTAGGAAAGCGGCAGTTCTGGCAAACAAGACACAGCTGTTAGTAACACGATGACTAACAAGGCAAATATTTTTGTTTTCAGCTTGCAACTTGACCGTCTAGAGCGTACAAGGTAATTACAACTGTTTTTTTTTAGCCCTGAAATGCAAGGGAGTGTGGCGTTTGGGAGGAATGTCGAACTCGGCGTCTGCTTCCAGCCACAGACGCCAAATTTCGACGATTATTTCGACTGGTCAACGGTTGTAAATTATTGCGTTGACTAAAAACTTTATTTAACTCTACTCTTAACTTTGCCGTTTCAGATATGCGGGTATTACACCGCGGAAATGACGTCAATAGGCTGAACTCTCGCCAAAATTCAAATCTGTGGGCGCAATGGCCTTGAGCGAGACACCGGATACAAACATGACGATTATCAACAGAAATATCTTTATTTTCCGCTTGCAAGTGGACCGTCTAGAGCGTACACGGTAAGTACAACTCATTGTGTTTAAAAAGATTTACGTTTGTGTAGTTTGCGTTGCGTTGTATCTGTGAATGTTGGTTGAGGCTAAATGTTAATGTTTAATTTCATTCCTTTAGGTTCCACGGTGTTTGTTGGCTGTATGTTTTCCACTGCAAGAAGAGGCTCGTATCATTGACCAGCAGGAGCTACAATGGTGAGTACCCCTTTCGTCTTCCATTTATGTTAAACACTTCCTATTTCATGTCTAACAGTACTCGATTTAACAAATAACCATAAATAAATACAGTGTGGGCAGTCACGTTAACATATGTGATTATCCTGCCTAATATGTTTATCACAAATATGTCACGAATATGTTTATTTGTTTATCACAACACCTTTGGACCTTCAGCAATCGATTATTTACCTTCATCTACATAGAGACAGAACGATGGTGTCTTAAACATCTCATTCATTTCACCAAATAACTTCACGCAGGTGGATAACGGCCGTCTCGGTCACGCTATGTTGCGTGATGCAGTTTTGAAGAACCAAATGCATTTATTCAATGAATAAGTCAAGCTAGTTCTATGTTTATGATGTTGTAAGTTACGGTACCGATTGAAGTTGAGTTCGAAGCCAGTGGAAAACAGCGCTGCGTTTGTGCTCTCCAGGTACAAATGTTGTGATCTCTGACTGACGACCGGGCGAGACTCGAGTAAGAGATGTCCAAACGAGCTCCGGCAGGGCGGGCCAAGGCGGAGCGAACGGACGCCCTTCAGGCCGCCAATGACGAGCTGAGAACCAAACTGATGGACGTCCAGTTAGAACTTCAGCAGGAGAAGAACAAGGTGAAAACCTCAACAGACAGACACTGCCTGCCTCCCTGCCTGCCTCCCTGCCTGCCTCCCTGCCTGCCTCCCTCCCTCCCTCCCAGTTTTCCCGATGTAGATTAGACATGCGTGTGCCATGACTGTGTCAGCCTACATCAACAAATGCACCGAGGACGTCAGCACCACTAAGAATATCATCACCCGGGGCAACCAACGACCCTGGATGACTGAGGAGGTACGTCAAACGCTACGAGCGCGGAACTCTGCCTTCAAGTCTGGCGACAAGGAGACACTGAGGACAGCGAGAGCCAACTTGAACCGTGCCATCAGGATAGCGAAGCGAGACCGCAGTCGAAAATTTCAGGATCGTTTCCACGACGTCAAAAACATCAGGAGTATGTGGCAAGGCATACGGGCGATTACAGACTACAACTCACCCTCCCCCCCCCCGGTGGGTGTAGTTGATGCTGACTTTCTAAATGGTCTAAATAACTTCTTTGGGAGGTTCGAGGCACTAAACGGCACTCCAGCAGTTAAAACTGTCCCCCATCAGGAAGAGGAGGTACTCTGCCTTGACTCCGCCGATGTGTTGAAGACCCTGAGGAGAGTCAACCCCTGTAAGGCCCCTGGCCCCGACAACATTCCTGGGCGTGTGTTCAGGGAATGTGCAAGTCATCTGGCTGGGGTCATCACAGACATTTTTAACACCTCGCTGGGCCAAGCCACAGTGCCGGCGTGCTTTAAGACTGCCTCCATCATTCCGGTGCCGAAGAAACCTCAAATCACCTCATTTAATGATTACCGGCCTGTTGCACTGACTCCGGTTATGATGAAGTGCTTCGAAAGGCTGCTTAAAGGTCACATCGTTTCCAGACTCCCCCTATTATTTGACCCGTTCCAGTTTGCCGACCGGCAAAACCGCTCCACTCAGGACGCCATCTCCTCCGTTCTTCACCTGAGCCTGGCTCACCTGGAGGAGAAGAACACCCATGTGCGGAGGCTGTTCCTGGACTTCAGCTCAGCGTTTAACACCATCATCCCACAGCATCTGGTAGGAAAATTGGAACACCTGGGCTTCAACACCCCCCTTCGCAACTGGCTGCTAGACTTCCTCACCAACAGACCTCAGTCAGTCCGGGTCGGACAGAACACCTCTGATGTCATCACCCTCAGCACAGGCTCCCTTCAGGGCTGCGTCCTGAGCCCCCTGCTGTGCACCCTGATGACACACGACTGCGTCCTCAGGTTCACCACCAATCACATCGTGAAGTCAGCAGACGACACAACGGTGGTGGGGCTCATCAGAGACAACAACGACCTGGACTACAGAGAGGAGGTGGAGCAGCTGGTGGGCTGGTGCAGAGAAAACAGCCTGATCCTGAATGAGGAGAAGATGAAGGAGATCATCGTCGACTTCAGGAAAAAACAGCCTCACCACGCTCCACTGATCATCAACAGCTCAGCTGTGGAGGTGGTCAGCACCACCAAATTCCTGGGGGTCCACATCACAGAAGACCTCACCTGGACTATGAACACTACGGCACTGGTCAAGAGGGCACAGAAGCGCTTGTACTTCCTGCGGAGGATGAGGAGAGCCCACCTGCCCCCACCCATCATGAGGACGTTCTACAGGAGCACCATAGAGAGCATTCTGACAAGCTGTCTCTCTGTGTGGTGTGCGCTGCATGTCCCGTGCCCGTAACATCATCAATGACCCATCACACCCCCACCATGGACTGTTCTCCCTGCTGCCCTCTGGGAAGAGGTTTGCAGCATCCGCTGCAGGTCCACCAGGTTCTGCAACAGCTTTTTCCCTGCTGTCATCAGACTGTTGAACACTAGAACTGTTGAGCTCTAAACTGAACTCTGCATCACACATTCACAGAACTGTACTTTATGACACTACGGACCTCTATCTTGCACTATCTCGCACTACCAACTTTACTGAACTTGTATAAACCCTTTAAATAGAAGTTTAATACATGGTTTAGCATTCCTCTGCACACTCTTGAATACTGTTTTGCCTACTTGCACTATTGCATAATTATCACTGCTGCACTTTATACTTATTTTTAATATATATATATATATATATATAGTATATATGTATATATATATATTTTCATAGGATATGTTACTTCTATTCAACTGCAATATCACTACTTTGTTGTAAGACGTATGCAACGGAATTTCGTTTTGTATGCACCATGTGCAGACAAGATGACAATAAAGTTTGTCTAAGTCTAAGTCATGTCAGGTCAGCTGTCTGGAGAGAGAGAGAAGTCAGGACCTGCGGGCGGAGCACCACCGTGCCACCGCCGCCATGACGGAACTCAAAAGCAAACTCCATGAGGAGAAGCAGAAAGAGTTAGCCATTACCAGGGAGACATTACTGCGGCAGCATGAAATGGAGCTGATGAGAGTGATCAAAATCAAAGATGGAGAGATCCAGCGACTGAATGCCTTGGTCCTCAGCCTGAGGGACGGCTCCATGGACAAGGTGATCCGCTCTATCCGTGTCTGACTATCCGCACGCCACGTCGGGCTTCGATGCGGCCGCTACCGTATTGTGTAGCTTGTCCCCAGTAAGCGTCGCGGCGCTCCGTTGCGGTCTCAACGGCCCGGTGTGGCGCAATGTCTGCTCAGGTGAGGAGGGGGGGCGCTTTGCTGGCGGAGGTGGAGGAGACGCGGCGGTGTCGGGAGACCGAGCGGTGTCGCCTCCACCAGGAGCGCGGAAGAAGCCCTGGCAGCGGCCCAGCAGGCCTGGCAGTCCCGAGCGGCCGAGCTCCGATCGGCTCATCACCAGCATCGGGAGGAGCTGAGCCGAACCAAGAGAGACTGCGAGAGGGAGATCCGCCGACTGGTAGGACTGATCAGATGCGCGGTGCGTGGCTATGTTCCCAATTTCGTTGTATACCTGCAGTGCAATGACACCTAAGGCATTCTATTCTATTCTATTTCACAAGAAGAAAATGTCCGGTTGCTCGCTTCGCTTTTGTCACAGCAAAGGTGTTCTAGTCGATTCCAGAAAAAAATTGGCCGGTTGCTCTCTTTGTTTTTGTCACAATTCTGGCAAATGAGTTTGCCCGCCTGCCTGAGCGCTCCCCGTTTGTACATCCAGACGGATGAGATCAAGCTGAAAGACAGAGCGGTTAGTGTTTTGGATGAAGCCCTGGGGCCGGCCACGTCCACCGCCTTCAGCTGCAGACTCAGGCTGCCGAGCAGCAGATCGCTGCCCTGAGGGATTCCCAAAGGGCGGGCCTAAACTACCCTGGAAGTGGGGTCAACGCCGCTACTAGCAATCCTCTTCATTGCGTAAGCCACCTCATCACACACTTGCAGTACGCATGACTTAGTTCGTTGCTGGAGGAAGGTAGCACAAAAACAGTTTTGAACTTTGAACGAGTGCTTGTGTGTGTGTGTTGCGGGGCGTTTTCAGTCTCAGGAGGATCGGGACACGCGACGGTTTCATCTGAAAATCGCTGAGCTCAGCGCAGTCATCAGGAAACTGGAGGATCGAAACGCCCTGCTTTCCGAAGAGCGCAATGAACTGGTAATTTATTGACGGCACGCTTGAAGGTTTGCGCTACGTTTGATGCGCGCCATCCAGCGAGGCACCCATTGCGCTTGCTTATTAGTTGAGCGGCGCGGCGAGTCGGTTGCCTGGTAGATGTCTTTTATTGGGAGCCAAAGCCACGATTCCGTTCAAACCGATGCAAAAGGAATGGATACGTTCTGGCCCGCGTGTTGTGCGTCTTTCACATCCCGCACTTCATGCTTGCAGCTAAAGCGACTGAGAGAAACAGAAAGCCAGTTTCTGCCACTCCTGTACAAAAACAAACGCCTGAGCAGGAAGAATGAAGAACTCTCGCTGGTGCTGTGTCGCCTTGAAAACAAAGTGCGCTTTGTCACCCAGGAGAACGAGGAGATGGCAAGCTTGGTAAGTCGACGCGGACAACGGCGGCGTGCCAACAGAGTCCACTGCATTTGTGTTCCACAGAGAAGGCCTAGTTCGCTCAATGACCTGGACCGCGGTTGCGGCCAGCAGGACGGTGAAATGGAGTTCCTTCAAGTTGTGGAGCAGCGGCACATCATCGACGACTTGTCCAAGGTCTTCAGGCAGGCGACTCGGTGCACGTACGGCAGCGCCGCGCTCGCTCGCTGTCGCCAGGAAACCTTTTCCGTCCAAAGCTTGGCCGGCGGCCGCCATCCAAAAAATTGGCCCCTTAAATTCCGACCTTTCAAGCAGGAGCATTGTGCGCACGCGTTTGAACACGCTTTAGACTTGTTTTGCCGTTTTCAGCAGCTCAAAGCTCCCGTTTTGTCAGCGCCTTTGCCACTCGCTGTGCGCTGAAAACGACGGACTTGCCCGGCTGCTCAGCCCGTCAACCATGAGCCGCGAGCGCGACGTCATTGTCCGTAGGCAGCTAGTGGCAAAATGCACCCTGTTAGAGTTGCGCTCGCTCCAACTTATTTTGCAAGAACCACACGGGAGACAAGTAAGTTCTTTTGGACACCTGCAGGTGGAGAGTCCATCCGTTGTACGAATGAAGTCTGACTCTCGGCTCCTGCACGAGCATTTTAATTAAGAGAAACAGGGTGGGTGTAAGAGTGGATTGAATAGAGGAAGCCCTTGACCTCTAGTCAAAACATAGCAAGGGGTGTTTTACGACTTTGTGTAGGAAGGGATAAGCGATAGGGATAAATAAGGGATAAATAATATTATTTATTACAGGTCGCAGTCAAAGTCAAAGCAACACAATGATACGATAAAGATAATCTGGAAAACCCTGACACACCCTGTAGTTGTCACTTTTGGAAAAGACGAGCGTCCCTCCAATCATCGCCGGTGACGTGTTTTTCAGGCTCTGGAGACAGGAGCTCATGTCAGAAATGTCATTGTGAGTCGCGTTTGTTTCTGCGCCGGAGCCGTTCGTTCCCTTTGCATCCAAAGAATCTCAAAGGCGGATTATTTGTGTCGACAGGAGAGAGATTTGCTGCTACGATACCGACGTCGAGAATCTCTGAGGAGGAACAAAGCGTGAGGTCCTGCAAGGTGAGTCTGTTTGTTTGCGGCTGCTTGGTGTTGCGCAAGATGAAATGGCCTTTTTCTCGCTATCGTTCCTCTCGTCGATTCATCGTGAGGTGTCGCTTCAGTTTGTTCAGAGAGATGTTTGCTTCCGCGCCCGCAGGTCATCGAAACATTTTACGGCTACGACGAAGACGTGTTGGTGGACTCGGACGGATCGTCCTTGTCTTTTCACACCGACAGAACCCCCGACACGGAACCCGAAGAGGTAGCCCGCCATTTCTGCCAGCGTATTGGCACCAAACATTCCTCTTCAGCCTGGAATCGGACTCGTCTTTGCGTCGCGGGTGCTTTGTCGCCGGTCTGACTGATTCTGGTACTAGTGCTGTGTTGCATTGGTGTGTGCATGAAGAGGCGGAGCTTCGCTACCGCCAGCTGACGCAAGAATATCAAGCGCTGCAACGAGCCTACGCTCTGCTAGCCCAGACCAGCGAAAGGGGACTACGACGCCGAGAAGGAGATCAAGGTGGCGCCCCTTCCCGCAACCCCCGGCCGGGTCGCAGCCTCCCCGTTCTCACCCAGCCTCGGGTGTTCTCTGGTCTGAAAGGAGGAGGAGGGAGGCTCCTGATGGTAGAAATGGGTCACTATCAAAGCAGAGTAGCAGATCTGGAGTCAGCGCTGAAGCAACAAGGACAGGTAAGCTCATCAATGAGCACACCTTTTTCTCAGACAAAATAGCTACATTCTTCAGTCACTCATCCGTCTGGCATTACTGGACCAACCCCCCCCCCCCCCCCCCCCGAACGTGGCTGGGAAAATGCGGAGAAAAGCAAATGTCATTTTCCAGTCAACCAAAGAATTTGTGGATGAAAATGACACAACATTCCAAAGCTGTCCACGCGTTTGTCTCTTCTAGAATGTCAAGTGGGTGGAGGAGAAGCAGCTGCTGCGTCAGAGCAATCAGCAGTTGGCCGAAAAGGTGACGGAAAGAAAGGCGCTGGGCGGAGTCGCTTGGCGTCACACCTGTCGGGAAGCCCCGCAGATGAGGTCTGACTGTCTTTTCAGGTCAGGCGGATGGAGGCGGAAGAAGCGCGTCTGAAAGAGCACATCCAGGATATCCGAGACCAAAACGAACTGCTTGAGTTCCGCATCCTGGAGCTGGAGGTGGGAAGACTCGCACAAGCGTGTTGAGGCCAGAGATGTGACGGACGGACGGACGGACGGACGGACGGATGCATGCCTCTGCCTTTCAGGAGAGGGAGTGGCGCTCCCCCGTCTTGAAGTTTCTGCAAGTCCGTTTCCCAGACGGCCTCAGCCCTTTGCAGATCTACTGCGAGGCCGAGGGCGTGAGCGTACGTAAGGCGTCCCTCGCAACCCTAACCTTAACCCGAGGTCCCAGAACACCTTACATTGCTCCTTGCGCCTTACCCCCGGACATCGTCATCAGTGATCTGATGAAGAAGCTGGACATCCTGGGCTATAACGCCGTAAGTGTATGTCGAACTCCTTATGTTCGCACTCCACGAGACTCGGCGGCTCAAATGTGACTTTTGGAAGGCTTTGCGCTGAAAGAAGCTTGTTGACGCTGTGCCTTTGGGCTCTTGCAGAATCTCACCAACGAGGAGCAGGTGGTCGTGATTCACGCCAGGACCCTTCTCACCCTAGCCGAGAAGGTAACGCGCACGTCCACGCACGCTCTCGCATTCTGCTTATGTGACAGCAGCCTTTCCTCAGTGGTTAGAATACATCAAAGTGACCAAGTCAGCACTTCAACAGAAGATGTTGGACATTGAAAGTGAGAAGGTAGACAGACACGCGACATCAGCCAAGGGGAACTCCGGCAATGTGCCCCAACAATTCTGACCTTGAGCTGTGCTAGGATATGTTCTGCAAGCAGAAGGGCTACCTGGATGAAGAGTTGGACTTCAGGAAGTGTTCCATGGACCAGGCTCATAAGGTAAGCCGCCCTCAAATCTCCCGCCGGACCACTGATGGACGAGGATTGCGGCCCAGAGGATCCTGGAGCTGGAGGCCATGTTGTACGAGGCGCTACCGCAGCGGGACTGCCCCGCCACGGACGGCGAAAAAGCCAGCCACGCTGGCGTGAATGACGTGCTGACGGCGGATCAGAGAGAAGAGCTTAGGAGCGCCGTGGACCAATGGAAGCGAGCCCTGATGTGCGAGTTGAGGGAGCGCGACGCTTGCATCCTCCAAGAGAGAATGGATCTGCTGCACAGCGCGCAACAGGTAAGGGCCCAAAGCCAGCCCGGCACTTACTTGCACGCTTACTGGCTTTTGAATGCCACTTTCCATTTGTCCGTCCTAGAGGAACAAAGAGCTGAAAGAATTCATCGAAGCTCAGAAGAGACAAATCAAACAATTGGAGGAGAAGTTTCTGTTTCTCTTTCTATTCTTCTCCTTGGCCTTCATTCTGTGGCCCTAACACCAGCTGGTGAGTGAGCTCCAGCGGCACCGCACTCGACACCTCCGATACACTGCCAGCCGGTCTCAGACGTTGGCAGACGCTCCGATGCCAACGTATACCCCCCGCCACGGTGACAGAGGCACCGCGTCACACCGGCGCTCATCCAATCAGAAGGCAGGAAAAGCAAATTCACATGCAGGGCACTTTTGAACCAGAAGAGAGCGCCACAAAAAACGGTTGTTGCCCCAAACGCGCACTAAAAAGGGTCAGAATAACAAGAGTCCCACTGGCCAGCCGGGGCCACCCGTCCAGCTGTTTCTTCAGGGGGGAAAAAAATTGGAGTCACCGGTGAGTACATTTTGCATTTAGCTCTGCTTTTCTGCTTCTGTCTTCAAGTGTGTGGCATCCTGCGATCAAAGAGTCAGCCAACCCCAAAGCGGTTGACCTCAACGTCCCACCACCATGCCTACCAGAGCAGGTGACGTGATGCTTTGGACATCCTTCCGTCTCAGATGCCCAAAAGTACTCTTTGCCACATCTGCGGCAATACGGTGTCTTTTCAAAGGTGCAAATAAATCCAGCGTGGGCGGAACACGCACGTCTTCGGTTTTTCCCGCTTTGTTTGTGTGACAGCTGTTGTGAAAATTTTATACAAATAAAGTTGTATAGTACAGGTTTGGCCAAGCCGCAACTCCCGAACCGCATGCGGCTCTTTTATGTTCATATCAACATTTGTGTGTGTGTGTGTGGGGGGGGGGGGGGGGGGGGGGTTGTGCGTGTTGGCTTCACTTGAGTTCAATTTGGTATTTTGGTCAAAAGCGCATGTGGTGAAATTCCACAAAGTAGGATGGGCAAACACATTTCTTTAAACTATGAGTGTCAATTGGGCTCTCGAAATGGCAGGGAAAAGATGCACAGCAAAACGAAAATACGTAGATGAACACAGGACGTTTTAATCAGAGTGGGAAAGTTTCTATTTTTTGTTGAACGTGATGGCAAACCATTCTGCCTGATATGTCAGACCTCAGCGCATTTCAAAGATTCAAATCTTCAGCGCCATGCACTTCAGCTCACTCCATGCTAACATTGATCAGGCGTCGAACCCGCATCATCATGCTTAAGAGGTGGCCATGCTAACCAGTGCGCCATTATGTCAACGCATAATAACTAAGTCTACTGGTCAAAACAGCGGTTACTATATGACGTCGCTACGTCGTGGTCACGTGACGCAGACAAGACGTCAATGGACGTGGGCAGAGTTAACTTGTTTAAAAGGGAGTAGGCAGAAGAAATATTTAATTTATTTAAATCTATTTTGAGTGCACACCATTATGCCAATGCATAACAACTGTAAATCTACTAAACAAAACAGCGGTTGCTATATGACATCTGCCACGTCGTGGTCACGTGACATACGTGACGTCGATGGGCGTAACTTTCGCCGGAATTCAAATCCGCGGGGAGAGTTAACTTGTTTAAAAGAGAGTGGGCAGAAGAATTATTTAATTTATTTAAATCTATTTGGTGTGTGCGCCATTATGTCAATGCATAACAACTGTAAGTCTACTAAACAAAACAGCGGTTGCTATTTGACGTCTGCCACGTCGTGGTCACGTGACGCGGACGTGACGTCGACGCCTACTTTACATCCCACCGATCACAGGACTCCTCGGCTGCATAACCGTGCCCCCTTCCCAACCAATCGGATTTGCTATACGCGAAAACGACGCCAATGGAAAGAGCTTCCGCCCAAATTTAAATCCGTGGGCGTGGCTCGCAGCAGGAAGTAGGAAAATGGCGGCGATGTTGACAAAGACACAGCGGATGGTAACATACGACTAACAAGAGAAATATTTTTATTTTCTGCTTGCAACTGGACCGTCCAGAGCGTACACGGTAAGTACAACTCATCGTTTTTAAAAAGAAGTACTTTTGTTGCCCTGAAAAGCGAGTGAGCGTGGCGTTTGTGGGGGACGTCGAATTTCGACGATTCTTTCTGGTCAACGGTTGTAAATGATTGTGTTGATTAAAAAAGAAAACTTGATGTAACTCTACTTTTAACTGCCGTTTCAGATAGATTTGGAATTGCATCACATCCAATTTTGCCTAGAGCGTACACGGTAAGTAACACTCGTTGTGTTTAAGGAGATTTACGTTTGTAATAGCAGAAGTGTAGCCGCGTTGCGTTGTACGTGTGAATGTTGGTCCGGGCGAAATGTTAATGTTTAATTTCATTCCTTTAGGTTCCACGGTGTTTGTTGGCTGCAAGTTTTCCACTGCAAGAAGAGGCTCATATCATTGACCAGGAGCGAGCTACAATGGTGAGTAGCCATAACATTTATGTTAAACACTTCCTATTTCATGTCTAACAGTACTTGATTTAACAAATAACCATAAATAAATACAGTGTGGGCACTGAAGTTAACATATGTGATTATACTGCCTAATCTGTCACCGAGTAGATTGTTGCAAAGTAATATAAGATCCAAAGTTGTAATTCAGAATAGTTTTCAAAAGAAGGCCATTAGAATTATATACAAGTCTGATTACCCTGAACAAGCTATTAATTAAATCACAAATTCTTCAATTCAAAGATTTGGTAGATTATCAGACAAATAATGTCTAACAGTAATTGATTTAACACATCACGATAAGTAGATTGAGTGTGGGCACTCTCAAGTTAACATATGTGATTATACTGCCTAATCTGTTACAGAGTATGTTGTTGCCAAGTAATGTAGAATAGATCCAAAGTAGTAATCCAGAATAGTTTTGAAGAGGCCATTAGAATGATAAACAAATCTGATTACCTTGAACATAATAACAAGCTAAGTGTTTAATATGTCCTATGAAGTCAAAATTGGGCACCATCATGTGGTGAAATTTGGAATTGCATCACATCCAATTTTGCCTGGGAACAAACAGATTACATAAATCTTAGTTTTGAATAAGCCACTCCTTCTCAAACAAGTAAACTCTGCCCATTTTGCGCAGTAGATGTTCTGTTAATATCTAGTATTTATACAAAGTCATAATTTAAATTGCTTTCAACCTTCATTCATCGGTTCAACCAACATTACTCGCTCTTCTTACCAACTTGTATTGATTTAACTAAGCGTTTAATACTTCCTATCAGGTCTCAAATCGAGATTTGGCAAAATACAATTTCAGCAAATCCAATTTTGCCAGGGAACAAAAATAGATTAAATAAACTAAATAAGTCCTCTTCCCATTAAATAAATCAGAAAAGTCTGTCTTGTAACCAGTCCTCTTCAAACAAGTAAAGTCTGCCCATTTTGTGCCGTAGATTTTGTGTCTATGCCTAGTATTTAAACAAAATCATAATTTAAACGACTTCTTTCCTTCATTCACTTTGGAAATTTGGAATTGCAGCAAATCGAATTTTGGCAGGGAACAAAAATAGATCAATTAAACTAAATAAGTCTTCTTCCCATTAAATAAATTAAAAAAGTCTGTCTTGTAACCAGTCCTTTTCAAACAAGTAAAGTCTGCCCATTTTGTGCCGTCGATTTTGTGTTAATGCCTAGTATTTATACAAAATCATAATTTAAAGGACTTCATTCCTTCATTCACTTTGGAAATTTGGAATTGCAGCACATCAAATTTTGCCTGGGAAGAAAAGTAGATTAAATAAATTTAATAAGTCTTACTACTTCCCATTAAATAAATTAAATACGTCTTACTTGTTCCCACTCCTTTTCAAAACAGTAGTTTAAAACGAGGGCCCTTCACTCAATCTTTAACCTCAACCCCGCACGTTGTGTTGTATCTGTGAATGTTGGTTGTGGCCAAATGATAGTTTTCTTTCATTCGTTTAGGTTCCAAGAAAACTTGATGTAACTCTACTTTTAACTGCCGTTTCAGATAAGCGGGTATTACGTCGCAGTCAAATGCCGCGGATATGACGTAATTGCCCGAACCTCCGCCAAAATTCAAATCTGTTGGCGCGATGGCCGTGAGCCACTGAGCAGCGACGATTATCAACAGAAATATCTTTATTTTCTGCTTGCAACTGGACCGTCTAGAGCGTACACGGTAAGTAACACTCATTGTGTTTAAGGAGATTTACGTTTGTAATAGCAGAAGTGTAGCCGCGTTGCGTTGTACGTGTGAAAATTGGTCGAGGCGAAATGTTAATGTTTAATTTCATTCCTTTAGGTTCCACGGTGTTTGTTGGCTGCAAGTTTTCCACTGCAAGAAGAGGCTCGTATCATTGACCAGGAGCGAGCTACAATGGTGAGTAGCCATAACATTTATGTTAAACACTTCCTATTTCATGTCTAACAGTACTTGATTTAACAAATAACCATAAATAAATACAGTGTGGGCACTGAAGTTAACATATGTGATTATACTGCCTAATCTGTCACGGAGTAGATTGTTGCAAAGTAATATAAGATCCAAAGTTGTAATTCAGAATAGTTTTCAAAAGAAGGCCATTAGAATTATATATAAGTCTGATTACCCTGAACAAGCTATTAATTAAATCACAAATTCTTCAATTCAAAGATTTGGTAGATTATCAGACAAATAATGTCTAACAGTAATTGATTTAACACATCACGATAAGTAGATTGAGTGTGGGCACTCTCAAGTTAACATATGTGATTATACTGCCTAATCTGTTACAGAGTATGTTGTTGCCAAGTAATGTAGAATAGATCCAAAGTAGTAATCCAGAATAGTTTTGAAGAGGCCATTAGAATGATAAACAAATCTGATTACCTTGAACATAATAACAAGCTAAGTGTTTAATATGTCCTATGAAGTCAAAATTGGGCACCATCATGTGGTGAAATTTGGAATTGCATCACATCCAATTTTGCCTGGGAACAAACAGATTACATAAATCTTAGTTTTGAATAAGCCACTCCTTCTCAAACAAGTAAACTCTGCCCATTTTGCGCAGTAAATGTTCTGTTAATATCTAGTATTTATACAAAGTCATAATTTAAATTGCTTTCAACCTTCATTCATCGGTTCAACCAACATTACTCGCTCTTATTACCAACTTGTATTGATTTAACTAAGCGTTTAATACTTCCTATCAGGTCTCAAATCGAGATTTGGCAAAATACAATTTCAGCAAATCCAATTTTGCCAGGGAACAAAAATAGATTAAATAAACTAAATAAGTCCTCTTCCCATTAAATAAATCAGAAAAGTCTGTCTTGTAACCAGTCCTCTTCAAACAAGTAAAGTCTGCCCATTTTGTGCCGTAGATTTTGTGTCTATGCCTAGTATTTAAACAAAATCATAATTTAAACGACTTCTTTCCTTCATTCACTTTGGAAATTTGGAATTGCAGCAAATCGAATTTTGGCAGGGAACAAAAATAGATCAATTAAACTAAATAAGTCTTCTTCCCATTAAATAAATTAAAAAAGTCTGTCTTGTAACCAGTCCTTTTCAAACAAGTAAAGTCTGCCCATTTTGTGCCGTCGATTTTGTGTTAATGCCTAGTATTTATACAAAATCATAATTTAAAGGACTTCATTCCTTCATTCACTTTGGAAATTTGGAATTGCAGCACATCAAATTTTGCCTGGGAAGAAAAGTAGATTAAATAAATTTAATAAGTCTTACTACTTCCCATTAAATAAATTAAATACGTCTTACTTGTTCCCACTCCTTTTCAAAACAGTAGTTTAAAACGAGGGCCCTTCACTCAATCTTTAACCCCAACCCCGCACGTTGTGTTGTATCTGTGAATGTTGGTTGTGGCCAAATGATAGTTTTCTTTCATTCGTTTAGGTTCCAAGAAAACTTGATGTAACTCTACTTTTAACTGCCGTTTCAGATAAGCGGGTATTACGTCGCAGTCATGTGCCGTGGATATGACGTAATTGCCCGAACCTCCGCCAAAATTCAAATCTGTTGGCGCGATGGCCGTGAGCCACTGAGCAGCGACGATTATCAACAGAAATATCTTTATTTTCTGCTTGCAACTGGACCGTCTAGAGCGTACACGGTAAGTAACACTCATTGTGTTTAAGGAGATTTACGTTTGTAATAGCAGAAGTGTAGCCGCGTTGCGTTGTTCGTGTGAAAATTGGTCGAGGCGAAATGTTAATGTTTAATTTCATTCCTTTAGGTTCCACGGTGTTTGTTGGCTGCAAGTTTTCCACTGCAAGAAGAGGCTCGTATCATTGACCAGGAGCGAGCTACAATGGTGAGTAGCCATAACATTTATGTTAAACACTTCCTATTTCATGTCTAACAGTACTTGATTTAACAAATAACCATAAATAAATACAGTGTGGGCACTGAAGTTAACATATGTGATTATACTGCCTAATCTGTCACGGAGTAGATTGTTGCAAAGTAATATAAGATCCAAAGTTGTAATTCAGAATAGTTTTCAAAAGAAGGCCATTAGAATTATATACAAGTCTGATTACCCTTAACATAACAACAAGCTATTGATTAAATCACAAATTCTTCAATTCAAAGATTTGGTAGATTATCAGACAAATAATGTCTAACAGTAATTGATTTAACACATCACGATAAGTAGATTGAGTGTGGGCACTCTCAAGTTAACAGATATGATTATACTGCCTAATCTGTTACAGAGTATGTTGTTGCCAAGTAATGTAGAATAGATCCAAAGTAGTAATCCAGAATAGTTTTGAAGAGGCCATTAGAATAATAAACAAATCTGATTACCTTGAACATAATAACAAGCTAAGTGTTTAATATGTCCTATGAAGTCAAAATTGGGCACCATCATGTGGTGAAATTTGGAATTGCATCACATCCAATTTTGCCTGGGAACAAACAGATTAAATAAATCTTAGTTTTGAATAAGCCACTCCTTCTCAAACAAGTAAACTCTGCCCATTTCGCGCAGTAGATGTTCTGTTAATATCTAGTATTTATACAAAGTCATAATTTAAATTGCTTTCAACCTTCATTCATCGGTTCAACCAACATTACTCGCTCTTATTACCAACTTGTATTGATTTAACTAAGCGTTTAATACTTCCTATCAGGTCTCAAGGCAAGATTTGGCAAAATACAATTTCAGCAAATCCAATTTTGCCAGGGAACAAAAATAGATTAAATAAACTAAATAAGTCTTCTTCCCATTAAATAAATCAGAAAAGTCTGTCTTGTAACCAGTCCTCTTCAAACAAGTAAAGTCTGCCCATTTTGTGCCGTAGATTTTGTGTCTATGCCTAGTATTTAAACAAAATCATAATTTAAACGACTTCTTTCCTTCATTCACTTTGGAAATTTGGAATTGCAGCAAATCGAATTTTGCCAGGGAACAAAAATAGATCAATTAAACTAAATAAGTCTTCTTCCCATTAAATAAATTAAAAAAGTCTGTCTTGTAACCAGTCCTTTTCAAACAAGTAAAGTCTGCCCATTTTGTGCCGTCGATTTTGTGTTAATGCCTAGTATTTATACAAAATCATAATTTAAAGGACTTCATTCCTTCATTCACTTTGGAAATTTGGAATTGCAGCACATCAAATTTTGCCTGGGAAGAAAAGTAGATTAAATAAATTTAATAAGTCTTACTACTTCCCATTAAATAAATTAAATACGTCTTACTTGTTCCCACTCCTTTACAAAAAAGTAGTTTAAAACGAGGTCCCTTCACTCAACCTTTAACCCTATTTATTCACCTTCTAGGCTAAGTGTTAAAGGCTAAGTGTTAAAGGCTAAGTGTTAAAGGCTAAGTGTTAGAGGCTAAGTGCCAGAGGCTAGGCGCCAGAGGCGAGTTTTTGTGGGCTGAAGTTTTAGTGGGGTTAGTGTGAATACAATCCAAAAGAATACAACAGAATACAATACAATAGAATATAATACATAGATTAAATTCAATAGCTCTTACTACTTCCCATTAAATAAATTAAATACGTCTTACTTGTTCCCAATCCTTTTCAAAAAAGTAGTTTAAAACGAGGGCCCTTCACTCAACCTTTAACCTCAACCCCGCACGTCACATTGTGTTGTATCTGTGAATGTTGGTTGTGGCCAAATGATAGTTTTCTTTCATTCGTTTAGGTTCCACGGTGTTTGTTGGCTATGTTTTCCACTGTCAGAAGGATGAAAATACAAAGTACAACGCTTGGACGTGGGCGAAGACGTCACCGGTGAGTCCTTCCTTCCTATTTATTTACCTTCTAGATGCTAGAGGCTAAGTGTTAGAGGCTAAGTGTTAGAGGCTAAGTGTTAAACACAATACGAACAACACAACGATACTGCACTGAACAACACGATACCGCACTGAGAAACACGATACCGCACTGAACAACACGATACCGCACTGAACAACACCATGCCGCACTGAACACCATGCCACACTGAACAACACCATCCCGCACTGAACAACACCATGCCGCACTAAACAACACCATGCCGCACTGAACAACACCATGCCTCACTGAACGACACCATGCCGCACTGAAAGACACCATGCCGCACTGAACGACACCATGCCGCACTGAAAGACACCATCCCGCACTGAACACCATGCCGCACTGAACAACACCATCCTGCACTGAACAACACCATCCCGCACTGAACAACACCATGCCGCACTAAACAACACCATGCCGCACTGAACAACACCATGCCTCACTGAACGACACCATGCCGCACTGAAAGACACCATGCCGCACTGAACAACATTATGCCGCACTGAACAACACCATGCCGCACTGAACAACACCATGCCGCACTGAACAACACCATGCCGCACTGAACAACATTATGCCGCACTGAACAACACCATGCCGCACTGAACAACACCATCCTGCACTGAACAACACCATTCCGCATTGAACACCATGCCGCACTGAACAACACCATCCCGCACTGAACAACACCATCCCGCACTGAACAACACCATGCCGCACTGAACAACATTATGCCGCACTGAACAACATTATGCCGCACTGAACAACACCATGCCGCACTGAACAACACCATGCCGCATTGAACAACACCATGCCGCACTGAACAACATTATAACGCACTGAACAACACCATCCCGCACTGAACAACACCATGCCGCACTAAACAACATTATGCCGCACTGAACAACATTATGCCGAAATGAACAACACCATAACGCAATGAACAACACCATGCCGCACTGAACAACACCATCCTGCACTGAACAACACCATCCCGCACTGAACAACACCATGCCGCACTGAACAACACCATGCCGCACTGAACAACACCATGCCGCAATGAACAACACCATCCCGCACTGAACAACATTATGCCGCACTGAACAACATTATGCCGCACTGAACAACATTATGCCGCACTGAACAACACCATGCCGCACTGAACAACACCATCCTGCACTGAACAACACCATCCCGCACTGAACAACATTATGCCGCACTGAACAACATTATGGCGCACTGAACAACATTATGCCGCACTGAACAACACCATGCCGCACTGAACAACACCATGCCGCACTGAACAACACCATGCCGCAATGAACAACACCATCCCGCACTGAACAACACCATGCCGCACTGAGCAACACCATGCCGCACTGAACAACACCATCCTGCACTGAACAACACCACGCCGCACTGAACAACACCATTCCGCACTGAACAACACCATGCCGCACTGAACAACATTACGCCGCACTGAACAACACGATCCTGCATTGAACAACACCATGCCGCACTGAACAACACCATCCTGCACTGAACAACACCATGCCGCACTGAACAACACCATGCCGCACTGAACAACACGATCCCGCATCGAACAACACCATCCTGCACTGAACAACACCATGCCGCACTGAACAACACCATGCCGCACTGAACAACACCATGCCGCACTGAACAACATTATGCCGCACTGAACAACATTATGCCGCACTGAACAACATTATGCCGCACTAAACAACACCATGCCGCACTGAACAACACCATGCTGCACTGAACAACACCATGCCGCACTGAACAACACGATCCCGCATTGAACAACACCATCCCGCAGTGAACAACACCATGCCGCATTGAACAACACCATGCCGCACTGAACAACACCATGCTGCACTGAACAACATTATGCTGCACTGAACAACACGATCCTGCATTGAACAACACCATGCCGCACTGAACAACACCATCCTGCACTGAACAACACCATGCCGCACTGAACAACACCATGCCGCACTGAACAACATTATGCCGCACTGAAAAACACCATGCCGCACTGAACAACACCATCCCGCACTGAACAACACCATGCCGCATTGAACAACACCATGCCGCACTGAACAACACCATGCTGTACTGAACAACATTATGCTGCACTGAACAACACGATCCTGCATTGAACAACACCATGCCGCACTGAACAACACCATCCTGCACTGAACAACACCACCCCGCACTGAACAACACGATCCCGCATTGAACAACACCATCCCGCACTGAACAACACCATGCCGCACTGAACAACACCATTCCGCACTGAACAACACCATGCCGCACTGAACAACACCATGCCGCACTGAACAACACCATGCCGCACTGAACAACACCATGCCGCACTGAACAACATTATGCCGCACTGAACAACACCATGCCGCACTGAACAACACCATCCCGCACTGAACACCACCATGCCGCATTGAACAACACCATGCCGCACTGAACAACACCATCCTGCACTGAACAACACCATCCCGCACTAAACAACACCATGCCGCACTGAACAACATTATGGCGCACTGGACAACATTATGCCGCACTGAACAACACCATGCCGCACTGAACAACACCATGCCGCACTGAACAACACCATGCCGCACTGAACAACACCATGCCGCACTGAACAACATTATGCCGCACTGAACAACACCATGCCGCACTGAACAACACCATGCCGCACTGAACAACACGATCCCGCATCGAACAACACCATCCTGCACTGAACAACACCATGCCGCACTGAACAACACCATGCCGCACTGAACAACACCATGCCGCACTGAACAACACCATGCCGCACTGAACAACACCATCCTGCACTGAACAACACCATCCCGCACTGAACAACACCATGCCGCATTGAACAACACCATGCCGCACTGAACAACACCATCCTGCACTGAACAACACCATGCCGCACTGAACAACACCATGCCGCACTGAACAACACCATGCCGCACTGAACAACATTATGTCGCACTGAACAACACCATGCCGCACTGAACAACACCATGCTGCACTGAACAACATTATGCCGCACTGAACAACACGATCCCGCATTGAACAACACCATCCCGCAGTGAACAACACCATGCCGCATTGAACAACACTATGCCGCACTGAACAACACCATGCTGCACTGAACAACATTATGCTGCACTGAACAACACGATCCTGCATTGAACAACACCATGCCGCACTGAACAACACCATCCTGCACTGAACAACACCTTTCCACACTGAACAACACCATGCCGCACTGAACAACATTATGCCGCACTGAACAACACCATGCCGCACTGAACAACACCATGCCGCACTGAACAACACCATGCCGCACTGAACAACACCATGCCGCAATGAACAACACCATCCCGCACTGAACAACACCATGCCGCATTGAACAACACCATGCCGCACTGAACAACACCATCCCGCACTGAACAACACCACCCCGCGCTGAACAACACGATCCCGCATTGAACAACACCATCCCGGACTGAACAACACCATGCCGCACTGAACAACACCATTCCGCACTGAACAACACCATGCCGCACTGAACAACACCATGCCGCACTGAACAACACCATGCCGCACTGAACAACACCATGCCGCACTGAACAACATTATGCCGCACTGAACAACACCATGCCGCACTGAACAACACCATCCCGCACTGAACAACACCATGCCGCATTGAACAACACCGTGCCGCACTGAACAACACCATCCTGCACTGAACAACACCATCCCACACTGAACAACACCATGCCGCACTGAACAACATTATGGCGCACTGAACAACATTATGCCGCACTGAACAACACCATGCCGCACTGAACAACACCATGCCGCACTGAACAACACCATGCCGCACTGAACAACATTATGCCGCACTGAACAACATTATGCCGCACTGAACAACACCATGCCGCACTGAACAACACCATGCCGCACTGAACAACACCATGCCGCACTGAACAACACGACGTCGCACTGAACAACACGACGCCGCACAGAACAACACGACGCCGCACAGAATAACACAATACCGCACAGAACAACACAATACCGCACAAACAGTTTTAGATAATATTACGTCGCAGTCATGTGACGCGGACATGACGTCAATAGGCGGAACTCACGGCAAAATTATAATCCGTGGGCGTGGCTTGCAACAGGAAGTAGGAAAGCGGCAGTTCTGGCAAACAAGACACAGCTGTTAGTAACACGATGACTAACAAGGCAAATATTTTTGTTTTCAGCTTGCAACTTGACCGTCTAGAGCGTACAAGGTAATTACAACTGTTTTTTTTTAGCCCTGAAATGCAAGGGAGTGTGGCGTTTGGGAGGAATGTCGAACTCGGCGTCTGCTTCCAGCCACAGACGCCAAATTTCGACGATTATTTCGACTGGTCAACGGTTGTAAATTATTGCGTTGACTAAAAACTTTATTTAACTCTACTCTTAACTTTGCCGTTTCAGATATGCGGGTATTACACCGCGGAAATGACGTCAATAGGCTGAACTCTCGCCAAAATTCAAATCTGTGGGCGCAATGGCCTTGAGCGAGACACCGGATACAAACACGACGATTATCAACAGAAATATCTTTATTTTCCGCTTGCAAGTGGACCGTCTAGAGCGTACACGGTAAGTACAACTCATTGTGTTTAAAAAGATTTACGTTTGTGTAGTTTGCGTTGCGTTGTATCTGTGAATGTTGGTTGAGGCTAAATGTTAATGTTTAATTTCATTCCTTTAGGTTCCACGGTGTTTGTTGGCTGTATGTTTTCCACTGCAAGAAGAGGCTCGTATCATTGACCAGCAGGAGCTACAATGGTGAGTACCCCTTTCGTCTTCCATTTATGTTAAACACTTCCTATTTCATGTCTAACAGTACTCGATTTAACAAATAACCATAAATAAATACAGTGTGGGCAGTCACGTTAACATATGTGATTATCCTGCCTAATATGTTTATCACAAATATGTCACTAATCACTAATATGTTTATTTGTTTATCACAACACCTTTGGACCTTCAGCAATCGATTATTTACCTTCATCTACATAGAGACAGAACGATGGTGTCTTAAACATCTCATTCATTTCACCAAATAACTTCACGCAGGTGGATAACGGCCGTCTCGGTCACGCTATGTTGCGTGATGCAGTTTTGAAGAACCAAATGCATTTATTCAATGAATAAGTCAAGCTAGTTCTATGTTTATGATGTTGTAAGTTACGGTACCGATTGAAGTTGAGTTCGAAGCCAGTGGAAAACAGCGCTGCGTTTGTGCTCTCCAGGTACAAATGTTGTGATCTCTGACTGACGACCGGGCGAGACTCGAGTAAGAGATGTCCAAACGAGCTCCGGCAGGGCGGGCCAAGGCGGAGCGAACGGACGCCCTTCAGGCCGCCAATGACGAGCTGAGAACCAAACTGATGGACGTCCAGTTAGAACTTCAGCAGGAGAAGAACAAGGTGAAAACCTCAACAGACAGACACTGCCTGCCTCCCTGCCTGCCTCCCTGCCTGCCTCCCTGCCTGCCTCCCTCCCTCCCAGTTTTCCCGATGTAGATTAGACATGCGTGTGCCATGACTGTGTCAGCCTACATCAACAAATGCACCGAGGACGTCAGCACCACTAAGAATATCATCACCCGGGGCAACCAACGACCCTGGATGACTGAGGAGGTACGTCAAACGCTACGAGCGCGGAACTCTGCCTTCAAGTCTGGCGACAAGGAGACACTGAGGACAGCGAGAGCCAACTTGAACCGTGCCATCAGGATAGCGAAGCGAGACCGCAGTCGAAAATTTCAGGATCGTTTCCACGACGTCAAAAACATCAGGAGTATGTGGCAAGGCATACGGGCGATTACAGACTACAACTCACCCTCCCCCCCCCCCGGTGGGTGTAGTTGATGCTGACTTTCTAAATGGTCTAAATAACTTCTTTGGGAGGTTCGAGGCACTAAACGGCACTCCAGCAGTTAAAACTGTCCCCCATCAGGAAGAGGAGGTACTCTGCCTTGACTCCGCCGATGTGTTGAAGACCCTGAGGAGAGTCAACCCCTGTAAGGCCCCTGGCCCCGACAACATTCCTGGGCGTGTGTTCAGGGAATGTGCAAGTCATCTGGCTGGGGTCATCACAGACATTTTTAACACCTCGCTGGGCCAAGCCACAGTGCCGGCGTGCTTTAAGACTGCCTCCATCATTCCGGTGCCGAAGAAACCTCAAATCACCTCATTTAATGATTACCGGCCTGTTGCACTGACTCCGGTTATGATGAAGTGCTTCGAAAGGCTGCTTAAAGGTCACATCGTTTCCAGACTCCCCCTATTATTTGACCCGTTCCAGTTTGCCGACCGGCAAAACCGCTCCACTCAGGACGCCATCTCCTCCGTTCTTCACCTGAGCCTGGCTCACCTGGAGGAGAAGAACACCCATGTGCGGAGGCTGTTCCTGGACTTCAGCTCAGCGTTTAACACCATCATCCCACAGCATCTGGTAGGAAAATTGGAACACCTGGGCTTCAACACCCCCCTTCGCAACTGGCTGCTAGACTTCCTCACCAACAGACCTCAGTCAGTCCGGGTCGGACAGAACACCTCTGATGTCATCACCCTCAGCACAGGCTCCCTTCAGGGCTGCGTCCTGAGCCCCCTGCTGTGCACCCTGATGACACACGACTGCGTCCTCAGGTTCACCACCAATCACATTGTGAAGTCAGCAGACGACACAACGGTGGTGGGGCTCATCAGAGACAACAACGACCTGGACTACAGAGAGGAGGTGGAGCAGCTGGTGGGCTGGTGCAGAGAAAACAGCCTGATCCTGAATGAGGAGAAGATGAAGGAGATCATCGTCGACTTCAGGAAAAAACAGCCTCACCACGCTCCACTGATCATCAACAGCTCAGCTGTGGAGGTGGTCAGCACCACCAAATTCCTGGGGGTCCACATCACAGAAGACCTCACCTGGACTATGAACACTACGGCACTGGTCAAGAGGGCACAGAAGCGCTTGTACTTCCTGCGGAGGATGAGGAGAGCCCACCTGCCCCCACCCATCATGAGGACGTTCTACAGGAGCACCATAGAGAGCATTCTGACAAGCTGTCTCTCTGTGTGGTGTGGAGGCTGCACCGCCTCCGATTGGAAGAACGTGAGGAGAGTGGTGAGGACAGCAGAGAGGATCATAGGGGCTCCTCTTCCCTCCATTCAGGACATTTCATCTCAGCGCTGCATGTCCCGTGCCCGTAACATCATCAATGACCCATCACACCCCCACCATGGACTGTTCTCCCTGCTGCCCTCTGGGAAGAGGTTTGCAGCATCCGCTGCAGGTCCACCAGGTTCTGCAACAGCTTTTTCCCTGCTGTCATCAGACTGTTGAACACTAGAACTGTTGAGCTCTAAACTGAACTCTGCATCACACATTCACAGAACTGTACTTTATGACACTACGGACCTCTATCTTGCACTATCTCGCACTACCAACTTTACTGAACTTGTATAAACCCTTTAAATAGAAGTTTAATACATGGTTTAGCATTCCTCTGCACACTCTTGAATACTGTTTTGCCTACTTGCACTATTGCATAATTATCACTGCTGCACTTTATACTTATTTTTAATATATATATATATATATATATAGTATATATGTATATATATATATTTTCATAGGATATGTTACTTCTATTCAACTGCAATATCACTACTTTGTTGTAAGACGTATGCAACGGAATTTCGTTTTGTATGCACCATGTGCAGACAAGATGACAATAAAGTTTGTCTAAGTCTAAGTCATGTCAGGTCAGCTGTCTGGAGAGAGAGAGAAGTCAGGACCTGCGGGCGGAGCACCACCGTGCCACCGCCGCCATGACGGAACTCAAAAGCAAACTCCATGAGGAGAAGCAGAAAGAGTTAGCCATTACCAGGGAGACATTACTGCGGCAGCATGAAATGGAGCTGATGAGAGTGATCAAAATCAAAGATGGAGAGATCCAGCGACTGAATGCCTTGGTCCTCAGCCTGAGGGACGGCTCCATGGACAAGGTGATCCGCTCTATCCGTGTCTGACTATCCGCACGCCACGTCGGGCTTCGATGCGGCCGCTACCGTATTGTGTAGCTTGTCCCCAGTAAGCGTCGCGGCGCTCCGTTGCGGTCTCAACGGCCCGGTGTGGCGCAATGTCTGCTCAGGTGAGGAGGGGGGGCGCTTTGCTGGCGGAGGTGGAGGAGACGCGGCGGTGTCGGGAGACCGAGCGGTGTCGCCTCCACCAGGAGCGCGGAAGAAGCCCTGGCAGCGGCCCAGCAGGCCTGGCAGTCCCGAGCGGCCGAGCTCCGATCGGCTCATCACCAGCATCGGGAGGAGCTGAGCCGAACCAAGAGAGACTGCGAGAGGGAGATCCGCCGACTGGTAGGACTGATCAGATGCGCGGTGCGTGGCTATGTTCCCAATTTCGTTGTATACCTGCAGTGCAATGACACCTAAGGCATTCTATTCTATTCTATTTCACAAGAAGAAAATGTCCGGTTGCTCGCTTCGCTTTTGTCACAGCAAAGGTGTTCTAGTCGATTCCAGAAAAAAATTGGCCGGTTGCTCTCTTTGTTTTTGTCACAATTCTGGCAAATGAGTTTGCCCGCCTGCCTGAGCGCTCCCCGTTTGTACATCCAGACGGATGAGATCAAGCTGAAAGACAGAGCGGTTAGTGTTTTGGATGAAGCCCTGGGGCCGGCCACGTCCACCGCCTTCAGCTGCAGACTCAGGCTGCCGAGCAGCAGATCGCTGCCCTGAGGGATTCCCAAAGGGCGGGCCTAAACTACCCTGGAAGTGGGGTCAACGCCGCTACTAGCAATCCTCTTCATTGCGTAAGCCACCTCATCACACACTTGCAGTACGCATGACTTAGTTCGTTGCTGGAGGAAGGTAGCACAAAAACAGTTTTGAACTTTGAACGAGTGCTTGTGTGTGTGTGTTGCGGGGCGTTTTCAGTCTCAGGAGGATCGGGACACGCGACGGTTTCATCTGAAAATCGCTGAGCTCAGCGCAGTCATCAGGAAACTGGAGGATCGAAACGCCCTGCTTTCCGAAGAGCGCAATGAACTGGTAATTTATTGACGGCACGCTTGAAGGTTTGCGCTACGTTTGATGCGCGCCATCCAGCGAGGCACCCATTGCGCTTGCTTATTAGTTGAGCGGCGCGGCGAGTCGGTTGCCTGGTAGATGTCTTTTATTGGGAGCCAAAGCCACGATTCCGTTCAAACCGATGCAAAAGGAATGGATACGTTCTGGCCCGCGTGTTGTGCGTCTTTCACATCCCGCACTTCATGCTTGCAGCTAAAGCGACTGAGAGAAACAGAAAGCCAGTTTCTGCCACTCCTGTACAAAAACAAACGCCTGAGCAGGAAGAATGAAGAACTCTCGCTGGTGCTGTGTCGCCTTGAAAACAAAGTGCGCTTTGTCACCCAGGAGAACGAGGAGATGGCAAGCTTGGTAAGTCGACGCGGACAACGGCGGCGTGCCAACAGAGTCCACTGCATTTGTGTTCCACAGAGAAGGCCTAGTTCGCTCAATGACCTGGACCGCGGTTGCGGCCAGCAGGACGGTGAAATGGAGTTCCTTCAAGTTGTGGAGCAGCGGCACATCATCGACGACTTGTCCAAGGTCTTCAGGCAGGCGACTCGGTGCACGTACGGCAGCGCCGCGCTCGCTCGCTGTCGCCAGGAAACCTTTTCCGTCCAAAGCTTGGCCGGCGGCCGCCATCCAAAAAATTGGCCCCTTAAATTCCGACCTTTCAAGCAGGAGCATTGTGCGCACGCGTTTGAACACGCTTTAGACTTGTTTTGCCGTTTTCAGCAGCTCAAAGCTCCCGTTTTGTCAGCGCCTTTGCCACTCGCTGTGCGCTGAAAACGACGGACTTGCCCGGCTGCTCAGCCCGTCAACCATGAGCCGCGAGCGCGACGTCATTGTCCGTAGGCAGCTAGTGGCAAAATGCACCCTGTTAGAGTTGCGCTCGCTCCAACTTATTTTGCAAGAACCACACGGGAGACAAGTAAGTTCTTTTGGACACCTGCAGGTGGAGAGTCCATCCGTTGTACGAATGAAGTCTGACTCTCGGCTCCTGCACGAGCATTTTAATTAAGAGAAACAGGGTGGGTGTAAGAGTGGATTGAATAGAGGAAGCCCTTGACCTCTAGTCAAAACATAGCAAGGGGTGTTTTACGACTTTGTGTAGGAAGGGATAAGCGATAGGGATAAATAAGGGATAAATAATATTATTTATTACAGGTCGCAGTCAAAGTCAAAGCAACACAATGATACGATAAAGATAATCTGGAAAACCCTGACACACCCTGTAGTTGTCACTTTTGGAAAAGACGAGCGTCCCTCCAATCATCGCCGGTGACGTGTTTTTCAGGCTCTGGAGACAGGAGCTCATGTCAGAAATGTCATTGTGAGTCGCGTTTGTTTCTGCGCCGGAGCCGTTCGTTCCCTTTGCATCCAAAGAATCTCAAAGGCGGATTATTTGTGTCGACAGGAGAGAGATTTGCTGCTACGATACCGACGTCGAGAATCTCTGAGGAGGAACAAAGCGTGAGGTCCTGCAAGGTGAGTCTGTTTGTTTGCGGCTGCTTGGTGTTGCGCAAGATGAAATGGCCTTTTTCTCGCTATCGTTCCTCTCGTCGATTCATCGTGAGGTGTCGCTTCAGTTTGTTCAGAGAGATGTTTGCTTCCGCGCCCGCAGGTCATCGAAACATTTTACGGCTACGACGAAGACGTGTTGGTGGACTCGGACGGATCGTCCTTGTCTTTTCACACCGACAGAACCCCCGACACGGAACCCGAAGAGGTAGCCCGCCATTTCTGCCAGCGTATTGGCACCAAACATTCCTCTTCAGCCTGGAATCGGACTCGTCTTTGCGTCGCGGGTGCTTTGTCGCCGGTCTGACTGATTCTGGTACTAGTGCTGTGTTGCATTGGTGTGTGCATGAAGAGGCGGAGCTTCGCTACCGCCAGCTGACGCAAGAATATCAAGCGCTGCAACGAGCCTACGCTCTGCTAGCCCAGACCAGCGAAAGGGGACTACGACGCCGAGAAGGAGATCAAGGTGGCGCCCCTTCCCGCAACCCCCGGCCGGGTCGCAGCCTCCCCGTTCTCACCCAGCCTCGGGTGTTCTCTGGTCTGAAAGGAGGAGGAGGGAGGCTCCTGATGGTAGAAATGGGTCACTATCAAAGCAGAGTAGCAGATCTGGAGTCAGCGCTGAAGCAACAAGGACAGGTAAGCTCATCAATGAGCACACCTTTTTCTCAGACAAAATAGCTACATTCTTCAGTCACTCATCCGTCTGGCATTACTGGACCAACCCCCCCCCCCCCCCCCCCCCCCGAACGTGGCTGGGAAAATGCGGAGAAAAGCAAATGTCATTTTCCAGTCAACCAAAGAATTTGTGGATGAAAATGACACAACATTCCAAAGCTGTCCACGCGTTTGTCTCTTCTAGAATGTCAAGTGGGTGGAGGAGAAGCAGCTGCTGCGTCAGAGCAATCAGCAGTTGGCCGAAAAGGTGACGGAAAGAAAGGCGCTGGGCGGAGTCGCTTGGCGTCACACCTGTCGGGAAGCCCCGCAGATGAGGTCTGACTGTCTTTTCAGGTCAGGCGGATGGAGGCGGAAGAAGCGCGTCTGAAAGAGCACATCCAGGATATCCGAGACCAAAACGAACTGCTTGAGTTCCGCATCCTGGAGCTGGAGGTGGGAAGACTCGCACAAGCGTGTTGAGGCCAGAGATGTGACGGACGGACGGACGGACGGACGGACGGATGCATGCCTCTGCCTTTCAGGAGAGGGAGTGGCGCTCCCCCGTCTTGAAGTTTCTGCAAGTCCGTTTCCCAGACGGCCTCAGCCCTTTGCAGATCTACTGCGAGGCCGAGGGCGTGAGCGTACGTAAGGCGTCCCTCGCAACCCTAACCTTAACCCGAGGTCCCAGAACACCTTACATTGCTCCTTGCGCCTTTCCCCCGGACATCGTCATCAGTGATCTGATGAAGAAGCTGGACATCCTGGGCTATAACGCCGTAAGTGTATGTCGAACTCCTTATGTTCGCACTCCACGAGACTCGGCGGCTCAAATGTGACTTTTGGAAGGCTTTGCGCTGAAAGAAGCTTGTTGACGCTGTGCCTTTGGGCTCTTGCAGAATCTCACCAACGAGGAGCAGGTGGTCGTGATTCACGCCAGGACCCTTCTCACCCTAGCCGAGAAGGTAACGCGCACGTCCACGCACGCTCTCGCATTCTGCTTATGTGACAGCAGCCTTTCCTCAGTGGTTAGAATACATCAAAGTGACCAAGTCAGCACTTCAACAGAAGATGTTGGACATTGAAAGTGAGAAGGTAGACAGACACGCGACATCAGCCAAGGGGAACTCCGGCAATGTGCCCCAACAATTCTGACCTTGAGCTGTGCTAGGATATGTTCTGCAAGCAGAAGGGCTACCTGGATGAAGAGTTGGACTTCAGGAAGTGTTCCATGGACCAGGCTCATAAGGTAAGCCGCCCTCAAATCTCCCGCCGGACCACTGATGGACGAGGATTGCGGCCCAGAGGATCCTGGAGCTGGAGGCCATGTTGTACGAGGCGCTACCGCAGCGGGACTGCCCCGCCACGGACGGCGAAAAAGCCAGCCACGCTGGCGTGAATGACGTGCTGACGGCGGATCAGAGAGAAGAGCTTAGGAGCGCCGTGGACCAATGGAAGCGAGCCCTGATGTGCGAGTTGAGGGAGCGCGACGCTTGCATCCTCCAAGAGAGAATGGATCTGCTGCACAGCGCGCAACAGGTAAGGGCCCAAAGCCAGCCCGGCACTTACTTGCACGCTTACTGGCTTTTGAATGCCACTTTCCATTTGTCCGTCCTAGAGGAACAAAGAGCTGAAAGAATTCATCGAAGCTCAGAAGAGACAAATCAAACAATTGGAGGAGAAGTTTCTGTTTCTCTTTCTATTCTTCTCCTTGGCCTTCATTCTGTGGCCCTAACACCAGCTGGTGAGTGAGCTCCAGCGGCACCGCACTCGACACCTCCGATACACTGCCAGCCGGTCTCAGACGTTGGCAGACGCTCCGATGCCAACGTATACCCCCCGCCACGGTGACAGAGGCACCGCGTCACACCGGCGCTCATCCAATCAGAAGGCAGGAAAAGCAAATTCACATGCAGGGCACTTTTGAACCAGAAGAGAGCGCCACAAAAAACGGTTGTTGCCCCAAACGCGCACTAAAAAGGGTCAGAATAACAAGAGTCCCACTGGCCAGCCGGGGCCACCCGTCCAGCTGTTTCTTCAGGGGGGAAAAAAATTGGAGTCACCGGTGAGTACATTTTGCATTTAGCTCTGCTTTTCTGCTTCTGTCTTCAAGTGTGTGGCATCCTGCGATCAAAGAGTCAGCCAACCCCAAAGCGGTTGACCTCAACGTCCCACCACCATGCCTACCAGAGCAGGTGACGTGATGCTTTGGACATCCTTCCGTCTCAGATGCCCAAAAGTACTCTTTGCCACATCTGCGGCAATACGGTGTCTTTTCAAAGGTGCAAATAAATCCAGCGTGGGCGGAACACGCACGTCTTCGGTTTTTCCCGCTTTGTTTGTGTGACAGCTGTTGTGAAAATTTTATACAAATAAAGTTGTATAGTACAGGTTTGGCCAAGCCGCAACTCCCGAACCGCATGCGGCTCTTTTATGTTCATATCAACATTTGTGTGTGTGTGTGTGTGTGTGGGGGGGGGGGGGGGGTTGTGCGTGTTGGCTTCACTTGAGTTCAATTTGGTATTTTGGTCAAAAGCGCATGTGGTGAAATTCCACAAAGTAGGATGGGCAAACACATTTCTTTAAACTATGAGTGTCAATTGGGCTCTCGAAATGGCAGGGAAAAGATGCACAGCAAAACGAAAATACGTAGATGAACACAGGACGTTTTAATCAGAGTGGGAAAGTTTCTATTTTTTGTTGAACGTGATGGCAAACCATTCTGCCTGATATGTCAGACCTCAGCGCATTTCAAAGATTCAAATCTTCAGCGCCATGCACTTCAGCTCACTCCATGCTAACATTGATCAGGCGTCGAACCCGCATCATCATGCTTAAGAGGTGGCCATGCTAACCAGTGCGCCATTATGTCAACGCATAATAACTAAGTCTACTGGTCAAAACAGCGGTTACTATATGACGTCGCTACGTCGTGGTCACGTGACGCAGACAAGACGTCAATGGACGTGGGCAGAGTTAACTTGTTTAAAAGGGAGTAGGCAGAAGAAATATTTAATTTATTTAAATCTATTTTGAGTGCACACCATTATGCCAATGCATAACAACTGTAAATCTACTAAACAAAACAGCGGTTGCTATATGACATCTGCCACGTCGTGGTCACGTGACATACGTGACGTCGATGGGCGTAACTTTCGCCGGAATTCAAATCCGCGGGGAGAGTTAACTTGTTTAAAAGAGAGTGGGCAGAAGAATTATTTAATTTATTTAAATCTATTTGGTGTGTGCGCCATTATGTCAATGCATAACAACTGTAAGTCTACTAAACAAAACAGCGGTTGCTATTTGACGTCTGCCACGTCGTGGTCACGTGACGCGGACGTGACGTCGACGCCTACTTTACATCCCACCGATCACAGGACTCCTCGGCTGCATAACCGTGCCCCCTTCCCAACCAATCGGATTTGCTATACGCGAAAACGACGCCAATGGAAAGAGCTTCCGCCCAAATTTAAATCCGTGGGCGTGGCTCGCAGCAGGAAGTAGGAAAATGGCGGCGATGTTGACAAAGACACAGCGGATGGTAACATACGACTAACAAGAGAAATATTTTTATTTTCTGCTTGCAACTGGACCGTCCAGAGCGTACACGGTAAGTACAACTCATCGTTTTTAAAAAGAAGTACTTTTGTTGCCCTGAAAAGCGAGTGAGCGTGGCGTTTGTGGGGGACGTCGAATTTCGACGATTCTTTCTGGTCAACGGTTGTAAATGATTGTGTTGATTAAAAAAGAAAACTTGATGTAACTCTACTTTTAACTGCCGTTTCAGATAGATTTGGAATTGCATCACATCCAATTTTGCCTAGAGCGTACACGGTAAGTAACACTCGTTGTGTTTAAGGAGATTTACGTTTGTAATAGCAGAAGTGTAGCCGCGTTGCGTTGTACGTGTGAATGTTGGTCCGGGCGAAATGTTAATGTTTAATTTCATTCCTTTAGGTTCCACGGTGTTTGTTGGCTGCAAGTTTTCCACTGCAAGAAGAGGCTCATATCATTGACCAGGAGCGAGCTACAATGGTGAGTAGCCATAACATTTATGTTAAACACTTCCTATTTCATGTCTAACAGTACTTGATTTAACAAATAACCATAAATAAATACAGTGTGGGCACTGAAGTTAACATATGTGATTATACTGCCTAATCTGTCACCGAGTAGATTGTTGCAAAGTAATATAAGATCCAAAGTTGTAATTCAGAATAGTTTTCAAAAGAAGGCCATTAGAATTATATACAAGTCTGATTACCCTGAACAAGCTATTAATTAAATCACAAATTCTTCAATTCAAAGATTTGGTAGATTATCAGACAAATAATGTCTAACAGTAATTGATTTAACACATCACGATAAGTAGATTGAGTGTGGGCACTCTCAAGTTAACATATGTGATTATACTGCCTAATCTGTTACAGAGTATGTTGTTGCCAAGTAATGTAGAATAGATCCAAAGTAGTAATCCAGAATAGTTTTGAAGAGGCCATTAGAATGATAAACAAATCTGATTACCTTGAACATAATAACAAGCTAAGTGTTTAATATGTCCTATGAAGTCAAAATTGGGCACCATCATGTGGTGAAATTTGGAATTGCATCACATCCAATTTTGCCTGGGAACAAACAGATTACATAAATCTTAGTTTTGAATAAGCCACTCCTTCTCAAACAAGTAAACTCTGCCCATTTTGCGCAGTAGATGTTCTGTTAATATCTAGTATTTATACAAAGTCATAATTTAAATTGCTTTCAAGCTTCATTCATCGGTTCAACCAACATTACTCGCTCTTCTTACCAACTTGTATTGATTTAACTAAGCGTTTAATACTTCCTATCAGGTCTCAAATCGAGATTTGGCAAAATACAATTTCAGCAAATCCAATTTTGCCAGGGAACAAAAATAGATTAAATAAACTAAATAAGTCCTCTTCCCATTAAATAAATCAGAAAAGTCTGTCTTGTAACCAGTCCTCTTCAAACAAGTAAAGTCTGCCCATTTTGTGCCGTAGATTTTGTGTCTATGCCTAGTATTTAAACAAAATCATAATTTAAACGACTTCTTTCCTTCATTCACTTTGGAAATTTGGAATTGCAGCAAATCGAATTTTGGCAGGGAACAAAAATAGATCAATTAAACTAAATAAGTCTTCTTCCCATTAAATAAATTAAAAAAGTCTGTCTTGTAACCAGTCCTTTTCAAACAAGTAAAGTCTGCCCATTTTGTGCCGTCGATTTTGTGTTAATGCCTAGTATTTATACAAAATCATAATTTAAAGGACTTCATTCCTTCATTCACTTTGGAAATTTGGAATTGCAGCACATCAAATTTTGCCTGGGAAGAAAAGTAGATTAAATAAATTTAATAAGTCTTACTACTTCCCATTAAATAAATTAAATACGTCTTACTTGTTCCCACTCCTTTTCAAAACAGTAGTTTAAAACGAGGGCCCTTCACTCAATCTTTAACCTCAACCCCGCACGTTGTGTTGTATCTGTGAATGTTGGTTGTGGCCAAATGATAGTTTTCTTTCATTCGTTTAGGTTCCAAGAAAACTTGATGTAACTCTACTTTTAACTGCCGTTTCAGATAAGCGGGTATTACGTCGCAGTCAAATGCCGCGGATATGACGTAATTGCCCGAACCTCCGCCAAAATTCAAATCTGTTGGCGCGATGGCCGTGAGCCACTGAGCAGCGACGATTATCAACAGAAATATCTTTATTTTCTGCTTGCAACTGGACCGTCTAGAGCGTACACGGTAAGTAACACTCATTGTGTTTAAGGAGATTTACGTTTGTAATAGCAGAAGTGTAGCCGCGTTGCGTTGTACGTGTGAAAATTGGTCGAGGCGAAATGTTAATGTTTAATTTCATTCCTTTAGGTTCCACGGTGTTTGTTGGCTGCAAGTTTTCCACTGCAAGAAGAGGCTCGTATCATTGACCAGGAGCGAGCTACAATGGTGAGTAGCCATAACATTTATGTTAAACACTTCCTATTTCATGTCTAACAGTACTTGATTTAACAAATAACCATAAATAAATACAGTGTGGGCACTGAAGTTAACATATGTGATTATACTGCCTAATCTGTCACGGAGTAGATTGTTGCAAAGTAATATAAGATCCAAAGTTGTAATTCAGAATAGTTTTCAAAAGAAGGCCATTAGAATTATATATAAGTCTGATTACCCTGAACAAGCTATTAATTAAATCACAAATTCTTCAATTCAAAGATTTGGTAGATTATCAGACAAATAATGTCTAACAGTAATTGATTTAACACATCACGATAAGTAGATTGAGTGTGGGCACTCTCAAGTTAACATATGTGATTATACTGCCTAATCTGTTACAGAGTATGTTGTTGCCAAGTAATGTAGAATAGATCCAAAGTAGTAATCCAGAATAGTTTTGAAGAGGCCATTAGAATGATAAACAAATCTGATTACCTTGAACATAATAACAAGCTAAGTGTTTAATATGTCCTATGAAGTCAAAATTGGGCACCATCATGTGGTGAAATTTGGAATTGCATCACATCCAATTTTGCCTGGGAACAAACAGATTACATAAATCTTAGTTTTGAATAAGCCACTCCTTCTCAAACAAGTAAACTCTGCCCATTTTGCGCAGTAAATGTTCTGTTAATATCTAGTATTTATACAAAGTCATAATTTAAATTGCTTTCAACCTTCATTCATCGGTTCAACCAACATTACTCGCTCTTATTACCAACTTGTATTGATTTAACTAAGCGTTTAATACTTCCTATCAGGTCTCAAATCGAGATTTGGCAAAATACAATTTCAGCAAATCCAATTTTGCCAGGGAACAAAAATAGATTAAATAAACTAAATAAGTCCTCTTCCCATTAAATAAATCAGAAAAGTCTGTCTTGTAACCAGTCCTCTTCAAACAAGTAAAGTCTGCCCATTTTGTGCCGTAGATTTTGTGTCTATGCCTAGTATTTAAACAAAATCATAATTTAAACGACTTCTTTCCTTCATTCACTTTGGAAATTTGGAATTGCAGCAAATCGAATTTTGGCAGGGAACAAAAATAGATCAATTAAACTAAATAAGTCTTCTTCCCATTAAATAAATTAAAAAAGTCTGTCTTGTAACCAGTCCTTTTCAAACAAGTAAAGTCTGCCCATTTTGTGCCGTCGATTTTGTGTTAATGCCTAGTATTTATACAAAATCATAATTTAAAGGACTTCATTCCTTCATTCACTTTGGAAATTTGGAATTGCAGCACATCAAATTTTGCCTGGGAAGAAAAGTAGATTAAATAAATTTAATAAGTCTTACTACTTCCCATTAAATAAATTAAATACGTCTTACTTGTTCCCACTCCTTTTCAAAACAGTAGTTTAAAACGAGGGCCCTTCACTCAATCTTTAACCCCAACCCCGCACGTTGTGTTGTATCTGTGAATGTTGGTTGTGGCCAAATGATAGTTTTCTTTCATTCGTTTAGGTTCCAAGAAAACTTGATGTAACTCTACTTTTAACTGCCGTTTCAGATAAGCGGGTATTACGTCGCAGTCATGTGCCGTGGATATGACGTAATTGCCCGAACCTCCGCCAAAATTCAAATCTGTTGGCGCGATGGCCGTGAGCCACTGAGCAGCGACGATTATCAACAGAAATATCTTTATTTTCTGCTTGCAACTGGACCGTCTAGAGCGTACACGGTAAGTAACACTCATTGTGTTTAAGGAGATTTACGTTTGTAATAGCAGAAGTGTAGCCGCGTTGCGTTGTTCGTGTGAAAATTGGTCGAGGCGAAATGTTAATGTTTAATTTCATTCCTTTAGGTTCCACGGTGTTTGTTGGCTGCAAGTTTTCCACTGCAAGAAGAGGCTCGTATCATTGACCAGGAGCGAGCTACAATGGTGAGTAGCCATAACATTTATGTTAAACACTTCCTATTTCATGTCTAACAGTACTTGATTTAACAAATAACCATAAATAAATACAGTGTGGGCACTGAAGTTAACATATGTGATTATACTGCCTAATCTGTCACGGAGTAGATTGTTGCAAAGTAATATAAGATCCAAAGTTGTAATTCAGAATAGTTTTCAAAAGAAGGCCATTAGAATTATATACAAGTCTGATTACCCTTAACATAACAACAAGCTATTGATTAAATCACAAATTCTTCAATTCAAAGATTTGGTAGATTATCAGACAAATAATGTCTAACAGTAATTGATTTAACACATCACGATAAGTAGATTGAGTGTGGGCACTCTCAAGTTAACAGATATGATTATACTGCCTAATCTGTTACAGAGTATGTTGTTGCCAAGTAATGTAGAATAGATCCAAAGTAGTAATCCAGAATAGTTTTGAAGAGGCCATTAGAATAATAAACAAATCTGATTACCTTGAACATAATAACAAGCTAAGTGTTTAATATGTCCTATGAAGTCAAAATTGGGCACCATCATGTGGTGAAATTTGGAATTGCATCACATCCAATTTTGCCTGGGAACAAACAGATTAAATAAATCTTAGTTTTGAATAAGCCACTCCTTCTCAAACAAGTAAACTCTGCCCATTTCGCGCAGTAGATGTTCTGTTAATATCTAGTATTTATACAAAGTCATAATTTAAATTGCTTTCAACCTTCATTCATCGGTTCAACCAACATTACTCGCTCTTATTACCAACTTGTATTGATTTAACTAAGCGTTTAATACTTCCTATCAGGTCTCAAGGCAAGATTTGGCAAAATACAATTTCAGCAAATCCAATTTTGCCAGGGAACAAAAATAGATTAAATAAACTAAATAAGTCTTCTTCCCATTAAATAAATCAGAAAAGTCTGTCTTGTAACCAGTCCTCTTCAAACAAGTAAAGTCTGCCCATTTTGTGCCGTAGATTTTGTGTCTATGCCTAGTATTTAAACAAAATCATAATTTAAACGACTTCTTTCCTTCATTCACTTTGGAAATTTGGAATTGCAGCAAATCGAATTTTGCCAGGGAACAAAAATAGATCAATTAAACTAAATAAGTCTTCTTCCCATTAAATAAATTAAAAAAGTCTGTCTTGTAACCAGTCCTTTTCAAACAAGTAAAGTCTGCCCATTTTGTGCCGTCGATTTTGTGTTAATGCCTAGTATTTATACAAAATCATAATTTAAAGGACTTCATTCCTTCATTCACTTTGGAAATTTGGAATTGCAGCACATCAAATTTTGCCTGGGAAGAAAAGTAGATTAAATAAATTTAATAAGTCTTACTACTTCCCATTAAATAAATTAAATACGTCTTACTTGTTCCCACTCCTTTACAAAAAAGTAGTTTAAAACGAGGTCCCTTCACTCAACCTTTAACCCTATTTATTCACCTTCTAGGCTAAGTGTTAAAGGCTAAGTGTTAAAGGCTAAGTGTTAAAGGCTAAGTGTTAGAGGCTAAGTGCCAGAGGCTAGGCGCCAGAGGCGAGTTTTTGTGGGCTGAAGTTTTAGTGGGGTTAGTGTGAATACAATCCAAAAGAATACAACAGAATACAATACAATAGAATATAATACATAGATTAAATTCAATAGCTCTTACTACTTCCCATTAAATAAATTAAATACGTCTTACTTGTTCCCAATCCTTTTCAAAAAAGTAGTTTAAAACGAGGGCCCTTCACTCAACCTTTAACCTCAACCCCGCACGTCACATTGTGTTGTATCTGTGAATGTTGGTTGTGGCCAAATGATAGTTTTCTTTCATTCGTTTAGGTTCCACGGTGTTTGTTGGCTATGTTTTCCACTGTCAGAAGGATGAAAATACAAAGTACAACGCTTGGACGTGGGCGAAGACGTCACCGGTGAGTCCTTCCTTCCTATTTATTTACCTTCTAGATGCTAGAGGCTAAGTGTTAGAGGCTAAGTGTTAGAGGCTAAGTGTTAAACACAATACGAACAACACAACGATACTGCACTGAACAACACGATACCGCACTGAGAAACACGATACCGCACTGAACAACACGATACCGCACTGAACAACACCATGCCGCACTGAACACCATGCCACACTGAACAACACCATCCCGCACTGAACAACACCATGCCGCACTAAACAACACCATGCCGCACTGAACAACACCATGCCTCACTGAACGACACCATGCCGCACTGAAAGACACCATGCCGCACTGAACGACACCATGCCGCACTGAAAGACACCATCCCGCACTGAACACCATGCCGCACTGAACAACACCATCCTGCACTGAACAACACCATCCCGCACTGAACAACACCATGCCGCACTGAACAACATTATGCCGCACTGAACATTATGCCGCACTGAACAACACCATGCCGCACTGAACAACACCATGCCGCACTGAACAACATTATGCCGCACTGAACAACACCATGCCGCACTGAACAACACCATGCCGCACTGAACAACACCATGCCGCACTGAACAACATTATGCCGCACTGAACAACACCATGCCGCACTGAACAACACCATCCTGCACTGAACAACACCATTCCGCATTGAACACCATGCCGCACTGAACAACACCATCCCGCACTGAACAACACCATCCCGCACTGAACAACACCATGCCGCACTGAACAACATTATGCCGCACTGAACAACATTATGCCGCACTGAACAACACCATGCCGCACTGAACAACACCATGCCGCACTGAACAACACCATGCCGCACTGAACAACATTATGCCGCACTGAACAACACCATGCCGCACTGAACAACACCATGCCGCACTGAACACGATCCCGCATCGAACAACACCATGCCGCACTGAACAACACCATGCCGCACTGAACAACATTATGCCGCACTGAACAACACCATGCCGCACTGAACAACACCATCCCGCACTGAACACCACCATGCCGCATTGAACAACACCATGCCGCACTGAACAACACCATCCTGCACTGAACAACACCATCCCGCACTAAACAACACCATGCCGCACTGAACAACATTATGGCGCACTGGACAACATTATGCCGCACTGAACAACACCATGCCGCACTGAACAACACCATGCCGCACTGAACAACACCATGCCGCACTGAACAACACCATGCCGCACTGAACAACATTATGCCGCACTGAACAACACCATGCCGCACTGAACAACACCATGCCGCACTGAACAACACGATCCCGCATCGAACAACACCATCCTGCACTGAACAACACCATGCCGCACTGAACAACACCATGCCGCACTGAACAACACCATTCCGCACTGAACAACACCATGCCGCACTGAACAACACCATCCTGCACTGAACAACACCATCCCGCACTGAACAACACCATGCCGCATTGAACAACACCATGCCGCACTGAACAACACCATCCTGCACTGAACAACACCATGCCGCACTGAACAACACCATGCCGCACTGAACAACACCATGCCGCACTGAACAACATTATGTCGCACTGAACAACACCATGCCGCACTGAACAACACCATGCTGCACTGAACAACATTATGCCGCACTGAACAACACGATCCCGCATTGAACAACACCATCCCGCAGTGAACAACACCATGCCGCATTGAACAACACCATGCCGCACTGAACAACACCATGCTGCACTGAACAACATTATGCTGCACTGAACAACACGATCCTGCATTGAACAACACCATGCCGCACTGAACAACACCATCCTGCACTGAACAACACCTTTCCACACTGAACAACACCATGCCGCACTGAACAACATTATGCCGCACTGAACAACACCATGCCGCACTGAACAACACCATGCCGCACTGAACAACACCATGCCGCACTGAACAACACCATGCCGCAATGAACAACACCATCCCGCACTGAACAACACCATGCCGCATTGAACAACACCATGCCGCACTGAACAACACCATCCCGCACTGAACAACACCACCCCGCACTGAACAACACGATCCCGCATTGAACAACACCATCCCGGACTGAACAACACCATGCCGCACTGAACAACACCATTCCGCACTGAACAACACCATGCCGCACTGAACAACACCATGCCGCACTGAACAACACCATGCCGCACTGAACAACACCATGCCGCACTGAACAACATTATGCCGCACTGAACAACACCATGCCGCACTGAACAACACCATCCCGCACTGAACAACACCATGCCGCATTGAACAACACCGTGCCGCACTGAACAACACCATCCTGCACTGAACAACACCATCCCGCACTGAACAACACCATGCCGCACTGAACAACATTATGGCGCACTGAACAACATTATGCCGCACTGAACAACACCATGCCGCACTGAACAACACCATGCCGCACTGAACAACACCATGCCGCACTGAACAACATTATGCCGCACTGAACAACATTATGCCGCACTGAACAACACCATGCCGCACTGAACAACACCATGCCGCACTGAACAACACCATGCCGCACTGAACAACACGACGTCGCACTGAACAACACGACGCCGCACAGAACAACACGACGCCGCACAGAATAACACAATACCGCACAGAACAACACAATACCGCACAAACAGTTTTAGATAATATTACGTCGCAGTCATGTGACGCGGACATGACGTCAATAGGCGGAACTCACGGCAAAATTATAATCCGTGGGCGTGGCTTGCAACAGGAAGTAGGAAAGCGGCAGTTCTGGCAAACAAGACACAGCTGTTAGTAACACGATGACTAACAAGGCAAATATTTTTGTTTTCAGCTTGCAACTTGACCGTCTAGAGCGTACAAGGTAATTACAACTGTTTTTTTTTAGCCCTGAAAAGCAAGGGAGTGTGGCGTTTGGGAGGAATGTCGAACTCGGCGTCTGCTTCCAGCCACAGACGCCAAATTTCGACGATTATTTCGACTGGTCAACGGTTGTAAATTATTGCGTTGACTAAAAACTTTATTTAACTCTACTCTTAACTTTGCCGTTTCAGATATGCGGGTATTACACCGCGGAAATGACGTCAATAGGCTGAACTCTCGCCAAAATTCAAATCTGTGGGCGCAATGGCCTTGAGCGAGACACCGGATACAAACACGACGATTATCAACAGAAATATCTTTATTTTCCGCTTGCAAGTGGACCGTCTAGAGCGTACACGGTAAGTACAACTCATTGTGTTTAAAAAGATTTACGTTTGTGTAGTTTGCGTTGCGTTGTATCTGTGAATGTTGGTTGAGGCTAAATGTTAATGTTTAATTTCATTCCTTTAGGTTCCACGGTGTTTGTTGGCTGTATGTTTTCCACTGCAAGAAGAGGCTCGTATCATTGACCAGCAGGAGCTACAATGGTGAGTACCCCTTTCGTCTTCCATTTATGTTAAACACTTCCTATTTCATGTCTAACAGTACTCGATTTAACAAATAACCATAAATAAATACAGTGTGGGCAGTCACGTTAACATATGTGATTATCCTGCCTAATATGTTTATCACAAATATGTCACTAATCACTAATATGTTTATTTGTTTATCACAACACCTTTGGACCTTCAGCAATCGATTATTTACCTTCATCTACATAGAGACAGAACGATGGTGTCTTAAACATCTCATTCATTTCACCAAATAACTTCACGCAGGTGGATAACGGCCGTCTCGGTCACGCTATGTTGCGTGATGCAGTTTTGAAGAACCAAATGCATTTATTCAATGAATAAGTCAAGCTAGTTCTATGTTTATGATGTTGTAAGTTACGGTACCGATTGAAGTTGAGTTCGAAGCCAGTGGAAAACAGCGCTGCGTTTGTGCTCTCCAGGTACAAATGTTGTGATCTCTGACTGACGACCGGGCGAGACTCGAGTAAGAGATGTCCAAACGAGCTCCGGCAGGGCGGGCCAAGGCGGAGCGAACGGACGCCCTTCAGGCCGCCAATGACGAGCTGAGAACCAAACTGATGGACGTCCAGTTAGAACTTCAGCAGGAGAAGAACAAGGTGAAAACCTCAACAGACAGACACTGCCTGCCTCCCTGCCTGCCTCCCTGCCTGCCTCCCTGCCTGCCTCCCTCCCTCCCAGTTTTCCCGATGTAGATTAGACATGCGTGTGCCATGACTGTGTCAGCCTACATCAACAAATGCACCGAGGACGTCAGCACCACTAAGAATATCATCACCCGGGGCAACCAACGACCCTGGATGACTGAGGAGGTACGTCAAACGCTACGAGCGCGGAACTCTGCCTTCAAGTCTGGCGACAAGGAGACACTGAGGACAGCGAGAGCCAACTTGAACCGTGCCATCAGGATAGCGAAGCGAGACCGCAGTCGAAAATTTCAGGATCGTTTCCACGACGTCAAAAACATCAGGAGTATGTGGCAAGGCATACGGGCGATTACAGACTACAACTCACCCTCCCCCCCCCCCGGTGGGTGTAGTTGATGCTGACTTTCTAAATGGTCTAAATAACTTCTTTGGGAGGTTCGAGGCACTAAACGGCACTCCAGCAGTTAAAACTGTCCCCCATCAGGAAGAGGAGGTACTCTGCCTTGACTCCGCCGATGTGTTGAAGACCCTGAGGAGAGTCAACCCCTGTAAGGCCCCTGGCCCCGACAACATTCCTGGGCGTGTGTTCAGGGAATGTGCAAGTCATCTGGCTGGGGTCATCACAGACATTTTTAACACCTCGCTGGGCCAAGCCACAGTGCCGGCGTGCTTTAAGACTGCCTCCATCATTCCGGTGCCGAAGAAACCTCAAATCACCTCATTTAATGATTACCGGCCTGTTGCACTGACTCCGGTTATGATGAAGTGCTTCGAAAGGCTGCTTAAAGGTCACATCGTTTCCAGACTCCCCCTATTATTTGACCCGTTCCAGTTTGCCGACCGGCAAAACCGCTCCACTCAGGACGCCATCTCCTCCGTTCTTCACCTGAGCCTGGCTCACCTGGAGGAGAAGAACACCCATGTGCGGAGGCTGTTCCTGGACTTCAGCTCAGCGTTTAACACCATCATCCCACAGCATCTGGTAGGAAAATTGGAACACCTGGGCTTCAACACCCCCCTTCGCAACTGGCTGCTAGACTTCCTCACCAACAGACCTCAGTCAGTCCGGGTCGGACAGAACACCTCTGATGTCATCACCCTCAGCACAGGCTCCCTTCAGGGCTGCGTCCTGAGCCCCCTGCTGTGCACCCTGATGACACACGACTGCGTCCTCAGGTTCACCACCAATCACATCGTGAAGTCAGCAGACGACACAACGGTGGTGGGGCTCATCAGAGACAACAACGACCTGGACTACAGAGAGGAGGTGGAGCAGCTGGTGGGCTGGTGCAGAGAAAACAGCCTGATCCTGAATGAGGAGAAGATGAAGGAGATCATCGTCGACTTCAGGAAAAAACAGCCTCACCACGCTCCACTGATCATCAACAGCTCAGCTGTGGAGGTGGTCAGCACCACCAAATTCCTGGGGGTCCACATCACAGAAGACCTCACCTGGACTATGAACACTACGGCACTGGTCAAGAGGGCACAGAAGCGCTTGTACTTCCTGCGGAGGATGAGGAGAGCCCACCTGCCCCCACCCATCATGAGGACGTTCTACAGGAGCACCATAGAGAGCATTCTGACAAGCTGTCTCTCTGTGTGGTGTGGAGGCTGCACCGCCTCCGATTGGAAGAACGTGAGGAGAGTGGTGAGGACAGCAGAGAGGATCATAGGGGCTCCTCTTCCCTCCATTCAGGACATTTCATCTCAGCGCTGCATGTCCCGTGCCCGTAACATCATCAATGACCCATCACACCCCCACCATGGACTGTTCTCCCTGCTGCCCTCTGGGAAGAGGTTTGCAGCATCCGCTGCAGGTCCACCAGGTTCTGCAACAGCTTTTTCCCTGCTGTCATCAGACTGTTGAACACTAGAACTGTTGAGCTCTAAACTGAACTCTGCATCACACATTCACAGAACTGTACTTTATGACACTACGGACCTCTATCTTGCACTATCTCGCACTACCAACTTTACTGAACTTGTATAAACCCTTTAAATAGAAGTTTAATACATGGTTTAGCATTCCTCTGCACACTCTTGAATACTGTTTTGCCTACTTGCACTATTGCATAATTATCACTGCTGCACTTTATACTTATTTTTAATATATATATATATATATATATATAGTATATATGTATATATATATATTTTCATAGGATATGTTACTTCTATTCAACTGCAATATCACTACTTTGTTGTAAGACGTATGCAACGGAATTTCGTTTTGTATGCACCATGTGCAGACAAGATGACAATAAAGTTTGTCTAAGTCTAAGTCATGTCAGGTCAGCTGTCTGGAGAGAGAGAGAAGTCAGGACCTGCGGGCGGAGCACCACCGTGCCACCGCCGCCATGACGGAACTCAAAAGCAAACTCCATGAGGAGAAGCAGAAAGAGTTAGCCATTACCAGGGAGACATTACTGCGGCAGCATGAAATGGAGCTGATGAGAGTGATCAAAATCAAAGATGGAGAGATCCAGCGACTGAATGCCTTGGTCCTCAGCCTGAGGGACGGCTCCATGGACAAGGTGATCCGCTCTATCCGTGTCTGACTATCCGCACGCCACGTCGGGCTTCGATGCGGCCGCTACCGTATTGTGTAGCTTGTCCCCAGTAAGCGTCGCGGCGCTCCGTTGCGGTCTCAACGGCCCGGTGTGGCGCAATGTCTGCTCAGGTGAGGAGGGGGGGCGCTTTGCTGGCGGAGGTGGAGGAGACGCGGCGGTGTCGGGAGACCGAGCGGTGTCGCCTCCACCAGGAGCGCGGAAGAAGCCCTGGCAGCGGCCCAGCAGGCCTGGCAGTCCCGAGCGGCCGAGCTCCGATCGGCTCATCACCAGCATCGGGAGGAGCTGAGCCGAACCAAGAGAGACTGCGAGAGGGAGATCCGCCGACTGGTAGGACTGATCAGATGCGCGGTGCGTGGCTATGTTCCCAATTTCGTTGTATACCTGCAGTGCAATGACACCTAAGGCATTCTATTCTATTCTATTTCACAAGAAGAAAATGTCCGGTTGCTCGCTTCGCTTTTGTCACAGCAAAGGTGTTCTAGTCGATTCCAGAAAAAAATTGGCCGGTTGCTCTCTTTGTTTTTGTCACAATTCTGGCAAATGAGTTTGCCCGCCTGCCTGAGCGCTCCCCGTTTGTACATCCAGACGGATGAGATCAAGCTGAAAGACAGAGCGGTTAGTGTTTTGGATGAAGCCCTGGGGCCGGCCACGTCCACCGCCTTCAGCTGCAGACTCAGGCTGCCGAGCAGCAGATCGCTGCCCTGAGGGATTCCCAAAGGGCGGGCCTAAACTACCCTGGAAGTGGGGTCAACGCCGCTACTAGCAATCCTCTTCATTGCGTAAGCCACCTCATCACACACTTGCAGTACGCATGACTTAGTTCGTTGCTGGAGGAAGGTAGCACAAAAACAGTTTTGAACTTTGAACGAGTGCTTGTGTGTGTGTGTTGCGGGGCGTTTTCAGTCTCAGGAGGATCGGGACACGCGACGGTTTCATCTGAAAATCGCTGAGCTCAGCGCAGTCATCAGGAAACTGGAGGATCGAAACGCCCTGCTTTCCGAAGAGCGCAATGAACTGGTAATTTATTGACGGCACGCTTGAAGGTTTGCGCTACGTTTGATGCGCGCCATCCAGCGAGGCACCCATTGCGCTTGCTTATTAGTTGAGCGGCGCGGCGAGTCGGTTGCCTGGTAGATGTCTTTTATTGGGAGCCAAAGCCACGATTCCGTTCAAACCGATGCAAAAGGAATGGATACGTTCTGGCCCGCGTGTTGTGCGTCTTTCACATCCCGCACTTCATGCTTGCAGCTAAAGCGACTGAGAGAAACAGAAAGCCAGTTTCTGCCACTCCTGTACAAAAACAAACGCCTGAGCAGGAAGAATGAAGAACTCTCGCTGGTGCTGTGTCGCCTTGAAAACAAAGTGCGCTTTGTCACCCAGGAGAACGAGGAGATGGCAAGCTTGGTAAGTCGACGCGGACAACGGCGGCGTGCCAACAGAGTCCACTGCATTTGTGTTCCACAGAGAAGGCCTAGTTCGCTCAATGACCTGGACCGCGGTTGCGGCCAGCAGGACGGTGAAATGGAGTTCCTTCAAGTTGTGGAGCAGCGGCACATCATCGACGACTTGTCCAAGGTCTTCAGGCAGGCGACTCGGTGCACGTACGGCAGCGCCGCGCTCGCTCGCTGTCGCCAGGAAACCTTTTCCGTCCAAAGCTTGGCCGGCGGCCGCCATCCAAAAAATTGGCCCCTTAAATTCCGACCTTTCAAGCAGGAGCATTGTGCGCACGCGTTTGAACACGCTTTAGACTTGTTTTGCCGTTTTCAGCAGCTCAAAGCTCCCGTTTTGTCAGCGCCTTTGCCACTCGCTGTGCGCTGAAAACGACGGACTTGCCCGGCTGCTCAGCCCGTCAACCATGAGCCGCGAGCGCGACGTCATTGTCCGTAGGCAGCTAGTGGCAAAATGCACCCTGTTAGAGTTGCGCTCGCTCCAACTTATTTTGCAAGAACCACACGGGAGACAAGTAAGTTCTTTTGGACACCTGCAGGTGGAGAGTCCATCCGTTGTACGAATGAAGTCTGACTCTCGGCTCCTGCACGAGCATTTTAATTAAGAGAAACAGGGTGGGTGTAAGAGTGGATTGAATAGAGGAAGCCCTTGACCTCTAGTCAAAACATAGCAAGGGGTGTTTTACGACTTTGTGTAGGAAGGGATAAGCGATAGGGATAAATAAGGGATAAATAATATTATTTATTACAGGTCGCAGTCAAAGTCAAAACAACACAATGATACGATAAAGATAATCTGGAAAACCCTGACACACCCTGTAGTTGTCACTTTTGGAAAAGACGAGCGTCCCTCCAATCATCGCCGGTGACGTGTTTTTCAGGCTCTGGAGACAGGAGCTCATGTCAGAAATGTCATTGTGAGTCGCGTTTGTTTCTGCGCCGGAGCCGTTCGTTCCCTTTGCATCCAAAGAATCTCAAAGGCGGATTATTTGTGTCGACAGGAGAGAGATTTGCTGCTACGATACCGACGTCGAGAATCTCTGAGGAGGAACAAAGCGTGAGGTCCTGCAAGGTGAGTCTGTTTGTTTGCGGCTGCTTGGTGTTGCGCAAGATGAAATGGCCTTTTTCTCGCTATCGTTCCTCTCGTCGATTCATCGTGAGGTGTCGCTTCAGTTTGTTCAGAGAGATGTTTGCTTCCGCGCCCGCAGGTCATCGAAACATTTTACGGCTACGACGAAGACGTGTTGGTGGACTCGGACGGATCGTCCTTGTCTTTTCACACCGACAGAACCCCCGACACGGAACCCGAAGAGGTAGCCCGCCATTTCTGCCAGCGTATTGGCACCAAACATTCCTCTTCAGCCTGGAATCGGACTCGTCTTTGCGTCGCGGGTGCTTTGTCGCCGGTCTGACTGATTCTGGTACTAGTGCTGTGTTGCATTGGTGTGTGCATGAAGAGGCGGAGCTTCGCTACCGCCAGCTGACGCAAGAATATCAAGCGCTGCAACGAGCCTACGCTCTGCTAGCCCAGACCAGCGAAAGGGGACTACGACGCCGAGAAGGAGATCAAGGTGGCGCCCCTTCCCGCAACCCCCGGCCGGGTCGCAGCCTCCCCGTTCTCACCCAGCCTCGGGTGTTCTCTGGTCTGAAAGGAGGAGGAGGGAGGCTCCTGATGGTAGAAATGGGTCACTATCAAAGCAGAGTAGCAGATCTGGAGTCAGCGCTGAAGCAACAAGGACAGGTAAGCTCATCAATGAGCACACCTTTTTCTCAGACAAAATAGCTACATTCTTCAGTCACTCATCCGTCTGGCATTACTGGACCAACCCCCCCCCCCCCCCCCCCCCCGAACGTGGCTGGGAAAATGCGGAGAAAAGCAAATGTCATTTTCCAGTCAACCAAAGAATTTGTGGATGAAAATGACACAACATTCCAAAGCTGTCCACGCGTTTGTCTCTTCTAGAATGTCAAGTGGGTGGAGGAGAAGCAGCTGCTGCGTCAGAGCAATCAGCAGTTGGCCGAAAAGGTGACGGAAAGAAAGGCGCTGGGCGGAGTCGCTTGGCGTCACACCTGTCGGGAAGCCCCGCAGATGAGGTCTGACTGTCTTTTCAGGTCAGGCGGATGGAGGCGGAAGAAGCGCGTCTGAAAGAGCACATCCAGGATATCCGAGACCAAAACGAACTGCTTGAGTTCCGCATCCTGGAGCTGGAGGTGGGAAGACTCGCACAAGCGTGTTGAGGCCAGAGATGTGACGGACGGACGGACGGACGGACGGACGGATGCATGCCTCTGCCTTTCAGGAGAGGGAGTGGCGCTCCCCCGTCTTGAAGTTTCTGCAAGTCCGTTTCCCAGACGGCCTCAGCCCTTTGCAGATCTACTGCGAGGCCGAGGGCGTGAGCGTACGTAAGGCGTCCCTCGCAACCCTAACCTTAACCCGAGGTCCCAGAACACCTTACATTGCTCCTTGCGCCTTTCCCCCGGACATCGTCATCAGTGATCTGATGAAGAAGCTGGACATCCTGGGCTATAACGCCGTAAGTGTATGTCGAACTCCTTATGTTCGCACTCCACGAGACTCGGCGGCTCAAATGTGACTTTTGGAAGGCTTTGCGCTGAAAGAAGCTTGTTGACGCTGTGCCTTTGGGCTCTTGCAGAATCTCACCAACGAGGAGCAGGTGGTCGTGATTCACGCCAGGACCCTTCTCACCCTAGCCGAGAAGGTAACGCGCACGTCCACGCACGCTCTCGCATTCTGCTTATGTGACAGCAGCCTTTCCTCAGTGGTTAGAATACATCAAAGTGACCAAGTCAGCACTTCAACAGAAGATGTTGGACATTGAAAGTGAGAAGGTAGACAGACACGCGACATCAGCCAAGGGGAACTCCGGCAATGTGCCCCAACAATTCTGACCTTGAGCTGTGCTAGGATATGTTCTGCAAGCAGAAGGGCTACCTGGATGAAGAGTTGGACTTCAGGAAGTGTTCCATGGACCAGGCTCATAAGGTAAGCCGCCCTCAAATCTCCCGCCGGACCACTGATGGACGAGGATTGCGGCCCAGAGGATCCTGGAGCTGGAGGCCATGTTGTACGAGGCGCTACCGCAGCGGGACTGCCCCGCCACGGACGGCGAAAAAGCCAGCCACGCTGGCGTGAATGACGTGCTGACGGCGGATCAGAGAGAAGAGCTTAGGAGCGCCGTGGACCAATGGAAGCGAGCCCTGATGTGCGAGTTGAGGGAGCGCGACGCTTGCATCCTCCAAGAGAGAATGGATCTGCTGCACAGCGCGCAACAGGTAAGGGCCCAAAGCCAGCCACGCTTACTGGCTTTTGAATGCCACTTTCCATTTGTCCGTCCTAGAGGAACAAAGAGCTGAAAGAATTCATCGAAGCTCAGAAGAGACAAATCAAACAATTGGAGGAGAAGTTTCTGTTTCTCTTTCTATTCTTCTCCTTGGCCTTCATTCTGTGGCCCTAACACCAGCTGGTGAGTGAGCTCCAGCGGCACCGCACTCGACACCTCCGATACACTGCCAGCCGGTCTCAGACGTTGGCAGACGCTCCGATGCCAACGTATACCCCCCGCCACGGTGACAGAGGCACCGCGTCACACCGGCGCTCATCCAATCAGAAGGCAGGAAAAGCAAATTCACATGCAGGGCACTTTTGAACCAGAAGAGAGCGCCACAAAAAACGGTTGTTGCCCCAAACGCGCACTAAAAAGGGTCAGAATAACAAGAGTCCCACTGGCCAGCCGGGGCCACCCGTCCAGCTGTTTCTTCAGGGGGGAAAAAAATTGGAGTCACCGGTGAGTACATTTTGCATTTAGCTCTGCTTTTCTGCTTCTGTCTTCAAGTGTGTGGCATCCTGCGATCAAAGAGTCAGCCAACCCCAAAGCGGTTGACCTCAACGTCCCACCACCATGCCTACCAGAGCAGGTGACGTGATGCTTTGGACATCCTTCCGTCTCAGATGCCCAAAAGTACTCTTTGCCACATCTGCGGCAATACGGTGTCTTTTCAAAGGTGCAAATAAATCCAGCGTGGGCGGAACACGCACGTCTTCGGTTTTTCCCGCTTTGTTTGTGTGACAGCTGTTGTGAAAATTTTATACAAATAAAGTTGTATAGTACAGGTTTGGCCAAGCCGCAACTCCCGAACCGCATGCGGCTCTTTTATGTTCATATCAACATTTGTGTGTGTGTGTGTGTGGGGGGGGGGGGGGGGGGGGTTGTGCGTGTTGGCTTCACTTGAGTTCAATTTGGTATTTTGGTCAAAAGCGCATGTGGTGAAATTCCACAAAGTAGGATGGGCAAACACATTTCTTTAAACTATGAGTGTCAATTGGGCTCTCGAAATGGCAGGGAAAAGATGCACAGCAAAACGAAAATACGTAGATGAACACAGGACGTTTTAATCAGAGTGGGAAAGTTTCTATTTTTTGTTGAACGTGATGGCAAACCATTCTGCCTGATATGTCAGACCTCAGCGCATTTCAAAGATTCAAATCTTCAGCGCCATGCACTTCAGCTCACTCCATGCTAACATTGATCAGGCGTCGAACCCGCATCATCATGCTTAAGAGGTGGCCATGCTAACCAGTGCGCCATTATGTCAACGCATAATAACTAAGTCTACTGGTCAAAACAGCGGTTACTATATGACGTCGCTACGTCGTGGTCACGTGACGCAGACAAGACGTCAATGGACGTGGGCAGAGTTAACTTGTTTAAAAGGGAGTAGGCAGAAGAAATATTTAATTTATTTAAATCTATTTTGAGTGCACACCATTATGCCAATGCATAACAACTGTAAATCTACTAAACAAAACAGCGGTTGCTATATGACATCTGCCACGTCGTGGTCACGTGACATACGTGACGTCGATGGGCGTAACTTTCGCCGGAATTCAAATCTGCGGGGAGAGTTAACTTGTTTAAAAGAGAGTGGGCAGAAGAATTATTTAATTTATTTAAATCTGTTTGGTGTGTGCGCCATTATGTCAATGCATAACAACTGTAAGTCTACTAAACAAAACAGCGGTTGCTATTTGACGTCTGCCACGTCGTGGTCACGTGACGCGGATGTGACGTCGACGCCTACTTTACATCCCACCGATCACAGGACTCCTCGGCTGCATAACCGTGCCCCCTTCCCAACCAATCGGATTTGCTATACGCGAAAACGACGCCAATGGAAAGAGCTTCCGCCCAAATTTAAATCCGTGGGCGTGGCTCGCAGCAGGAAGTAGGAAAATGGCGGCGATGTTGACAAAGACACAGCGGATGGTAACATACGACTAACAAGAGAAATATTTTTATTTTCTGCTTGCAACTGGACCGTCCAGAGCGTACACGGTAAGTACAACTCATCGTTTTTAAAAAGAAGTACTTTTGTTGCCCTGAAAAGCGAGTGAGCGTGGCGTTTGTGGGGGACGTCGAATTTCGACGATTCTTTCTGGTCAACGGTTGTAAATGATTGTGTTGATTAAAAAAGAAAACTTGATGTAACTCTACTTTTAACTGCCGTTTCAGATAGATTTGGAATTGCATCACATCCAATTTTGCCTAGAGCGTACACGGTAAGTAACACTCGTTGTGTTTAAGGAGATTTACGTTTGTAATAGCAGAAGTGTAGCCGCGTTGCGTTGTACGTGTGAATGTTGGTCCGGGCGAAATGTTAATGTTTAATTTCATTCCTTTAGGTTCCACGGTGTTTGTTGGCTGCAAGTTTTCCACTGCAAGAAGAGGCTCATATCATTGACCAGGAGCGAGCTACAATGGTGAGTAGCCATAACATTTATGTTAAACACTTCCTATTTCATGTCTAACAGTACTTGATTTAACAAATAACCATAAATAAATACAGTGTGGGCACTGAAGTTAACATATGTGATTATACTGCCTAATCTGTCACCGAGTAGATTGTTGCAAAGTAATATAAGATCCAAAGTTGTAATTCAGAATAGTTTTCAAAAGAAGGCCATTAGAATTATATACAAGTCTGATTACCCTGAACAAGCTATTAATTAAATCACAAATTCTTCAATTCAAAGATTTGGTAGATTATCAGACAAATAATGTCTAACAGTAATTGATTTAACACATCACGATAAGTAGATTGAGTGTGGGCACTCTCAAGTTAACATATGTGATTATACTGCCTAATCTGTTACAGAGTATGTTGTTGCCAAGTAATGTAGAATAGATCCAAAGTAGTAATCCAGAATAGTTTTGAAGAGGCCATTAGAATGATAAACAAATCTGATTACCTTGAACATAATAACAAGCTAAGTGTTTAATATGTCCTATGAAGTCAAAATTGGGCACCATCATGTGGTGAAATTTGGAATTGCATCACATCCAATTTTGCCTGGGAACAAACAGATTACATAAATCTTAGTTTTGAATAAGCCACTCCTTCTCAAACAAGTAAACTCTGCCCATTTTGCGCAGTAGATGTTCTGTTAATATCTAGTATTTATACAAAGTCATAATTTAAATTGCTTTCAACCTTCATTCATCGGTTCAACCAACATTACTCGCTCTTCTTACCAACTTGTATTGATTTAACTAAGCGTTTAATACTTCCTATCAGGTCTCAAATCGAGATTTGGCAAAATACAATTTCAGCAAATCCAATTTTGCCAGGGAACAAAAATAGATTAAATAAACTAAATAAGTCCTCTTCCCATTAAATAAATCAGAAAAGTCTGTCTTGTAACCAGTCCTCTTCAAACAAGTAAAGTCTGCCCATTTTGTGCCGTAGATTTTGTGTCTATGCCTAGTATTTAAACAAAATCATAATTTAAACGACTTCTTTCCTTCATTCACTTTGGAAATTTGGAATTGCAGCAAATCGAATTTTGGCAGGGAACAAAAATAGATCAATTAAACTAAATAAGTCTTCTTCCCATTAAATAAATTAAAAAAGTCTGTCTTGTAACCAGTCCTTTTCAAACAAGTAAAGTCTGCCCATTTTGTGCCGTCGATTTTGTGTTAATGCCTAGTATTTATACAAAATCATAATTTAAAGGACTTCATTCCTTCATTCACTTTGGAAATTTGGAATTGCAGCACATCAAATTTTGCCTGGGAAGAAAAGTAGATTAAATAAATTTAATAAGTCTTACTACTTCCCATTAAATAAATTAAATACGTCTTACTTGTTCCCACTCCTTTTCAAAACAGTAGTTTAAAACGAGGGCCCTTCACTCAATCTTTAACCTCAACCCCGCACGTTGTGTTGTATCTGTGAATGTTGGTTGTGGCCAAATGATAGTTTTCTTTCATTCGTTTAGGTTCCAAGAAAACTTGATGTAACTCTACTTTTAACTGCCGTTTCAGATAAGCGGGTATTACGTCGCAGTCAAATGCCGCGGATATGACGTAATTGCCCGAACCTCCGCCAAAATTCAAATCTGTTGGCGCGATGGCCGTGAGCCACTGAGCAGCGACGATTATCAACAGAAATATCTTTATTTTCTGCTTGCAACTGGACCGTCTAGAGCGTACACGGTAAGTAACACTCATTGTGTTTAAGGAGATTTACGTTTGTAATAGCAGAAGTGTAGCCGCGTTGCGTTGTACGTGTGAAAATTGGTCGAGGCGAAATGTTAATGTTTAATTTCATTCCTTTAGGTTCCACGGTGTTTGTTGGCTGCAAGTTTTCCACTGCAAGAAGAGGCTCGTATCATTGACCAGGAGCGAGCTACAATGGTGAGTAGCCATAACATTTATGTTAAACACTTCCTATTTCATGTCTAACAGTACTTGATTTAACAAATAACCATAAATAAATACAGTGTGGGCACTGAAGTTAACATATGTGATTATACTGCCTAATCTGTCACGGAGTAGATTGTTGCAAAGTAATATAAGATCCAAAGTTGTAATTCAGAATAGTTTTCAAAAGAAGGCCATTAGAATTATATATAAGTCTGATTACCCTGAACAAGCTATTAATTAAATCACAAATTCTTCAATTCAAAGATTTGGTAGATTATCAGACAAATAATGTCTAACAGTAATTGATTTAACACATCACGATAAGTAGATTGAGTGTGGGCACTCTCAAGTTAACATATGTGATTATACTGCCTAATCTGTTACAGAGTATGTTGTTGCCAAGTAATGTAGAATAGATCCAAAGTAGTAATCCAGAATAGTTTTGAAGAGGCCATTAGAATGATAAACAAATCTGATTACCTTGAACATAATAACAAGCTAAGTGTTTAATATGTCCTATGAAGTCAAAATTGGGCACCATCATGTGGTGAAATTTGGAATTGCATCACATCCAATTTTGCCTGGGAACAAACAGATTACATAAATCTTAGTTTTGAATAAGCCACTCCTTCTCAAACAAGTAAACTCTGCCCATTTTGCGCAGTAAATGTTCTGTTAATATCTAGTATTTATACAAAGTCATAATTTAAATTGCTTTCAACCTTCATTCATCGGTTCAACCAACATTACTCGCTCTTATTACCAACTTGTATTGATTTAACTAAGCGTTTAATACTTCCTATCAGGTCTCAAATCGAGATTTGGCAAAATACAATTTCAGCAAATCCAATTTTGCCAGGGAACAAAAATAGATTAAATAAACTAAATAAGTCCTCTTCCCATTAAATAAATCAGAAAAGTCTGTCTTGTAACCAGTCCTCTTCAAACAAGTAAAGTCTGCCCATTTTGTGCCGTAGATTTTGTGTCTATGCCTAGTATTTAAACAAAATCATAATTTAAACGACTTCTTTCCTTCATTCACTTTGGAAATTTGGAATTGCAGCAAATCGAATTTTGGCAGGGAACAAAAATAGATCAATTAAACTAAATAAGTCTTCTTCCCATTAAATAAATTAAAAAAGTCTGTCTTGTAACCAGTCCTTTTCAAACAAGTAAAGTCTGCCCATTTTGTGCCGTCGATTTTGTGTTAATGCCTAGTATTTATACAAAATCATAATTTAAAGGACTTCATTCCTTCATTCACTTTGGAAATTTGGAATTGCAGCACATCAAATTTTGCCTGGGAAGAAAAGTAGATTAAATAAATTTAATAAGTCTTACTACTTCCCATTAAATAAATTAAATACGTCTTACTTGTTCCCACTCCTTTTCAAAACAGTAGTTTAAAACGAGGGCCCTTCACTCAATCTTTAACCCCAACCCCGCACGTTGTGTTGTATCTGTGAATGTTGGTTGTGGCCAAATGATAGTTTTCTTTCATTCGTTTAGGTTCCAAGAAAACTTGATGTAACTCTACTTTTAACTGCCGTTTCAGATAAGCGGGTATTACGTCGCAGTCATGTGCCGTGGATATGACGTAATTGCCCGAACCTCCGCCAAAATTCAAATCTGTTGGCGCGATGGCCGTGAGCCACTGAGCAGCGACGATTATCAACAGAAATATCTTTATTTTCTGGTTGCAACTGGACCGTCTAGAGCGTACACGGTAAGTAACACTCATTGTGTTTAAGGAGATTTACGTTTGTAATAGCAGAAGTGTAGCCGCGTTGCGTTGTACGTGTGAAAATTGGTCGAGGCGAAATGTTAATGTTTAATTTCATTCCTTTAGGTTCCACGGTGTTTGTTGGCTGCAAGTTTTCCACTGCAAGAAGAGGCTCGTATCATTGACCAGGAGCGAGCTACAATGGTGAGTAGCCATAACATTTATGTTAAACACTTCCTATTTCATGTCTAACAGTACTTGATTTAACAAATAACCATAAATAAATACAGTGTGGGCACTGAAGTTAACATATGTGATTATACTGCCTAATCTGTCACGGAGTAGATTGTTGCAAAGTAATATAAGATCCAAAGTTGTAATTCAGAATAGTTTTCAAAAGAAGGCCATTAGAATTATATACAAGTCTGATTACCCTTAACATAACAACAAGCTATTAATTAAATCACAAATTCTTCAATTCAAAGATTTGGTAGATTATCAGACAAATAATGTCTAACAGTAATTGATTTAACACATCACGATAAGTAGATTGAGTGTGGGCACTCTCAAGTTAACAGATATGATTATACTGCCTAATCTGTTACAGAGTATGTTGTTGCCAAGTAATGTAGAATAGATCCAAAGTAGTAATCCAGAATAGTTTTGAAGAGGCCATTAGAATAATAAACAAATCTGATTACCTTGAACATAATAACAAGCTAAGTGTTTAATATGTCCTATGAAGTCAAAATTGGGCACCATCATGTGGTGAAATTTGGAATTGCATCACATCCAATTTTGCCTGGGAACAAACAGATTAAATAAATCTTAGTTTTGAATAAGCCACTCCTTCTCAAACAAGTAAACTCTGCCCATTTCGCGCAGTAGATGTTCTGTTAATATCTAGTATTTATACAAAGTCATAATTTAAATTGCTTTCAACCTTCATTCATCGGTTCAACCAACATTACTCGCTCTTATTACCAACTTGTATTGATTTAACTAAGCGTTTAATACTTCCTATCAGGTCTCAAGGCAAGATTTGGCAAAATACAATTTCAGCAAATCCAATTTTGCCAGGGAACAAAAATAGATTAAATAAACTAAATAAGTCTTCTTCCCATTAAATAAATCAGAAAAGTCTGTCTTGTAACCAGTCCTCTTCAAACAAGTAAAGTCTGCCCATTTTGTGCCGTAGATTTTGTGTCTATGCCTAGTATTTAAACAAAATCATAATTTAAACGACTTCTTTCCTTCATTCACTTTGGAAATTTGGAATTGCAGCAAATCGAATTTTGCCAGGGAACAAAAATAGATCAATTAAACTAAATAAGTCTTCTTCCCATTAAATAAATTAAAAAAGTCTGTCTTGTAACCAGTCCTTTTCAAACAAGTAAAGTCTGCCCATTTTGTGCCGTCGATTTTGTGTTAATGCCTAGTATTTATACAAAATCATAATTTAAAGGACTTCATTCCTTCATTCACTTTGGAAATTTGGAATTGCAGCACATCAAATTTTGCCTGGGAAGAAAAGTAGATTAAATAAATTTAATAAGTCTTACTACTTCCCATTAAATAAATTAAATACGTCTTACTTGTTCCCACTCCTTTACAAAAAAGTAGTTTAAAACGAGGTCCCTTCACTCAACCTTTAACCCTATTTATTCACCTTCTAGGCTAAGTGTTAAAGGCTAAGTGTTAAAGGCTAAGTGTTAAAGGCTAAGTGTTAGAGGCTAAGTGCCAGAGGCTAGGCGCCAGAGGCGAGTTTTTGTGGGCTGAAGTTTTAGTGGGGTTAGTGTGAATACAATCCAAAAGAATACAACAGAATACAATACAATAGAATATAATACATAGATTAAATTCAATAGCTCTTACTACTTCCCATTAAATAAATTAAATACGTCTTACTTGTTCCCAATCCTTTTCAAAAAAGTAGTTTAAAACGAGGGCCCTTCACTCAACCTTTAACCTCAACCCCGCACGTCACATTGTGTTGTATCTGTGAATGTTGGTTGTGGCCAAATGATAGTTTTCTTTCATTCGTTTAGGTTCCACGGTGTTTGTTGGCTATGTTTTCCACTGTCAGAAGGATGAAAATACAAAGTACAACGCTTGGACGTGGGCGAAGACGTCACCGGTGAGTCCTTCCTTCCTATTTATTTACCTTCTAGATGCTAGAGGCTAAGTGTTAGAGGCTAAGTGTTAGAGGCTAAGTGTTAAACACAATACGAACAACACAACGATACTGCACTGAACAACACGATACCGCACTGAGAAACACGATACCGCACTGAACAACACGATACCGCACTGAACAACACCATGCCGCACTGAACACCATGCCACACTGAACAACACCATCCCGCACTGAACAACACCATGCCGCACTAAACAACACCATGCCGCACTGAACAACACCATGCCTCACTGAACGACACCATGCCGCACTGAAAGACACCATGCCGCACTGAACGACACCATGCCGCACTGAAAGACACCATCCCGCACTGAACACCATGCCGCACTGAACAACACCATCCTGCACTGAACAACACCATCCCGCACTGAACAACACCATGCCGCACTGAACAACATTATGCCGCACTGAACATTATGCCGCACTGAACACCATGCCGCACTGAACAACACCATGCCGCACTGAACAACATTATGCCGCACTGAACAACACCATGCCGCACTGAACAACACCATGCCGCACTGAACAACACCATGCCGCACTGAACAACATTATGCCGCACTGAACAACACCATGCCGCACTGAACAACACCATCCTGCACTGAACAACACCATTCCGCATTGAACACCATGCCGCACTGAACAACACCATCCCGCACTGAACAACACCATCCCGCACTGAACAACACCATGCCGCACTGAACAACATTATGCCGCACTGAACAACATTATGCCGCACTGAACAACACCATGCCGCACTGAACAACACCATGCCGCACTGAACAACACCATGCCGCACTGAACAACATTATAACGCACTGAACAACACCATCCCACACTGAACAACACCATGCCGCACTAAACAACATTATGCCGCACTGAACAACATTATGCCGAAATGAACAACACCATGCCGCACTGAACAACACCATGCCGCACTGAACAACACCATCCTGCACTGAACAACACCATCCCGCACTGAACAACACCATGCCGCACTGAACAACACCATGCCGCACTGAACAACACCATGCCGCAATGAACAACACCATCCCGCACTGAACAACATTATGCCGCACTGAACAACATTATGCCGCACTGAACAACACCATGCCGCACTGAACAACACCATGCCGCACTGAACAACACCATCCTGCACTGAACAACACCATCCCGCACTGAACAACACCATGCCGCACTGAACAACACCATGCCGCACTGAACAACATTATGCCGCACTGAACAACACCATGCCGCACTGAACAACACCATGCCGCACTGAACAACACCATGCCGCACTGAACAACACCATCCCGCACTGAACAACACCATGCCGCACTGAACAACATTATGCCGCACTGAACAACATTATGCCGCACTAAACAACATTATGTCGCACTGAACAACACCATGCCGCACTGAACAACACCATGCTGCACTGAACAACATTATGCCGCACTGAACAACACGATCCCGCATTGAACAACACCATCCCGCAGTGAACAACACCATGCCGCATTGAACAACACCATGCCGCACTGAACAACACCATGCTGCACTGAACAACATTATGCTGCACTGAACAACACGATCCTGCATTGAACAACACCATGCCGCACTGAACAACACCATCCTGCACTGAACAACACCATGCCGCACTGAACAACACCATGCCGCACTGAACAACACCATGCCGCACTGAACAACACCATGCCGCACTGAACAACACCATCCCGCACTGAACAACACCATGCCGCATTGAACAACACCATGCCGCACTGAACAACACCATGCTGCACTGAACAACATTATGCTGCACTGAACAACACGATCCTGCATTGAACACCATGCCGCACTGAACAACACCATCCTGCACTGAACAACACCATCCTGCACTGAACAACACCACCCCGCACTGAACAACACGATCCCGCATTGAACAACACCATCCCGCACTGAACAACACCATGCCGCACTGAACAACACCATTCCGCACTGAACAACACCATGCCGCACTGAACAACACCATGCCGCACTGAACAACACCATGCCGCACTGAACAACACCATGCCGCACTGAACAACATTATGCCGCACTGAACAACACCATGCCGCACTGAACAACACCATCCCGCACTGAACAACACCATGCCGCATTGAACAACACCATGCCGCACTGAACAACACCATCCTGCACTGAACAACACCATCCCGCACTGAACAACACCATGCCGCACTGAACAACATTATGGCGCACTGGACAACATTATGCCGCACTGAACAACACCATGCCGCACTGAACAACACCATGCCGCACTGAACAACACCATGCCGCACTGAACAACACCATGCCGCACTGAACAACATTATGCCGCACTGAACAACACCATGCCGCACTGAACAACACCATGCCGCACTGAACAACACGATCCCGCATTGAACAACACCATCCTGCACTGAACAACACCATGCCGCACTGAACAACACCATGCCGCACTGAACAACACCATTCCGCACTGAACAACACCATGCCGCACTGAACAACACCATCCTGCACTGAACAACACCATCCCGCACTGAACAACACCATGCCGCATTGAACAACACCATGCCGCACTGAACAACACCATCCTGCACTGAACAACACCATGCCGCACTGAACAACACCATGCCGCACTGAACAACACCATGCCGCACTGAACAACATTATGCCGCACTGAACAACATTATGCCGCACTAAACATTATGTCGCACTGAACAACACCATGCCGCACTGAACAACACCATGCTGCACTGAACAACATTATGCCGCACTGAACAACACGATCCCGCATTGAACAACACCATCCCGCAGTGAACAACACCATGCCGCATTGAACAACACCATGCCGCACTGAACAACACCATGCTGCACTGAACAACATTATGCTGCACTGAACAACACGATCCTGCATTGAACAACACCATGCCGCACTGAACAACACCATCCTGCACTGAACAACACCTTTCCACACTGAACAACACCATGCCGCACTGAACAACATTATGCCGCACTGAACAACACCATGCCGCACTGAACAACACCATGCCGCACTGAACAACACCATGCCGCACTGAACAACACCATGCCGCAATGAACAACACCATCCCGCACTGAACAACACCATGCCGCATTGAACAACACCATGCCGCACTGAACAACACCATCCCGCACTGAACAACACCACCCCGCACTGAACAACACGATCCCGCATTGAACAACACCATCCCGGACTGAACAACACCATGCCGCACTGAACAACACCATTCCGCACTGAACAACACCATGCCGCACTGAACAACACCATGCCGCACTGAACAACACCATGCCGCACTGAACAACACCATGCCGCACTGAACAACACCATGCCGCACTGAACAACATTATGCCGCACTGAACAACACCATGCCGCACTGAACAACACCATCCCGCACTGAACAACACCATGCCGCATTGAACAACACCGTGCCGCACTGAACAACACCATCCTGCACTGAACAACACCATCCCGCACTGAACAACACCATGCCGCACTGAACAACATTATGGCGCACTGAACAACATTATGCCGCACTGAACAACACCATGCCGCACTGAACAACACCATGCCGCACTGAACAACACCATGCCGCACTGAACAACATTATGCCGCACTGAACAACATTATGCCGCACTGAACAACACCATGCCGCACTGAACAACACCATGCCGCACTGAACAACACCATGCCGCACTGAACAACACGACGTCGCACTGAACAACACGACGCCGCACAGAACAACACGACGCCGCACAGAATAACACAATACCGCACAGAACAACACAATACCGCACAAACAGTTTTAGATAATATTACGTCGCAGTCATGTGACGCGGACATGACGTCAATAGGCGGAACTCACGGCAAAATTATAATCCGTGGGCGTGGCTTGCAACAGGAAGTAGGAAAGCGGCAGTTCTGGCAAACAAGACACAGATGTTAGTAACACGATGACTAACAAGGCAAATATTTTTGTTTTCAGCTTGCAACTTGACCGTCTAGAGCGTACAAGGTAATTACAACTGTTTTTTTTTAGCCCTGAAAAGCAAGGGAGTGTGGCGTTTGGGAGGAATGTCGAACTCGGCGTCTGCTTCCAGCCACAGACGCCAAATTTCGACGATTATTTCGACTGGTCAACGGTTGTAAATTATTGCGTTGACTAAAAACTTTATTTAACTCTACTCTTAACTTTGCCGTTTCAGATATGCGGGTATTACACCGCGGAAATGACGTCAATAGGCTGAACTCTCGCCAAAATTCAAATCTGTGGGCGCAATGGCCTTGAGCGAGACACCGGATACAAACACGACGATTATCAACAGAAATATCTTTATTTTCCGCTTGCAAGTGGACCGTCTAGAGCGTACACGGTAAGTACAACTCATTGTGTTTAAAAAGATTTACGTTTGTGTAGTTTGCGTTGCGTTGTATCTGTGAATGTTGGTTGAGGCTAAATGTTAATGTTTAATTTCATTCCTTTAGGTTCCACGGTGTTTGTTGGCTGTATGTTTTCCACTGCAAGAAGAGGCTCGTATCATTGACCAGCAGGAGCTACAATGGTGAGTACCCCTTTCGTCTTCCATTTATGTTAAACACTTCCTATTTCATGTCTAACAGTACTCGATTTAACAAATAACCATAAATAAATACAGTGTGGGCAGTCACGTTAACATATGTGATTATCCTGCCTAATATGTTTATCACAAATATGTCACTAATCACTAATATGTTTATTTGTTTATCACAACACCTTTGGACCTTCAGCAATCGATTATTTACCTTCATCTACATAGAGACAGAACGATGGTGTCTTAAACATCTCATTCATTTCACCAAATAACTTCACGCAGGTGGATAACGGCCGTCTCGGTCACGCTATGTTGCGTGATGCAGTTTTGAAGAACCAAATGCATTTATTCAATGAATAAGTCAAGCTAGTTCTATGTTTATGATGTTGTAAGTTACGGTACCGATTGAAGTTGAGTTCGAAGCCAGTGGAAAACAGCGCTGCGTTTGTGCTCTCCAGGTACAAATGTTGTGATCTCTGACTGACGACCGGGCGAGACTCGAGTAAGAGATGTCCAAACGAGCTCCGGCAGGGCGGGCCAAGGCGGAGCGAACGGACGCCCTTCAGGCCGCCAATGACGAGCTGAGAACCAAACTGATGGACGTCCAGTTAGAACTTCAGCAGGAGAAGAACAAGGTGAAAACCTCAACAGACAGACACTGCCTGCCTCCCTGCCTGCCTCCCTGCCTGCCTCCCTGCCTGCCTCCCTCCCTCCCTCCCAGTTTTCCCGATGTAGATTAGACATGCGTGTGCCATGACTGTGTCAGCCTACATCAACAAATGCACCGAGGACGTCAGCACCACTAAGAATATCATCACCCGGGGCAACCAACGACCCTGGATGACTGAGGAGGTACGTCAAACGCTACGAGCGCGGAACTCTGCCTTCAAGTCTGGCGACAAGGAGACACTGAGGACAGCGAGAGCCAACTTGAACCGTGCCATCAGGATAGCGAAGCGAGACCGCAGTCGAAAATTTCAGGATCGTTTCCACGACGTCAAAAACATCAGGAGTATGTGGCAAGGCATACGGGCGATTACAGACTACAACTCACCCTCCCCCCCCCCCGGTGGGTGTAGTTGATGCTGACTTTCTAAATGGTCTAAATAACTTCTTTGGGAGGTTCGAGGCACTAAACGGCACTCCAGCAGTTAAAACTGTCCCCCATCAGGAAGAGGAGGTACTCTGCCTTGACTCCGCCGATGTGTTGAAGACCCTGAGGAGAGTCAACCCCTGTAAGGCCCCTGGCCCCGACAACATTCCTGGGCGTGTGTTCAGGGAATGTGCAAGTCATCTGGCTGGGGTCATCACAGACATTTTTAACACCTCGCTGGGCCAAGCCACAGTGCCGGCGTGCTTTAAGACTGCCTCCATCATTCCGGTGCCGAAGAAACCTCAAATCACCTCATTTAATGATTACCGGCCTGTTGCACTGACTCCGGTTATGATGAAGTGCTTCGAAAGGCTGCTTAAAGGTCACATCGTTTCCAGACTCCCCCTATTATTTGACCCGTTCCAGTTTGCCGACCGGCAAAACCGCTCCACTCAGGACGCCATCTCCTCCGTTCTTCACCTGAGCCTGGCTCACCTGGAGGAGAAGAACACCCATGTGCGGAGGCTGTTCCTGGACTTCAGCTCAGCGTTTAACACCATCATCCCACAGCATCTGGTAGGAAAATTGGAACACCTGGGCTTCAACACCCCCCTTCGCAACTGGCTGCTAGACTTCCTCACCAACAGACCTCAGTCAGTCCGGGTCGGACAGAACACCTCTGATGTCATCACCCTCAGCACAGGCTCCCTTCAGGGCTGCGTCCTGAGCCCCCTGCTGTGCACCCTGATGACACACGACTGCGTCCTCAGGTTCACCACCAATCACATCGTGAAGTCAGCAGACGACACAACGGTGGTGGGGCTCATCAGAGACAACAACGACCTGGACTACAGAGAGGAGGTGGAGCAGCTGGTGGGCTGGTGCAGAGAAAACAGCCTGATCCTGAATGAGGAGAAGATGAAGGAGATCATCGTCGACTTCAGGAAAAAACAGCCTCACCACGCTCCACTGATCATCAACAGCTCAGCTGTGGAGGTGGTCAGCACCACCAAATTCCTGGGGGTCCACATCACAGAAGACCTCACCTGGACTACGAACACTACGGCACTGGTCAAGAGGGCACAGAAGCGCTTGTACTTCCTGCGGAGGATGAGGAGAGCCCACCTGCCCCCACCCATCATGAGGACGTTCTACAGGAGCACCATAGAGAGCATTCTGACAAGCTGTCTCTCTGTGTGGTGTGGAGGCTGCACCGCCTCCGATTGGAAGAACGTGAGGAGAGTGGTGAGGACAGCAGAGAGGATCATAGGGGCTCCTCTTCCCTCCATTCAGGACATTTCATCTCAGCGCTGCATGTCCCGTGCCCGTAACATCATCAATGACCCATCACACCCCCACCATGGACTGTTCTCCCTGCTGCCCTCTGGGAAGAGGTTTGCAGCATCCGCTGCAGGTCCACCAGGTTCTGCAACAGCTTTTTCCCTGCTGTCATCAGACTGTTGAACACTAGAACTGTTGAGCTCTAAACTGAACTCTGCATCACACATTCACAGAACTGTACTTTATGACACTACGGACCTCTATCTTGCACTATCTCGCACTACCAACTTTACTGAACTTGTATAAACCCTTTAAATAGAAGTTTAATACATGGTTTAGCATTCCTCTGCACACTCTTGAATACTGTTTTGCCTACTTGCACTATTGCATAATTATCACTGCTGCACTTTATACTTATTTTTAATATATATATATATATATATATATATATATATATATAGTATATATGTATATATATATATTTTCATAGGATATGTTACTTCTATTCAACTGCAATATCACTACTTTGTTGTAAGACGTATGCAACGGAATTTCGTTTTGTATGCACCATGTGCAGACAAGATGACAATAAAGTTTGTCTAAGTCTAAGTCATGTCAGGTCAGCTGTCTGGAGAGAGAGAGAAGTCAGGACCTGCGGGCGGAGCACCACCGTGCCACCGCCGCCATGACGGAACTCAAAAGCAAACTCCATGAGGAGAAGCAGAAAGAGTTAGCCATTACCAGGGAGACATTACTGCGGCAGCATGAAATGGAGCTGATGAGAGTGATCAAAATCAAAGATGGAGAGATCCAGCGACTGAATGCCTTGGTCCTCAGCCTGAGGGACGGCTCCATGGACAAGGTGATCCGCTCTATCCGTGTCTGACTATCCGCACGCCACGTCGGGCTTCGATGCGGCCGCTACCGTATTGTGTAGCTTGTCCCCAGTAAGCGTCGCGGCGCTCCGTTGCGGTCTCAACGGCCCGGTGTGGCGCAATGTCTGCTCAGGTGAGGAGGGGGGGCGCTTTGCTGGCGGAGGTGGAGGAGACGCGGCGGTGTCGGGAGACCGAGCGGTGTCGCCTCCACCAGGAGCGCGGAAGAAGCCCTGGCAGCGGCCCAGCAGGCCTGGCAGTCCCGAGCGGCCGAGCTCCGATCGGCTCATCACCAGCATCGGGAGGAGCTGAGCCGAACCAAGAGAGACTGCGAGAGGGAGATCCGCCGACTGGTAGGACTGATCAGATGCGCGGTGCGTGGCTATGTTCCCAATTTCGTTGTATACCTGCAGTGCAATGACACCTAAGGCATTCTATTCTATTCTATTTCACAAGAAGAAAATGTCCGGTTGCTCGCTTCGCTTTTGTCACAGCAAAGGTGTTCTAGTCGATTCCAGAAAAAAATTGGCCGGTTGCTCTCTTTGTTTTTGTCACAATTCTGGCAAATGAGTTTGCCCGCCTGCCTGAGCGCTCCCCGTTTGTACATCCAGACGGATGAGATCAAGCTGAAAGACAGAGCGGTTAGTGTTTTGGATGAAGCCCTGGGGCCGGCCACGTCCACCGCCTTCAGCTGCAGACTCAGGCTGCCGAGCAGCAGATCGCTGCCCTGAGGGATTCCCAAAGGGCGGGCCTAAACTACCCTGGAAGTGGGGTCAACGCCGCTACTAGCAATCCTCTTCATTGCGTAAGCCACCTCATCACACACTTGCAGTACGCATGACTTAGTTCGTTGCTGGAGGAAGGTAGCACAAAAACAGTTTTGAACTTTGAACGAGTGCTTGTGTGTGTGTGTTGCGGGGCGTTTTCAGTCTCAGGAGGATCGGGACACGCGACGGTTTCATCTGAAAATCGCTGAGCTCAGCGCAGTCATCAGGAAACTGGAGGATCGAAACGCCCTGCTTTCCGAAGAGCGCAATGAACTGGTAATTTATTGACGGCACGCTTGAAGGTTTGCGCTACGTTTGATGCGCGCCATCCAGCGAGGCACCCATTGCGCTTGCTTATTAGTTGAGCGGCGCGGCGAGTCGGTTGCCTGGTAGATGTCTTTTATTGGGAGCCAAAGCCACGATTCCGTTCAAACCGATGCAAAAGGAATGGATACGTTCTGGCCCGCGTGTTGTGCGTCTTTCACATCCCGCACTTCATGCTTGCAGCTAAAGCGACTGAGAGAAACAGAAAGCCAGTTTCTGCCACTCCTGTACAAAAACAAACGCCTGAGCAGGAAGAATGAAGAACTCTCGCTGGTGCTGTGTCGCCTTGAAAACAAAGTGCGCTTTGTCACCCAGGAGAACGAGGAGATGGCAAGCTTGGTAAGTCGACGCGGACAACGGCGGCGTGCCAACAGAGTCCACTGCATTTGTGTTCCACAGAGAAGGCCTAGTTCGCTCAATGACCTGGACCGCGGTTGCGGCCAGCAGGACGGTGAAATGGAGTTCCTTCAAGTTGTGGAGCAGCGGCACATCATCGACGACTTGTCCAAGGTCTTCAGGCAGGCGACTCGGTGCACGTACGGCAGCGCCGCGCTCGCTCGCTGTCGCCAGGAAACCTTTTCCGTCCAAAGCTTGGCCGGCGGCCGCCATCCAAAAAATTGGCCCCTTAAATTCCGACCTTTCAAGCAGGAGCATTGTGCGCACGCGTTTGAACACGCTTTAGACTTGTTTTGCCGTTTTCAGCAGCTCAAAGCTCCCGTTTTGTCAGCGCCTTTGCCACTCGCTGTGCGCTGAAAACGACGGACTTGCCCGGCTGCTCAGCCCGTCAACCATGAGCCGCGAGCGCGACGTCATTGTCCGTAGGCAGCTAGTGGCAAAATGCACCCTGTTAGAGTTGCGCTCGCTCCAACTTATTTTGCAAGAACCACACGGGAGACAAGTAAGTTCTTTTGGACACCTGCAGGTGGAGAGTCCATCCGTTGTACGAATGAAGTCTGACTCTCGGCTCCTGCACGAGCATTTTAATTAAGAGAAACAGGGTGGGTGTAAGAGTGGATTGAATAGAGGAAGCCCTTGACCTCTAGTCAAAACATAGCAAGGGGTGTTTTACGACTTTGTGTAGGAAGGGATAAGCGATAGGGATAAATAAGGGATAAATAATATTATTTATTACAGGTCGCAGTCAAAGTCAAAGCAACACAATGATACGATAAAGATAATCTGGAAAACCCTGACACACCCTGTAGTTGTCACTTTTGGAAAAGACGAGCGTCCCTCCAATCATCGCCGGTGACGTGTTTTTCAGGCTCTGGAGACAGGAGCTCATGTCAGAAATGTCATTGTGAGTCGCGTTTGTTTCTGCGCCGGAGCCGTTCGTTCCCTTTGCATCCAAAGAATCTCAAAGGCGGATTATTTGTGTCGACAGGAGAGAGATTTGCTGCTACGATACCGACGTCGAGAATCTCTGAGGAGGAACAAAGCGTGAGGTCCTGCAAGGTGAGTCTGTTTGTTTGCGGCTGCTTGGTGTTGCGCAAGATGAAATGGCCTTTTTCTCGCTATCGTTCCTCTCGTCGATTCATCGTGAGGTGTCGCTTCAGTTTGTTCAGAGAGATGTTCGCTTCCGCGCCCGCAGGTCATCGAAACATTTTACGGCTACGACGAAGACGTGTTGGTGGACTCGGACGGATCGTCCTTGTCTTTTCACACCGACAGAACCCCCGACACGGAACCCGAAGAGGTAGCCCGCCATTTCTGCCAGCGTATTGGCACCAAACATTCCTCTTCAGCCTGGAATCGGACTCGTCTTTGCGTCGCGGGTGCTTTGTCGCCGGTCTGACTGATTCTGGTACTAGTGCTGTGTTGCATTGGTGTGTGCATGAAGAGGCGGAGCTTCGCTACCGCCAGCTGACGCAAGAATATCAAGCGCTGCAACGAGCCTACGCTCTGCTAGCCCAGACCAGCGAAAGGGGACTACGACGCCGAGAAGGAGATCAAGGTGGCGCCCCTTCCCGCAACCCCCGGCCGGGTCGCAGCCTCCCCGTTCTCACCCAGCCTCGGGTGTTCTCTGGTCTGAAAGGAGGAGGAGGAGCCTCCCTCCTCCTCCTTTCAGACCAGAGAAAAGCTGATGGTAGAAATGGGTCACCATCAAAGCAGAGTAGCAGATCTGGAGTCAGCGCTGAAGCAACAAGGACAGGTAAGCTCATCAATGAGCACACCTTTTTCTCAGACAAAATAGCTACATTCTTCAGTCACTCATCCGTCTGGCATTACTGGACCAACCCCCACCCCCCCCCCGAACGTGGCTGGGAAAATGCGGAGAAAAGCAAATGTCATTTTCCAGTCAACCAAAGAATTTGTGGATGAAAATGACACAACATTCCAAAGCTGTCCACGCGTTTGTCTCTTCTAGAATGTCAAGTGGGTGGAGGAGAAGCAGCTGCTGCGTCAGAGCAATCAGCAGTTGGCCGAAAAGGTGACGGAAAGAAAGGCGCTGGGCGGAGTCGCTTGGCGTCACACCTGTCGGGAAGCCCCGCAGATGAGGTCTGACTGTCTTTTCAGGTCAGGCGGATGGAGGCGGAAGAAGCGCGTCTGAAAGAGCACATCCAGGATATCCGAGACCAAAACGAACTGCTTGAGTTCCGCATCCTGGAGCTGGAGGTGGGAAGACTCGCACAAGCGTGTTGAGGCCAGAGATGTGACGGACGGACGGACGGACGGACGGACGGATGCATGCCTCTGCCTTTCAGGAGAGGGAGTGGCGCTCCCCCGTCTTGAAGTTTCTGCAAGTCCGTTTCCCAGACGGCCTCAGCCCTTTGCAGATCTACTGCGAGGCCGAGGGCGTGAGCGTACGTAAGGCGTCCCTCGCAACCCTAACCTTAACCCGAGGTCCCAGAACACCTTACATTGCTCCTTGCGCCTTTCCCCCGGACATCGTCATCAGTGATCTGATGAAGAAGCTGGACATCCTGGGCTATAACGCCGTAAGTGTATGTCGAACTCCTTATGTTTGCACTCCACGAGACTCGGCGGCTCAAATGTGACTTTTGGAAGGCTTTGCGCTGAAAGAAGCTTGTTGACGCTGTGCCTTTGGGCTCTTGCAGAATCTCACCAACGAGGAGCAGGTGGTCGTGATTCACGCCAGGACCCTTCTCACCCTAGCCGAGAAGGTAACGCGCACGTCCACGCACGCTCTCGCATTCTGCTTATGTGACAGCAGCCTTTCCTCAGTGGTTAGAATACATCAAAGTGACCAAGTCAGCACTTCAACAGAAGATGTTGGACATTGAAAGTGAGAAGGTAGACAGACACGCGACATCAGCCAAGGGGAACTCCGGCAATGTGCCCCAACAATTCTGACCTTGAGCTGTGCTAGGATATGTTCTGCAAGCAGAAGGGCTACCTGGATGAAGAGTTGGACTTCAGGAAGTGTTCCATGGACCAGGCTCATAAGGTAAGCCGCCCTCAAATCTCCCGCCGGACCACTGATGGACGAGGATTGCGGCCCAGAGGATCCTGGAGCTGGAGGCCATGTTGTACGAGGCGCTACCGCAGCGGGACTGCCCCGCCACGGACGGCGAAAAAGCCAGCCACGCTGGCGTGAATGACGTGCTGACGGCGGATCAGAGAGAAGAGCTTAGGAGCGCCGTGGACCAATGGAAGCGAGCCCTGATGTGCGAGTTGAGGGAGCGCGACGCTTGCATCCTCCAAGAGAGAATGGATCTGCTGCACAGCGCGCAACAGGTAAGGGCCCAAAGCCAGCCCGGCACTTACTTGCACGCTTACTGGCTTTTGAATGCCACTTTCCATTTGTCCGTCCTAGAGGAACAAAGAGCTGAAAGAATTCATCGAAGCTCAGAAGAGACAAATCAAACAATTGGAGGAGAAGTTTCTGTTTCTCTTTCTATTCTTCTCCTTGGCCTTCATTCTGTGGCCCTAACACCAGCTGGTGAGTGAGCTCCAGCGGCACCGCACTCGACACCTCCGATACACTGCCAGCCGGTCTCAGACGTTGGCAGACGCTCCGATGCCAACGTATACCCCCCGCCACGGTGACAGAGGCACCGCGTCACACCGGCGCTCATCCAATCAGAAGGCAGGAAAAGCAAATTCACATGCAGGGCACTTTTGAACCAGAAGAGAGCGCCACAAAAAACGGTTGTTGCCCCAAACGCGCACTAAAAAGGGTCAGAATAACAAGAGTCCCACTGGCCAGCCGGGGCCACCCGTCCAGCTGTTTCTTCAGGGGGGAAAAAAATTGGAGTCACCGGTGAGTACATTTTGCATTTAGCTCTGCTTTTCTGCTTCTGTCTTCAAGTGTGTGGCATCCTGCGATCAAAGAGTCAGCCAACCCCAAAGCGGTTGACCTCAACGTCCCACCACCATGCCTACCAGAGCAGGTGACGTGATGCTTTGGACATCCTTCCGTCTCAGATGCCCAAAAGTACTCTTTGCCACATCTGCGGCAATACGGTGTCTTTTCAAAGGTGCAAATAAATCCAGCGTGGGCGGAACACGCACGTCTTCGGTTTTTCCCGCTTTGTTTGTGTGACAGCTGTTGTGAAAATTTTATACAAATAAAGTTGTATAGTACAGGTTTGGCCAAGCCGCAACTCCCGAACCGCATGCGGCTCTTTTATGTTCATATCAACATTTGTGTGTGTGTGTGTGTGTGGGGGGGGGGGGGGGGGGGGGGTTGTGCGTGTTGGCTTCACTTGAGTTCAATTTGGTATTTTGGTCAAAAGCGCATGTGGTGAAATTCCACAAAGTAGGATGGGCAAACACATTTCTTTAAACTATGAGTGTCAATTGGGCTCTCGAAATGGCAGGGAAAAGATGCACAGCAAAACGAAAATACGTAGATGAACACAGGACGTTTTAATCAGAGTGGGAAAGTTTCTATTTTTTGTTGAACGTGATGGCAAACCATTCTGCCTGATATGTCAGACCTCAGCGCATTTCAAAGATTCAAATCTTCAGCGCCATGCACTTCAGCTCACTCCATGCTAACATTGATCAGGCGTCGAACCCGCATCATCATGCTTAAGAGGTGGCCATGCTAACCAGTGCGCCATTATGTCAACGCATAATAACTAAGTCTACTGGTCAAAACAGCGGTTACTATATGACGTCGCTACGTCGTGGTCACGTGACGCAGACAAGACGTCAATGGACGTGGGCAGAGTTAACTTGTTTAAAAGGGAGTAGGCAGAAGAAATATTTAATTTATTTAAATCTATTTTGAGTGCACACCATTATGCCAATGCATAACAACTGTAAATCTACTAAACAAAACAGCGGTTGCTATATGACATCTGCCACGTCGTGGTCACGTGACATACGTGACGTCGATGGGCGTAACTTTCGCCGGAATTCAAATCCGCGGGGAGAGTTAACTTGTTTAAAAGAGAGTGGGCAGAAGAATTATTTAATTTATTTAAATCTATTTGGTGTGTGCGCCATTATGTCAATGCATAACAACTGTAAGTCTACTAAACAAAACAGCGGTTGCTATTTGACGTCTGCCACGTCGTGGTCACGTGACGCGGACGTGACGTCGACGCCTACTTTACATCCCACCGATCACAGGACTCCTCGGCTGCATAACCGTGCCCCCTTCCCAACCAATCGGATTTGCTATACGCGAAAACGACGCCAATGGAAAGAGCTTCCGCCCAAATTTAAATCCGTGGGCGTGGCTCGCAGCAGGAAGTAGGAAAATGGCGGCGATGTTGACAAAGACACAGCGGATGGTAACATACGACTAACAAGAGAAATATTTTTATTTTCTGCTTGCAACTGGACCGTCCAGAGCGTACACGGTAAGTACAACTCATCGTTTTTAAAAAGAAGTACTTTTGTTGCCCTGAAAAGCGAGTGAGCGTGGCGTTTGTGGGGGACGTCGAATTTCGACGATTCTTTCTGGTCAACGGTTGTAAATGATTGTGTTGATTAAAAAAGAAAACTTGATGTAACTCTACTTTTAACTGCCGTTTCAGATAGATTTGGAATTGCATCACATCCAATTTTGCCTAGAGCGTACACGGTAAGTAACACTCGTTGTGTTTAAGGAGATTTACGTTTGTAATAGCAGAAGTGTAGCCGCGTTGCGTTGTACGTGTGAATGTTGGTCCGGGCGAAATGTTAATGTTTAATTTCATTCCTTTAGGTTCCACGGTGTTTGTTGGCTGCAAGTTTTCCACTGCAAGAAGAGGCTCATATCATTGACCAGGAGCGAGCTACAATGGTGAGTAGCCATAACATTTATGTTAAACACTTCCTATTTCATGTCTAACAGTACTTGATTTAACAAATAACCATAAATAAATACAGTGTGGGCACTGAAGTTAACATATGTGATTATACTGCCTAATCTGTCACCGAGTAGATTGTTGCAAAGTAATATAAGATCCAAAGTTGTAATTCAGAATAGTTTTCAAAAGAAGGCCATTAGAATTATATACAAGTCTGATTACCCTGAACAAGCTATTAATTAAATCACAAATTCTTCAATTCAAAGATTTGGTAGATTATCAGACAAATAATGTCTAACAGTAATTGATTTAACACATCACGATAAGTAGATTGAGTGTGGGCACTCTCAAGTTAACATATGTGATTATACTGCCTAATCTGTTACAGAGTATGTTGTTGCCAAGTAATGTAGAATAGATCCAAAGTAGTAATCCAGAATAGTTTTGAAGAGGCCATTAGAATGATAAACAAATCTGATTACCTTGAACATAATAACAAGCTAAGTGTTTAATATGTCCTATGAAGTCAAAATTGGGCACCATCATGTGGTGAAATTTGGAATTGCATCACATCCAATTTTGCCTGGGAACAAACAGATTACATAAATCTTAGTTTTGAATAAGCCACTCCTTCTCAAACAAGTAAACTCTGCCCATTTTGCGCAGTAGATGTTCTGTTAATATCTAGTATTTATACAAAGTCATAATTTAAATTGCTTTCAACCTTCATTCATCGGTTCAACCAACATTACTCGCTCTTCTTACCAACTTGTATTGATTTAACTAAGCGTTTAATACTTCCTATCAGGTCTCAAATCGAGATTTGGCAAAATACAATTTCAGCAAATCCAATTTTGCCAGGGAACAAAAATAGATTAAATAAACTAAATAAGTCCTCTTCCCATTAAATAAATCAGAAAAGTCTGTCTTGTAACCAGTCCTCTTCAAACAAGTAAAGTCTGCCCATTTTGTGCCGTAGATTTTGTGTCTATGCCTAGTATTTAAACAAAATCATAATTTAAACGACTTCTTTCCTTCATTCACTTTGGAAATTTGGAATTGCAGCAAATCGAATTTTGGCAGGGAACAAAAATAGATCAATTAAACTAAATAAGTCTTCTTCCCATTAAATAAATTAAAAAAGTCTGTCTTGTAACCAGTCCTTTTCAAACAAGTAAAGTCTGCCCATTTTGTGCCGTCGATTTTGTGTTAATGCCTAGTATTTATACAAAATCATAATTTAAAGGACTTCATTCCTTCATTCACTTTGGAAATTTGGAATTGCAGCACATCAAATTTTGCCTGGGAAGAAAAGTAGATTAAATAAATTTAATAAGTCTTACTACTTCCCATTAAATAAATTAAATACGTCTTACTTGTTCCCACTCCTTTTCAAAACAGTAGTTTAAAACGAGGGCCCTTCACTCAATCTTTAACCTCAACCCCGCACGTTGTGTTGTATCTGTGAATGTTGGTTGTGGCCAAATGATAGTTTTCTTTCATTCGTTTAGGTTCCAAGAAAACTTGATGTAACTCTACTTTTAACTGCCGTTTCAGATAAGCGGGTATTACGTCGCAGTCAAATGCCGCGGATATGACGTAATTGCCCGAACCTCCGCCAAAATTCAAATCTGTTGGCGCGATGGCCGTGAGCCACTGAGCAGCGACGATTATCAACAGAAATATCTTTATTTTCTGCTTGCAACTGGACCGTCTAGAGCGTACACGGTAAGTAACACTCATTGTGTTTAAGGAGATTTACGTTTGTAATAGCAGAAGTGTAGCCGCGTTGCGTTGTACGTGTGAAAATTGGTCGAGGCGAAATGTTAATGTTTAATTTCATTCCTTTAGGTTCCACGGTGTTTGTTGGCTGCAAGTTTTCCACTGCAAGAAGAGGCTCGTATCATTGACCAGGAGCGAGCTACAATGGTGAGTAGCCATAACATTTATGTTAAACACTTCCTATTTCATGTCTAACAGTACTTGATTTAACAAATAACCATAAATAAATACAGTGTGGGCACTGAAGTTAATATATGTGATTATACTGCCTAATCTGTCACGGAGTAGATTGTTGCAAAGTAATATAAGATCCAAAGTTGTAATTCAGAATAGTTTTCAAAAGAAGGCCATTAGAATTATATATAAGTCTGATTACCCTGAACAAGCTATTAATTAAATCACAAATTCTTCAATTCAAAGATTTGGTAGATTATCAGACAAATAATGTCTAACAGTAATTGATTTAACACATCACGATAAGTAGATTGAGTGTGGGCACTCTCAAGTTAACATATGTGATTATACTGCCTAATCTGTTACAGAGTATGTTGTTGCCAAGTAATGTAGAATAGATCCAAAGTAGTAATCCAGAATAGTTTTGAAGAGGCCATTAGAATGATAAACAAATCTGATTACCTTGAACATAATAACAAGCTAAGTGTTTAATATGTCCTATGAAGTCAAAATTGGGCACCATCATGTGGTGAAATTTGGAATTGCATCACATCCAATTTTGCCTGGGAACAAACAGATTACATAAATCTTAGTTTTGAATAAGCCACTCCTTCTCAAACAAGTAAACTCTGCCCATTTTGCGCAGTAGATGTTCTGTTAATATCTAGTATTTATACAAAGTCATAATTTAAATTGCTTTCAACCTTCATTCATCGGTTCAACCAACATTACTCGCTCTTATTACCAACTTGTATTGATTTAACTAAGCGTTTAATACTTCCTATCAGGTCTCAAATCGAGATTTGGCAAAATACAATTTCAGCAAATCCAATTTTGCCAGGGAACAAAAATAGATTAAATAAACTAAATAAGTCCTCTTCCCATTAAATAAATCAGAAAAGTCTGTCTTGTAACCAGTCCTCTTCAAACAAGTAAAGTCTGCCCATTTTGTGCCGTAGATTTTGTGTCTATGCCTAGTATTTAAACAAAATCATAATTTAAACGACTTCTTTCCTTCATTCACTTTGGAAATTTGGAATTGCAGCAAATCGAATTTTGGCAGGGAACAAAAATAGATCAATTAAACTAAATAAGTCTTCTTCCCATTAAATAAATTAAAAAAGTCTGTCTTGTAACCAGTCCTTTTCAAACAAGTAAAGTCTGCCCATTTTGTGCCGTCGATTTTGTGTTAATGCCTAGTATTTATACAAAATCATAATTTAAAGGACTTCATTCCTTCATTCACTTTGGAAATTTGGAATTGCAGCACATCAAATTTTGCCTGGGAAGAAAAGTAGATTAAATAAATTTAATAAGTCTTACTACTTCCCATTAAATAAATTAAATACGTCTTACTTGTTCCCACTCCTTTTCAAAACAGTAGTTTAAAACGAGGGCCCTTCACTCAATCTTTAACCCCAACCCCGCACGTTGTGTTGTATCTGTGAATGTTGGTTGTGGCCAAATGATAGTTTTCTTTCATTCGTTTAGGTTCCAAGAAAACTTGATGTAACTCTACTTTTAACTGCCGTTTCAGATAAGCGGGTATTACGTCGCAGTCATGTGCCGTGGATATGACGTAATTGCCCGAACCTCCGCCAAAATTCAAATCTGTTGGCGCGATGGCCGTGAGCCACTGAGCAGCGACGATTATCAACAGAAATATCTTTATTTTCTGCTTGCAACTGGACCGTCTAGAGCGTACACGGTAAGTAACACTCATTGTGTTTAAGGAGATTTACGTTTGTAATAGCAGAAGTGTAGCCGCGTTGCGTTGTTCGTGTGAAAATTGGTCGAGGCGAAATGTTAATGTTTAATTTCATTCCTTTAGGTTCCACGGTGTTTGTTGGCTGCAAGTTTTCCACTGCAAGAAGAGGCTCGTATCATTGACCAGGAGCGAGCTACAATGGTGAGTAGCCATAACATTTATGTTAAACACTTCCTATTTCATGTCTAACAGTACTTGATTTAACAAATAACCATAAATAAATACAGTGTGGGCACTGAAGTTAACATATGTGATTATACTGCCTAATCTGTCACGGAGTAGATTGTTGCAAAGTAATATAAGATCCAAAGTTGTAATTCAGAATAGTTTTCAAAAGAAGGCCATTAGAATTATATACAAGTCTGATTACCCTTAACATAACAACAAGCTATTGATTAAATCACAAATTCTTCAATTCAAAGATTTGGTAGATTATCAGACAAATAATGTCTAACAGTAATTGATTTAACACATCACGATAAGTAGATTGAGTGTGGGCACTCTCAAGTTAACAGATATGATTATACTGCCTAATCTGTTACAGAGTATGTTGTTGCCAAGTAATGTAGAATAGATCCAAAGTAGTAATCCAGAATAGTTTTGAAGAGGCCATTAGAATAATAAACAAATCTGATTACCTTGAACATAATAACAAGCTAAGTGTTTAATATGTCCTATGAAGTCAAAATTGGGCACCATCATGTGGTGAAATTTGGAATTGCATCACATCCAATTTTGCCTGGGAACAAACAGATTAAATAAATCTTAGTTTTGAATAAGCCACTCCTTCTCAAACAAGTAAACTCTGCCCATTTCGCGCAGTAGATGTTCTGTTAATATCTAGTATTTATACAAAGTCATAATTTAAATTGCTTTCAACCTTCATTCATCGGTTCAACCAACATTACTCGCTCTTATTACCAACTTGTATTGATTTAACTAAGCGTTTAATACTTCCTATCAGGTCTCAAGGCAAGATTTGGCAAAATACAATTTCAGCAAATCCAATTTTGCCAGGGAACAAAAATAGATTAAATAAACTAAATAAGTCTTCTTCCCATTAAATAAATCAGAAAAGTCTGTCTTGTAACCAGTCCTCTTCAAACAAGTAAAGTCTGCCCATTTTGTGCCGTAGATTTTGTGTCTATGCCTAGTATTTAAACAAAATCATAATTTAAACGACTTCTTTCCTTCATTCACTTTGGAAATTTGGAATTGCAGCAAATCGAATTTTGCCAGGGAACAAAAATAGATCAATTAAACTAAATAAGTCTTCTTCCCATTAAATAAATTAAAAAAGTCTGTCTTGTAACCAGTCCTTTTCAAACAAGTAAAGTCTGCCCATTTTGTGCCGTCGATTTTGTGTTAATGCCTAGTATTTATACAAAATCATAATTTAAAGGACTTCATTCCTTCATTCACTTTGGAAATTTGGAATTGCAGCACATCAAATTTTGCCTGGGAAGAAAAGTAGATTAAATAAATTTAATAAGTCTTACTACTTCCCATTAAATAAATTAAATACGTCTTACTTGTTCCCACTCCTTTACAAAAAAGTAGTTTAAAACGAGGTCCCTTCACTCAACCTTTAACCCTATTTATTCACCTTCTAGGCTAAGTGTTAAAGGCTAAGTGTTAAAGGCTAAGTGTTAAAGGCTAAGTGTTAGAGGCTAAGTGCCAGAGGCTAGGCGCCAGAGGCGAGTTTTTGTGGGCTGAAGTTTTAGTGGGGTTAGTGTGAATACAATCCAAAAGAATACAACAGAATACAATACAATAGAATATAATACATAGATTAAATTCAATAGCTCTTACTACTTCCCATTAAATAAATTAAATACGTCTTACTTGTTCCCAATCCTTTTCAAAAAAGTAGTTTAAAACGAGGGCCCTTCACTCAACCTTTAACCTCAACCCCGCACGTCACATTGTGTTGTATCTGTGAATGTTGGTTGTGGCCAAATGATAGTTTTCTTTCATTCGTTTAGGTTCCACGGTGTTTGTTGGCTATGTTTTCCACTGTCAGAAGGATGAAAATACAAAGTACAACGCTTGGACGTGGGCGAAGACGTCACCGGTGAGTCCTTCCTTCCTATTTATTTACCTTCTAGATGCTAGAGGCTAAGTGTTAGAGGCTAAGTGTTAGAGGCTAAGTGTTAAACACAATACGAACAACACAACGATACTGCACTGAACAACACGATACCGCACTGAGAAACACGATACCGCACTGAACAACACGATACCGCACTGAACAACACCATGCCGCACTGAACACCATGCCACACTGAACAACACCATCCCGCACTGAACAACACCATGCCGCACTAAACAACACCATGCCGCACTGAACAACACCATGCCTCACTGAACGACACCATGCCGCACTGAAAGACACCATGCCGCACTGAACGACACCATGCCGCACTGAAAGACACCATCCCGCACTGAACACCATGCCGCACTGAACAACACCATCCTGCACTGAACAACACCATCCCGCACTGAACAACACCATGCCGCACTGAACAACATTATGCCGCACTGAACATTATGCCGCACTGAACATCACCATGCCGCACTGAACAACACCATGCCGCACTGAACAACATTATGCCGCACTGAACAACACCATGCCGCACTGAACAACACCATGCCGCACTGAACAACACCATGCCGCACTGAACAACATTATGCCGCACTGAACAACACCATGCCGCACTGAACAACACCATCCTGCACTGAACAACACCATGCCGCACTGAACAACACCATGCCGCACTGAACAACATTATAACGCACTGAACAACACCATCCCGCACTGAACAACACCATCCCGCACTGAACAACACCATGCCGCACTGAACAACATTATGCCGCACTGAACAACATTATGCCGCACTGAACAACACCATGCCGCACTGAACAACACCATGCCGCACTGAACAACACCATGCCGCACTGAACAACATTATAACGCACTGAACAACACCATCCCGCACTGAACAACACCATGCCGCACTAAACAACATTATGCCGCACTGAACAACATTATGCTGAAATGAACAACACCATAACGCAATGAACAACACCATGCCGCACTGAACAACACCATCCTGCACTGAACAACACCATCCCGCACTGAACAACACCATGCCGCACTGAACAACACCATGCCGCACTGAACAACACCATGCCGCAATGAACAACACCATCCCGCACTGAACAACATTATGCCGCACTGAACAACATTATGCCGCACTGAACAACATTATGCCGCACTGAACAACACCATGCCGCACTGAACAACACCATCCTGCACTGAACAACACCATCCCGCACTGAACAACACCATGCCGCACTGAACAACATTATGGCGCACTGAACAACATTATGCCGCACTGAACAACACCATGCCGCACTGAACAACACCATGCCGCACTGAACAACACCATGCCGCAATGAACAACACCATCCCGCACTGAACAACACCATGCCGCACTGAGCAACACCATGCCGCACTGAACAACACCATCCTGCACTGAACAACACCACGCCGCACTGAACAACACCATTCCGCACTGAACAACACCATGCCGCACTGAACAACATTACGCCGCACTGAACAACACCATGCCGCACTGAACAACACCATGCCGCACTGAACAACACCATGCTGCACTGAACAACATTATGCTGCACTGAACAACACGATCCTGCATTGAACAACACCATGCCGCACTGAACAACACCATCCTGCACTGAACAACACCATCCTGCACTGAACAACACCACCCCGCACTGAACAACACGATCCCGCATTGAACACCATCCCGCACTGAACAACACCATGCCGCACTGAACAACACCATTCCGCACTGAACAACACCATGCCGCACTGAACAACACCATGCCGCACTGAACAACACCATGCCGCACTGAACAACACCATGCCGCACTGAACAACATTATGCCGCACTGAACAACACCATGCCGCACTGAACAACACCATCCCGCACTGAACAACACCATGCCGCATTGAACAACACCATGCTGCACTGAACAACACCATCCTGCACTGAACAACACCATCCCGCACTAAACAACACCATGCCGCACTGAACAACATTATGGCGCACTGGACAACATTATGCCGCACTGAACAACACCATGCCGCACTGAACAACACCATGCCGCACTGAACAACACCATGCCGCACTGAACAACACCATGCCGCACTGAACAACATTATGCCGCACTGAACAACACCATGCCGCACTGAACAACACCATGCCGCACTGAACAACACGATCCCGCATTGAACAACACCATCCTGCACTGAACAACACCATGCCGCACTGAACAACACCATGCCGCACTGAACAACACCATTCCGCACTGAACAACACCATGCCGCACTGAACGACACCATCCTGCACTGAACGACACCATCCTGCACTGAACAACACCATCCCGCACTGAACAACACCATGCCGCACTGAACAACACCATGCCGCACTGAACAACACCATCCTGCACTGAACAACACCATGCCGCACTGAACAACACCATGCCGCACTGAACAACATTATGCCGCACTGAACAACATTATGCCGCACTAAACAACATTATGTCGCACTGAACAACACCATGCCGCACTGAACAACACCATGCTGCACTGAACAACATTATGCCGCACTGAACAACACGATCCCGCATTGAACAACACCATCCCGCAGTGAACAACACCATGCCGCATTGAACAACACCATGCCGCACTGAACAACACCATGCTGCACTGAACAACATTATGCTGCACTGAACAACACGATCCTGCATTGAACAACACCATGCCGCACTGAACAACACCATCCTGCACTGAACAACACCATGCCGCACTGAACAACACCATGCCGCACTGAACAACATTATGCCGCACTGAAAAACACCATGCCGCACTGAACAACACCATCCCGCACTGAACAACACCATGCCGCATTGAACAACACCATGCCGCACTGAACAACACCATGCTGCACTGAACAACATTATGCTGCACTGAACAACACGATCCTGCATTGAACAACACCATGCCGCACTGAACAACACCATCCTGCACTGAACAACACCATCCTGCACTGAACAACACCACCCCGCACTGAACAACACGATCCCGCATTGAACAACACCATCCCGCACTGAACAACACCATGCCGCACTGAACAACACCATTCCGCACTGAACAACACCATGCCGCACTGAACAACACCATGCCGCACTGAACAACACCATGCCGCACTGAACAACACCATGCCGCACTGAACAACATTATGCCGCACTGAACAACACCATGCCGCACTGAACAACACCATCCCGCACTGAACAACACCATGCCGCATTGAACAACACCATGCCGCACTGAACAACACCATCCTGCACTGAACAACACCATCCCGCACTAAACAACACCATGCCGCACTGAACAACATTATGGCGCACTGGACAACATTATGCCGCACTGAACAACACCATGCCGCACTGAACAACACCATGCCGCACTGAACAACACCATGCCGCACTGAACAACACCATGCCGCACTGAACAACACTATGCCGCACTGAACAACACCATGCCGCACTGAACAACACCATGCCGCACTGAACAACACGATCCCGCATCGAACAACACCATCCTGCACTGAACAACACCATGCCGCACTGAACAACACCATGCCGCACTGAACAACACCATGCCGCACTGAACAACATTATGCCGCACTGAACAACATTATGCCGCACTAAACAACATTATGTCGCACTGAACAACACCATGCCGCACTGAACAACACCATGCTGCACTGAACAACATTATGCCGCACTGAACAACACGATCCCGCATTGAACAACACCATCCCGCAGTGAACAACACCATGCCGCATTGAACAACACCATGCCGCACTGAACAACACCATGCTGCACTGAACAACATTATGCTGCACTGAACAACACGATCCTGCATTGAACAACACCATGCCGCACTGAACAACACCATCCTGCACTGAACAACACCATGCCGCACTGAACAACACCATGCCGCACTGAACAACATTATGCCGCACTGAAAAACACCATGCCGCACTGAACAACACCATCCCGCACTGAACAACACCATGCCGCATTGAACAACACCATGCCGCACTGAACAACACCATGCTGTACTGAACAACATTATGCTGCACTGAACAACACGATCCTGCATTGAACAACACCATGCCGCACTGAACAACACCATCCTGCACTGAACAACACCATCCTGCACTGAACAACACCACCCCGCACTGAACAACACGATCCCGCATTGAACAACACCATCCCGCACTGAACAACACCATGCCGCACTGAACAACACCATTCCGCACTGAACAACACCATGCCGCACTGAACAACACCATGCCGCACTGAACAACACCATGCCGCACTGAACAACACCATGCCGCACTGAACAACATTATGCCGCACTGAACAACACCATGCCGCACTGAACAACACCATCCCGCACTGAACACCACCATGCCGCATTGAACAACACCATGCCGCACTGAACAACACCATCCTGCACTGAACAACACCATCCCGCACTAAACAACACCATGCCGCACTGAACAACATTATGGCGCACTGGACAACATTATGCCGCACTGAACAACACCATGCCGCACTGAACAACACCATGCCGCACTGAACAACACCATGCCGCACTGAACAACACCATGCCGCACTGAACAACATTATGCCGCACTGAACAACACCATGCCGCACTGAACAACACCATGCCGCACTGAACAACACGATCCCGCATCGAACAACACCATCCTGCACTGAACAACACCATGCCGCACTGAACAACACCATGCCGCACTGAACAACACCATTCCGCACTGAACAACACCATGCCGCACTGAACAACACCATCCTGCACTGAACAACACCATCCCGCACTGAACAACACCATGCCGCATTGAACAACACCATGCCGCACTGAACAACACCATCCTGCACTGAACAACACCATGCCGCACTGAACAACACCATGCCGCACTGAACAACACCATGCCGCACTGAACAACATTATGTCGCACTGAACAACACCATGCCGCACTGAACAACACCATGCTGCACTGAACAACATTATGCCGCACTGAACAACACGATCCCGCATTGAACAACACCATCCCGCAGTGAACAACACCATGCCGCATTGAACAACACCATGCCGCACTGAACAACACCATGCTGCACTGAACAACATTATGCTGCACTGAACAACACGATCCTGCATTGAACAACACCATGCCGCACTGAACAACACCATCCTGCACTGAACAACACCTTTCCACACTGAACAACACCATGCCGCACTGAACAACATTATGCCGCACTGAACAACACCATGCCGCACTGAACAACACCATGCCGCACTGAACAACACCATGCCGCACTGAACAACACCATGCCGCAATGAACAACACCATCCCGCACTGAACAACACCATGCCGCATTGAACAACACCATGCCGCACTGAACAACACCATCCCGCACTGAACAACACCACCCCGCACTGAACAACACGATCCCGCATTGAACAACACCATCCCGGACTGAACAACACCATGCCGCACTGAACAACACCATTCCGCACTGAACAACACCATGCCGCACTGAACAACACCATGCAGCACTGAACAACACCATGCCGCACTGAACAACACCATGCCGCACTGAACAACATTATGCCGCACTGAACAACACCATGCCGCACTGAACAACACCATCCCGCACTGAACAACACCATGCCGCATTGAACAACACCGTGCCGCACTGAACAACACCATCCTGCACTGAACAACACCATCCCGCACTGAACAACACCATGCCGCACTGAACAACATTATGGCGCACTGAACAACATTATGCCGCACTGAACAACACCATGCCGCACTGAACAACACCATGCCGCACTGAACAACACCATGCCGCACTGAACAACATTATGCCGCACTGAACAACATTATGCCGCACTGAACAACACCATGCCGCACTGAACAACACCATGCCGCACTGAACAACACCATGCCGCACTGAACAACACGACGTCGCACTGAACAACACGACGCCGCACAGAACAACACGACGCCGCACAGAATAACACAATACCGCACAGAACAACACAATACCGCACAAACAGTTTTAGATAATATTACGTCGCAGTCATGTGACGCGGACATGACGTCAATAGGCGGAACTCACGGCAAAATTATAATCCGTGGGCGTGGCTTGCAACAGGAAGTAGGAAAGCGGCAGTTCTGGCAAACAAGACACAGCTGTTAGTAACACGATGACTAACAAGGCAAATATTTTTGTTTTCAGCTTGCAACTTGACCGTCTAGAGCGTACAAGGTAATTACAACTGTTTTTTTTTAGCCCTGAAAAGCAAGGGAGTGTGGCGTTTGGGAGGAATGTCGAACTCGGCGTCTGCTTCCAGCCACAGACGCCAAATTTCGACGATTATTTCGACTGGTCAACGGTTGTAAATTATTGCGTTGACTAAAAACTTTATTTAACTCTACTCTTAACTTTGCCGTTTCAGATATGCGGGTATTACACCGCGGAAATGACGTCAATAGGCTGAACTCTCGCCAAAATTCAAATCTGTGGGCGCAATGGCCTTGAGCGAGACACCGGATACAAACACGACGATTATCAACAGAAATATCTTTATTTTCCGCTTGCAAGTGGACCGTCTAGAGCGTACACGGTAAGTACAACTCATTGTGTTTAAAAAGATTTACGTTTGTGTAGTTTGCGTTGCGTTGTATCTGTGAATGTTGGTTGAGGCTAAATGTTAATGTTTAATTTCATTCCTTTAGGTTCCACGGTGTTTGTTGGCTGTATGTTTTCCACTGCAAGAAGAGGCTCGTATCATTGACCAGCAGGAGCTACAATGGTGAGTACCCCTTTCGTCTTCCATTTATGTTAAACACTTCCTATTTCATGTCTAACAGTACTCGATTTAACAAATAACCATAAATAAATACAGTGTGGGCAGTCACGTTAACATATGTGATTATCCTGCCTAATATGTTTATCACAAATATGTCACTAATCACTAATATGTTTATTTGTTTATCACAACACCTTTGGACCTTCAGCAATCGATTATTTACCTTCATCTACATAGAGACAGAACGATGGTGTCTTAAACATCTCATTCATTTCACCAAATAACTTCACGCAGGTGGATAACGGCCGTCTCGGTCACGCTATGTTGCGTGATGCAGTTTTGAAGAACCAAATGCATTTATTCAATGAATAAGTCAAGCTAGTTCTATGTTTATGATGTTGTAAGTTACGGTACCGATTGAAGTTGAGTTCGAAGCCAGTGGAAAACAGCGCTGCGTTTGTGCTCTCCAGGTACAAATGTTGTGATCTCTGACTGACGACCGGGCGAGACTCGAGTAAGAGATGTCCAAACGAGCTCCGGCAGGGCGGGCCAAGGCGGAGCGAACGGACGCCCTTCAGGCCGCCAATGACGAGCTGAGAACCAAACTGATGGACGTCCAGTTAGAACTTCAGCAGGAGAAGAACAAGGTGAAAACCTCAACAGACAGACACTGCCTGCCTCCCTGCCTGCCTCCCTGCCTGCCTCCCTGCCTGCCTCCCTCCCTCCCAGTTTTCCCGATGTAGATTAGACATGCGTGTGCCATGACTGTGTCAGCCTACATCAACAAATGCACCGAGGACGTCAGCACCACTAAGAATATCATCACCCGGGGCAACCAACGACCCTGGATGACTGAGGAGGTACGTCAAACGCTACGAGCGCGGAACTCTGCCTTCAAGTCTGGCGACAAGGAGACACTGAGGACAGCGAGAGCCAACTTGAACCGTGCCATCAGGATAGCGAAGCGAGACCGCAGTCGAAAATTTCAGGATCGTTTCCACGACGTCAAAAACATCAGGAGTATGTGGCAAGGCATACGGGCGATTACAGACTACAACTCACCCTCCCCCCCCCCGGTGGGTGTAGTTGATGCTGACTTTCTAAATGGTCTAAATAACTTCTTTGGGAGGTTCGAGGCACTAAACGGCACTCCAGCAGTTAAAACTGTCCCCCATCAGGAAGAGGAGGTACTCTGCCTTGACTCCGCCGATGTGTTGAAGACCCTGAGGAGAGTCAACCCCTGTAAGGCCCCTGGCCCCGACAACATTCCTGGGCGTGTGTTCAGGGAATGTGCAAGTCATCTGGCTGGGGTCATCACAGACATTTTTAACACCTCGCTGGGCCAAGCCACAGTGCCGGCGTGCTTTAAGACTGCCTCCATCATTCCGGTGCCGAAGAAACCTCAAATCACCTCATTTAATGATTACCGGCCTGTTGCACTGACTCCGGTTATGATGAAGTGCTTCGAAAGGCTGCTTAAAGGTCACATCGTTTCCAGACTCCCCCTATTATTTGACCCGTTCCAGTTTGCCGACCGGCAAAACCGCTCCACTCAGGACGCCATCTCCTCCGTTCTTCACCTGAGCCTGGCTCACCTGGAGGAGAAGAACACCCATGTGCGGAGGCTGTTCCTGGACTTCAGCTCAGCGTTTAACACCATCATCCCACAGCATCTGGTAGGAAAATTGGAACACCTGGGCTTCAACACCCCCCTTCGCAACTGGCTGCTAGACTTCCTCACCAACAGACCTCAGTCAGTCCGGGTCGGACAGAACACCTCTGATGTCATCACCCTCAGCACAGGCTCCCTTCAGGGCTGCGTCCTGAGCCCCCTGCTGTGCACCCTGATGACACACGACTGCGTCCTCAGGTTCACCACCAATCACATCGTGAAGTCAGCAGACGACACAACGGTGGTGGGGCTCATCAGAGACAACAACGACCTGGACTACAGAGAGGAGGTGGAGCAGCTGGTGGGCTGGTGCAGAGAAAACAGCCTGATCCTGAATGAGGAGAAGATGAAGGAGATCATCGTCGACTTCAGGAAAAAACAGCCTCACCACGCTCCACTGATCATCAACAGCTCAGCTGTGGAGGTGGTCAGCACCACCAAATTCCTGGGGGTCCACATCACAGAAGACCTCACCTGGACTATGAACACTACGGCACTGGTCAAGAGGGCACAGAAGCGCTTGTACTTCCTGCGGAGGATGAGGAGAGCCCACCTGCCCCCACCCATCATGAGGACGTTCTACAGGAGCACCATAGAGAGCATTCTGACAAGCTGTCTCTCTGTGTGGTGTGGAGGCTGCACCGCCTCCGATTGGAAGAACGTGAGGAGAGTGGTGAGGACAGCAGAGAGGATCATAGGGGCTCCTCTTCCCTCCATTCAGGACATTTCATCTCAGCGCTGCATGTCCCGTGCCCGTAACATCATCAATGACCCATCACACCCCCACCATGGACTGTTCTCCCTGCTGCCCTCTGGGAAGAGGTTTGCAGCATCCGCTGCAGGTCCACCAGGTTCTGCAACAGCTTTTTCCCTGCTGTCATCAGACTGTTGAACACTAGAACTGTTGAGCTCTAAACTGAACTCTGCATCACACATTCACAGAACTGTACTTTATGACACTACGGACCTCTATCTTGCACTATCTCGCACTACCAACTTTACTGAACTTGTATAAACCCTTTAAATAGAAGTTTAATACATGGTTTAGCATTCCTCTGCACACTCTTGAATACTGTTTTGCCTACTTGCACTATTGCATAATTATCACTGCTGCACTTTATACTTATTTTTAATATATATATATATATATATATAGTATATATGTATATATATATATTTTCATAGGATATGTTACTTCTATTCAACTGCAATATCACTACTTTGTTGTAAGACGTATGCAACGGAATTTCGTTTTGTATGCACCATGTGCAGACAAGATGACAATAAAGTTTGTCTAAGTCTAAGTCATGTCAGGTCAGCTGTCTGGAGAGAGAGAGAAGTCAGGACCTGCGGGCGGAGCACCACCGTGCCACCGCCGCCATGACGGAACTCAAAAGCAAACTCCATGAGGAGAAGCAGAAAGAGTTAGCCATTACCAGGGAGACATTACTGCGGCAGCATGAAATGGAGCTGATGAGAGTGATCAAAATCAAAGATGGAGAGATCCAGCGACTGAATGCCTTGGTCCTCAGCCTGAGGGACGGCTCCATGGACAAGGTGATCCGCTCTATCCGTGTCTGACTATCCGCACGCCACGTCGGGCTTCGATGCGGCCGCTACCGTATTGTGTAGCTTGTCCCCAGTAAGCGTCGCGGCGCTCCGTTGCGGTCTCAACGGCCCGGTGTGGCGCAATGTCTGCTCAGGTGAGGAGGGGGGGCGCTTTGCTGGCGGAGGTGGAGGAGACGCGGCGGTGTCGGGAGACCGAGCGGTGTCGCCTCCACCAGGAGCGCGGAAGAAGCCCTGGCAGCGGCCCAGCAGGCCTGGCAGTCCCGAGCGGCCGAGCTCCGATCGGCTCATCACCAGCATCGGGAGGAGCTGAGCCGAACCAAGAGAGACTGCGAGAGGGAGATCGCCGACTGGTAGGACTGATCAGATGCGCGGTGCGTGGCTATGTTCCCAATTTCGTTGTATACCTGCAGTGCAATGACACCTAAGGCATTCTATTCTATTCTATTTCACAAGAAGAAAATGTCCGGTTGCTCGCTTCGCTTTTGTCACAGCAAAGGTGTTCTAGTCGATTCCAGAAAAAAATTGGCCGGTTGCTCTCTTTGTTTTTGTCACAATTCTGGCAAATGAGTTTGCCCGCCTGCCTGAGCGCTCCCCGTTTGTACATCCAGACGGATGAGATCAAGCTGAAAGACAGAGCGGTTAGTGTTTTGGATGAAGCCCTGGGGCCGGCCACGTCCACCGCCTTCAGCTGCAGACTCAGGCTGCCGAGCAGCAGATCGCTGCCCTGAGGGATTCCCAAAGGGCGGGCCTAAACTACCCTGGAAGTGGGGTCAACGCCGCTACTAGCAATCCTCTTCATTGCGTAAGCCACCTCATCACACACTTGCAGTACGCATGACTTAGTTCGTTGCTGGAGGAAGGTAGCACAAAAACAGTTTTGAACTTTGAACGAGTGCTTGTGTGTGTGTGTTGCGGGGCGTTTTCAGTCTCAGGAGGATCGGGACACGCGACGGTTTCATCTGAAAATCGCTGAGCTCAGCGCAGTCATCAGGAAACTGGAGGATCGAAACGCCCTGCTTTCTGAAGAGCGCAATGAACTGGTAATTTATTGACGGCACGCTTGAAGGTTTGCGCTACGTTTGATGCGCGCCATCCAGCGAGGCACCCATTGCGCTTGCTTATTAGTTGAGCGGCGCGGCGAGTCGGTTGCCTGGTAGATGTCTTTTATTGGGAGCCAAAGCCACGATTCCGTTCAAACCGATGCAAAAGGAATGGATACGTTCTGGCCCGCGTGTTGTGCGTCTTTCACATCCCGCACTTCATGCTTGCAGCTAAAGCGACTGAGAGAAACAGAAAGCCAGTTTCTGCCACTCCTGTACAAAAACAAACGCCTGAGCAGGAAGAATGAAGAACTCTCGCTGGTGCTGTGTCGCCTTGAAAACAAAGTGCGCTTTGTCACCCAGGAGAACGAGGAGATGGCAAGCTTGGTAAGTCGACGCGGACAACGGCGGCGTGCCAACAGAGTCCACTGCATTTGTGTTCCACAGAGAAGGCCTAGTTCGCTCAATGACCTGGACCGCGGTTGCGGCCAGCAGGACGGTGAAATGGAGTTCCTTCAAGTTGTGGAGCAGCGGCACATCATCGACGACTTGTCCAAGGTCTTCAGGCAGGCGACTCGGTGCACGTACGGCAGCGCCGCGCTCGCTCGCTGTCGCCAGGAAACCTTTTCCGTCCAAAGCTTGGCCGGCGGCCGCCATCCAAAAAATTGGCCCCTTAAATTCCGACCTTTCAAGCAGGAGCATTGTGCGCACGCGTTTGAACACGCTTTAGACTTGTTTTGCCGTTTTCAGCAGCTCAAAGCTCCCGTTTTGTCAGCGCCTTTGCCACTCGCTGTGCGCTGAAAACGACGGACTTGCCCGGCTGCTCAGCCCGTCAACCATGAGCCGCGAGCGCGACGTCATTGTCCGTAGGCAGCTAGTGGCAAAATGCACCCTGTTAGAGTTGCGCTCGCTCCAACTTATTTTGCAAGAACCACACGGGAGACAAGTAAGTTCTTTTGGACACCTGCAGGTGGAGAGTCCATCCGTTGTACGAATGAAGTCTGACTCTCGGCTCCTGCACGAGCATTTTAATTAAGAGAAACAGGGTGGGTGTAAGAGTGGATTGAATAGAGGAAGCCCTTGACCTCTAGTCAAAACATAGCAAGGGGTGTTTTACGACTTTGTGTAGGAAGGGATAAGCGATAGGGATAAATAAGGGATAAATAATATTATTTATTACAGGTCGCAGTCAAAGTCAAAGCAACACAATGATACGATAAAGATAATCTGGAAAACCCTGACACACCCTGTAGTTGTCACTTTTGGAAAAGACGAGCGTCCCTCCAATCATCGCCGGTGACGTGTTTTTCAGGCTCTGGAGACAGGAGCTCATGTCAGAAATGTCATTGTGAGTCGCGTTTGTTTCTGCGCCGGAGCCGTTCGTTCCCTTTGCATCCAAAGAATCTCAAAGGCGGATTATTTGTGTCGACAGGAGAGAGATTTGCTGCTACGATACCGACGTCGAGAATCTCTGAGGAGGAACAAAGCGTGAGGTCCTGCAAGGTGAGTCTGTTTGTTTGCGGCTGCTTGGTGTTGCGCAAGATGAAATGGCCTTTTTCTCGCTATCGTTCCTCTCGTCGATTCATCGTGAGGTGTCGCTTCAGTTTGTTCAGAGAGATGTTTGCTTCCGCGCCCGCAGGTCATCGAAACATTTTACGGCTACGACGAAGACGTGTTGGTGGACTCGGACGGATCGTCCTTGTCTTTTCACACCGACAGAACCCCCGACACGGAACCCGAAGAGGTAGCCCGCCATTTCTGCCAGCGTATTGGCACCAAACATTCCTCTTCAGCCTGGAATCGGACTCGTCTTTGCGTCGCGGGTGCTTTGTCGCCGGTCTGACTGATTCTGGTACTAGTGCTGTGTTGCATTGGTGTGTGCATGAAGAGGCGGAGCTTCGCTACCGCCAGCTGACGCAAGAATATCAAGCGCTGCAACGAGCCTACGCTCTGCTAGCCCAGACCAGCGAAAGGGGACTACGACGCCGAGAAGGAGATCAAGGTGGCGCCCCTTCCCGCAACCCCCGGCCGGGTCGCAGCCTCCCCGTTCTCACCCAGCCTCGGGTGTTCTCTGGTCTGAAAGGAGGAGGAGGAGCCTCCCTCCTCCTCCTTTCAGACCAGAGAAAAGCTGATGGTAGAAATGGGTCACTATCAAAGCAGAGTAGCAGATCTGGAGTCAGCGCTGAAGCAACAAGGACAGGTAAGCTCATCAATGAGCACACCTTTTTCTCAGACAAAATAGCTACATTCTTCAGTCACTCATCCGTCTGGCATTACTGGACCAACACCCCCCCCCCCCCCCCCCCCGAACGTGGCTGGGAAAATGCGGAGAAAAGCAAATGTCATTTTCCAGTCAACCAAAGAATTTGTGGATGAAAATGACACAACATTCCAAAGCTGTCCACGCGTTTGTCTCTTCTAGAATGTCAAGTGGGTGGAGGAGAAGCAGCTGCTGCGTCAGAGCAATCAGCAGTTGGCCGAAAAGGTGACGGAAAGAAAGGCGCTGGGCGGAGTCGCTTGGCGTCACACCTGTCGGGAAGCCCCGCAGATGAGGTCTGACTGTCTTTTCAGGTCAGGCGGATGGAGGCGGAAGAAGCGCGTCTGAAAGAGCACATCCAGGATATCCGAGACCAAAACGAACTGCTTGAGTTCCGCATCCTGGAGCTGGAGGTGGGAAGACTCGCACAAGCGTGTTGAGGCCAGAGATGTGACGGACGGACGGACGGACGGACGGACGGATGCATGCCTCTGCCTTTCAGGAGAGGGAGTGGCGCTCCCCCGTCTTGAAGTTTCTGCAAGTCCGTTTCCCAGACGGCCTCAGCCCTTTGCAGATCTACTGCGAGGCCGAGGGCGTGAGCGTACGTAAGGCGTCCCTCGCAACCCTAACCTTAACCCGAGGTCCCAGAACACCTTACATTGCTCCTTGCGCCTTTCCCCCGGACATCGTCATCAGTGATCTGATGAAGAAGCTGGACATCCTGGGCTATAACGCCGTGAGTGTATGTCGAACTCCTTATGTTCGCACTCCACGAGACTCGGCGGCTCAAATGTGACTTTTGGAAGGCTTTGCGCTGAAAGAAGCTTGTTGACGCTGTGCCTTTGGGCTCTTGCAGAATCTCACCAACGAGGAGCAGGTGGTCGTGATTCACGCCAGGACCCTTCTCACCCTAGCCGAGAAGGTAACGCGCACGTCCACGCACGCTCTCGCATTCTGCTTATGTGACAGCAGCCTTTCCTCAGTGGTTAGAATACATCAAAGTGACCAAGTCAGCACTTCAACAGAAGATGTTGGACATTGAAAGTGAGAAGGTAGACAGACACGCGACATCAGCCAAGGGGAACTCCGGCAATGTGCCCCAACAATTCTGACCTTGAGCTGTGCTAGGATATGTTCTGCAAGCAGAAGGGCTACCTGGATGAAGAGTTGGACTTCAGGAAGTGTTCCATGGACCAGGCTCATAAGGTAAGCCGCCCTCAAATCTCCCGCCGGACCACTGATGGACGAGGATTGCGGCCCAGAGGATCCTGGAGCTGGAGGCCATGTTGTACGAGGCGCTACCGCAGCGGGACTGCCCCGCCACGGACGGCGAAAAAGCCAGCCACGCTGGCGTGAATGACGTGCTGACGGCGGATCAGAGAGAAGAGCTTAGGAGCGCCGTGGACCAATGGAAGCGAGCCCTGATGTGCGAGTTGAGGGAGCGCGACGCTTGCATCCTCCAAGAGAGAATGGATCTGCTGCACAGCGCGCAACAGGTAAGGGCCCAAAGCCAGCCCGGCACTTACTTGCACGCTTACTGGCTTTTGAATGCCACTTTCCATTTGTCCGTCCTAGAGGAACAAAGAGCTGAAAGAATTCATCGAAGCTCAGAAGAGACAAATCAAACAATTGGAGGAGAAGTTTCTGTTTCTCTTTCTATTCTTCTCCTTGGCCTTCATTCTGTGGCCCTAACACCAGCTGGTGAGTGAGCTCCAGCGGCACCGCACTCGACACCTCCGATACACTGCCAGCCGGTCTCAGACGTTGGCAGACGCTCCGATGCCAACGTATACCCCCCGCCACGGTGACAGAGGCACCGCGTCACACCGGCGCTCATCCAATCAGAAGGCAGGAAAAGCAAATTCACATGCAGGGCACTTTTGAACCAGAAGAGAGCGCCACAAAAAACGGTTGTTGCCCCAAACGCGCACTAAAAAGGGTCAGAATAACAAGAGTCCCACTGGCCAGCCGGGGCCACCCGTCCAGCTGTTTCTTCAGGGGGGAAAAAAATTGGAGTCACCGGTGAGTACATTTTGCATTTAGCTCTGCTTTTCTGCTTCTGTCTTCAAGTGTGTGGCATCCTGCGATCAAAGAGTCAGCCAACCCCAAAGCGGTTGACCTCAACGTCCCACCACCATGCCTACCAGAGCAGGTGACGTGATGCTTTGGACATCCTTCCGTCTCAGATGCCCAAAAGTACTCTTTGCCACATCTGCGGCAATACGGTGTCTTTTCAAAGGTGCAAATAAATCCAGCGTGGGCGGAGGAACACGCACGTCTTCGGTTTTTCCCGCTTTGTTTGTGTGACAGCTGTTGTGAAAATTTTATACAAATAAAGTTGTATAGTACAGGTTTGGCCAAGCCGCAACTCCCGAACCGCATGCGGCTCTTTTATGTTCATATCAACATTTGTGTGTGTGTGTGTGTGTGGGGGGGGGGGGGGGGGGGTTGTGCGTGTTGGCTTCACTTGAGTTCAATTTGGTATTTTGGTCAAAAGCGCATGTGGTGAAATTCCACAAAGTAGGATGGGCAAACACATTTCTTTAAACTATGAGTGTCAATTGGGCTCTCGAAATGGCAGGGAAAAGATGCACAGCAAAACGAAAATACGTAGATGAACACAGGACGTTTTAATCAGAGTGGGAAAGTTTCTATTTTTTGTTGAACGTGATGGCAAACCATTCTGCCTGATATGTCAGACCTCAGCGCATTTCAAAGATTCAAATCTTCAGCGCCATGCACTTCAGCTCACTCCATGCTAACATTGATCAGGCGTCGAACCCGCATCATCATGCTTAAGAGGTGGCCATGCTAACCAGTGCGCCATTATGTCAACGCATAATAACTAAGTCTACTGGTCAAAACAGCGGTTACTATATGACGTCGCTACGTCGTGGTCACGTGACGCAGACAAGACGTCAATGGACGTGGGCAGAGTTAACTTGTTTAAAAGGGAGTAGGCAGAAGAAATATTTAATTTATTTAAATCTATTTTGAGTGCACACCATTATGCCAATGCATAACAACTGTAAATCTACTAAACAAAACAGCGGTTGCTATATGACATCTGCCACGTCGTGGTCACGTGACATACGTGACGTCGATGGGCGTAACTTTCGCCGGAATTCAAATCCGCGGGGAGAGTTAACTTGTTTAAAAGAGAGTGGGCAGAAGAATTATTTAATTTATTTAAATCTATTTGGTGTGTGCGCCATTATGTCAATGCATAACAACTGTAAGTCTACTAAACAAAACAGCGGTTGCTATTTGACGTCTGCCACGTCGTGGTCACGTGACGCGGACGTGACGTCGACGCCTACTTTACATCCCACCGATCACAGGACTCCTCGGCTGCATAACCGTGCCCCCTTCCCAACCAATCGGATTTGCTATACGCGAAAACGACGCCAATGGAAAGAGCTTCCGCCCAAATTTAAATCCGTGGGCGTGGCTCGCAGCAGGAAGTAGGAAAATGGCGGCGATGTTGACAAAGACACAGCGGATGGTAACATACGACTAACAAGAGAAATATTTTTATTTTCTGCTTGCAACTGGACCGTCCAGAGCGTACACGGTAAGTACAACTCATCGTTTTTAAAAAGAAGTACTTTTGTTGCCCTGAAAAGCGAGTGAGCGTGGCGTTTGTGGGGGACGTCGAATTTCGACGATTCTTTCTGGTCAACGGTTGTAAATGATTGTGTTGATTAAAAAAGAAAACTTGATGTAACTCTACTTTTAACTGCCGTTTCAGATAGATTTGGAATTGCATCACATCCAATTTTGCCTAGAGCGTACACGGTAAGTAACACTCGTTGTGTTTAAGGAGATTTACGTTTGTAATAGCAGAAGTGTAGCCGCGTTGCGTTGTACGTGTGAATGTTGGTCCGGGCGAAATGTTAATGTTTAATTTCATTCCTTTAGGTTCCACGGTGTTTGTTGGCTGCAAGTTTTCCACTGCAAGAAGAGGCTCATATCATTGACCAGGAGCGAGCTACAATGGTGAGTAGCCATAACATTTATGTTAAACACTTCCTATTTCATGTCTAACAGTACTTGATTTAACAAATAACCATAAATAAATACAGTGTGGGCACTGAAGTTAACATATGTGATTATACTGCCTAATCTGTCACCGAGTAGATTGTTGCAAAGTAATATAAGATCCAAAGTTGTAATTCAGAATAGTTTTCAAAAGAAGGCCATTAGAATTATATACAAGTCTGATTACCCTGAACAAGCTATTAATTAAATCACAAATTCTTCAATTCAAAGATTTGGTAGATTATCAGACAAATAATGTCTAACAGTAATTGATTTAACACATCACGATAAGTAGATTGAGTGTGGGCACTCTCAAGTTAACATATGTGATTATACTGCCTAATCTGTTACAGAGTATGTTGTTGCCAAGTAATGTAGAATAGATCCAAAGTAGTAATCCAGAATAGTTTTGAAGAGGCCATTAGAATGATAAACAAATCTGATTACCTTGAACATAATAACAAGCTAAGTGTTTAATATGTCCTATGAAGTCAAAATTGGGCACCATCATGTGGTGAAATTTGGAATTGCATCACATCCAATTTTGCCTGGGAACAAACAGATTACATAAATCTTAGTTTTGAATAAGCCACTCCTTCTCAAACAAGTAAACTCTGCCCATTTTGCGCAGTAGATGTTCTGTTAATATCTAGTATTTATACAAAGTCATAATTTAAATTGCTTTCAACCTTCATTCATCGGTTCAACCAACATTACTCGCTCTTATTACCAACTTGTATTGATTTAACTAAGCGTTTAATACTTCCTATCAGGTCTCAAATCGAGATTTGGCAAAATACAATTTCAGCAAATCCAATTTTGCCAGGGAACAAAAATAGATTAAATAAACTAAATAAGTCCTCTTCCCATTAAATAAATCAGAAAAGTCTGTCTTGTAACCAGTCCTCTTCAAACAAGTAAAGTCTGCCCATTTTGTGCCGTAGATTTTGTGTCTATGCCTAGTATTTAAACAAAATCATAATTTAAACGACTTCTTTCCTTCATTCACTTTGGAAATTTGGAATTGCAGCAAATCGAATTTTGGCAGGGAACAAAAATAGATCAATTAAACTAAATAAGTCTTCTTCCCATTAAATAAATTAAAAAAGTCTGTCTTGTAACCAGTCCTTTTCAAACAAGTAAAGTCTGCCCATTTTGTGCCGTCGATTTTGTGTTAATGCCTAGTATTTATACAAAATCATAATTTAAAGGACTTCATTCCTTCATTCACTTTGGAAATTTGGAATTGCAGCACATCAAATTTTGCCTGGGAAGAAAAGTAGATTAAATAAATTTAATAAGTCTTACTACTTCCCATTAAATAAATTAAATACGTCTTACTTGTTCCCACTCCTTTTCAAAACAGTAGTTTAAAACGAGGGCCCTTCACTCAATCTTTAACCTCAACCCCGCACGTTGTGTTGTATCTGTGAATGTTGGTTGTGGCCAAATGATAGTTTTCTTTCATTCGTTTAGGTTCCAAGAAAACTTGATGTAACTCTACTTTTAACTGCCGTTTCAGATAAGCGGGTATTACGTCGCAGTCAAATGCCGCGGATATGACGTAATTGCCCGAACCTCCGCCAAAATTCAAATCTGTTGGCGCGATGGCCGTGAGCCACTGAGCAGCGACGATTATCAACAGAAATATCTTTATTTTCTGCTTGCAACTGGACCGTCTAGAGCGTACACGGTAAGTAACACTCATTGTGTTTAAGGAGATTTACGTTTGTAATAGCAGAAGTGTAGCCGCGTTGCGTTGTACGTGTGAAAATTGGTCGAGGCGAAATGTTAATGTTTAATTTCATTCCTTTAGGTTCCACGGTGTTTGTTGGCTGCAAGTTTTCCACTGCAAGAAGAGGCTCGTATCATTGACCAGGAGCGAGCTACAATGGTGAGTAGCCATAACATTTATGTTAAACACTTCCTATTTCATGTCTAACAGTACTTGATTTAACAAATAACCATAAATAAATACAGTGTGGGCACTGAAGTTAACATATGTGATTATACTGCCTAATCTGTCACGGAGTAGATTGTTGCAAAGTAATATAAGATCCAAAGTTGTAATTCAGAATAGTTTTCAAAAGAAGGCCATTAGAATTATATACAAGTCTGATTACCCTTAACATAACAACAAGCTATTAATTAAATCACAAATTCTTCAATTCAAAGATTTGGTAGATTATCAGACAAATAATGTCTAACAGTAATTGATTTAACACATCACGATAAGTAGATTGAGTGTGGGCACTCTCAAGTTAACAGATATGATTATACTGCCTAATCTGTTACAGAGTATGTTGTTGCCAAGTAATGTAGAATAGATCCAAAGTAGTAATCCAGAATAGTTTTGAAGAGGCCATTAGAATAATAAACAAATCTGATTACCTTGAACATAATAACAAGCTAAGTGTTTAATATGTCCTATGAAGTCAAAATTGGGCACCATCATGTGGTGAAATTTGGAATTGCATCACATCCAATTTTGCCTGGGAACAAACAGATTAAATAAATCTTAGTTTTGAATAAGCCACTCCTTCTCAAACAAGTAAACTCTGCCCATTTCGCGCAGTAGATGTTCTGTTAATATCTAGTATTTATACAAAGTCATAATTTAAATTGCTTTCAACCTTCATTCATCGGTTCAACCAACATTACTCGCTCTTATTACCAACTTGTATTGATTTAACTAAGCGTTTAATACTTCCTATCAGGTCTCAAGGCAAGATTTGGCAAAATACAATTTCAGCAAATCCAATTTTGCCAGGGAACAAAAATAGATTAAATAAACTAAATAAGTCTTCTTCCCATTAAATAAATCAGAAAAGTCTGTCTTGTAACCAGTCCTCTTCAAACAAGTAAAGTCTGCCCATTTTGTGCCGTAGATTTTGTGTCTATGCCTAGTATTTAAACAAAATCATAATTTAAACGACTTCTTTCCTTCATTCACTTTGGAAATTTGGAATTGCAGCAAATCGAATTTTGCCAGGGAACAAAAATAGATCAATTAAACTAAATAAGTCTTCTTCCCATTAAATAAATTAAAAAAGTCTGTCTTGTAACCAGTCCTTTTCAAACAAGTAAAGTCTGCCCATTTTGTGCCGTCGATTTTGTGTTAATGCCTAGTATTTATACAAAATCATAATTTAAAGGACTTCATTCCTTCATTCACTTTGGAAATTTGGAATTGCAGCACATCAAATTTTGCCTGGGAAGAAAAGTAGATTAAATAAATTTAATAAGTCTTACTACTTCCCATTAAATAAATTAAATACGTCTTACTTGTTCCCACTCCTTTACAAAAAAGTAGTTTAAAACGAGGTCCCTTCACTCAACCTTTAACCCTATTTATTCACCTTCTAGGCTAAGTGTTAAAGGCTAAGTGTTAAAGGCTAAGTGTTAAAGGCTAAGTGTTAGAGGCTAAGTGCCAGAGGCTAGGCGCCAGAGGCGAGTTTTTGTGGGCTGAAGTTTTAGTGGGGTTAGTGTGAATACAATCCAAAAGAATACAACAGAATACAATACAATAGAATATAATACATAGATTAAATTCAATAGCTCTTACTACTTCCCATTAAATAAATTAAATACGTCTTACTTGTTCCCAATCCTTTTCAAAAAAGTAGTTTAAAACGAGGGCCCTTCACTCAACCTTTAACCTCAACCCCGCACGTCACATTGTGTTGTATCTGTGAATGTTGGTTGTGGCCAAATGATAGTTTTCTTTCATTCGTTTAGGTTCCACGGTGTTTGTTGGCTATGTTTTCCACTGTCAGAAGGATGAAAATACAAAGTACAACGCTTGGACGTGGGCGAAGACGTCACCGGTGAGTCCTTCCTTCCTATTTATTTACCTTCTAGATGCTAGAGGCTAAGTGTTAGAGGCTAAGTGTTAGAGGCTAAGTGTTAAACACAATACGAACAACACAACGATACTGCACTGAACAACACGATACCGCACTGAGAAACACGATACCGCACTGAACAACACGATACCGCACTGAACAACACCATGCCGCACTGAACACCATGCCACACTGAACAACACCATCCCGCACTGAACAACACCATGCCGCACTAAACAACACCATGCCGCACTGAACAACACCATGCCTCACTGAACGACACCATGCCGCACTGAAAGACACCATGCCGCACTGAACGACACCATGCCGCACTGAAAGACACCATCCCGCACTGAACACCATGCCGCACTGAACAACACCATCCTGCACTGAACAACACCATCCCGCACTGAACAACACCATGCCGCACTGAACAACATTATGCCGCACTGAACATTATGCCGCACTGAACATCACCATGCCGCACTGAACAACACCATGCCGCACTGAACAACATTATGCCGCACTGAACAACACCATGCCGCACTGAACAACACCATGCCGCACTGAACAACACCATGCCGCACTGAACAACATTATGCCGCACTGAACAACACCATGCCGCACTGAACAACACCATCCTGCACTGAACAACACCATTCCGCATTGAACACCATGCCGCACTGAACAACACCATCCCGCACTGAACAACACCATCCCGCACTGAACAACACCATGCCGCACTGAACAACATTATGCCGCACTGAACAACATTATGCCGCACTGAACAACACCATGCCGCACTGAACAACACCATGCCGCACTGAACAACACCATGCCGCACTGAACAACATTATAACGCACTGAACAACACCATCCCGCACTGAACAACACCATGCCGCACTAAACAACATTATGCCGCACTGAACAACATTATGCCGAAATGAACAACACCATGCCGCACTGAACAACACCATGCCGCACTGAACAACACCATCCTGCACTGAACAACACCATCCCGCACTGAACAACACCATGCCGCACTGAACAACACCATGCCGCACTGAACAACACCATGCCGCAATGAACAACACCATCCCGCACTGAACAACATTATGCCGCACTGAACAACATTATGCCGCACTGAACAACACCATGCCGCACTGAACAACACCATGCCGCACTGAACAACACCATCCTGCACTGAACAACACCATCCCGCACTGAACAACACCATGCCGCACTGAACAACATTATGGCGCACTGAACAACATTATGCCGCACTGAACAACACCATGCCGCACTGAACAACACCATGCCGCAATGAACAACACCTGCCGCAATGAACAACACCATCCCGCACTGAACAACACCATGCCGCACTGAGCAACACCATGCCGCACTGAACAACACCATCCTGCACTGAACAACACCATGCCGCACTGAACAACACCATTCCGCACTGAACAACACCATGCCGCACTGAACAACATTACGCTGCACTGAACAACACCATGCCGCACTGAACAACACCATGCCGCACTGAACAACACCATGCCGCATTGAACAACACCATGCCGCATTGAACAACACCATGCCGCACTGAACAACACCATCCTGCACTGAACAACACCATGCCGCATTGAACAACACCATGCCGCACTGAACAACACCATCCTGCACTGAACAACACCATCCCGCACTGAACAACACCATCCCGCATTGAACAACACCATCCTGCACTGAACAACACCATGCCGCACTGAACAACACCATGCCGCACTGAACAACACCATTCCGCACTGAACAACACCATGCCGCACTGAACAACACCATCCCGCACTGAACAACACCATCCCGCACTGAACAACACCATCCTGCACTGAACAACACCATCCTGCACTGAACAACACCATCCTGCACTGAACAACACCATGCCGCACTGAACAACACCATGCCGCACTGAACAACACCATGCCGCACTGAACAACACCATGCCGCACTGAACAACATTATGCCGCACTGAACAACATTATGTCGCACTGAACAACACCATGCCGCACTGAACAACACCATGCCGCACTGAACAACATTATGCCGCACTGAAAAACACCATGCCGCACTGAACAACACCATCCCCCACTGAACAACACCATGCCGCATTGAACAACACCATGCCGCACTGAACAACACCATGCTGCACTGAACAACATTATGCTGCACTGAACAACACGATCCTGCATTGAACAACACCATGCCGCACTGAACAACACCATCCTGCACTGAACAACACCATCCTGCACTGAACAACACCACCCCGCACTGAACAACACGATCCCGCATTGAACAACAACATCCCGCACTGAACAACACCATGCCGCACTGAACAACACCATTCCGCACTGAACAACACCATGCCGCACTGAACAACACCATGCCGCACTGAACAACACCATGCCGCACTGAACAACACCATGCCGCACTGAACAACATTATGCCGCACTGAACAACACCATGCCGCACTGAACAACACCATCCCGCACTGAACAACACCATGCCGCATTGAACAACACCATGCCGCACTGAACAACACCATCCTGCACTGAACAACACCATCCCGCACTGAACAACACCATGCCGCACTGAACAACATTATGGCGCACTGGACAACATTATGCCGCACTGAACAACACCATGCCGCACTGAACAACACCATGCCGCACTGAACAACACCATGCCGCACTGAACAACACCATGCCGCACTGAACAACACCATGCCGCACTGAACAACACCATGCCGCACTGAACAACACCATGCCGCACTGAACAACACGATCCCGCATTGAACAACACCATCCTGCACTGAACAACACCATGCCGCACTGAACAACACCATGCCGCACTGAACAACACCATTCCGCACTGAACAACACCATGCCGCACTGAACAACACCATCCTGCACTGAACAACACCATTCCGCACTGAACAACACCATGCCGCATTGAACACCATGCCGCACTGAACAACACCATCCTGCACTGAACAACACCATGCCGCACTGAACAACACCATGCCGCACTGAACAACACCATGCCGCACTGAACAACATTATGCCGCACTGAACAACACCATGCCGCACTGAACAACATTATGCCGCACTGAACAACACCATGCCGCACTGAACAACACCATCCCGCACTGAACAACACCATGCCGCATTGAACAACACCATTCCGCACTGAACAACACCATGCCGCACTGAACAACACCATGCCGCACTGAACAACATTATGCCGCACTGAACAACACCATGCCGCACTGAACAACACCATCCCGCACTGAACAACACCATGCCGCATTGAACAACACCGTGCCGCACTGAACAACACCATCCTGCACTGAACAACACCATCCCGCACTGAACAACACCATGCCGCACTGAACAACATTATGGCGCACTGAACAACATTATGCCGCACTGAACAACACCATGCCGCACTGAACAACACCATGCCGCACTGAACAACACCATGCCGCACTGAACAACATTATGCCGCACTGAACAACATTATGCCGCACTGAACAACACCATGCCGCACTGAACAACACCATGCCGCACTGAACAACACCATGCCGCACTGAACAACACGACGTCGCACTGAACAACACGACGCCGCACAGAACAACACGACGCCGCACAGAATAACACAATACCGCACAGAACAACACAATACCGCACAAACAGTTTTAGATAATATTACGTCGCAGTCATGTGACGCGGACATGACGTCAATAGGCGGAACTCACGGCAAAATTATAATCCGTGGGCGTGGCTTGCAACAGGAAGTAGGAAAGCGGCAGTTCTGGCAAACAAGACACAGCTGTTAGTAACACGATGACTAACAAGGCAAATATTTTTGTTTTCAGCTTGCAACTTGACCGTCTAGAGCGTACAAGGTAATTACAACTGTTTTTTTTTAGCCCTGAAAAGCAAGGGAGTGTGGCGTTTGGGAGGAATGTCGAACTCGGCGTCTGCTTCCAGCCACAGACGCCAAATTTCGACGATTATTTCGACTGGTCAACGGTTGTAAATTATTGCGTTGACTAAAAACTTTATTTAACTCTACTCTTAACTTTGCCGTTTCAGATATACGGGTATTACACCGCGGAAATGACGTCAATAGGCTGAACTCTCGCCAAAATTCAAATCTGTGGGCGCAATGGCCTTGAGCGAGACACCGGATACAAACACGACGATTATCAACAGAAATATCTTTATTTTCCGCTTGCAAGTGGACCGTCTAGAGCGTACACGGTAAGTACAACTCATTGTGTTTAAAAAGATTTACGTTTGTGTAGTTTGCGTTGCGTTGTATCTGTGAATGTTGGTTGAGGCTAAATGTTAATGTTTAATTTCATTCCTTTAGGTTCCACGGTGTTTGTTGGCTGTATGTTTTCCACTGCAAGAAGAGGCTCGTATCATTGACCAGCAGGAGCTACAATGGTGAGTACCCCTTTCGTCTTCCATTTATGTTAAACACTTCCTATTTCATGTCTAACAGTACTCGATTTAACAAATAACCATAAATAAATACAGTGTGGGCAGTCACGTTAACATATGTGATTATCCTGCCTAATATGTTTATCACAAATATGTCACTAATCACTAATATGTTTATTTGTTTATCACAACACCTTTGGACCTTCAGCAATCGATTATTTACCTTCATCTACATAGAGACAGAACGATGGTGTCTTAAACATCTCATTCATTTCACCAAATAACTTCACGCAGGTGGATAACGGCCGTCTCGGTCACGCTATGTTGCGTGATGCAGTTTTGAAGAACCAAATGCATTTATTCAATGAATAAGTCAAGCTAGTTCTATGTTTATGATGTTGTAAGTTACGGTACCGATTGAAGTTGAGTTCGAAGCCAGTGGAAAACAGCGCTGCGTTTGTGCTCTCCAGGTACAAATGTTGTGATCTCTGACTGACGACCGGGCGAGACTCGAGTAAGAGATGTCCAAACGAGCTCCGGCAGGGCGGGCCAAGGCGGAGCGAACGGACGCCCTTCAGGCCGCCAATGACGAGCTGAGAACCAAACTGATGGACGTCCAGTTAGAACTTCAGCAGGAGAAGAACAAGGTGAAAACCTCAACAGACAGACACTGCCTGCCTCCCTGCCTGCCTCCCTGCCTGCCTCCCTGCCTGCCTCCCTCCCTCCCTCCCAGTTTTCCCGATGTAGATTAGACATGCGTGTGCCATGACTGTGTCAGCCTACATCAACAAATGCACCGAGGACGTCAGCACCACTAAGAATATCATCACCCGGGGCAACCAACGACCCTGGATGACTGAGGAGGTACGTCAAACGCTACGAGCGCGGAACTCTGCCTTCAAGTCTGGCGACAAGGAGACACTGAGGACAGCGAGAGCCAACTTGAACCGTGCCATCAGGATAGCGAAGCGAGACCGCAGTCGAAAATTTCAGGATCGTTTCCACGACGTCAAAAACATCAGGAGTATGTGGCAAGGCATACGGGCGATTACAGACTACAACTCACCCTCCCCCCCCCCCGGTGGGTGTAGTTGATGCTGACTTTCTAAATGGTCTAAATAACTTCTTTGGGAGGTTCGAGGCACTAAACGGCACTCCAGCAGTTAAAACTGTCCCCCATCAGGAAGAGGAGGTACTCTGCCTTGACTCCGCCGATGTGTTGAAGACCCTGAGGAGAGTCAACCCCTGTAAGGCCCCTGGCCCCGACAACATTCCTGGGCGTGTGTTCAGGGAATGTGCAAGTCATCTGGCTGGGGTCATCACAGACATTTTTAACACCTCGCTGGGCCAAGCCACAGTGCCGGCGTGCTTTAAGACTGCCTCCATCATTCCGGTGCCGAAGAAACCTCAAATCACCTCATTTAATGATTACCGGCCTGTTGCACTGACTCCGGTTATGATGAAGTGCTTCGAAAGGCTGCTTAAAGGTCACATCGTTTCCAGACTCCCCCTATTATTTGACCCGTTCCAGTTTGCCGACCGGCAAAACCGCTCCACTCAGGACGCCATCTCCTCCGTTCTTCACCTGAGCCTGGCTCACCTGGAGGAGAAGAACACCCATGTGCGGAGGCTGTTCCTGGACTTCAGCTCAGCGTTTAACACCATCATCCCACAGCATCTGGTAGGAAAATTGGAACACCTGGGCTTCAACACCCCCCTTCGCAACTGGCTGCTAGACTTCCTCACCAACAGACCTCAGTCAGTCCGGGTCGGACAGAACACCTCTGATGTCATCACCCTCAGCACAGGCTCCCTTCAGGGCTGCGTCCTGAGCCCCCTGCTGTGCACCCTGATGACACACGACTGCGTCCTCAGGTTCACCACCAATCACATCGTGAAGTCAGCAGACGACACAACGGTGGTGGGGCTCATCAGAGACAACAACGACCTGGACTACAGAGAGGAGGTGGAGCAGCTGGTGGGCTGGTGCAGAGAAAACAGCCTGATCCTGAATGAGGAGAAGATGAAGGAGATCATCGTCGACTTCAGGAAAAAACAGCCTCACCACGCTCCACTGATCATCAACAGCTCAGCTGTGGAGGTGGTCAGCACCACCAAATTCCTGGGGGTCCACATCACAGAAGACCTCACCTGGACTATGAACACTACGGCACTGGTCAAGAGGGCACAGAAGCGCTTGTACTTCCTGCGGAGGATGAGGAGAGCCCACCTGCCCCCACCCATCATGAGGACGTTCTACAGGAGCACCATAGAGAGCATTCTGACAAGCTGTCTCTCTGTGTGGTGTGGAGGCTGCACCGCCTCCGATTGGAAGAACGTGAGGAGAGTGGTGAGGACAGCAGAGAGGATCATAGGGGCTCCTCTTCCCTCCATTCAGGACATTTCATCTCAGCGCTGCATGTCCCGTGCCCGTAACATCATCAATGACCCATCACACCCCCACCATGGACTGTTCTCCCTGCTGCCCTCTGGGAAGAGGTTTGCAGCATCCGCTGCAGGTCCACCAGGTTCTGCAACAGCTTTTTCCCTGCTGTCATCAGACTGTTGAACACTAGAACTGTTGAGCTCTAAACTGAACTCTGCATCACACATTCACAGAACTGTACTTTATGACACTACGGACCTCTATCTTGCACTATCTCGCACTACCAACTTTACTGAACTTGTATAAACCCTTTAAATAGAAGTTTAATACATGGTTTAGCATTCCTCTGCACACTCTTGAATACTGTTTTGCCTACTTGCACTATTGCATAATTATCACTGCTGCACTTTATACTTATTTTTAATATATATATATATATATATATATAGTATATATGTATATATATATATTTTCATAGGATATGTTACTTCTATTCAACTGCAATATCACTACTTTGTTGTAAGACGTATGCAACGGAATTTCGTTTTGTATGCACCATGTGCAGACAAGATGACAATAAAGTTTGTCTAAGTCTAAGTCATGTCAGGTCAGCTGTCTGGAGAGAGAGAGAAGTCAGGACCTGCGGGCGGAGCACCACCGTGCCACCGCCGCCATGACGGAACTCAAAAGCAAACTCCATGAGGAGAAGCAGAAAGAGTTAGCCATTACCAGGGAGACATTACTGCGGCAGCATGAAATGGAGCTGATGAGAGTGATCAAAATCAAAGATGGAGAGATCCAGCGACTGAATGCCTTGGTCCTCAGCCTGAGGGACGGCTCCATGGACAAGGTGATCCGCTCTATCCGTGTCTGACTATCCGCACGCCACGTCGGGCTTCGATGCGGCCGCTACCGTATTGTGTAGCTTGTCCCCAGTAAGCGTCGCGGCGCTCCGTTGCGGTCTCAACGGCCCGGTGTGGCGCAATGTCTGCTCAGGTGAGGAGGGGGGGCGCTTTGCTGGCGGAGGTGGAGGAGACGCGGCGGTGTCGGGAGACCGAGCGGTGTCGCCTCCACCAGGAGCGCGGAAGAAGCCCTGGCAGCGGCCCAGCAGGCCTGGCAGTCCCGAGCGGCCGAGCTCCGATCGGCTCATCACCAGCATCGGGAGGAGCTGAGCCGAACCAAGAGAGACTGCGAGAGGGAGATCCGCCGACTGGTAGGACTGATCAGATGCGCGGTGCGTGGCTATGTTCCCAATTTCGTTGTATACCTGCAGTGCAATGACACCTAAGGCATTCTATTCTATTCTATTTCACAAGAAGAAAATGTCCGGTTGCTCGCTTCGCTTTTGTCACAGCAAAGGTGTTCTAGTCGATTCCAGAAAAAAATTGGCCGGTTGCTCTCTTTGTTTTTGTCACAATTCTGGCAAATGAGTTTGCCCGCCTGCCTGAGCGCTCCCCGTTTGTACATCCAGACGGATGAGATCAAGCTGAAAGACAGAGCGGTTAGTGTTTTGGATGAAGCCCTGGGGCCGGCCACGTCCACCGCCTTCAGCTGCAGACTCAGGCTGCCGAGCAGCAGATCGCTGCCCTGAGGGATTCCCAAAGGGCGGGCCTAAACTACCCTGGAAGTGGGGTCAACGCCGCTACTAGCAATCCTCTTCATTGCGTAAGCCACCTCATCACACACTTGCAGTACGCATGACTTAGTTCGTTGCTGGAGGAAGGTAGCACAAAAACAGTTTTGAACTTTGAACGAGTGCTTGTGTGTGTGTGTTGCGGGGCGTTTTCAGTCTCAGGAGGATCGGGACACGCGACGGTTTCATCTGAAAATCGCTGAGCTCAGCGCAGTCATCAGGAAACTGGAGGATCGAAACGCCCTGCTTTCTGAAGAGCGCAATGAACTGGTAATTTATTGACGGCACGCTTGAAGGTTTGCGCTACGTTTGATGCGCGCCATCCAGCGAGGCACCCATTGCGCTTGCTTATTAGTTGAGCGGCGCGGCGAGTCGGTTGCCTGGTAGATGTCTTTTATTGGGAGCCAAAGCCACGATTCCGTTCAAACCGATGCAAAAGGAATGGATACGTTCTGGCCCGCGTGTTGTGCGTCTTTCACATCCCGCACTTCATGCTTGCAGCTAAAGCGACTGAGAGAAACAGAAAGCCAGTTTCTGCCACTCCTGTACAAAAACAAACGCCTGAGCAGGAAGAATGAAGAACTCTCGCTGGTGCTGTGTCGCCTTGAAAACAAAGTGCGCTTTGTCACCCAGGAGAACGAGGAGATGGCAAGCTTGGTAAGTCGACGCGGACAACGGCGGCGTGCCAACAGAGTCCACTGCATTTGTGTTCCACAGAGAAGGCCTAGTTCGCTCAATGACCTGGACCGCGGTTGCGGCCAGCAGGACGGTGAAATGGAGTTCCTTCAAGTTGTGGAGCAGCGGCACATCATCGACGACTTGTCCAAGGTCTTCAGGCAGGCGACTCGGTGCACGTACGGCAGCGCCGCGCTCGCTCGCTGTCGCCAGGAAACCTTTTCCGTCCAAAGCTTGGCCGGCGGCCGCCATCCAAAAAATTGGCCCCTTAAATTCCGACCTTTCAAGCAGGAGCATTGTGCGCACGCGTTTGAACACGCTTTAGACTTGTTTTGCCGTTTTCAGCAGCTCAAAGCTCCCGTTTTGTCAGCGCCTTTGCCACTCGCTGTGCGCTGAAAACGACGGACTTGCCCGGCTGCTCAGCCCGTCAACCATGAGCCGCGAGCGCGACGTCATTGTCCGTAGGCAGCTAGTGGCAAAATGCACCCTGTTAGAGTTGCGCTCGCTCCAACTTATTTTGCAAGAACCACACGGGAGACAAGTAAGTTCTTTTGGACACCTGCAGGTGGAGAGTCCATCCGTTGTACGAATGAAGTCTGACTCTCGGCTCCTGCACGAGCATTTTAATTAAGAGAAACAGGGTGGGTGTAAGAGTGGATTGAATAGAGGAAGCCCTTGACCTCTAGTCAAAACATAGCAAGGGGTGTTTTACGACTTTGTGTAGGAAGGGATAAGCGATAGGGATAAATAAGGGATAAATAATATTATTTATTACAGGTCGCAGTCAAAGTCAAAGCAACACAATGATACGATAAAGATAATCTGGAAAACCCTGACACACCCTGTAGTTGTCACTTTTGGAAAAGACGAGCGTCCCTCCAATCATCGCCGGTGACGTGTTTTTCAGGCTCTGGAGACAGGAGCTCATGTCAGAAATGTCATTGTGAGTCGCGTTTGTTTCTGCGCCGGAGCCGTTCGTTCCCTTTGCATCCAAAGAATCTCAAAGGCGGATTATTTGTGTCGACAGGAGAGAGATTTGCTGCTACGATACCGACGTCGAGAATCTCTGAGGAGGAACAAAGCGTGAGGTCCTGCAAGGTGAGTCTGTTTGTTTGCGGCTGCTTGGTGTTGCGCAAGATGAAATGGCCTTTTTCTCGCTATCGTTCCTCTCGTCGATTCATCGTGAGGTGTCGCTTCAGTTTGTTCAGAGAGATGTTTGCTTCCGCGCCCGCAGGTCATCGAAACATTTTACGGCTACGACGAAGACGTGTTGGTGGACTCGGACGGATCGTCCTTGTCTTTTCACACCGACAGAACCCCCGACACGGAACCCGAAGAGGTAGCCCGCCATTTCTGCCAGCGTATTGGCACCAAACATTCCTCTTCAGCCTGGAATCGGACTCGTCTTTGCGTCGCGGGTGCTTTGTCGCCGGTCTGACTGATTCTGGTACTAGTGCTGTGTTGCATTGGTGTGTGCATGAAGAGGCGGAGCTTCGCTACCGCCAGCTGACGCAAGAATATCAAGCGCTGCAACGAGCCTACGCTCTGCTAGCCCAGACCAGCGAAAGGGGACTACGACGCCGAGAAGGAGATCAAGGTGGCGCCCCTTCCCGCAACCCCCGGCCGGGTCGCAGCCTCCCCGTTCTCACCCAGCCTCGGGTGTTCTCTGGTCTGAAAGGAGGAGGAGGAGCCTCCCTCCTCCTCCTTTCAGACCAGAGAAAAGCTGATGGTAGAAATGGGTCACTATCAAAGCAGAGTAGCAGATCTGGAGTCAGCGCTGAAGCAACAAGGACAGGTAAGCTCATCAATGAGCACACCTTTTTCTCAGACAAAATAGCTACATTCTTCAGTCACTCATCCGTCTGGCATTACTGGACCAACCCCCCCCCCCCCCCCCCCCCCGAACGTGGCTGGGAAAATGCGGAGAAAAGCAAATGTCATTTTCCAGTCAACCAAAGAATTTGTGGATGAAAATGACACAACATTCCAAAGCTGTCCACGCGTTTGTCTCTTCTAGAATGTCAAGTGGGTGGAGGAGAAGCAGCTGCTGCGTCAGAGCAATCAGCAGTTGGCCGAAAAGGTGACGGAAAGAAAGGCGCTGGGCGGAGTCGCTTGGCGTCACACCTGTCGGGAAGCCCCGCAGATGAGGTCTGACTGTCTTTTCAGGTCAGGCGGATGGAGGCGGAAGAAGCGCGTCTGAAAGAGCACATCCAGGATATCCGAGACCAAAACGAACTGCTTGAGTTCCGCATCCTGGAGCTGGAGGTGGGAAGACTCGCACAAGCGTGTTGAGGCCAGAGATGTGACGGACGGACGGACGGACGGACGGACGGATGCATGCCTCTGCCTTTCAGGAGAGGGAGTGGCGCTCCCCCGTCTTGAAGTTTCTGCAAGTCCGTTTCCCAGACGGCCTCAGCCCTTTGCAGATTTACTGCGAGGCCGAGGGCGTGAGCGTACGTAAGGCGTCCCTCGCAACCCTAACCTTAACCCGAGGTCCCAGAACACCTTACATTGCTCCTTGCGCCTTTCCCCCGGACATCGTCATCAGTGATCTGATGAAGAAGCTGGACATCCTGGGCTATAACGCCGTAAGTGTATGTCGAACTCCTTATGTTCGCACTCCACGAGACTCGGCGGCTCAAATGTGACTTTTGGAAGGCTTTGCGCTGAAAGAAGCTTGTTGACGCTGTGCCTTTGGGCTCTTGCAGAATCTCACCAACGAGGAGCAGGTGGTCGTGATTCACGCCAGGACCCTTCTCACCCTAGCCGAGAAGGTAACGCGCACGTCCACGCACGCTCTCGCATTCTGCTTATGTGACAGCAGCCTTTCCTCAGTGGTTAGAATACATCAAAGTGACCAAGTCAGCACTTCAACAGAAGATGTTGGACATTGAAAGTGAGAAGGTAGACAGACACGCGACATCAGCCAAGGGGAACTCCGGCAATGTGCCCCAACAATTCTGACCTTGAGCTGTGCTAGGATATGTTCTGCAAGCAGAAGGGCTACCTGGATGAAGAGTTGGACTTCAGGAAGTGTTCCATGGACCAGGCTCATAAGGTAAGCCGCCCTCAAATCTCCCGCCGGACCACTGATGGACGAGGATTGCGGCCCAGAGGATCCTGGAGCTGGAGGCCATGTTGTACGAGGCGCTACCGCAGCGGGACTGCCCCGCCACGGACGGCGAAAAAGCCAGCCACGCTGGCGTGAATGACGTGCTGACGGCGGATCAGAGAGAAGAGCTTAGGAGCGCCGTGGACCAATGGAAGCGAGCCCTGATGTGCGAGTTGAGGGAGCGCGACGCTTGCATCCTCCAAGAGAGAATGGATCTGCTGCACAGCGCGCAACAGGTAAGGGCCCAAAGCCAGCCCGGCACTTACTTGCACGCTTACTGGCTTTTGAATGCCACTTTCCATTTGTCCGTCCTAGAGGAACAAAGAGCTGAAAGAATTCATCGAAGCTCAGAAGAGACAAATCAAACAATTGGAGGAGAAGTTTCTGTTTCTCTTTCTATTCTTCTCCTTGGCCTTCATTCTGTGGCCCTAACACCAGCTGGTGAGTGAGCTCCAGCGGCACCGCACTCGACACCTCCGATACACTGCCAGCCGGTCTCAGACGTTGGCAGACGCTCCGATGCCAACGTATACCCCCCGCCACGGTGACAGAGGCACCGCGTCACACCGGCGCTCATCCAATCAGAAGGCAGGAAAAGCAAATTCACATGCAGGGCACTTTTGAACCAGAAGAGAGCGCCACAAAAAACGGTTGTTGCCCCAAACGCGCACTAAAAAGGGTCAGAATAACAAGAGTCCCACTGGCCAGCCGGGGCCACCCGTCCAGCTGTTTCTTCAGGGGGGAAAAAAATTGGAGTCACCGGTGAGTACATTTTGCATTTAGCTCTGCTTTTCTGCTTCTGTCTTCAAGTGTGTGGCATCCTGCGATCAAAGAGTCAGCCAACCCCAAAGCGGTTGACCTCAACGTCCCACCACCATGCCTACCAGAGCAGGTGACGTGATGCTTTGGACATCCTTCCGTCTCAGATGCCCAAAAGTACTCTTTGCCACATCTGCGGCAATACGGTGTCTTTTCAAAGGTGCAAATAAATCCAGCGTGGGCGGAACACGCACGTCTTCGGTTTTTCCCGCTTTGTTTGTGTGACAGCTGTTGTGAAAATTTTATACAAATAAAGTTGTATAGTACAGGTTTGGCCAAGCCGCAACTCCCGAACCGCATGCGGCTCTTTTATGTTCATATCAACATTTGTGTGTGTGTGTGTGTGTGTGTGGGGGGGGGGGGGGGTTGTGCGTGTTGGCTTCACTTGAGTTCAATTTGGTATTTTGGTCAAAAGCGCATGTGGTGAAATTCCACAAAGTAGGATGGGCAAACACATTTCTTTAAACTATGAGTGTCAATTGGGCTCTCGAAATGGCAGGGAAAAGATGCACAGCAAAACGAAAATACGTAGATGAACACAGGACGTTTTAATCAGAGTGGGAAAGTTTCTATTTTTTGTTGAACGTGATGGCAAACCATTCTGCCTGATATGTCAGACCTCAGCGCATTTCAAAGATTCAAATCTTCAGCGCCATGCACTTCAGCTCACTCCATGCTAACATTGATCAGGCGTCGAACCCGCATCATCATGCTTAAGAGGTGGCCATGCTAACCAGTGCGCCATTATGTCAACGCATAATAACTAAGTCTACTGGTCAAAACAGCGGTTACTATATGACGTCGCTACGTCGTGGTCACGTGACGCAGACAAGACGTCAATGGACGTGGGCAGAGTTAACTTGTTTAAAAGGGAGTAGGCAGAAGAAATATTTAATTTATTTAAATCTATTTTGAGTGCACACCATTATGCCAATGCATAACAACTGTAAATCTACTAAACAAAACAGCGGTTGCTATATGACATCTGCCACGTCGTGGTCACGTGACATACGTGACGTCGATGGGCGTAACTTTCGCCGGAATTCAAATCCGCGGGGAGAGTTAACTTGTTTAAAAGAGAGTGGGCAGAAGAATTATTTAATTTATTTAAATCTATTTGGTGTGTGCGCCATTATGTCAATGCATAACAACTGTAAGTCTACTAAACAAAACAGCGGTTGCTATTTGACGTCTGCCACGTCGTGGTCACGTGACGCGGACGTGACGTCGACGCCTACTTTACATCCCACCGATCACAGGACTCCTCGGCTGCATAACCGTGCCCCCTTCCCAACCAATCGGATTTGCTATACGCGAAAACGACGCCAATGGAAAGAGCTTCCGCCCAAATTTAAATCCGTGGGCGTGGCTCGCAGCAGGAAGTAGGAAAATGGCGGCGATGTTGACAAAGACACAGCGGATGGTAACATACGACTAACAAGAGAAATATTTTTATTTTCTGCTTGCAACTGGACCGTCCAGAGCGTACACGGTAAGTACAACTCATCGTTTTTAAAAAGAAGTACTTTTGTTGCCCTGAAAAGCGAGTGAGCGTGGCGTTTGTGGGGGACGTCGAATTTCGACGATTCTTTCTGGTCAACGGTTGTAAATGATTGTGTTGATTAAAAAAGAAAACTTGATGTAACTCTACTTTTAACTGCCGTTTCAGATAGATTTGGAATTGCATCACATCCAATTTTGCCTAGAGCGTACACGGTAAGTAACACTCGTTGTGTTTAAGGAGATTTACGTTTGTAATAGCAGAAGTGTAGCCGCGTTGCGTTGTACGTGTGAATGTTGGTCCGGGCGAAATGTTAATGTTTAATTTCATTCCTTTAGGTTCCACGGTGTTTGTTGGCTGCAAGTTTTCCACTGCAAGAAGAGGCTCATATCATTGACCAGGAGCGAGCTACAATGGTGAGTAGCCATAACATTTATGTTAAACACTTCCTATTTCATGTCTAACAGTACTTGATTTAACAAATAACCATAAATAAATACAGTGTGGGCACTGAAGTTAACATATGTGATTATACTGCCTAATCTGTCACCGAGTAGATTGTTGCAAAGTAATATAAGATCCAAAGTTGTAATTCAGAATAGTTTTCAAAAGAAGGCCATTAGAATTATATACAAGTCTGATTACCCTGAACAAGCTATTAATTAAATCACAAATTCTTCAATTCAAAGATTTGGTAGATTATCAGACAAATAATGTCTAACAGTAATTGATTTAACACATCACGATAAGTAGATTGAGTGTGGGCACTCTCAAGTTAACATATGTGATTATACTGCCTAATCTGTTACAGAGTATGTTGTTGCCAAGTAATGTAGAATAGATCCAAAGTAGTAATCCAGAATAGTTTTGAAGAGGCCATTAGAATGATAAACAAATCTGATTACCTTGAACATAATAACAAGCTAAGTGTTTAATATGTCCTATGAAGTCAAAATTGGGCACCATCATGTGGTGAAATTTGGAATTGCATCACATCCAATTTTGCCTGGGAACAAACAGATTACATAAATCTTAGTTTTGAATAAGCCACTCCTTCTCAAACAAGTAAACTCTGCCCATTTTGCGCAGTAGATGTTCTGTTAATATCTAGTATTTATACAAAGTCATAATTTAAATTGCTTTCAACCTTCATTCATCGGTTCAACCAACATTACTCGCTCTTCTTACCAACTTGTATTGATTTAACTAAGCGTTTAATACTTCCTATCAGGTCTCAAATCGAGATTTGGCAAAATACAATTTCAGCAAATCCAATTTTGCCAGGGAACAAAAATAGATTAAATAAACTAAATAAGTCCTCTTCCCATTAAATAAATCAGAAAAGTCTGTCTTGTAACCAGTCCTCTTCAAACAAGTAAAGTCTGCCCATTTTGTGCCGTAGATTTTGTGTCTATGCCTAGTATTTAAACAAAATCATAATTTAAACGACTTCTTTCCTTCATTCACTTTGGAAATTTGGAATTGCAGCAAATCGAATTTTGGCAGGGAACAAAAATAGATCAATTAAACTAAATAAGTCTTCTTCCCATTAAATAAATTAAAAAAGTCTGTCTTGTAACCAGTCCTTTTCAAACAAGTAAAGTCTGCCCATTTTGTGCCGTCGATTTTGTGTTAATGCCTAGTATTTATACAAAATCATAATTTAAAGGACTTCATTCCTTCATTCACTTTGGAAATTTGGAATTGCAGCACATCAAATTTTGCCTGGGAAGAAAAGTAGATTAAATAAATTTAATAAGTCTTACTACTTCCCATTAAATAAATTAAATACGTCTTACTTGTTCCCACTCCTTTTCAAAACAGTAGTTTAAAACGAGGGCCCTTCACTCAATCTTTAACCTCAACCCCGCACGTTGTGTTGTATCTGTGAATGTTGGTTGTGGCCAAATGATAGTTTTCTTTCATTCGTTTAGGTTCCAAGAAAACTTGATGTAACTCTACTTTTAACTGCCGTTTCAGATAAGCGGGTATTACGTCGCAGTCAAATGCCGCGGATATGACGTAATTGCCCGAACCTCCGCCAAAATTCAAATCTGTTGGCGCGATGGCCGTGAGCCACTGAGCAGCGACGATTATCAACAGAAATATCTTTATTTTCTGCTTGCAACTGGACCGTCTAGAGCGTACACGGTAAGTAACACTCATTGTGTTTAAGGAGATTTACGTTTGTAATAGCAGAAGTGTAGCCGCGTTGCGTTGTACGTGTGAAAATTGGTCGAGGCGAAATGTTAATGTTTAATTTCATTCCTTTAGGTTCCACGGTGTTTGTTGGCTGCAAGTTTTCCACTGCAAGAAGAGGCTCGTATCATTGACCAGGAGCGAGCTACAATGGTGAGTAGCCATAACATTTATGTTAAACACTTCCTATTTCATGTCTAACAGTACTTGATTTAACAAATAACCATAAATAAATACAGTGTGGGCACTGAAGTTAACATATGTGATTATACTGCCTAATCTGTCACGGAGTAGATTGTTGCAAAGTAATATAAGATCCAAAGTTGTAATTCAGAATAGTTTTCAAAAGAAGGCCATTAGAATTATATACAAGTCTGATTACCCTGAACAAGCTATTAATTAAATCACAAATTCTTCAATTCAAAGATTTGGTAGATTATCAGACAAATAATGTCTAACAGTAATTGATTTAACACATCACGATAAGTAGATTGAGTGTGGGCACTCTCAAGTTAACATATGTGATTATACTGCCTAATCTGTTACAGAGTATGTTGTTGCCAAGTAATGTAGAATAGATCCAAAGTAGTAATCCAGAATAGTTTTGAAGAGGCCATTAGAATGATAAACAAATCTGATTACCTTGAACATAATAACAAGCTAAGTGTTTAATATGTCCTATGAAGTCAAAATTGGGCACCATCATGTGGTGAAATTTGGAATTGCATCACATCCAATTTTGCCTGGGAACAAACAGATTACATAAATCTTAGTTTTGAATAAGCCACTCCTTCTCAAACAAGTAAACTCTGCCCATTTTGCGCAGTAGATGTTCTGTTAATATCTAGTATTTATACAAAGTCATAATTTAAATTGCTTTCAACCTTCATTCATCGGTTCAACCAACATTACTCGCTCTTATTACCAACTTGTATTGATTTAACTAAGCGTTTAATACTTCCTATCAGGTCTCAAATCGAGATTTGGCAAAATACAATTTCAGCAAATCCAATTTTGCCAGGGAACAAAAATAGATTAAATAAACTAAATAAGTCCTCTTCCCATTAAATAAATCAGAAAAGTCTGTCTTGTAACCAGTCCTCTTCAAACAAGTAAAGTCTGCCCATTTTGTGCCGTAGATTTTGTGTCTATGCCTAGTATTTAAACAAAATCATAATTTAAACGACTTCTTTCCTTCATTCACTTTGGAAATTTGGAATTGCAGCAAATCGAATTTTGGCAGGGAACAAAAATAGATCAATTAAACTAAATAAGTCTTCTTCCCATTAAATAAATTAAAAAAGTCTGTCTTGTAACCAGTCCTTTTCAAACAAGTAAAGTCTGCCCATTTTGTGCCGTCGATTTTGTGTTAATGCCTAGTATTTATACAAAATCATAATTTAAAGGACTTCATTCCTTCATTCACTTTGGAAATTTGGAATTGCAGCACATCAAATTTTGCCTGGGAAGAAAAGTAGATTAAATAAATTTAATAAGTCTTACTACTTCCCATTAAATAAATTAAATACGTCTTACTTGTTCCCACTCCTTTTCAAAACAGTAGTTTAAAACGAGGGCCCTTCACTCAATCTTTAACCTCAACCCCGCACGTTGTGTTGTATCTGTGAATGTTGGTTGTGGCCAAATGATAGTTTTCTTTCATTCGTTTAGGTTCCAAGAAAACTTGATGTAACTCTACTTTTAACTGCCGTTTCAGATAAGCGGGTATTACGTCGCAGTCAAATGCCGCGGATATGACGTAATTGCCCGAACCTCCGCCAAAATTCAAATCTGTTGGCGCGATGGCCGTGAGCCACTGAGCAGCGACGATTATCAACAGAAATATCTTTATTTTCTGCTTGCAACTGGACCGTCTAGAGCGTACACGGTAAGTAACACTCATTGTGTTTAAGGAGATTTACGTTTGTAATAGCAGAAGTGTAGCCGCGTTGCGTTGTACGTGTGAAAATTGGTCGAGGCGAAATGTTAATGTTTAATTTCATTCCTTTAGGTTCCACGGTGTTTGTTGGCTGCAAGTTTTCCACTGCAAGAAGAGGCTCGTATCATTGACCAGGAGCGAGCTACAATGGTGAGTAGCCATAACATTTATGTTAAACACTTCCTATTTCATGTCTAACAGTACTTGATTTAACAAATAACCATAAATAAATACAGTGTGGGCACTGAAGTTAACATATGTGATTATACTGCCTAATCTGTCACGGAGTAGATTGTTGCAAAGTAATATAAGATCCAAAGTTGTAATTCAGAATAGTTTTCAAAAGAAGGCCATTAGAATTATATACAAGTCTGATTACCCTGAACAAGCTATTAATTAAATCACAAATTCTTCAATTCAAAGATTTGGTAGATTATCAGACAAATAATGTCTAACAGTAATTGATTTAACACATCACGATAAGTAGATTGAGTGTGGGCACTCTCAAGTTAACATATGTGATTATACTGCCTAATCTGTTACAGAGTATGTTGTTGCCAAGTAATGTAGAATAGATCCAAAGTAGTAATCCAGAATAGTTTTGAAGAGGCCATTAGAATGATAAACAAATCTGATTACCTTGAACATAATAACAAGCTAAGTGTTTAATATGTCCTATGAAGTCAAAATTGGGCACCATCATGTGGTGAAATTTGGAATTGCATCACATCCAATTTTGCCTGGGAACAAACAGATTACATAAATCTTAGTTTTGAATAAGCCACTCCTTCTCAAACAAGTAAACTCTGCCCATTTTGCGCAGTAGATGTTCTGTTAATATCTAGTATTTATACAAAGTCATAATTTAAATTGCTTTCAACCTTCATTCATCGGTTCAACCAACATTACTCGCTCTTATTACCAACTTGTATTGATTTAACTAAGCGTTTAATACTTCCTATCAGGTCTCAAATCGAGATTTGGCAAAATACAATTTCAGCAAATCCAATTTTGCCAGGGAACAAAAATAGATTAAATAAACTAAATAAGTCCTCTTCCCATTAAATAAATCAGAAAAGTCTGTCTTGTAACCAGTCCTCTTCAAACAAGTAAAGTCTGCCCATTTTGTGCCGTAGATTTTGTGTCTATGCCTAGTATTTAAACAAAATCATAATTTAAACGACTTCTTTCCTTCATTCACTTTGGAAATTTGGAATTGCAGCAAATCGAATTTTGGCAGGGAACAAAAATAGATCAATTAAACTAAATAAGTCTTCTTCCCATTAAATAAATTAAAAAAGTCTGTCTTGTAACCAGTCCTTTTCAAACAAGTAAAGTCTGCCCATTTTGTGCCGTCGATTTTGTGTTAATGCCTAGTATTTATACAAAATCATAATTTAAAGGACTTCATTCCTTCATTCACTTTGGAAATTTGGAATTGCAGCACATCAAATTTTGCCTGGGAAGAAAAGTAGATTAAATAAATTTAATAAGTCTTACTACTTCCCATTAAATAAATTAAATACGTCTTACTTGTTCCCACTCCTTTTCAAAACAGTAGTTTAAAACGAGGGCCCTTCACTCAATCTTTAACCTCAACCCCGCACGTTGTGTTGTATCTGTGAATGTTGGTTGTGGCCAAATGATAGTTTTCTTTCATTCGTTTAGGTTCCAAGAAAACTTGATGTAACTCTACTTTTAACTGCCGTTTCAGATAAGCGGGTATTACGTCGCAGTCAAATGCCGCGGATATGACGTAATTGCCCGAACCTCCGCCAAAATTCAAATCTGTTGGCGCGATGGCCGTGAGCCACTGAGCAGCGACGATTATCAACAGAAATATCTTTATTTTCTGCTTGCAACTGGACCGTCTAGAGCGTACACGGTAAGTAACACTCATTGTGTTTAAGGAGATTTACGTTTGTAATAGCAGAAGTGTAGCCGCGTTGCGTTGTACGTGTGAAAATTGGTCGAGGCGAAATGTTAATGTTTAATTTCATTCCTTTAGGTTCCACGGTGTTTGTTGGCTGCAAGTTTTCCACTGCAAGAAGAGGCTCGTATCATTGACCAGGAGCGAGCTACAATGGTGAGTAGCCATAACATTTATGTTAAACACTTCCTATTTCATGTCTAACAGTACTTGATTTAACAAATAACCATAAATAAATACAGTGTGGGCACTGAAGTTAACATATGTGATTATACTGCCTAATCTGTCACGGAGTAGATTGTTGCAAAGTAATATAAGATCCAAAGTTGTAATTCAGAATAGTTTTCAAAAGAAGGCCATTAGAATTATATACAAGTCTGATTACCCTGAACAAGCTATTAATTAAATCACAAATTCTTCAATTCAAAGATTTGGTAGATTATCAGACAAATAATGTCTAACAGTAATTGATTTAACACATCACGATAAGTAGATTGAGTGTGGGCACTCTCAAGTTAACATATGTGATTATACTGCCTAATCTGTTACAGAGTATGTTGTTGCCAAGTAATGTAGAATAGATCCAAAGTAGTAATCCAGAATAGTTTTGAAGAGGCCATTAGAATGATAAACAAATCTGATTACCTTGAACATAATAACAAGCTAAGTGTTTAATATGTCCTATGAAGTCAAAATTGGGCACCATCATGTGGTGAAATTTGGAATTGCATCACATCCAATTTTGCCTGGGAACAAACAGATTACATAAATCTTAGTTTTGAATAAGCCACTCCTTCTCAAACAAGTAAACTCTGCCCATTTTGCGCAGTAGATGTTCTGTTAATATCTAGTATTTATACAAAGTCATAATTTAAATTGCTTTCAACCTTCATTCATCGGTTCAACCAACATTACTCGCTCTTATTACCAACTTGTATTGATTTAACTAAGCGTTTAATACTTCCTATCAGGTCTCAAATCGAGATTTGGCAAAATACAATTTCAGCAAATCCAATTTTGCCAGGGAACAAAAATAGATTAAATAAACTAAATAAGTCCTCTTCCCATTAAATAAATCAGAAAAGTCTGTCTTGTAACCAGTCCTCTTCAAACAAGTAAAGTCTGCCCATTTTGTGCCGTAGATTTTGTGTCTATGCCTAGTATTTAAACAAAATCATAATTTAAACGACTTCTTTCCTTCATTCACTTTGGAAATTTGGAATTGCAGCAAATCGAATTTTGGCAGGGAACAAAAATAGATCAATTAAACTAAATAAGTCTTCTTCCCATTAAATAAATTAAAAAAGTCTGTCTTGTAACCAGTCCTTTTCAAACAAGTAAAGTCTGCCCATTTTGTGCCGTCGATTTTGTGTTAATGCCTAGTATTTATACAAAATCATAATTTAAAGGACTTCATTCCTTCATTCACTTTGGAAATTTGGAATTGCAGCACATCAAATTTTGCCTGGGAAGAAAAGTAGATTAAATAAATTTAATAAGTCTTACTACTTCCCATTAAATAAATTAAATACGTCTTACTTGTTCCCACTCCTTTTCAAAACAGTAGTTTAAAACGAGGGCCCTTCACTCAATCTTTAACCTCAACCCCGCACGTTGTGTTGTATCTGTGAATGTTGGTTGTGGCCAAATGATAGTTTTCTTTCATTCGTTTAGGTTCCAAGAAAACTTGATGTAACTCTACTTTTAACTGCCGTTTCAGATAAGCGGGTATTACGTCGCAGTCAAATGCCGCGGATATGACGTAATTGCCCGAACCTCCGCCAAAATTCAAATCTGTTGGCGCGATGGCCGTGAGCCACTGAGCAGCGACGATTATCAACAGAAATATCTTTATTTTCTGCTTGCAACTGGACCGTCTAGAGCGTACACGGTAAGTAACACTCATTGTGTTTAAGGAGATTTACGTTTGTAATAGCAGAAGTGTAGCCGCGTTGCGTTGTACGTGTGAAAATTGGTCGAGGCGAAATGTTAATGTTTAATTTCATTCCTTTAGGTTCCACGGTGTTTGTTGGCTGCAAGTTTTCCACTGCAAGAAGAGGCTCGTATCATTGACCAGGAGCGAGCTACAATGGTGAGTAGCCATAACATTTATGTTAAACACTTCCTATTTCATGTCTAACAGTACTTGATTTAACAAATAACCATAAATAAATACAGTGTGGGCACTGAAGTTAACATATGTGATTATACTGCCTAATCTGTCACGGAGTAGATTGTTGCAAAGTAATATAAGATCCAAAGTTGTAATTCAGAATAGTTTTCAAAAGAAGGCCATTAGAATTATATACAAGTCTGATTACCCTGAACAAGCTATTAATTAAATCACAAATTCTTCAATTCAAAGATTTGGTAGATTATCAGACAAATAATGTCTAACAGTAATTGATTTAACACATCACGATAAGTAGATTGAGTGTGGGCACTCTCAAGTTAACATATGTGATTATACTGCCTAATCTGTTACAGAGTATGTTGTTGCCAAGTAATGTAGAATAGATCCAAAGTAGTAATCCAGAATAGTTTTGAAGAGGCCATTAGAATGATAAACAAATCTGATTACCTTGAACATAATAACAAGCTAAGTGTTTAATATGTCCTATGAAGTCAAAATTGGGCACCATCATGTGGTGAAATTTGGAATTGCATCACATCCAATTTTGCCTGGGAACAAACAGATTACATAAATCTTAGTTTTGAATAAGCCACTCCTTCTCAAACAAGTAAACTCTGCCCATTTTGCGCAGTAGATGTTCTGTTAATATCTAGTATTTATACAAAGTCATAATTTAAATTGCTTTCAACCTTCATTCATCGGTTCAACCAACATTACTCGCTCTTATTACCAACTTGTATTGATTTAACTAAGCGTTTAATACTTCCTATCAGGTCTCAAATCGAGATTTGGCAAAATACAATTTCAGCAAATCCAATTTTGCCAGGGAACAAAAATAGATTAAATAAACTAAATAAGTCCTCTTCCCATTAAATAAATCAGAAAAGTCTGTCTTGTAACCAGTCCTCTTCAAACAAGTAAAGTCTGCCCATTTTGTGCCGTAGATTTTGTGTCTATGCCTAGTATTTAAACAAAATCATAATTTAAACGACTTCTTTCCTTCATTCACTTTGGAAATTTGGAATTGCAGCAAATCGAATTTTGGCAGGGAACAAAAATAGATCAATTAAACTAAATAAGTCTTCTTCCCATTAAATAAATTAAAAAAGTCTGTCTTGTAACCAGTCCTTTTCAAACAAGTAAAGTCTGCCCATTTTGTGCCGTCGATTTTGTGTTAATGCCTAGTATTTATACAAAATCATAATTTAAAGGACTTCATTCCTTCATTCACTTTGGAAATTTGGAATTGCAGCACATCAAATTTTGCCTGGGAAGAAAAGTAGATTAAATAAATTTAATAAGTCTTACTACTTCCCATTAAATAAATTAAATACGTCTTACTTGTTCCCACTCCTTTTCAAAACAGTAGTTTAAAACGAGGGCCCTTCACTCAATCTTTAACCCCAACCCCGCACGTTGTGTTGTATCTGTGAATGTTGGTTGTGGCCAAATGATAGTTTTCTTTCATTCGTTTAGGTTCCAAGAAAACTTGATGTAACTCTACTTTTAACTGCCGTTTCAGATAAGCGGGTATTACGTCGCAGTCATGTGCCGTGGATATGACGTAATTGCCCGAACCTCCGCCAAAATTCAAATCTGTTGGCGCGATGGCCGTGAGCCACTGAGCAGCGACGATTATCAACAGAAATATCTTTATTTTCTGCTTGCAACTGGACCGTCTAGAGCGTACACGGTAAGTAACACTCATTGTGTTTAAGGAGATTTACGTTTGTAATAGCAGAAGTGTAGCCGCGTTGCGTTGTACGTGTGAAAATTGGTCGAGGCGAAATGTTAATGTTTAATTTCATTCCTTTAGGTTCCACGGTGTTTGTTGGCTGCAAGTTTTCCACTGCAAGAAGAGGCTCGTATCATTGACCAGGAGCGAGCTACAATGGTGAGTAGCCATAACATTTATGTTAAACACTTCCTATTTCATGTCTAACAGTACTTGATTTAACAAATAACCATAAATAAATACAGTGTGGGCACTGAAGTTAACATATGTGATTATACTGCCTAATCTGTCACGGAGTAGATTGTTGCAAAGTAATATAAGATCCAAAGTTGTAATTCAGAATAGTTTTCAAAAGAAGGCCATTAGAATTATATACAAGTCTGATTACCCTTAACATAACAACAAGCTATTAATTAAATCACAAATTCTTCAATTCAAAGATTTGGTAGATTATCAGACAAATAATGTCTAACAGTAATTGATTTAACACATCACGATAAGTAGATTGAGTGTGGGCACTCTCAAGTTAACAGATATGATTATACTGCCTAATCTGTTACAGAGTATGTTGTTGCCAAGTAATGTAGAATAGATCCAAAGTAGTAATCCAGAATAGTTTTGAAGAGGCCATTAGAATAATAAACAAATCTGATTACCTTGAACATAATAACAAGCTAAGTGTTTAATATGTCCTATGAAGTCAAAATTGGGCACCATCATGTGGTGAAATTTGGAATTGCATCACATCCAATTTTGCCTGGGAACAAACAGATTAAATAAATCTTAGTTTTGAATAAGCCACTCCTTCTCAAACAAGTAAACTCTGCCCATTTCGCGCAGTAGATGTTCTGTTAATATCTAGTATTTATACAAAGTCATAATTTAAATTGCTTTCAACCTTCATTCATCGGTTCAACCAACATTACTCGCTCTTATTACCAACTTGTATTGATTTAACTAAGCGTTTAATACTTCCTATCAGGTCTCAAGGCAAGATTTGGCAAAATACAATTTCAGCAAATCCAATTTTGCCAGGGAACAAAAATAGATTAAATAAACTAAATAAGTCTTCTTCCCATTAAATAAATCAGAAAAGTCTGTCTTGTAACCAGTCCTCTTCAAACAAGTAAAGTCTGCCCATTTTGTGCCGTAGATTTTGTGTCTATGCCTAGTATTTAAACAAAATCATAATTTAAACGACTTCTTTCCTTCATTCACTTTGGAAATTTGGAATTGCAGCAAATCGAATTTTGCCAGGGAACAAAAATAGATCAATTAAACTAAATAAGTCTTCTTCCCATTAAATAAATTAAAAAAGTCTGTCTTGTAACCAGTCCTTTTCAAACAAGTAAAGTCTGCCCATTTTGTGCCGTCGATTTTGTGTTAATGCCTAGTATTTATACAAAATCATAATTTAAAGGACTTCATTCCTTCATTCACTTTGGAAATTTGGAATTGCAGCACATCAAATTTTGCCTGGGAAGAAAAGTAGATTAAATAAATTTAATAAGTCTTACTACTTCCCATTAAATAAATTAAATACGTCTTACTTGTTCCCACTCCTTTACAAAAAAGTAGTTTAAAACGAGGTCCCTTCACTCAACCTTTAACCCTATTTATTCACCTTCTAGGCTAAGTGTTAAAGGCTAAGTGTTAAAGGCTAAGTGTTAAAGGCTAAGTGTTAGAGGCTAAGTGCCAGAGGCTAGGCGCCAGAGGCGAGTTTTTGTGGGCTGAAGTTTTAGTGGGGTTAGTGTGAATACAATCCAAAAGAATACAACAGAATACAATACAATAGAATATAATACATAGATTAAATTCAATAGCTCTTACTACTTCCCATTAAATAAATTAAATACGTCTTACTTGTTCCCAATCCTTTTCAAAAAAGTAGTTTAAAACGAGGGCCCTTCACTCAACCTTTAACCTCAACCCCGCACGTCACATTGTGTTGTATCTGTGAATGTTGGTTGTGGCCAAATGATAGTTTTCTTTCATTCGTTTAGGTTCCACGGTGTTTGTTGGCTATGTTTTCCACTGTCAGAAGGATGAAAATACAAAGTACAACGCTTGGACGTGGGCGAAGACGTCACCGGTGAGTCCTTCCTTCCTATTTATTTACCTTCTAGATGCTAGAGGCTAAGTGTTAGAGGCTAAGTGTTAGAGGCTAAGTGTTAAACACAATACGAACAACACAACGATACTGCACTGAACAACACGATACCGCACTGAGAAACACGATACCGCACTGAACAACACGATACCGCACTGAACAACACCATGCCGCACTGAACACCATGCCACACTGAACAACACCATCCCGCACTGAACAACACCATGCCGCACTAAACAACACCATGCCGCACTGAACAACACCATGCCTCACTGAACGACACCATGCCGCACTGAAAGACACCATGCCGCACTGAACGACACCATGCCGCACTGAAAGACACCATCCCGCACTGAACACCATGCCGCACTGAACAACACCATCCTGCACTGAACAACACCATCCCGCACTGAACAACACCATGCCGCACTGAACAACATTATGCCGCACTGAACATTATGCCGCACTGAACAACACCATGCCGCACTGAACAACACCATGCCGCACTGAACAACATTATGCCGCACTGAACAACACCATGCCGCACTGAACAACACCATGCCGCACTGAACAACACCATGCCGCACTGAACAACATTATGCCGCACTGAACAACACCATGCCGCACTGAACAACACCATCCTGCACTGAACAACACCATTCCGCATTGAACACCATGCCGCTCTGAACAACACCATCCCGCACTGAACAACACCATCCCGCACTGAACAACACCATGCCGCACTGAACAACATTATGCCGCACTGAACAACATTATGCCGCACTGAACAACACCATGCCGCACTGAACAACACCATGCCGCACTGAACAACACCATGCCGCACTGAACAACATTATAACGCACTGAACAACACCATCCCACACTGAACAACACCATGCCGCACTAAACAACATTATGCCGCACTGAACAACATTATGCCGAAATGAACAACACCATGCCGCACTGAACAACACCATGCCGCATTGAACAACGCCATCCTGCACTGAACAACACCATCCCGCACTGAACAACACCATCCCGCATTGAACAACACCATCCTGCACTGAACAACACCATGCCGCACTGAACAACACCATGCCGCACTGAACAACACCATTCCGCACTGAACAACACCATGCCGCACTGAACAACACCATCCTGCACTGAACAACACCATCCCGCACTGAACAACACCATGCCGCATTGAACAACACCATCCTGCACTGAACAACACCATCCTGCACTGAACAACACCATGCCGCACTGAACAACACCATGCCGCACTGAACAACACCATGCCGCACTGAACAACACCATGCCGCACTGAACAACATTATGCCGCACTGAACAACATTATGTCGCACTGAACAACACCATGCCGCACTGAACAACACCATGCCGCACTGAACAACATTATGCCGCACTGAAAAACACCATGCCGCACTGAACAACACCATCCCGCACTGAACAACACCATGCCGCATTGAACAACACCATGCCGCACTGAACAACACCATGCTGCACTGAACAACATTATGCTGCACTGAACAACACGATCCTGCATTGAACAACACCATGCCGCACTGAACAACACCATCCTGCACTGAACAACACCATCCTGCACTGAACAACACCACCCCGCACTGAACAACACGATCCCGCATTGAACACCATCCCGCACTGAACAACACCATGCCGCACTGAACAACACCATTCCGCACTGAACAACACCATGCCGCACTGAACAACACCATGCCGCACTGAACAACACCATGCCGCACTGAACAACATTATGCCGCACTGAACAACACCATGCCGCACTGAACAACACGATCCTGCATTGAACAACACCATGCCGCACTGAACAACACCATCCTGCACTGAACAACACCATCCTGCACTGAACAACACCACCCCGCACTGAACAACACGATCCCGCATTGAACACCATCCCGCACTGAACAACACCATGCCGCACTGAACAACACCATTCCGCACTGAACAACACCATGCCGCACTGAACAACACCATGCCGCACTGAACAACACCATGCCGCACTGAACAACACCATGCCGCACTGAACAACATTATGCCGCACTGAACAACACCATGCCGCACTGAACAACACGATCCTGCATTGAACAACACCATGCCGCACTGAACAACACCATCCTGCACTGAACAACACCATCCTGCACTGAACAACACCACCCCGCACTGAACAACACGATCCCGCATTGAACACCATCCCGCACTGAACAACACCATGCCGCACTGAACAACACCATGCCGCACTGAACAACACCATGCCGCACTGAACAACACCATGCCGCACTGAACAACACCATGCCGCACTGAACAACACCATGCCGCACTGAACAACATTATGCCGCACTGAACAACACCATGCCGCACTGAACAACACCATCCCGCACTGAACAACACCATGCCGCATTGAACAACACCATGCCGCACTGAACAACACCATCCTGCACTGAACAACACCATCCCGCACTAAACAACACCATGCCGCACTGAACAACATTATGGCGCACTGGACAACATTATGCCGCACTGAACAACACCATGCCGCACTGAACAACACCATGCCGCACTGAACAACACCATGCCGCACTGAACAACACCATGCCGCACTGAACAACATTATGCCGCACTGAACAACACCATGCCGCACTGAACAACACCATGCCGCACTGAACAACACGATCCCGCATTGAACAACACCATCCTGCACTGAACAACACCATGCCGCACTGAACAACACCATGCCGCACTGAACAACACCATTCCGCACTGAACAACACCATGCCGCATTGAACAACACCATCCTGCACTGAACAACACCATCCCGCACTGAACAACACCATGCCGCATTGAACAACACCATGCCGCACTGAACAACACCATCCTGCACTGAACAACACCATGCCGCACTGAACAACACCATGCCGCACTGAACAACACCATGCCGCACTGAACAACATTATGCCGCACTGAACAACATTATGCCGCACTAAACATTATGTCGCACTGAACAACACCATGCCGCACTGAACAACACCATGCTGCACTGAACAACATTATGCCGCACTGAACAACACGATCCCGCATTGAACAACACCATCCCGCAGTGAACAACACCATGCCGCATTGAACAACACCATGCCGCACTGAACAACACCATGCTGCACTGAACAACATTATGCTGCACTGAACAACACGATCCTGCATTGAACAACACCATGCCGCACTGAACAACACCATCCTGCACTGAACAACACCTTTCCACACTGAACAACACCATGCCGCACTGAACAACATTATGCCGCACTGAACAACACCATGCCGCACTGAACAACACCATGCCGCACTGAACAACACCATGCCGCACTGAACAACACCATGCCGCAATGAACAACACCATCCCGCACTGAACAACACCATGCCGCATTGAACAACACCATGCCGCACTGAACAACACCATCCCGCACTGAACAACACCACCCCGCACTGAACAACACGATCCCGCATTGAACAACACCATCCCGGACTGAACAACACCATGCCGCACTGAACAACACCATTCCGCACTGAACAACACCATGCCGCACTGAACAACACCATGCCGCACTGAACAACACCATGCCGCACTGAACAACACCATGCCGCACTGAACAACATTATGCCGCACTGAACAACACCATGCCGCACTGAACAACACCATCCCGCACTGAACAACACCATGCCGCATTGAACAACACCGTGCCGCACTGAACAACACCATCCTGCACTGAACAACACCATCCCGCACTGAACAACACCATGCCGCACTGAACAACATTATGGCGCACTGAACAACATTATGCCGCACTGAACAACACCATGCCGCACTGAACAACACCATGCCGCACTGAACAACACCATGCCGCACTGAACAACATTATGCCGCACTGAACAACATTATGCCGCACTGAACAACACCATGCCGCACTGAACAACACCATGCCGCACTGAACAACACCATGCCGCACTGAACAACACGACGTCGCACTGAACAACACGACGCCGCACAGAACAACACGACGCCGCACAGAATAACACAATACCGCACAGAACAACACAATACCGCACAAACAGTTTTAGATAATATTACGTCGCAGTCATGTGACGCGGACATGACGTCAATAGGCGGAACTCACGGCAAAATTATAATCCGTGGGCGTGGCTTGCAACAGGAAGTAGGAAAGCGGCAGTTCTGGCAAACAAGACACAGCTGTTAGTAACACGATGACTAACAAGGCAAATATTTTTGTTTTCAGCTTGCAACTTGACCGTCTAGAGCGTACAAGGTAATTACAACTGTTTTTTTTTTAGCCCTGAAAAGCAAGGGAGTGTGGCGTTTGGGAGGAATGTCGAACTCGGCGTCTGCTTCCAGCCACAGACGCCAAATTTCGACGATTATTTCGACTGGTCAACGGTTGTAAATTATTGCGTTGACTAAAAACTTTATTTAACTCTACTCTTAACTTTGCCGTTTCAGATATGCGGGTATTACACCGCGGAAATGACGTCAATAGGCTGAACTCTCGCCAAAATTCAAATCTGTGGGCGCAATGGCCTTGAGCGAGACACCGGATACAAACACGACGATTATCAACAGAAATATCTTTATTTTCCGCTTGCAAGTGGACCGTCTAGAGCGTACACGGTAAGTACAACTCATTGTGTTTAAAAAGATTTACGTTTGTGTAGTTTGCGTTGCGTTGTATCTGTGAATGTTGGTTGAGGCTAAATGTTAATGTTTAATTTCATTCCTTTAGGTTCCACGGTGTTTGTTGGCTGTATGTTTTCCACTGCAAGAAGAGGCTCGTATCATTGACCAGCAGGAGCTACAATGGTGAGTACCCCTTTCGTCTTCCATTTATGTTAAACACTTCCTATTTCATGTCTAACAGTACTCGATTTAACAAATAACCATAAATAAATACAGTGTGGGCAGTCACGTTAACATATGTGATTATCCTGCCTAATATGTTTATCACAAATATGTCACTAATCACTAATATGTTTATTTGTTTATCACAACACCTTTGGACCTTCAGCAATCGATTATTTACCTTCATCTACATAGAGACAGAACGATGGTGTCTTAAACATCTCATTCATTTCACCAAATAACTTCACGCAGGTGGATAACGGCCGTCTCGGTCACGCTATGTTGCGTGATGCAGTTTTGAAGAACCAAATGCATTTATTCAATGAATAAGTCAAGCTAGTTCTATGTTTATGATGTTGTAAGTTACGGTACCGATTGAAGTTGAGTTCGAAGCCAGTGGAAAACAGCGCTGCGTTTGTGCTCTCCAGGTACAAATGTTGTGATCTCTGACTGACGACCGGGCGAGACTCGAGTAAGAGATGTCCAAACGAGCTCCGGCAGGGCGGGCCAAGGCGGAGCGAACGGACGCCCTTCAGGCCGCCAATGACGAGCTGAGAACCAAACTGATGGACGTCCAGTTAGAACTTCAGCAGGAGAAGAACAAGGTGAAAACCTCAACAGACAGACACTGCCTGCCTCCCTGCCTGCCTCCCTGCCTGCCTCCCTCCCTCCCTCCCAGTTTTCCCGATGTAGATTAGACATGCGTGTGCCATGACTGTGTCAGCCTACATCAACAAATGCACCGAGGACGTCAGCACCACTAAGAATATCATCACCCGGGGCAACCAACGACCCTGGATGACTGAGGAGGTACGTCAAACGCTACGAGCGCGGAACTCTGCCTTCAAGTCTGGCGACAAGGAGACACTGAGGACAGCGAGAGCCAACTTGAACCGTGCCATCAGGATAGCGAAGCGAGACCGCAGTCGAAAATTTCAGGATCGTTTCCACGACGTCAAAAACATCAGGAGTATGTGGCAAGGCATACGGGCGATTACAGACTACAACTCACCCTCCCCCCCCCCGGTGGGTGTAGTTGATGCTGACTTTCTAAATGGTCTAAATAACTTCTTTGGGAGGTTCGAGGCACTAAACGGCACTCCAGCAGTTAAAACTGTCCCCCATCAGGAAGAGGAGGTACTCTGCCTTGACTCCGCCGATGTGTTGAAGACCCTGAGGAGAGTCAACCCCTGTAAGGCCCCTGGCCCCGACAACATTCCTGGGCGTGTGTTCAGGGAATGTGCAAGTCATCTGGCTGGGGTCATCACAGACATTTTTAACACCTCGCTGGGCCAAGCCACAGTGCCGGCGTGCTTTAAGACTGCCTCCATCATTCCGGTGCCGAAGAAACCTCAAATCACCTCATTTAATGATTACCGGCCTGTTGCACTGACTCCGGTTATGATGAAGTGCTTCGAAAGGCTGCTTAAAGGTCACATCGTTTCCAGACTCCCCCTATTATTTGACCCGTTCCAGTTTGCCGACCGGCAAAACCGCTCCACTCAGGACGCCATCTCCTCCGTTCTTCACCTGAGCCTGGCTCACCTGGAGGAGAAGAACACCCATGTGCGGAGGCTGTTCCTGGACTTCAGCTCAGCGTTTAACACCATCATCCCACAGCATCTGGTAGGAAAATTGGAACACCTGGGCTTCAACACCCCCCTTCGCAACTGGCTGCTAGACTTCCTCACCAACAGACCTCAGTCAGTCCGGGTCGGACAGAACACCTCTGATGTCATCACCCTCAGCACAGGCTCCCTTCAGGGCTGCGTCCTGAGCCCCCTGCTGTGCACCCTGATGACACACGACTGCGTCCTCAGGTTCACCACCAATCACATCGTGAAGTCAGCAGACGACACAACGGTGGTGGGGCTCATCAGAGACAACAACGACCTGGACTACAGAGAGGAGGTGGAGCAGCTGGTGGGCTGGTGCAGAGAAAACAGCCTGATCCTGAATGAGGAGAAGATGAAGGAGATCATCGTCGACTTCAGGAAAAAACAGCCTCACCACGCTCCACTGATCATCAACAGCTCAGCTGTGGAGGTGGTCAGCACCACCAAATTCCTGGGGGTCCACATCACAGAAGACCTCACCTGGACTATGAACACTACGGCACTGGTCAAGAGGGCACAGAAGCGCTTGTACTTCCTGCGGAGGATGAGGAGAGCCCACCTGCCCCCACCCATCATGAGGACGTTCTACAGGAGCACCATAGAGAGCATTCTGACAAGCTGTCTCTCTGTGTGGTGTGGAGGCTGCACCGCCTCCGATTGGAAGAACGTGAGGAGAGTGGTGAGGACAGCAGAGAGGATCATAGGGGCTCCTCTTCCCTCCATTCAGGACATTTCATCTCAGCGCTGCATGTCCCGTGCCCGTAACATCATCAATGACCCATCACACCCCCACCATGGACTGTTCTCCCTGCTGCCCTCTGGGAAGAGGTTTGCAGCATCCGCTGCAGGTCCACCAGGTTCTGCAACAGCTTTTTCCCTGCTGTCATCAGACTGTTGAACACTAGAACTGTTGAGCTCTAAACTGAACTCTGCATCACACATTCACAGAACTGTACTTTATGACACTACGGACCTCTATCTTGCACTATCTCGCACTACCAACTTTACTGAACTTGTATAAACCCTTTAAATAGAAGTTTAATACATGGTTTAGCATTCCTCTGCACACTCTTGAATACTGTTTTGCCTACTTGCACTATTGCATAATTATCACTGCTGCACTTTATACTTATTTTTAATATATATATATATATATATATATAGTATATATGTATATATATATATTTTCATAGGATATGTTACTTCTATTCAACTGCAATATCACTACTTTGTTGTAAGACGTATGCAACGGAATTTCGTTTTGTATGCACCATGTGCAGACAAGATGACAATAAAGTTTGTCTAAGTCTAAGTCATGTCAGGTCAGCTGTCTGGAGAGAGAGAGAAGTCAGGACCTGCGGGCGGAGCACCACCGTGCCACCGCCGCCATGACGGAACTCAAAAGCAAACTCCATGAGGAGAAGCAGAAAGAGTTAGCCATTACCAGGGAGACATTACTGCGGCAGCATGAAATGGAGCTGATGAGAGTGATCAAAATCAAAGATGGAGAGATCCAGCGACTGAATGCCTTGGTCCTCAGCCTGAGGGACGGCTCCATGGACAAGGTGATCCGCTCTATCCGTGTCTGACTATCCGCACGCCACGTCGGGCTTCGATGCGGCCGCTACCGTATTGTGTAGCTTGTCCCCAGTAAGCGTCGCGGCGCTCCGTTGCGGTCTCAACGGCCCGGTGTGGCGCAATGTCTGCTCAGGTGAGGAGGGGGGGCGCTTTGCTGGCGGAGGTGGAGGAGACGCGGCGGTGTCGGGAGACCGAGCGGTGTCGCCTCCACCAGGAGCGCGGAAGAAGCCCTGGCAGCGGCCCAGCAGGCCTGGCAGTCCCGAGCGGCCGAGCTCCGATCGGCTCATCACCAGCATCGGGAGGAGCTGAGCCGAACCAAGAGAGACTGCGAGAGGGAGATCCGCCGACTGGTAGGACTGATCAGATGCGCGGTGCGTGGCTATGTTCCCAATTTCGTTGTATACCTGCAGTGCAATGACACCTAAGGCATTCTATTCTATTCTATTTCACAAGAAGAAAATGTCCGGTTGCTCGCTTCGCTTTTGTCACAGCAAAGGTGTTCTAGTCGATTCCAGAAAAAAATTGGCCGGTTGCTCTCTTTGTTTTTGTCACAATTCTGGCAAATGAGTTTGCCCGCCTGCCTGAGCGCTCCCCGTTTGTACATCCAGACGGATGAGATCAAGCTGAAAGACAGAGCGGTTAGTGTTTTGGATGAAGCCCTGGGGCCGGCCACGTCCACCGCCTTCAGCTGCAGACTCAGGCTGCCGAGCAGCAGATCGCTGCCCTGAGGGATTCCCAAAGGGCGGGCCTAAACTACCCTGGAAGTGGGGTCAACGCCGCTACTAGCAATCCTCTTCATTGCGTAAGCCACCTCATCACACACTTGCAGTACGCATGACTTAGTTCGTTGCTGGAGGAAGGTAGCACAAAAACAGTTTTGAACTTTGAACGAGTGCTTGTGTGTGTGTGTTGCGGGGCGTTTTCAGTCTCAGGAGGATCGGGACACGCGACGGTTTCATCTGAAAATCGCTGAGCTCAGCGCAGTCATCAGGAAACTGGAGGATCGAAACGCCCTGCTTTCTGAAGAGCGCAATGAACTGGTAATTTATTGACGGCACGCTTGAAGGTTTGCGCTACGTTTGATGCGCGCCATCCAGCGAGGCACCCATTGCGCTTGCTTATTAGTTGAGCGGCGCGGCGAGTCGGTTGCCTGGTAGATGTCTTTTATTGGGAGCCAAAGCCACGATTCCGTTCAAACCGATGCAAAAGGAATGGATACGTTCTGGCCCGCGTGTTGTGCGTCTTTCACATCCCGCACTTCATGCTTGCAGCTAAAGCGACTGAGAGAAACAGAAAGCCAGTTTCTGCCACTCCTGTACAAAAACAAACGCCTGAGCAGGAAGAATGAAGAACTCTCGCTGGTGCTGTGTCGCCTTGAAAACAAAGTGCGCTTTGTCACCCAGGAGAACGAGGAGATGGCAAGCTTGGTAAGTCGACGCGGACAACGGCGGCGTGCCAACAGAGTCCACTGCATTTGTGTTCCACAGAGAAGGCCTAGTTCGCTCAATGACCTGGACCGCGGTTGCGGCCAGCAGGACGGTGAAATGGAGTTCCTTCAAGTTGTGGAGCAGCGGCACATCATCGACGACTTGTCCAAGGTCTTCAGGCAGGCGACTCGGTGCACGTACGGCAGCGCCGCGCTCGCTCGCTGTCGCCAGGAAACCTTTTCCGTCCAAAGCTTGGCCGGCGGCCGCCATCCAAAAAATTGGCCCCTTAAATTCCGACCTTTCAAGCAGGAGCATTGTGCGCACGCGTTTGAACACGCTTTAGACTTGTTTTGCCGTTTTCAGCAGCTCAAAGCTCCCGTTTTGTCAGCGCCTTTGCCACTCGCTGTGCGCTGAAAACGACGGACTTGCCCGGCTGCTCAGCCCGTCAACCATGAGCCGCGAGCGCGACGTCATTGTCCGTAGGCAGCTAGTGGCAAAATGCACCCTGTTAGAGTTGCGCTCGCTCCAACTTATTTTGCAAGAACCACACGGGAGACAAGTAAGTTCTTTTGGACACCTGCAGGTGGAGAGTCCATCCGTTGTACGAATGAAGTCTGACTCTCGGCTCCTGCACGAGCATTTTAATTAAGAGAAACAGGGTGGGTGTAAGAGTGGATTGAATAGAGGAAGCCCTTGACCTCTAGTCAAAACATAGCAAGGGGTGTTTTACGACTTTGTGTAGGAAGGGATAAGCGATAGGGATAAATAAGGGATAAATAATATTATTTATTACAGGTCGCAGTCAAAGTCAAAGCAACACAATGATACGATAAAGATAATCTGGAAAACCCTGACACACCCTGTAGTTGTCACTTTTGGAAAAGACGAGCGTCCCTCCAATCATCGCCGGTGACGTGTTTTTCAGGCTCTGGAGACAGGAGCTCATGTCAGAAATGTCATTGTGAGTCGCGTTTGTTTCTGCGCCGGAGCCGTTCGTTCCCTTTGCATCCAAAGAATCTCAAAGGCGGATTATTTGTGTCGACAGGAGAGAGATTTGCTGCTACGATACCGACGTCGAGAATCTCTGAGGAGGAACAAAGCGTGAGGTCCTGCAAGGTGAGTCTGTTTGTTTGCGGCTGCTTGGTGTTGCGCAAGATGAAATGGCCTTTTTCTCGCTATCGTTCCTCTCGTCGATTCATCGTGAGGTGTCGCTTCAGTTTGTTCAGAGAGATGTTCGCTTCCGCGCCCGCAGGTCATCGAAACATTTTACGGCTACGACGAAGACGTGTTGGTGGACTCGGACGGATCGTCCTTGTCTTTTCACACCGACAGAACCCCCGACACGGAACCCGAAGAGGTAGCCCGCCATTTCTGCCAGCGTATTGGCACCAAACATTCCTCTTCAGCCTGGAATCGGACTCGTCTTTGCGTCGCGGGTGCTTTGTCGCCGGTCTGACTGATTCTGGTACTAGTGCTGTGTTGCATTGGTGTGTGCATGAAGAGGCGGAGCTTCGCTACCGCCAGCTGACGCAAGAATATCAAGCGCTGCAACGAGCCTACGCTCTGCTAGCCCAGACCAGCGAAAGGGGACTACGACGCCGAGAAGGAGATCAAGGTGGCGCCCCTTCCCGCAACCCCCGGCCGGGTCGCAGCCTCCCCGTTCTCACCCAGCCTCGGGTGTTCTCTGGTCTGAAAGGAGGAGGAGGAGCCTCCCTCCTCCTCCTTTCAGACCAGAGAAAAGCTGATGGTAGAAATGGGTCACTATCAAAGCAGAGTAGCAGATCTGGAGTCAGCGCTGAAGCAACAAGGACAGGTAAGCTCATCAATGAGCACACCTTTTTCTCAGACAAAATAGCTACATTCTTCAGTCACTCATCCGTCTGGCATTACTGGACCAACCCCCCCCCCCCCCCCCCCGAACGTGGCTGGGAAAATGCGGAGAAAAGCAAATGTCATTTTCCAGTCAACCAAAGAATTTGTGGATGAAAATGACACAACATTCCAAAGCTGTCCACGCGTTTGTCTCTTCTAGAATGTCAAGTGGGTGGAGGAGAAGCAGCTGCTGCGTCAGAGCAATCAGCAGTTGGCCGAAAAGGTGACGGAAAGAAAGGCGCTGGGCGGAGTCGCTTGGCGTCACACCTGTCGGGAAGCCCCGCAGATGAGGTCTGACTGTCTTTTCAGGTCAGGCGGATGGAGGCGGAAGAAGCGCGTCTGAAAGAGCACATCCAGGATATCCGAGACCAAAACGAACTGCTTGAGTTCCGCATCCTGGAGCTGGAGGTGGGAAGACTCGCACAAGCGTGTTGAGGCCAGAGATGTGACGGACGGACGGACGGACGGACGGACGGATGCATGCCTCTGCCTTTCAGGAGAGGGAGTGGCGCTCCCCCGTCTTGAAGTTTCTGCAAGTCCGTTTCCCAGACGGCCTCAGCCCTTTGCAGATCTACTGCGAGGCCGAGGGCGTGAGCGTACGTAAGGCGTCCCTCGCAACCCTAACCTTAACCCGAGGTCCCAGAACACCTTACATTGCTCCTTGCGCCTTTCCCCCGGACATCGTCATCAGTGATCTGATGAAGAAGCTGGACATCCTGGGCTATAACGCCGTAAGTGTATGTCGAACTCCTTATGTTCGCACTCCACGAGACTCGGCGGCTCAAATGTGACTTTTGGAAGGCTTTGCGCTGAAAGAAGCTTGTTGACGCTGTGCCTTTGGGCTCTTGCAGAATCTCACCAACGAGGAGCAGGTGGTCGTGATTCACGCCAGGACCCTTCTCACCCTAGCCGAGAAGGTAACGCGCACGTCCACGCACGCTCTCGCATTCTGCTTATGTGACAGCAGCCTTTCCTCAGTGGTTAGAATACATCAAAGTGACCAAGTCAGCACTTCAACAGAAGATGTTGGACATTGAAAGTGAGAAGGTAGACAGACACGCGACATCAGCCAAGGGGAACTCCGGCAATGTGCCCCAACAATTCTGACCTTGAGCTGTGCTAGGATATGTTCTGCAAGCAGAAGGGCTACCTGGATGAAGAGTTGGACTTCAGGAAGTGTTCCATGGACCAGGCTCATAAGGTAAGCCGCCCTCAAATCTCCCGCCGGACCACTGATGGACGAGGATTGCGGCCCAGAGGATCCTGGAGCTGGAGGCCATGTTGTACGAGGCGCTACCGCAGCGGGACTGCCCCGCCACGGACGGCGAAAAAGCCAGCCACGCTGGCGTGAATGACGTGCTGACGGCGGATCAGAGAGAAGAGCTTAGGAGCGCCGTGGACCAATGGAAGCGAGCCCTGATGTGCGAGTTGAGGGAGCGCGACGCTTGCATCCTCCAAGAGAGAATGGATCTGCTGCACAGCGCGCAACAGGTAAGGGCCCAAAGCCAGCCACGCTTACTGGCTTTTGAATGCCACTTTCCATTTGTCCGTCCTAGAGGAACAAAGAGCTGAAAGAATTCATCGAAGCTCAGAAGAGACAAATCAAACAATTGGAGGAGAAGTTTCTGTTTCTCTTTCTATTCTTCTCCTTGGCCTTCATTCTGTGGCCCTAACACCAGCTGGTGAGTGAGCTCCAGCGGCACCGCACTCGACACCTCCGATACACTGCCAGCCGGTCTCAGACGTTGGCAGACGCTCCGATGCCAACGTATACCCCCCGCCACAGTGACAGAGGCACCGCGTCACACCGGCGCTCATCCAATCAGAAGGCAGGAAAAGCAAATTCACATGCAGGGCACTTTTGAACCAGAAGAGAGCGCCACAAAAAACGGTTGTTGCCCCAAACGCGCACTAAAAAGGGTCAGAATAACAAGAGTCCCACTGGCCAGCCGGGGCCACCCGTCCAGCTGTTTCTTCAGGGGGGAAAAAAATTGGAGTCACCGGTGAGTACATTTTGCATTTAGCTCTGCTTTTCTGCTTCTGTCTTCAAGTGTGTGGCATCCTGCGATCAAAGAGTCAGCCAACCCCAAAGCGGTTGACCTCAACGTCCCACCACCATGCCTACCAGAGCAGGTGACGTGATGCTTTGGACATCCTTCCGTCTCAGATGCCCAAAAGTACTCTTTGCCACATCTGCGGCAATACGGTGTCTTTTCAAAGGTGCAAATAAATCCAGCGTGGGCGGAACACGCACGTCTTCGGTTTTTCCCGCTTTGTTTGTGTGACAGCTGTTGTGAAAATTTTATACAAATAAAGTTGTATAGTACAGGTTTGGCCAAGCCGCAACTCCCGAACCGCATGCGGCTCTTTTATGTTCATATCAACATTTGTGTGTGTGTGTGTGTGTGTGGGGGGGGGGGGGGGGGGTTGTGCGTGTTGGCTTCACTTGAGTTCAATTTGGTATTTTGGTCAAAAGCGCATGTGGTGAAATTCCACAAAGTAGGATGGGCAAACACATTTCTTTAAACTATGAGTGTCAATTGGGCTCTCGAAATGGCAGGGAAAAGATGCACAGCAAAACGAAAATACGTAGATGAACACAGGACGTTTTAATCAGAGTGGGAAAGTTTCTATTTTTTGTTGAACGTGATGGCAAACCATTCTGCCTGATATGTCAGACCTCAGCGCATTTCAAAGATTCAAATCTTCAGCGCCATGCACTTCAGCTCACTCCATGCTAACATTGATCAGGCGTCGAACCCGCATCATCATGCTTAAGAGGTGGCCATGCTAACCAGTGCGCCATTATGTCAACGCATAATAACTAAGTCTACTGGTCAAAACAGCGGTTACTATATGACGTCGCTACGTCGTGGTCACGTGACGCAGACAAGACGTCAATGGACGTGGGCAGAGTTAACTTGTTTAAAAGGGAGTAGGCAGAAGAAATATTTAATTTATTTAAATCTATTTTGAGTGCACACCATTATGCCAATGCATAACAACTGTAAATCTACTAAACAAAACAGCGGTTGCTATATGACATCTGCCACGTCGTGGTCACGTGACATACGTGACGTCGATGGGCGTAACTTTCGCCGGAATTCAAATCCGCGGGGAGAGTTAACTTGTTTAAAAGAGAGTGGGCAGAAGAATTATTTAATTTATTTAAATCTATTTGGTGTGTGCGCCATTATGTCAATGCATAACAACTGTAAGTCTACTAAACAAAACAGCGGTTGCTATTTGACGTCTGCCACGTCGTGGTCACGTGACGCGGACGTGACGTCGACGCCTACTTTACATCCCACCGATCACAGGACTCCTCGGCTGCATAACCGTGCCCCCTTCCCAACCAATCGGATTTGCTATACGCGAAAACGACGCCAATGGAAAGAGCTTCCGCCCAAATTTAAATCCGTGGGCGTGGCTCGCAGCAGGAAGTAGGAAAATGGCGGCGATGTTGACAAAGACACAGCGGATGGTAACATACGACTAACAAGAGAAATATTTTTATTTTCTGCTTGCAACTGGACCGTCCAGAGCGTACACGGTAAGTACAACTCATCGTTTTTAAAAAGAAGTACTTTTGTTGCCCTGAAAAGCGAGTGAGCGTGGCGTTTGTGGGGGACGTCGAATTTCGACGATTCTTTCTGGTCAACGGTTGTAAATGATTGTGTTGATTAAAAAAGAAAACTTGATGTAACTCTACTTTTAACTGCCGTTTCAGATAGATTTGGAATTGCATCACATCCAATTTTGCCTAGAGCGTACACGGTAAGTAACACTCGTTGTGTTTAAGGAGATTTACGTTTGTAATAGCAGAAGTGTAGCCGCGTTGCGTTGTACGTGTGAATGTTGGTCCGGGCGAAATGTTAATGTTTAATTTCATTCCTTTAGGTTCCACGGTGTTTGTTGGCTGCAAGTTTTCCACTGCAAGAAGAGGCTCATATCATTGACCAGGAGCGAGCTACAATGGTGAGTAGCCATAACATTTATGTTAAACACTTCCTATTTCATGTCTAACAGTACTTGATTTAACAAATAACCATAAATAAATACAGTGTGGGCACTGAAGTTAACATATGTGATTATACTGCCTAATCTGTCACCGAGTAGATTGTTGCAAAGTAATATAAGATCCAAAGTTGTAATTCAGAATAGTTTTCAAAAGAAGGCCATTAGAATTATATACAAGTCTGATTACCCTGAACAAGCTATTAATTAAATCACAAATTCTTCAATTCAAAGATTTGGTAGATTATCAGACAAATAATGTCTAACAGTAATTGATTTAACACATCACGATAAGTAGATTGAGTGTGGGCACTCTCAAGTTAACATATGTGATTATACTGCCTAATCTGTTACAGAGTATGTTGTTGCCAAGTAATGTAGAATAGATCCAAAGTAGTAATCCAGAATAGTTTTGAAGAGGCCATTAGAATGATAAACAAATCTGATTACCTTGAACATAATAACAAGCTAAGTGTTTAATATGTCCTATGAAGTCAAAATTGGGCACCATCATGTGGTGAAATTTGGAATTGCATCACATCCAATTTTGCCTGGGAACAAACAGATTACATAAATCTTAGTTTTGAATAAGCCACTCCTTCTCAAACAAGTAAACTCTGCCCATTTTGCGCAGTAGATGTTCTGTTAATATCTAGTATTTATACAAAGTCATAATTTAAATTGCTTTCAACCTTCATTCATCGGTTCAACCAACATTACTCGCTCTTATTACCAACTTGTATTGATTTAACTAAGCGTTTAATACTTCCTATCAGGTCTCAAATCGAGATTTGGCAAAATACAATTTCAGCAAATCCAATTTTGCCAGGGAACAAAAATAGATTAAATAAACTAAATAAGTCCTCTTCCCATTAAATAAATCAGAAAAGTCTGTCTTGTAACCAGTCCTCTTCAAACAAGTAAAGTCTGCCCATTTTGTGCCGTAGATTTTGTGTCTATGCCTAGTATTTAAACAAAATCATAATTTAAACGACTTCTTTCCTTCATTCACTTTGGAAATTTGGAATTGCAGCAAATCGAATTTTGGCAGGGAACAAAAATAGATCAATTAAACTAAATAAGTCTTCTTCCCATTAAATAAATTAAAAAAGTCTGTCTTGTAACCAGTCCTTTTCAAACAAGTAAAGTCTGCCCATTTTGTGCCGTCGATTTTGTGTTAATGCCTAGTATTTATACAAAATCATAATTTAAAGGACTTCATTCCTTCATTCACTTTGGAAATTTGGAATTGCAGCACATCAAATTTTGCCTGGGAAGAAAAGTAGATTAAATAAATTTAATAAGTCTTACTACTTCCCATTAAATAAATTAAATACGTCTTACTTGTTCCCACTCCTTTTCAAAACAGTAGTTTAAAACGAGGGCCCTTCACTCAATCTTTAACCTCAACCCCGCACGTTGTGTTGTATCTGTGAATGTTGGTTGTGGCCAAATGATAGTTTTCTTTCATTCGTTTAGGTTCCAAGAAAACTTGATGTAACTCTACTTTTAACTGCCGTTTCAGATAAGCGGGTATTACGTCGCAGTCAAATGCCGCGGATATGACGTAATTGCCCGAACCTCCGCCAAAATTCAAATCTGTTGGCGCGATGGCCGTGAGCCACTGAGCAGCGACGATTATCAACAGAAATATCTTTATTTTCTGCTTGCAACTGGACCGTCTAGAGCGTACACGGTAAGTAACACTCATTGTGTTTAAGGAGATTTACGTTTGTAATAGCAGAAGTGTAGCCGCGTTGCGTTGTACGTGTGAAAATTGGTCGAGGCGAAATGTTAATGTTTAATTTCATTCCTTTAGGTTCCACGGTGTTTGTTGGCTGCAAGTTTTCCACTGCAAGAAGAGGCTCGTATCATTGACCAGGAGCGAGCTACAATGGTGAGTAGCCATAACATTTATGTTAAACACTTCCTATTTCATGTCTAACAGTACTTGATTTAACAAATAACCATAAATAAATACAGTGTGGGCACTGAAGTTAACATATGTGATTATACTGCCTAATCTGTCACGGAGTAGATTGTTGCAAAGTAATATAAGATCCAAAGTTGTAATTCAGAATAGTTTTCAAAAGAAGGCCATTAGAATTATATACAAGTCTGATTACCCTTAACATAACAACAAGCTATTAATTAAATCACAAATTCTTCAATTCAAAGATTTGGTAGATTATCAGACAAATAATGTCTAACAGTAATTGATTTAACACATCACGATAAGTAGATTGAGTGTGGGCACTCTCAAGTTAACAGATATGATTATACTGCCTAATCTGTTACAGAGTATGTTGTTGCCAAGTAATGTAGAATAGATCCAAAGTAGTAATCCAGAATAGTTTTGAAGAGGCCATTAGAATAATAAACAAATCTGATTACCTTGAACATAATAACAAGCTAAGTGTTTAATATGTCCTATGAAGTCAAAATTGGGCACCATCATGTGGTGAAATTTGGAATTGCATCACATCCAATTTTGCCTGGGAACAAACAGATTAAATAAATCTTAGTTTTGAATAAGCCACTCCTTCTCAAACAAGTAAACTCTGCCCATTTCGCGCAGTAGATGTTCTGTTAATATCTAGTATTTATACAAAGTCATAATTTAAATTGCTTTCAACCTTCATTCATCGGTTCAACCAACATTACTCGCTCTTATTACCAACTTGTATTGATTTAACTAAGCGTTTAATACTTCCTATCAGGTCTCAAGGCAAGATTTGGCAAAATACAATTTCAGCAAATCCAATTTTGCCAGGGAACAAAAATAGATTAAATAAACTAAATAAGTCTTCTTCCCATTAAATAAATCAGAAAAGTCTGTCTTGTAACCAGTCCTCTTCAAACAAGTAAAGTCTGCCCATTTTGTGCCGTAGATTTTGTGTCTATGCCTAGTATTTAAACAAAATCATAATTTAAACGACTTCTTTCCTTCATTCACTTTGGAAATTTGGAATTGCAGCAAATCGAATTTTGCCAGGGAACAAAAATAGATCAATTAAACTAAATAAGTCTTCTTCCCATTAAATAAATTAAAAAAGTCTGTCTTGTAACCAGTCCTTTTCAAACAAGTAAAGTCTGCCCATTTTGTGCCGTCGATTTTGTGTTAATGCCTAGTATTTATACAAAATCATAATTTAAAGGACTTCATTCCTTCATTCACTTTGGAAATTTGGAATTGCAGCACATCAAATTTTGCCTGGGAAGAAAAGTAGATTAAATAAATTTAATAAGTCTTACTACTTCCCATTAAATAAATTAAATACGTCTTACTTGTTCCCACTCCTTTACAAAAAAGTAGTTTAAAACGAGGTCCCTTCACTCAACCTTTAACCCTATTTATTCACCTTCTAGGCTAAGTGTTAAAGGCTAAGTGTTAAAGGCTAAGTGTTAAAGGCTAAGTGTTAGAGGCTAAGTGCCAGAGGCTAGGCGCCAGAGGCGAGTTTTTGTGGGCTGAAGTTTTAGTGGGGTTAGTGTGAATACAATCCAAAAGAATACAACAGAATACAATACAATAGAATATAATACATAGATTAAATTCAATAGCTCTTACTACTTCCCATTAAATAAATTAAATACGTCTTACTTGTTCCCAATCCTTTTCAAAAAAGTAGTTTAAAACGAGGGCCCTTCACTCAACCTTTAACCTCAACCCCGCACGTCACATTGTGTTGTATCTGTGAATGTTGGTTGTGGCCAAATGATAGTTTTCTTTCATTCGTTTAGGTTCCACGGTGTTTGTTGGCTATGTTTTCCACTGTCAGAAGGATGAAAATACAAAGTACAACGCTTGGACGTGGGCGAAGACGTCACCGGTGAGTCCTTCCTTCCTATTTATTTACCTTCTAGATGCTAGAGGCTAAGTGTTAGAGGCTAAGTGTTAGAGGCTAAGTGTTAAACACAATACGAACAACACAACGATACTGCACTGAACAACACGATACCGCACTGAGAAACACGATACCGCACTGAACAACACGATACCGCACTGAACAACACCATGCCGCACTGAACACCATGCCACACTGAACAACACCATCCCGCACTGAACAACACCATGCCGCACTAAACAACACCATGCCGCACTGAACAACACCATGCCTCACTGAACGACACCATGCCGCACTGAAAGACACCATGCCGCACTGAACGACACCATGCCGCACTGAAAGACACCATCCCGCACTGAACACCATGCCGCACTGAACAACACCATCCTGCACTGAACAACACCATCCCGCACTGAACAACACCATGCCGCACTGAACAACATTATGCCGCACTGAACATTATGCCGCACTGAACATCACCATGCCGCACTGAACAACACCATGCCGCACTGAACAACATTATGCCGCACTGAACAACACCATGCCGCACTGAACAACACCATGCCGCACTGAACAACACCATGCCGCACTGAACAACATTATGCCGCACTGAACAACACCATGCCGCACTGAACAACACCATCCTGCACTGAACAACACCATTCCGCATTGAACACCATGCCGCACTGAACAACACCATCCCGCACTGAACAACACCATCCCGCACTGAACAACACCATGCCGCACTGAACAACATTATGCCGCACTGAACAACATTATGCCGCACTGAACAACACCATGCCGCACTGAACAACACCATGCCGCACTGAACAACACCATGCCGCACTGAACAACATTATAACGCACTGAACAACACCATCCCGCACTGAACAACACCATGCCGCACTAAACAACATTATGCCGCACTGAACAACATTATGCCGAAATGAACAACACCATGCCGCACTGAACAACACCATGCCGCACTGAACAACACCATCCTGCACTGAACAACACCATCCCGCACTGAACAACACCATGCCGCACTGAACAACACCATGCCGCACTGAACAACACCATGCCGCAATGAACAACACCATCCCGCACTGAACAACATTATGCCGCACTGAACAACATTATGCCGCACTGAACAACACCATGCCGCACTGAACAACACCATGCCGCACTGAACAACACCATCCTGCACTGAACAACACCATCCCGCACTGAACAACACCATGCCGCACTGAACAACATTATGGCGCACTGAACAACATTATGCCGCACTGAACAACACCATGCCGCACTGAACAACACCATGCCGCAATGAACAACACCTGCCGCAATGAACAACACCATCCCGCACTGAACAACACCATGCCGCACTGAGCAACACCATGCCGCACTGAACAACACCATCCTGCACTGAACAACACCATGCCGCACTGAACAACACCATTCCGCACTGAACAACACCATGCCGCACTGAACAACATTACGCTGCACTGAACAACACCATGCCGCACTGAACAACACCATGCCGCACTGAACAACACCATGCCGCATTGAACAACACCATGCCGCATTGAACAACACCATGCCGCACTGAACAACACCATCCTGCACTGAACAACACCATGCCGCATTGAACAACACCATGCCGCACTGAACAACACCATCCTGCACTGAACAACACCATCCCGCACTGAACAACACCATCCCGCATTGAACAACACCATCCTGCACTGAACAACACCATGCCGCACTGAACAACACCATGCCGCACTGAACAACACCATTCCGCACTGAACAACACCATGCCGCACTGAACAACACCATCCCGCACTGAACAACACCATCCCGCACTGAACAACACCATCCTGCACTGAACAACACCATCCTGCACTGAACAACACCATCCTGCACTGAACAACACCATGCCGCACTGAACAACACCATGCCGCACTGAACAACACCATGCCGCACTGAACAACACCATGCCGCACTGAACAACATTATGCCGCACTGAACAACATTATGTCGCACTGAACAACACCATGCCGCACTGAACAACACCATGCCGCACTGAACAACATTATGCCGCACTGAAAAACACCATGCCGCACTGAACAACACCATCCCCCACTGAACAACACCATGCCGCATTGAACAACACCATGCCGCACTGAACAACACCATGCTGCACTGAACAACATTATGCTGCACTGAACAACACGATCCTGCATTGAACAACACCATGCCGCACTGAACAACACCATCCTGCACTGAACAACACCATCCTGCACTGAACAACACCACCCCGCACTGAACAACACGATCCCGCATTGAACAACAACATCCCGCACTGAACAACACCATGCCGCACTGAACAACACCATTCCGCACTGAACAACACCATGCCGCACTGAACAACACCATGCCGCACTGAACAACACCATGCCGCACTGAACAACACCATGCCGCACTGAACAACATTATGCCGCACTGAACAACACCATGCCGCACTGAACAACACCATCCCGCACTGAACAACACCATGCCGCATTGAACAACACCATGCCGCACTGAACAACACCATCCTGCACTGAACAACACCATCCCGCACTGAACAACACCATGCCGCACTGAACAACATTATGGCGCACTGGACAACATTATGCCGCACTGAACAACACCATGCCGCACTGAACAACACCATGCCGCACTGAACAACACCATGCCGCACTGAACAACACCATGCCGCACTGAACAACACCATGCCGCACTGAACAACACCATGCCGCACTGAACAACACCATGCCGCACTGAACAACACGATCCCGCATTGAACAACACCATCCTGCACTGAACAACACCATGCCGCACTGAACAACACCATGCCGCACTGAACAACACCATTCCGCACTGAACAACACCATGCCGCACTGAACAACACCATCCTGCACTGAACAACACCATTCCGCACTGAACAACACCATGCCGCATTGAACACCATGCCGCACTGAACAACACCATCCTGCACTGAACAACACCATGCCGCACTGAACAACACCATGCCGCACTGAACAACACCATGCCGCACTGAACAACATTATGCCGCACTGAACAACACCATGCCGCACTGAACAACATTATGCCGCACTGAACAACACCATGCCGCACTGAACAACACCATCCCGCACTGAACAACACCATGCCGCATTGAACAACACCATTCCGCACTGAACAACACCATGCCGCACTGAACAACACCATGCCGCACTGAACAACATTATGCCGCACTGAACAACACCATGCCGCACTGAACAACACCATCCCGCACTGAACAACACCATGCCGCATTGAACAACACCGTGCCGCACTGAACAACACCATCCTGCACTGAACAACACCATCCCGCACTGAACAACACCATGCCGCACTGAACAACATTATGGCGCACTGAACAACATTATGCCGCACTGAACAACACCATGCCGCACTGAACAACACCATGCCGCACTGAACAACACCATGCCGCACTGAACAACATTATGCCGCACTGAACAACATTATGCCGCACTGAACAACACCATGCCGCACTGAACAACACCATGCCGCACTGAACAACACCATGCCGCACTGAACAACACGACGTCGCACTGAACAACACGACGCCGCACAGAACAACACGACGCCGCACAGAATAACACAATACCGCACAGAACAACACAATACCGCACAAACAGTTTTAGATAATATTACGTCGCAGTCATGTGACGCGGACATGACGTCAATAGGCGGAACTCACGGCAAAATTATAATCCGTGGGCGTGGCTTGCAACAGGAAGTAGGAAAGCGGCAGTTCTGGCAAACAAGACACAGCTGTTAGTAACACGATGACTAACAAGGCAAATATTTTTGTTTTCAGCTTGCAACTTGACCGTCTAGAGCGTACAAGGTAATTACAACTGTTTTTTTTTAGCCCTGAAAAGCAAGGGAGTGTGGCGTTTGGGAGGAATGTCGAACTCGGCGTCTGCTTCCAGCCACAGACGCCAAATTTCGACGATTATTTCGACTGGTCAACGGTTGTAAATTATTGCGTTGACTAAAAACTTTATTTAACTCTACTCTTAACTTTGCCGTTTCAGATATACGGGTATTACACCGCGGAAATGACGTCAATAGGCTGAACTCTCGCCAAAATTCAAATCTGTGGGCGCAATGGCCTTGAGCGAGACACCGGATACAAACACGACGATTATCAACAGAAATATCTTTATTTTCCGCTTGCAAGTGGACCGTCTAGAGCGTACACGGTAAGTACAACTCATTGTGTTTAAAAAGATTTACGTTTGTGTAGTTTGCGTTGCGTTGTATCTGTGAATGTTGGTTGAGGCTAAATGTTAATGTTTAATTTCATTCCTTTAGGTTCCACGGTGTTTGTTGGCTGTATGTTTTCCACTGCAAGAAGAGGCTCGTATCATTGACCAGCAGGAGCTACAATGGTGAGTACCCCTTTCGTCTTCCATTTATGTTAAACACTTCCTATTTCATGTCTAACAGTACTCGATTTAACAAATAACCATAAATAAATACAGTGTGGGCAGTCACGTTAACATATGTGATTATCCTGCCTAATATGTTTATCACAAATATGTCACTAATCACTAATATGTTTATTTGTTTATCACAACACCTTTGGACCTTCAGCAATCGATTATTTACCTTCATCTACATAGAGACAGAACGATGGTGTCTTAAACATCTCATTCATTTCACCAAATAACTTCACGCAGGTGGATAACGGCCGTCTCGGTCACGCTATGTTGCGTGATGCAGTTTTGAAGAACCAAATGCATTTATTCAATGAATAAGTCAAGCTAGTTCTATGTTTATGATGTTGTAAGTTACGGTACCGATTGAAGTTGAGTTCGAAGCCAGTGGAAAACAGCGCTGCGTTTGTGCTCTCCAGGTACAAATGTTGTGATCTCTGACTGACGACCGGGCGAGACTCGAGTAAGAGATGTCCAAACGAGCTCCGGCAGGGCGGGCCAAGGCGGAGCGAACGGACGCCCTTCAGGCCGCCAATGACGAGCTGAGAACCAAACTGATGGACGTCCAGTTAGAACTTCAGCAGGAGAAGAACAAGGTGAAAACCTCAACAGACAGACACTGCCTGCCTCCCTGCCTGCCTCCCTGCCTGCCTCCCTGCCTGCCTCCCTCCCTCCCTCCCAGTTTTCCCGATGTAGATTAGACATGCGTGTGCCATGACTGTGTCAGCCTACATCAACAAATGCACCGAGGACGTCAGCACCACTAAGAATATCATCACCCGGGGCAACCAACGACCCTGGATGACTGAGGAGGTACGTCAAACGCTACGAGCGCGGAACTCTGCCTTCAAGTCTGGCGACAAGGAGACACTGAGGACAGCGAGAGCCAACTTGAACCGTGCCATCAGGATAGCGAAGCGAGACCGCAGTCGAAAATTTCAGGATCGTTTCCACGACGTCAAAAACATCAGGAGTATGTGGCAAGGCATACGGGCGATTACAGACTACAACTCACCCTCCCCCCCCCCCGGTGGGTGTAGTTGATGCTGACTTTCTAAATGGTCTAAATAACTTCTTTGGGAGGTTCGAGGCACTAAACGGCACTCCAGCAGTTAAAACTGTCCCCCATCAGGAAGAGGAGGTACTCTGCCTTGACTCCGCCGATGTGTTGAAGACCCTGAGGAGAGTCAACCCCTGTAAGGCCCCTGGCCCCGACAACATTCCTGGGCGTGTGTTCAGGGAATGTGCAAGTCATCTGGCTGGGGTCATCACAGACATTTTTAACACCTCGCTGGGCCAAGCCACAGTGCCGGCGTGCTTTAAGACTGCCTCCATCATTCCGGTGCCGAAGAAACCTCAAATCACCTCATTTAATGATTACCGGCCTGTTGCACTGACTCCGGTTATGATGAAGTGCTTCGAAAGGCTGCTTAAAGGTCACATCGTTTCCAGACTCCCCCTATTATTTGACCCGTTCCAGTTTGCCGACCGGCAAAACCGCTCCACTCAGGACGCCATCTCCTCCGTTCTTCACCTGAGCCTGGCTCACCTGGAGGAGAAGAACACCCATGTGCGGAGGCTGTTCCTGGACTTCAGCTCAGCGTTTAACACCATCATCCCACAGCATCTGGTAGGAAAATTGGAACACCTGGGCTTCAACACCCCCCTTCGCAACTGGCTGCTAGACTTCCTCACCAACAGACCTCAGTCAGTCCGGGTCGGACAGAACACCTCTGATGTCATCACCCTCAGCACAGGCTCCCTTCAGGGCTGCGTCCTGAGCCCCCTGCTGTGCACCCTGATGACACACGACTGCGTCCTCAGGTTCACCACCAATCACATCGTGAAGTCAGCAGACGACACAACGGTGGTGGGGCTCATCAGAGACAACAACGACCTGGACTACAGAGAGGAGGTGGAGCAGCTGGTGGGCTGGTGCAGAGAAAACAGCCTGATCCTGAATGAGGAGAAGATGAAGGAGATCATCGTCGACTTCAGGAAAAAACAGCCTCACCACGCTCCACTGATCATCAACAGCTCAGCTGTGGAGGTGGTCAGCACCACCAAATTCCTGGGGGTCCACATCACAGAAGACCTCACCTGGACTATGAACACTACGGCACTGGTCAAGAGGGCACAGAAGCGCTTGTACTTCCTGCGGAGGATGAGGAGAGCCCACCTGCCCCCACCCATCATGAGGACGTTCTACAGGAGCACCATAGAGAGCATTCTGACAAGCTGTCTCTCTGTGTGGTGTGGAGGCTGCACCGCCTCCGATTGGAAGAACGTGAGGAGAGTGGTGAGGACAGCAGAGAGGATCATAGGGGCTCCTCTTCCCTCCATTCAGGACATTTCATCTCAGCGCTGCATGTCCCGTGCCCGTAACATCATCAATGACCCATCACACCCCCACCATGGACTGTTCTCCCTGCTGCCCTCTGGGAAGAGGTTTGCAGCATCCGCTGCAGGTCCACCAGGTTCTGCAACAGCTTTTTCCCTGCTGTCATCAGACTGTTGAACACTAGAACTGTTGAGCTCTAAACTGAACTCTGCATCACACATTCACAGAACTGTACTTTATGACACTACGGACCTCTATCTTGCACTATCTCGCACTACCAACTTTACTGAACTTGTATAAACCCTTTAAATAGAAGTTTAATACATGGTTTAGCATTCCTCTGCACACTCTTGAATACTGTTTTGCCTACTTGCACTATTGCATAATTATCACTGCTGCACTTTATACTTATTTTTAATATATATATATATATATATATATAGTATATATGTATATATATATATTTTCATAGGATATGTTACTTCTATTCAACTGCAATATCACTACTTTGTTGTAAGACGTATGCAACGGAATTTCGTTTTGTATGCACCATGTGCAGACAAGATGACAATAAAGTTTGTCTAAGTCTAAGTCATGTCAGGTCAGCTGTCTGGAGAGAGAGAGAAGTCAGGACCTGCGGGCGGAGCACCACCGTGCCACCGCCGCCATGACGGAACTCAAAAGCAAACTCCATGAGGAGAAGCAGAAAGAGTTAGCCATTACCAGGGAGACATTACTGCGGCAGCATGAAATGGAGCTGATGAGAGTGATCAAAATCAAAGATGGAGAGATCCAGCGACTGAATGCCTTGGTCCTCAGCCTGAGGGACGGCTCCATGGACAAGGTGATCCGCTCTATCCGTGTCTGACTATCCGCACGCCACGTCGGGCTTCGATGCGGCCGCTACCGTATTGTGTAGCTTGTCCCCAGTAAGCGTCGCGGCGCTCCGTTGCGGTCTCAACGGCCCGGTGTGGCGCAATGTCTGCTCAGGTGAGGAGGGGGGGCGCTTTGCTGGCGGAGGTGGAGGAGACGCGGCGGTGTCGGGAGACCGAGCGGTGTCGCCTCCACCAGGAGCGCGGAAGAAGCCCTGGCAGCGGCCCAGCAGGCCTGGCAGTCCCGAGCGGCCGAGCTCCGATCGGCTCATCACCAGCATCGGGAGGAGCTGAGCCGAACCAAGAGAGACTGCGAGAGGGAGATCCGCCGACTGGTAGGACTGATCAGATGCGCGGTGCGTGGCTATGTTCCCAATTTCGTTGTATACCTGCAGTGCAATGACACCTAAGGCATTCTATTCTATTCTATTTCACAAGAAGAAAATGTCCGGTTGCTCGCTTCGCTTTTGTCACAGCAAAGGTGTTCTAGTCGATTCCAGAAAAAAATTGGCCGGTTGCTCTCTTTGTTTTTGTCACAATTCTGGCAAATGAGTTTGCCCGCCTGCCTGAGCGCTCCCCGTTTGTACATCCAGACGGATGAGATCAAGCTGAAAGACAGAGCGGTTAGTGTTTTGGATGAAGCCCTGGGGCCGGCCACGTCCACCGCCTTCAGCTGCAGACTCAGGCTGCCGAGCAGCAGATCGCTGCCCTGAGGGATTCCCAAAGGGCGGGCCTAAACTACCCTGGAAGTGGGGTCAACGCCGCTACTAGCAATCCTCTTCATTGCGTAAGCCACCTCATCACACACTTGCAGTACGCATGACTTAGTTCGTTGCTGGAGGAAGGTAGCACAAAAACAGTTTTGAACTTTGAACGAGTGCTTGTGTGTGTGTGTTGCGGGGCGTTTTCAGTCTCAGGAGGATCGGGACACGCGACGGTTTCATCTGAAAATCGCTGAGCTCAGCGCAGTCATCAGGAAACTGGAGGATCGAAACGCCCTGCTTTCTGAAGAGCGCAATGAACTGGTAATTTATTGACGGCACGCTTGAAGGTTTGCGCTACGTTTGATGCGCGCCATCCAGCGAGGCACCCATTGCGCTTGCTTATTAGTTGAGCGGCGCGGCGAGTCGGTTGCCTGGTAGATGTCTTTTATTGGGAGCCAAAGCCACGATTCCGTTCAAACCGATGCAAAAGGAATGGATACGTTCTGGCCCGCGTGTTGTGCGTCTTTCACATCCCGCACTTCATGCTTGCAGCTAAAGCGACTGAGAGAAACAGAAAGCCAGTTTCTGCCACTCCTGTACAAAAACAAACGCCTGAGCAGGAAGAATGAAGAACTCTCGCTGGTGCTGTGTCGCCTTGAAAACAAAGTGCGCTTTGTCACCCAGGAGAACGAGGAGATGGCAAGCTTGGTAAGTCGACGCGGACAACGGCGGCGTGCCAACAGAGTCCACTGCATTTGTGTTCCACAGAGAAGGCCTAGTTCGCTCAATGACCTGGACCGCGGTTGCGGCCAGCAGGACGGTGAAATGGAGTTCCTTCAAGTTGTGGAGCAGCGGCACATCATCGACGACTTGTCCAAGGTCTTCAGGCAGGCGACTCGGTGCACGTACGGCAGCGCCGCGCTCGCTCGCTGTCGCCAGGAAACCTTTTCCGTCCAAAGCTTGGCCGGCGGCCGCCATCCAAAAAATTGGCCCCTTAAATTCCGACCTTTCAAGCAGGAGCATTGTGCGCACGCGTTTGAACACGCTTTAGACTTGTTTTGCCGTTTTCAGCAGCTCAAAGCTCCCGTTTTGTCAGCGCCTTTGCCACTCGCTGTGCGCTGAAAACGACGGACTTGCCCGGCTGCTCAGCCCGTCAACCATGAGCCGCGAGCGCGACGTCATTGTCCGTAGGCAGCTAGTGGCAAAATGCACCCTGTTAGAGTTGCGCTCGCTCCAACTTATTTTGCAAGAACCACACGGGAGACAAGTAAGTTCTTTTGGACACCTGCAGGTGGAGAGTCCATCCGTTGTACGAATGAAGTCTGACTCTCGGCTCCTGCACGAGCATTTTAATTAAGAGAAACAGGGTGGGTGTAAGAGTGGATTGAATAGAGGAAGCCCTTGACCTCTAGTCAAAACATAGCAAGGGGTGTTTTACGACTTTGTGTAGGAAGGGATAAGCGATAGGGATAAATAAGGGATAAATAATATTATTTATTACAGGTCGCAGTCAAAGTCAAAGCAACACAATGATACGATAAAGATAATCTGGAAAACCCTGACACACCCTGTAGTTGTCACTTTTGGAAAAGACGAGCGTCCCTCCAATCATCGCCGGTGACGTGTTTTTCAGGCTCTGGAGACAGGAGCTCATGTCAGAAATGTCATTGTGAGTCGCGTTTGTTTCTGCGCCGGAGCCGTTCGTTCCCTTTGCATCCAAAGAATCTCAAAGGCGGATTATTTGTGTCGACAGGAGAGAGATTTGCTGCTACGATACCGACGTCGAGAATCTCTGAGGAGGAACAAAGCGTGAGGTCCTGCAAGGTGAGTCTGTTTGTTTGCGGCTGCTTGGTGTTGCGCAAGATGAAATGGCCTTTTTCTCGCTATCGTTCCTCTCGTCGATTCATCGTGAGGTGTCGCTTCAGTTTGTTCAGAGAGATGTTTGCTTCCGCGCCCGCAGGTCATCGAAACATTTTACGGCTACGACGAAGACGTGTTGGTGGACTCGGACGGATCGTCCTTGTCTTTTCACACCGACAGAACCCCCGACACGGAACCCGAAGAGGTAGCCCGCCATTTCTGCCAGCGTATTGGCACCAAACATTCCTCTTCAGCCTGGAATCGGACTCGTCTTTGCGTCGCGGGTGCTTTGTCGCCGGTCTGACTGATTCTGGTACTAGTGCTGTGTTGCATTGGTGTGTGCATGAAGAGGCGGAGCTTCGCTACCGCCAGCTGACGCAAGAATATCAAGCGCTGCAACGAGCCTACGCTCTGCTAGCCCAGACCAGCGAAAGGGGACTACGACGCCGAGAAGGAGATCAAGGTGGCGCCCCTTCCCGCAACCCCCGGCCGGGTCGCAGCCTCCCCGTTCTCACCCAGCCTCGGGTGTTCTCTGGTCTGAAAGGAGGAGGAGGAGCCTCCCTCCTCCTCCTTTCAGACCAGAGAAAAGCTGATGGTAGAAATGGGTCACTATCAAAGCAGAGTAGCAGATCTGGAGTCAGCGCTGAAGCAACAAGGACAGGTAAGCTCATCAATGAGCACACCTTTTTCTCAGACAAAATAGCTACATTCTTCAGTCACTCATCCGTCTGGCATTACTGGACCAACCCCCCCCCCCCCCCCCCCCCCGAACGTGGCTGGGAAAATGCGGAGAAAAGCAAATGTCATTTTCCAGTCAACCAAAGAATTTGTGGATGAAAATGACACAACATTCCAAAGCTGTCCACGCGTTTGTCTCTTCTAGAATGTCAAGTGGGTGGAGGAGAAGCAGCTGCTGCGTCAGAGCAATCAGCAGTTGGCCGAAAAGGTGACGGAAAGAAAGGCGCTGGGCGGAGTCGCTTGGCGTCACACCTGTCGGGAAGCCCCGCAGATGAGGTCTGACTGTCTTTTCAGGTCAGGCGGATGGAGGCGGAAGAAGCGCGTCTGAAAGAGCACATCCAGGATATCCGAGACCAAAACGAACTGCTTGAGTTCCGCATCCTGGAGCTGGAGGTGGGAAGACTCGCACAAGCGTGTTGAGGCCAGAGATGTGACGGACGGACGGACGGACGGACGGACGGATGCATGCCTCTGCCTTTCAGGAGAGGGAGTGGCGCTCCCCCGTCTTGAAGTTTCTGCAAGTCCGTTTCCCAGACGGCCTCAGCCCTTTGCAGATTTACTGCGAGGCCGAGGGCGTGAGCGTACGTAAGGCGTCCCTCGCAACCCTAACCTTAACCCGAGGTCCCAGAACACCTTACATTGCTCCTTGCGCCTTTCCCCCGGACATCGTCATCAGTGATCTGATGAAGAAGCTGGACATCCTGGGCTATAACGCCGTAAGTGTATGTCGAACTCCTTATGTTCGCACTCCACGAGACTCGGCGGCTCAAATGTGACTTTTGGAAGGCTTTGCGCTGAAAGAAGCTTGTTGACGCTGTGCCTTTGGGCTCTTGCAGAATCTCACCAACGAGGAGCAGGTGGTCGTGATTCACGCCAGGACCCTTCTCACCCTAGCCGAGAAGGTAACGCGCACGTCCACGCACGCTCTCGCATTCTGCTTATGTGACAGCAGCCTTTCCTCAGTGGTTAGAATACATCAAAGTGACCAAGTCAGCACTTCAACAGAAGATGTTGGACATTGAAAGTGAGAAGGTAGACAGACACGCGACATCAGCCAAGGGGAACTCCGGCAATGTGCCCCAACAATTCTGACCTTGAGCTGTGCTAGGATATGTTCTGCAAGCAGAAGGGCTACCTGGATGAAGAGTTGGACTTCAGGAAGTGTTCCATGGACCAGGCTCATAAGGTAAGCCGCCCTCAAATCTCCCGCCGGACCACTGATGGACGAGGATTGCGGCCCAGAGGATCCTGGAGCTGGAGGCCATGTTGTACGAGGCGCTACCGCAGCGGGACTGCCCCGCCACGGACGGCGAAAAAGCCAGCCACGCTGGCGTGAATGACGTGCTGACGGCGGATCAGAGAGAAGAGCTTAGGAGCGCCGTGGACCAATGGAAGCGAGCCCTGATGTGCGAGTTGAGGGAGCGCGACGCTTGCATCCTCCAAGAGAGAATGGATCTGCTGCACAGCGCGCAACAGGTAAGGGCCCAAAGCCAGCCCGGCACTTACTTGCACGCTTACTGGCTTTTGAATGCCACTTTCCATTTGTCCGTCCTAGAGGAACAAAGAGCTGAAAGAATTCATCGAAGCTCAGAAGAGACAAATCAAACAATTGGAGGAGAAGTTTCTGTTTCTCTTTCTATTCTTCTCCTTGGCCTTCATTCTGTGGCCCTAACACCAGCTGGTGAGTGAGCTCCAGCGGCACCGCACTCGACACCTCCGATACACTGCCAGCCGGTCTCAGACGTTGGCAGACGCTCCGATGCCAACGTATACCCCCCGCCACGGTGACAGAGGCACCGCGTCACACCGGCGCTCATCCAATCAGAAGGCAGGAAAAGCAAATTCACATGCAGGGCACTTTTGAACCAGAAGAGAGCGCCACAAAAAACGGTTGTTGCCCCAAACGCGCACTAAAAAGGGTCAGAATAACAAGAGTCCCACTGGCCAGCCGGGGCCACCCGTCCAGCTGTTTCTTCAGGGGGGAAAAAAATTGGAGTCACCGGTGAGTACATTTTGCATTTAGCTCTGCTTTTCTGCTTCTGTCTTCAAGTGTGTGGCATCCTGCGATCAAAGAGTCAGCCAACCCCAAAGCGGTTGACCTCAACGTCCCACCACCATGCCTACCAGAGCAGGTGACGTGATGCTTTGGACATCCTTCCGTCTCAGATGCCCAAAAGTACTCTTTGCCACATCTGCGGCAATACGGTGTCTTTTCAAAGGTGCAAATAAATCCAGCGTGGGCGGAACACGCACGTCTTCGGTTTTTCCCGCTTTGTTTGTGTGACAGCTGTTGTGAAAATTTTATACAAATAAAGTTGTATAGTACAGGTTTGGCCAAGCCGCAACTCCCGAACCGCATGCGGCTCTTTTATGTTCATATCAACATTTGTGTGTGTGTGTGTGTGTGTGTGGGGGGGGGGGGGGGTTGTGCGTGTTGGCTTCACTTGAGTTCAATTTGGTATTTTGGTCAAAAGCGCATGTGGTGAAATTCCACAAAGTAGGATGGGCAAACACATTTCTTTAAACTATGAGTGTCAATTGGGCTCTCGAAATGGCAGGGAAAAGATGCACAGCAAAACGAAAATACGTAGATGAACACAGGACGTTTTAATCAGAGTGGGAAAGTTTCTATTTTTTGTTGAACGTGATGGCAAACCATTCTGCCTGATATGTCAGACCTCAGCGCATTTCAAAGATTCAAATCTTCAGCGCCATGCACTTCAGCTCACTCCATGCTAACATTGATCAGGCGTCGAACCCGCATCATCATGCTTAAGAGGTGGCCATGCTAACCAGTGCGCCATTATGTCAACGCATAATAACTAAGTCTACTGGTCAAAACAGCGGTTACTATATGACGTCGCTACGTCGTGGTCACGTGACGCAGACAAGACGTCAATGGACGTGGGCAGAGTTAACTTGTTTAAAAGGGAGTAGGCAGAAGAAATATTTAATTTATTTAAATCTATTTTGAGTGCACACCATTATGCCAATGCATAACAACTGTAAATCTACTAAACAAAACAGCGGTTGCTATATGACATCTGCCACGTCGTGGTCACGTGACATACGTGACGTCGATGGGCGTAACTTTCGCCGGAATTCAAATCCGCGGGGAGAGTTAACTTGTTTAAAAGAGAGTGGGCAGAAGAATTATTTAATTTATTTAAATCTATTTGGTGTGTGCGCCATTATGTCAATGCATAACAACTGTAAGTCTACTAAACAAAACAGCGGTTGCTATTTGACGTCTGCCACGTCGTGGTCACGTGACGCGGACGTGACGTCGACGCCTACTTTACATCCCACCGATCACAGGACTCCTCGGCTGCATAACCGTGCCCCCTTCCCAACCAATCGGATTTGCTATACGCGAAAACGACGCCAATGGAAAGAGCTTCCGCCCAAATTTAAATCCGTGGGCGTGGCTCGCAGCAGGAAGTAGGAAAATGGCGGCGATGTTGACAAAGACACAGCGGATGGTAACATACGACTAACAAGAGAAATATTTTTATTTTCTGCTTGCAACTGGACCGTCCAGAGCGTACACGGTAAGTACAACTCATCGTTTTTAAAAAGAAGTACTTTTGTTGCCCTGAAAAGCGAGTGAGCGTGGCGTTTGTGGGGGACGTCGAATTTCGACGATTCTTTCTGGTCAACGGTTGTAAATGATTGTGTTGATTAAAAAAGAAAACTTGATGTAACTCTACTTTTAACTGCCGTTTCAGATAGATTTGGAATTGCATCACATCCAATTTTGCCTAGAGCGTACACGGTAAGTAACACTCGTTGTGTTTAAGGAGATTTACGTTTGTAATAGCAGAAGTGTAGCCGCGTTGCGTTGTACGTGTGAATGTTGGTCCGGGCGAAATGTTAATGTTTAATTTCATTCCTTTAGGTTCCACGGTGTTTGTTGGCTGCAAGTTTTCCACTGCAAGAAGAGGCTCATATCATTGACCAGGAGCGAGCTACAATGGTGAGTAGCCATAACATTTATGTTAAACACTTCCTATTTCATGTCTAACAGTACTTGATTTAACAAATAACCATAAATAAATACAGTGTGGGCACTGAAGTTAACATATGTGATTATACTGCCTAATCTGTCACCGAGTAGATTGTTGCAAAGTAATATAAGATCCAAAGTTGTAATTCAGAATAGTTTTCAAAAGAAGGCCATTAGAATTATATACAAGTCTGATTACCCTGAACAAGCTATTAATTAAATCACAAATTCTTCAATTCAAAGATTTGGTAGATTATCAGACAAATAATGTCTAACAGTAATTGATTTAACACATCACGATAAGTAGATTGAGTGTGGGCACTCTCAAGTTAACATATGTGATTATACTGCCTAATCTGTTACAGAGTATGTTGTTGCCAAGTAATGTAGAATAGATCCAAAGTAGTAATCCAGAATAGTTTTGAAGAGGCCATTAGAATGATAAACAAATCTGATTACCTTGAACATAATAACAAGCTAAGTGTTTAATATGTCCTATGAAGTCAAAATTGGGCACCATCATGTGGTGAAATTTGGAATTGCATCACATCCAATTTTGCCTGGGAACAAACAGATTACATAAATCTTAGTTTTGAATAAGCCACTCCTTCTCAAACAAGTAAACTCTGCCCATTTTGCGCAGTAGATGTTCTGTTAATATCTAGTATTTATACAAAGTCATAATTTAAATTGCTTTCAACCTTCATTCATCGGTTCAACCAACATTACTCGCTCTTCTTACCAACTTGTATTGATTTAACTAAGCGTTTAATACTTCCTATCAGGTCTCAAATCGAGATTTGGCAAAATACAATTTCAGCAAATCCAATTTTGCCAGGGAACAAAAATAGATTAAATAAACTAAATAAGTCCTCTTCCCATTAAATAAATCAGAAAAGTCTGTCTTGTAACCAGTCCTCTTCAAACAAGTAAAGTCTGCCCATTTTGTGCCGTAGATTTTGTGTCTATGCCTAGTATTTAAACAAAATCATAATTTAAACGACTTCTTTCCTTCATTCACTTTGGAAATTTGGAATTGCAGCAAATCGAATTTTGGCAGGGAACAAAAATAGATCAATTAAACTAAATAAGTCTTCTTCCCATTAAATAAATTAAAAAAGTCTGTCTTGTAACCAGTCCTTTTCAAACAAGTAAAGTCTGCCCATTTTGTGCCGTCGATTTTGTGTTAATGCCTAGTATTTATACAAAATCATAATTTAAAGGACTTCATTCCTTCATTCACTTTGGAAATTTGGAATTGCAGCACATCAAATTTTGCCTGGGAAGAAAAGTAGATTAAATAAATTTAATAAGTCTTACTACTTCCCATTAAATAAATTAAATACGTCTTACTTGTTCCCACTCCTTTTCAAAACAGTAGTTTAAAACGAGGGCCCTTCACTCAATCTTTAACCTCAACCCCGCACGTTGTGTTGTATCTGTGAATGTTGGTTGTGGCCAAATGATAGTTTTCTTTCATTCGTTTAGGTTCCAAGAAAACTTGATGTAACTCTACTTTTAACTGCCGTTTCAGATAAGCGGGTATTACGTCGCAGTCAAATGCCGCGGATATGACGTAATTGCCCGAACCTCCGCCAAAATTCAAATCTGTTGGCGCGATGGCCGTGAGCCACTGAGCAGCGACGATTATCAACAGAAATATCTTTATTTTCTGCTTGCAACTGGACCGTCTAGAGCGTACACGGTAAGTAACACTCATTGTGTTTAAGGAGATTTACGTTTGTAATAGCAGAAGTGTAGCCGCGTTGCGTTGTACGTGTGAAAATTGGTCGAGGCGAAATGTTAATGTTTAATTTCATTCCTTTAGGTTCCACGGTGTTTGTTGGCTGCAAGTTTTCCACTGCAAGAAGAGGCTCGTATCATTGACCAGGAGCGAGCTACAATGGTGAGTAGCCATAACATTTATGTTAAACACTTCCTATTTCATGTCTAACAGTACTTGATTTAACAAATAACCATAAATAAATACAGTGTGGGCACTGAAGTTAACATATGTGATTATACTGCCTAATCTGTCACGGAGTAGATTGTTGCAAAGTAATATAAGATCCAAAGTTGTAATTCAGAATAGTTTTCAAAAGAAGGCCATTAGAATTATATACAAGTCTGATTACCCTGAACAAGCTATTAATTAAATCACAAATTCTTCAATTCAAAGATTTGGTAGATTATCAGACAAATAATGTCTAACAGTAATTGATTTAACACATCACGATAAGTAGATTGAGTGTGGGCACTCTCAAGTTAACATATGTGATTATACTGCCTAATCTGTTACAGAGTATGTTGTTGCCAAGTAATGTAGAATAGATCCAAAGTAGTAATCCAGAATAGTTTTGAAGAGGCCATTAGAATGATAAACAAATCTGATTACCTTGAACATAATAACAAGCTAAGTGTTTAATATGTCCTATGAAGTCAAAATTGGGCACCATCATGTGGTGAAATTTGGAATTGCATCACATCCAATTTTGCCTGGGAACAAACAGATTACATAAATCTTAGTTTTGAATAAGCCACTCCTTCTCAAACAAGTAAACTCTGCCCATTTTGCGCAGTAGATGTTCTGTTAATATCTAGTATTTATACAAAGTCATAATTTAAATTGCTTTCAACCTTCATTCATCGGTTCAACCAACATTACTCGCTCTTATTACCAACTTGTATTGATTTAACTAAGCGTTTAATACTTCCTATCAGGTCTCAAATCGAGATTTGGCAAAATACAATTTCAGCAAATCCAATTTTGCCAGGGAACAAAAATAGATTAAATAAACTAAATAAGTCCTCTTCCCATTAAATAAATCAGAAAAGTCTGTCTTGTAACCAGTCCTCTTCAAACAAGTAAAGTCTGCCCATTTTGTGCCGTAGATTTTGTGTCTATGCCTAGTATTTAAACAAAATCATAATTTAAACGACTTCTTTCCTTCATTCACTTTGGAAATTTGGAATTGCAGCAAATCGAATTTTGGCAGGGAACAAAAATAGATCAATTAAACTAAATAAGTCTTCTTCCCATTAAATAAATTAAAAAAGTCTGTCTTGTAACCAGTCCTTTTCAAACAAGTAAAGTCTGCCCATTTTGTGCCGTCGATTTTGTGTTAATGCCTAGTATTTATACAAAATCATAATTTAAAGGACTTCATTCCTTCATTCACTTTGGAAATTTGGAATTGCAGCACATCAAATTTTGCCTGGGAAGAAAAGTAGATTAAATAAATTTAATAAGTCTTACTACTTCCCATTAAATAAATTAAATACGTCTTACTTGTTCCCACTCCTTTTCAAAACAGTAGTTTAAAACGAGGGCCCTTCACTCAATCTTTAACCTCAACCCCGCACGTTGTGTTGTATCTGTGAATGTTGGTTGTGGCCAAATGATAGTTTTCTTTCATTCGTTTAGGTTCCAAGAAAACTTGATGTAACTCTACTTTTAACTGCCGTTTCAGATAAGCGGGTATTACGTCGCAGTCAAATGCCGCGGATATGACGTAATTGCCCGAACCTCCGCCAAAATTCAAATCTGTTGGCGCGATGGCCGTGAGCCACTGAGCAGCGACGATTATCAACAGAAATATCTTTATTTTCTGCTTGCAACTGGACCGTCTAGAGCGTACACGGTAAGTAACACTCATTGTGTTTAAGGAGATTTACGTTTGTAATAGCAGAAGTGTAGCCGCGTTGCGTTGTACGTGTGAAAATTGGTCGAGGCGAAATGTTAATGTTTAATTTCATTCCTTTAGGTTCCACGGTGTTTGTTGGCTGCAAGTTTTCCACTGCAAGAAGAGGCTCGTATCATTGACCAGGAGCGAGCTACAATGGTGAGTAGCCATAACATTTATGTTAAACACTTCCTATTTCATGTCTAACAGTACTTGATTTAACAAATAACCATAAATAAATACAGTGTGGGCACTGAAGTTAACATATGTGATTATACTGCCTAATCTGTCACGGAGTAGATTGTTGCAAAGTAATATAAGATCCAAAGTTGTAATTCAGAATAGTTTTCAAAAGAAGGCCATTAGAATTATATACAAGTCTGATTACCCTGAACAAGCTATTAATTAAATCACAAATTCTTCAATTCAAAGATTTGGTAGATTATCAGACAAATAATGTCTAACAGTAATTGATTTAACACATCACGATAAGTAGATTGAGTGTGGGCACTCTCAAGTTAACATATGTGATTATACTGCCTAATCTGTTACAGAGTATGTTGTTGCCAAGTAATGTAGAATAGATCCAAAGTAGTAATCCAGAATAGTTTTGAAGAGGCCATTAGAATGATAAACAAATCTGATTACCTTGAACATAATAACAAGCTAAGTGTTTAATATGTCCTATGAAGTCAAAATTGGGCACCATCATGTGGTGAAATTTGGAATTGCATCACATCCAATTTTGCCTGGGAACAAACAGATTACATAAATCTTAGTTTTGAATAAGCCACTCCTTCTCAAACAAGTAAACTCTGCCCATTTTGCGCAGTAGATGTTCTGTTAATATCTAGTATTTATACAAAGTCATAATTTAAATTGCTTTCAACCTTCATTCATCGGTTCAACCAACATTACTCGCTCTTATTACCAACTTGTATTGATTTAACTAAGCGTTTAATACTTCCTATCAGGTCTCAAATCGAGATTTGGCAAAATACAATTTCAGCAAATCCAATTTTGCCAGGGAACAAAAATAGATTAAATAAACTAAATAAGTCCTCTTCCCATTAAATAAATCAGAAAAGTCTGTCTTGTAACCAGTCCTCTTCAAACAAGTAAAGTCTGCCCATTTTGTGCCGTAGATTTTGTGTCTATGCCTAGTATTTAAACAAAATCATAATTTAAACGACTTCTTTCCTTCATTCACTTTGGAAATTTGGAATTGCAGCAAATCGAATTTTGGCAGGGAACAAAAATAGATCAATTAAACTAAATAAGTCTTCTTCCCATTAAATAAATTAAAAAAGTCTGTCTTGTAACCAGTCCTTTTCAAACAAGTAAAGTCTGCCCATTTTGTGCCGTCGATTTTGTGTTAATGCCTAGTATTTATACAAAATCATAATTTAAAGGACTTCATTCCTTCATTCACTTTGGAAATTTGGAATTGCAGCACATCAAATTTTGCCTGGGAAGAAAAGTAGATTAAATAAATTTAATAAGTCTTACTACTTCCCATTAAATAAATTAAATACGTCTTACTTGTTCCCACTCCTTTTCAAAACAGTAGTTTAAAACGAGGGCCCTTCACTCAATCTTTAACCTCAACCCCGCACGTTGTGTTGTATCTGTGAATGTTGGTTGTGGCCAAATGATAGTTTTCTTTCATTCGTTTAGGTTCCAAGAAAACTTGATGTAACTCTACTTTTAACTGCCGTTTCAGATAAGCGGGTATTACGTCGCAGTCAAATGCCGCGGATATGACGTAATTGCCCGAACCTCCGCCAAAATTCAAATCTGTTGGCGCGATGGCCGTGAGCCACTGAGCAGCGACGATTATCAACAGAAATATCTTTATTTTCTGCTTGCAACTGGACCGTCTAGAGCGTACACGGTAAGTAACACTCATTGTGTTTAAGGAGATTTACGTTTGTAATAGCAGAAGTGTAGCCGCGTTGCGTTGTACGTGTGAAAATTGGTCGAGGCGAAATGTTAATGTTTAATTTCATTCCTTTAGGTTCCACGGTGTTTGTTGGCTGCAAGTTTTCCACTGCAAGAAGAGGCTCGTATCATTGACCAGGAGCGAGCTACAATGGTGAGTAGCCATAACATTTATGTTAAACACTTCCTATTTCATGTCTAACAGTACTTGATTTAACAAATAACCATAAATAAATACAGTGTGGGCACTGAAGTTAACATATGTGATTATACTGCCTAATCTGTCACGGAGTAGATTGTTGCAAAGTAATATAAGATCCAAAGTTGTAATTCAGAATAGTTTTCAAAAGAAGGCCATTAGAATTATATACAAGTCTGATTACCCTGAACAAGCTATTAATTAAATCACAAATTCTTCAATTCAAAGATTTGGTAGATTATCAGACAAATAATGTCTAACAGTAATTGATTTAACACATCACGATAAGTAGATTGAGTGTGGGCACTCTCAAGTTAACATATGTGATTATACTGCCTAATCTGTTACAGAGTATGTTGTTGCCAAGTAATGTAGAATAGATCCAAAGTAGTAATCCAGAATAGTTTTGAAGAGGCCATTAGAATGATAAACAAATCTGATTACCTTGAACATAATAACAAGCTAAGTGTTTAATATGTCCTATGAAGTCAAAATTGGGCACCATCATGTGGTGAAATTTGGAATTGCATCACATCCAATTTTGCCTGGGAACAAACAGATTACATAAATCTTAGTTTTGAATAAGCCACTCCTTCTCAAACAAGTAAACTCTGCCCATTTTGCGCAGTAGATGTTCTGTTAATATCTAGTATTTATACAAAGTCATAATTTAAATTGCTTTCAACCTTCATTCATCGGTTCAACCAACATTACTCGCTCTTATTACCAACTTGTATTGATTTAACTAAGCGTTTAATACTTCCTATCAGGTCTCAAATCGAGATTTGGCAAAATACAATTTCAGCAAATCCAATTTTGCCAGGGAACAAAAATAGATTAAATAAACTAAATAAGTCCTCTTCCCATTAAATAAATCAGAAAAGTCTGTCTTGTAACCAGTCCTCTTCAAACAAGTAAAGTCTGCCCATTTTGTGCCGTAGATTTTGTGTCTATGCCTAGTATTTAAACAAAATCATAATTTAAACGACTTCTTTCCTTCATTCACTTTGGAAATTTGGAATTGCAGCAAATCGAATTTTGGCAGGGAACAAAAATAGATCAATTAAACTAAATAAGTCTTCTTCCCATTAAATAAATTAAAAAAGTCTGTCTTGTAACCAGTCCTTTTCAAACAAGTAAAGTCTGCCCATTTTGTGCCGTCGATTTTGTGTTAATGCCTAGTATTTATACAAAATCATAATTTAAAGGACTTCATTCCTTCATTCACTTTGGAAATTTGGAATTGCAGCACATCAAATTTTGCCTGGGAAGAAAAGTAGATTAAATAAATTTAATAAGTCTTACTACTTCCCATTAAATAAATTAAATACGTCTTACTTGTTCCCACTCCTTTTCAAAACAGTAGTTTAAAACGAGGGCCCTTCACTCAATCTTTAACCTCAACCCCGCACGTTGTGTTGTATCTGTGAATGTTGGTTGTGGCCAAATGATAGTTTTCTTTCATTCGTTTAGGTTCCAAGAAAACTTGATGTAACTCTACTTTTAACTGCCGTTTCAGATAAGCGGGTATTACGTCGCAGTCAAATGCCGCGGATATGACGTAATTGCCCGAACCTCCGCCAAAATTCAAATCTGTTGGCGCGATGGCCGTGAGCCACTGAGCAGCGACGATTATCAACAGAAATATCTTTATTTTCTGCTTGCAACTGGACCGTCTAGAGCGTACACGGTAAGTAACACTCATTGTGTTTAAGGAGATTTACGTTTGTAATAGCAGAAGTGTAGCCGCGTTGCGTTGTACGTGTGAAAATTGGTCGAGGCGAAATGTTAATGTTTAATTTCATTCCTTTAGGTTCCACGGTGTTTGTTGGCTGCAAGTTTTCCACTGCAAGAAGAGGCTCGTATCATTGACCAGGAGCGAGCTACAATGGTGAGTAGCCATAACATTTATGTTAAACACTTCCTATTTCATGTCTAACAGTACTTGATTTAACAAATAACCATAAATAAATACAGTGTGGGCACTGAAGTTAACATATGTGATTATACTGCCTAATCTGTCACGGAGTAGATTGTTGCAAAGTAATATAAGATCCAAAGTTGTAATTCAGAATAGTTTTCAAAAGAAGGCCATTAGAATTATATACAAGTCTGATTACCCTGAACAAGCTATTAATTAAATCACAAATTCTTCAATTCAAAGATTTGGTAGATTATCAGACAAATAATGTCTAACAGTAATTGATTTAACACATCACGATAAGTAGATTGAGTGTGGGCACTCTCAAGTTAACATATGTGATTATACTGCCTAATCTGTTACAGAGTATGTTGTTGCCAAGTAATGTAGAATAGATCCAAAGTAGTAATCCAGAATAGTTTTGAAGAGGCCATTAGAATGATAAACAAATCTGATTACCTTGAACATAATAACAAGCTAAGTGTTTAATATGTCCTATGAAGTCAAAATTGGGCACCATCATGTGGTGAAATTTGGAATTGCATCACATCCAATTTTGCCTGGGAACAAACAGATTACATAAATCTTAGTTTTGAATAAGCCACTCCTTCTCAAACAAGTAAACTCTGCCCATTTTGCGCAGTAGATGTTCTGTTAATATCTAGTATTTATACAAAGTCATAATTTAAATTGCTTTCAACCTTCATTCATCGGTTCAACCAACATTACTCGCTCTTATTACCAACTTGTATTGATTTAACTAAGCGTTTAATACTTCCTATCAGGTCTCAAATCGAGATTTGGCAAAATACAATTTCAGCAAATCCAATTTTGCCAGGGAACAAAAATAGATTAAATAAACTAAATAAGTCCTCTTCCCATTAAATAAATCAGAAAAGTCTGTCTTGTAACCAGTCCTCTTCAAACAAGTAAAGTCTGCCCATTTTGTGCCGTAGATTTTGTGTCTATGCCTAGTATTTAAACAAAATCATAATTTAAACGACTTCTTTCCTTCATTCACTTTGGAAATTTGGAATTGCAGCAAATCGAATTTTGGCAGGGAACAAAAATAGATCAATTAAACTAAATAAGTCTTCTTCCCATTAAATAAATTAAAAAAGTCTGTCTTGTAACCAGTCCTTTTCAAACAAGTAAAGTCTGCCCATTTTGTGCCGTCGATTTTGTGTTAATGCCTAGTATTTATACAAAATCATAATTTAAAGGACTTCATTCCTTCATTCACTTTGGAAATTTGGAATTGCAGCACATCAAATTTTGCCTGGGAAGAAAAGTAGATTAAATAAATTTAATAAGTCTTACTACTTCCCATTAAATAAATTAAATACGTCTTACTTGTTCCCACTCCTTTTCAAAACAGTAGTTTAAAACGAGGGCCCTTCACTCAATCTTTAACCCCAACCCCGCACGTTGTGTTGTATCTGTGAATGTTGGTTGTGGCCAAATGATAGTTTTCTTTCATTCGTTTAGGTTCCAAGAAAACTTGATGTAACTCTACTTTTAACTGCCGTTTCAGATAAGCGGGTATTACGTCGCAGTCATGTGCCGTGGATATGACGTAATTGCCCGAACCTCCGCCAAAATTCAAATCTGTTGGCGCGATGGCCGTGAGCCACTGAGCAGCGACGATTATCAACAGAAATATCTTTATTTTCTGCTTGCAACTGGACCGTCTAGAGCGTACACGGTAAGTAACACTCATTGTGTTTAAGGAGATTTACGTTTGTAATAGCAGAAGTGTAGCCGCGTTGCGTTGTACGTGTGAAAATTGGTCGAGGCGAAATGTTAATGTTTAATTTCATTCCTTTAGGTTCCACGGTGTTTGTTGGCTGCAAGTTTTCCACTGCAAGAAGAGGCTCGTATCATTGACCAGGAGCGAGCTACAATGGTGAGTAGCCATAACATTTATGTTAAACACTTCCTATTTCATGTCTAACAGTACTTGATTTAACAAATAACCATAAATAAATACAGTGTGGGCACTGAAGTTAACATATGTGATTATACTGCCTAATCTGTCACGGAGTAGATTGTTGCAAAGTAATATAAGATCCAAAGTTGTAATTCAGAATAGTTTTCAAAAGAAGGCCATTAGAATTATATACAAGTCTGATTACCCTTAACATAACAACAAGCTATTAATTAAATCACAAATTCTTCAATTCAAAGATTTGGTAGATTATCAGACAAATAATGTCTAACAGTAATTGATTTAACACATCACGATAAGTAGATTGAGTGTGGGCACTCTCAAGTTAACAGATATGATTATACTGCCTAATCTGTTACAGAGTATGTTGTTGCCAAGTAATGTAGAATAGATCCAAAGTAGTAATCCAGAATAGTTTTGAAGAGGCCATTAGAATAATAAACAAATCTGATTACCTTGAACATAATAACAAGCTAAGTGTTTAATATGTCCTATGAAGTCAAAATTGGGCACCATCATGTGGTGAAATTTGGAATTGCATCACATCCAATTTTGCCTGGGAACAAACAGATTAAATAAATCTTAGTTTTGAATAAGCCACTCCTTCTCAAACAAGTAAACTCTGCCCATTTCGCGCAGTAGATGTTCTGTTAATATCTAGTATTTATACAAAGTCATAATTTAAATTGCTTTCAACCTTCATTCATCGGTTCAACCAACATTACTCGCTCTTATTACCAACTTGTATTGATTTAACTAAGCGTTTAATACTTCCTATCAGGTCTCAAGGCAAGATTTGGCAAAATACAATTTCAGCAAATCCAATTTTGCCAGGGAACAAAAATAGATTAAATAAACTAAATAAGTCTTCTTCCCATTAAATAAATCAGAAAAGTCTGTCTTGTAACCAGTCCTCTTCAAACAAGTAAAGTCTGCCCATTTTGTGCCGTAGATTTTGTGTCTATGCCTAGTATTTAAACAAAATCATAATTTAAACGACTTCTTTCCTTCATTCACTTTGGAAATTTGGAATTGCAGCAAATCGAATTTTGCCAGGGAACAAAAATAGATCAATTAAACTAAATAAGTCTTCTTCCCATTAAATAAATTAAAAAAGTCTGTCTTGTAACCAGTCCTTTTCAAACAAGTAAAGTCTGCCCATTTTGTGCCGTCGATTTTGTGTTAATGCCTAGTATTTATACAAAATCATAATTTAAAGGACTTCATTCCTTCATTCACTTTGGAAATTTGGAATTGCAGCACATCAAATTTTGCCTGGGAAGAAAAGTAGATTAAATAAATTTAATAAGTCTTACTACTTCCCATTAAATAAATTAAATACGTCTTACTTGTTCCCACTCCTTTACAAAAAAGTAGTTTAAAACGAGGTCCCTTCACTCAACCTTTAACCCTATTTATTCACCTTCTAGGCTAAGTGTTAAAGGCTAAGTGTTAAAGGCTAAGTGTTAAAGGCTAAGTGTTAGAGGCTAAGTGCCAGAGGCTAGGCGCCAGAGGCGAGTTTTTGTGGGCTGAAGTTTTAGTGGGGTTAGTGTGAATACAATCCAAAAGAATACAACAGAATACAATACAATAGAATATAATACATAGATTAAATTCAATAGCTCTTACTACTTCCCATTAAATAAATTAAATACGTCTTACTTGTTCCCAATCCTTTTCAAAAAAGTAGTTTAAAACGAGGGCCCTTCACTCAACCTTTAACCTCAACCCCGCACGTCACATTGTGTTGTATCTGTGAATGTTGGTTGTGGCCAAATGATAGTTTTCTTTCATTCGTTTAGGTTCCACGGTGTTTGTTGGCTATGTTTTCCACTGTCAGAAGGATGAAAATACAAAGTACAACGCTTGGACGTGGGCGAAGACGTCACCGGTGAGTCCTTCCTTCCTATTTATTTACCTTCTAGATGCTAGAGGCTAAGTGTTAGAGGCTAAGTGTTAGAGGCTAAGTGTTAAACACAATACGAACAACACAACGATACTGCACTGAACAACACGATACCGCACTGAGAAACACGATACCGCACTGAACAACACGATACCGCACTGAACAACACCATGCCGCACTGAACACCATGCCACACTGAACAACACCATCCCGCACTGAACAACACCATGCCGCACTAAACAACACCATGCCGCACTGAACAACACCATGCCTCACTGAACGACACCATGCCGCACTGAAAGACACCATGCCGCACTGAACGACACCATGCCGCACTGAAAGACACCATCCCGCACTGAACACCATGCCGCACTGAACAACACCATCCTGCACTGAACAACACCATCCCGCACTGAACAACACCATGCCGCACTGAACAACATTATGCCGCACTGAACATTATGCCGCACTGAACAACACCATGCCGCACTGAACAACACCATGCCGCACTGAACAACATTATGCCGCACTGAACAACACCATGCCGCACTGAACAACACCATGCCGCACTGAACAACACCATGCCGCACTGAACAACATTATGCCGCACTGAACAACACCATGCCGCACTGAACAACACCATCCTGCACTGAACAACACCATTCCGCATTGAACACCATGCCGCTCTGAACAACACCATCCCGCACTGAACAACACCATCCCGCACTGAACAACACCATGCCGCACTGAACAACATTATGCCGCACTGAACAACATTATGCCGCACTGAACAACACCATGCCGCACTGAACAACACCATGCCGCACTGAACAACACCATGCCGCACTGAACAACATTATAACGCACTGAACAACACCATCCCACACTGAACAACACCATGCCGCACTAAACAACATTATGCCGCACTGAACAACATTATGCCGAAATGAACAACACCATGCCGCACTGAACAACACCATGCCGCATTGAACAACGCCATCCTGCACTGAACAACACCATCCCGCACTGAACAACACCATCCCGCATTGAACAACACCATCCTGCACTGAACAACACCATGCCGCACTGAACAACACCATGCCGCACTGAACAACACCATTCCGCACTGAACAACACCATGCCGCACTGAACAACACCATCCTGCACTGAACAACACCATCCCGCACTGAACAACACCATGCCGCATTGAACAACACCATCCTGCACTGAACAACACCATCCTGCACTGAACAACACCATGCCGCACTGAACAACACCATGCCGCACTGAACAACACCATGCCGCACTGAACAACACCATGCCGCACTGAACAACATTATGCCGCACTGAACAACATTATGTCGCACTGAACAACACCATGCCGCACTGAACAACACCATGCCGCACTGAACAACATTATGCCGCACTGAAAAACACCATGCCGCACTGAACAACACCATCCCGCACTGAACAACACCATGCCGCATTGAACAACACCATGCCGCACTGAACAACACCATGCTGCACTGAACAACATTATGCTGCACTGAACAACACGATCCTGCATTGAACAACACCATGCCGCACTGAACAACACCATCCTGCACTGAACAACACCATCCTGCACTGAACAACACCACCCCGCACTGAACAACACGATCCCGCATTGAACACCATCCCGCACTGAACAACACCATGCCGCACTGAACAACACCATTCCGCACTGAACAACACCATGCCGCACTGAACAACACCATGCCGCACTGAACAACACCATGCCGCACTGAACAACATTATGCCGCACTGAACAACACCATGCCGCACTGAACAACACGATCCTGCATTGAACAACACCATGCCGCACTGAACAACACCATCCTGCACTGAACAACACCATCCTGCACTGAACAACACCACCCCGCACTGAACAACACGATCCCGCATTGAACACCATCCCGCACTGAACAACACCATGCCGCACTGAACAACACCATTCCGCACTGAACAACACCATGCCGCACTGAACAACACCATGCCGCACTGAACAACACCATGCCGCACTGAACAACACCATGCCGCACTGAACAACATTATGCCGCACTGAACAACACCATGCCGCACTGAACAACACGATCCTGCATTGAACAACACCATGCCGCACTGAACAACACCATCCTGCACTGAACAACACCATCCTGCACTGAACAACACCACCCCGCACTGAACAACACGATCCCGCATTGAACACCATCCCGCACTGAACAACACCATGCCGCACTGAACAACACCATGCCGCACTGAACAACACCATGCCGCACTGAACAACACCATGCCGCACTGAACAACACCATGCCGCACTGAACAACACCATGCCGCACTGAACAACATTATGCCGCACTGAACAACACCATGCCGCACTGAACAACACCATCCCGCACTGAACAACACCATGCCGCATTGAACAACACCATGCCGCACTGAACAACACCATCCTGCACTGAACAACACCATCCCGCACTAAACAACACCATGCCGCACTGAACAACATTATGGCGCACTGGACAACATTATGCCGCACTGAACAACACCATGCCGCACTGAACAACACCATGCCGCACTGAACAACACCATGCCGCACTGAACAACACCATGCCGCACTGAACAACATTATGCCGCACTGAACAACACCATGCCGCACTGAACAACACCATGCCGCACTGAACAACACGATCCCGCATTGAACAACACCATCCTGCACTGAACAACACCATGCCGCACTGAACAACACCATGCCGCACTGAACAACACCATTCCGCACTGAACAACACCATGCCGCATTGAACAACACCATCCTGCACTGAACAACACCATCCCGCACTGAACAACACCATGCCGCATTGAACAACACCATGCCGCACTGAACAACACCATCCTGCACTGAACAACACCATGCCGCACTGAACAACACCATGCCGCACTGAACAACACCATGCCGCACTGAACAACATTATGCCGCACTGAACAACATTATGCCGCACTAAACATTATGTCGCACTGAACAACACCATGCCGCACTGAACAACACCATGCTGCACTGAACAACATTATGCCGCACTGAACAACACGATCCCGCATTGAACAACACCATCCCGCAGTGAACAACACCATGCCGCATTGAACAACACCATGCCGCACTGAACAACACCATGCTGCACTGAACAACATTATGCTGCACTGAACAACACGATCCTGCATTGAACAACACCATGCCGCACTGAACAACACCATCCTGCACTGAACAACACCTTTCCACACTGAACAACACCATGCCGCACTGAACAACATTATGCCGCACTGAACAACACCATGCCGCACTGAACAACACCATGCCGCACTGAACAACACCATGCCGCACTGAACAACACCATGCCGCAATGAACAACACCATCCCGCACTGAACAACACCATGCCGCATTGAACAACACCATGCCGCACTGAACAACACCATCCCGCACTGAACAACACCACCCCGCACTGAACAACACGATCCCGCATTGAACAACACCATCCCGGACTGAACAACACCATGCCGCACTGAACAACACCATTCCGCACTGAACAACACCATGCCGCACTGAACAACACCATGCCGCACTGAACAACACCATGCCGCACTGAACAACACCATGCCGCACTGAACAACATTATGCCGCACTGAACAACACCATGCCGCACTGAACAACACCATCCCGCACTGAACAACACCATGCCGCATTGAACAACACCGTGCCGCACTGAACAACACCATCCTGCACTGAACAACACCATCCCGCACTGAACAACACCATGCCGCACTGAACAACATTATGGCGCACTGAACAACATTATGCCGCACTGAACAACACCATGCCGCACTGAACAACACCATGCCGCACTGAACAACACCATGCCGCACTGAACAACATTATGCCGCACTGAACAACATTATGCCGCACTGAACAACACCATGCCGCACTGAACAACACCATGCCGCACTGAACAACACCATGCCGCACTGAACAACACGACGTCGCACTGAACAACACGACGCCGCACAGAACAACACGACGCCGCACAGAATAACACAATACCGCACAGAACAACACAATACCGCACAAACAGTTTTAGATAATATTACGTCGCAGTCATGTGACGCGGACATGACGTCAATAGGCGGAACTCACGGCAAAATTATAATCCGTGGGCGTGGCTTGCAACAGGAAGTAGGAAAGCGGCAGTTCTGGCAAACAAGACACAGCTGTTAGTAACACGATGACTAACAAGGCAAATATTTTTGTTTTCAGCTTGCAACTTGACCGTCTAGAGCGTACAAGGTAATTACAACTGTTTTTTTTTTAGCCCTGAAAAGCAAGGGAGTGTGGCGTTTGGGAGGAATGTCGAACTCGGCGTCTGCTTCCAGCCACAGACGCCAAATTTCGACGATTATTTCGACTGGTCAACGGTTGTAAATTATTGCGTTGACTAAAAACTTTATTTAACTCTACTCTTAACTTTGCCGTTTCAGATATGCGGGTATTACACCGCGGAAATGACGTCAATAGGCTGAACTCTCGCCAAAATTCAAATCTGTGGGCGCAATGGCCTTGAGCGAGACACCGGATACAAACACGACGATTATCAACAGAAATATCTTTATTTTCCGCTTGCAAGTGGACCGTCTAGAGCGTACACGGTAAGTACAACTCATTGTGTTTAAAAAGATTTACGTTTGTGTAGTTTGCGTTGCGTTGTATCTGTGAATGTTGGTTGAGGCTAAATGTTAATGTTTAATTTCATTCCTTTAGGTTCCACGGTGTTTGTTGGCTGTATGTTTTCCACTGCAAGAAGAGGCTCGTATCATTGACCAGCAGGAGCTACAATGGTGAGTACCCCTTTCGTCTTCCATTTATGTTAAACACTTCCTATTTCATGTCTAACAGTACTCGATTTAACAAATAACCATAAATAAATACAGTGTGGGCAGTCACGTTAACATATGTGATTATCCTGCCTAATATGTTTATCACAAATATGTCACTAATCACTAATATGTTTATTTGTTTATCACAACACCTTTGGACCTTCAGCAATCGATTATTTACCTTCATCTACATAGAGACAGAACGATGGTGTCTTAAACATCTCATTCATTTCACCAAATAACTTCACGCAGGTGGATAACGGCCGTCTCGGTCACGCTATGTTGCGTGATGCAGTTTTGAAGAACCAAATGCATTTATTCAATGAATAAGTCAAGCTAGTTCTATGTTTATGATGTTGTAAGTTACGGTACCGATTGAAGTTGAGTTCGAAGCCAGTGGAAAACAGCGCTGCGTTTGTGCTCTCCAGGTACAAATGTTGTGATCTCTGACTGACGACCGGGCGAGACTCGAGTAAGAGATGTCCAAACGAGCTCCGGCAGGGCGGGCCAAGGCGGAGCGAACGGACGCCCTTCAGGCCGCCAATGACGAGCTGAGAACCAAACTGATGGACGTCCAGTTAGAACTTCAGCAGGAGAAGAACAAGGTGAAAACCTCAACAGACAGACACTGCCTGCCTCCCTGCCTGCCTCCCTGCCTGCCTCCCTCCCTCCCTCCCAGTTTTCCCGATGTAGATTAGACATGCGTGTGCCATGACTGTGTCAGCCTACATCAACAAATGCACCGAGGACGTCAGCACCACTAAGAATATCATCACCCGGGGCAACCAACGACCCTGGATGACTGAGGAGGTACGTCAAACGCTACGAGCGCGGAACTCTGCCTTCAAGTCTGGCGACAAGGAGACACTGAGGACAGCGAGAGCCAACTTGAACCGTGCCATCAGGATAGCGAAGCGAGACCGCAGTCGAAAATTTCAGGATCGTTTCCACGACGTCAAAAACATCAGGAGTATGTGGCAAGGCATACGGGCGATTACAGACTACAACTCACCCTCCCCCCCCCCGGTGGGTGTAGTTGATGCTGACTTTCTAAATGGTCTAAATAACTTCTTTGGGAGGTTCGAGGCACTAAACGGCACTCCAGCAGTTAAAACTGTCCCCCATCAGGAAGAGGAGGTACTCTGCCTTGACTCCGCCGATGTGTTGAAGACCCTGAGGAGAGTCAACCCCTGTAAGGCCCCTGGCCCCGACAACATTCCTGGGCGTGTGTTCAGGGAATGTGCAAGTCATCTGGCTGGGGTCATCACAGACATTTTTAACACCTCGCTGGGCCAAGCCACAGTGCCGGCGTGCTTTAAGACTGCCTCCATCATTCCGGTGCCGAAGAAACCTCAAATCACCTCATTTAATGATTACCGGCCTGTTGCACTGACTCCGGTTATGATGAAGTGCTTCGAAAGGCTGCTTAAAGGTCACATCGTTTCCAGACTCCCCCTATTATTTGACCCGTTCCAGTTTGCCGACCGGCAAAACCGCTCCACTCAGGACGCCATCTCCTCCGTTCTTCACCTGAGCCTGGCTCACCTGGAGGAGAAGAACACCCATGTGCGGAGGCTGTTCCTGGACTTCAGCTCAGCGTTTAACACCATCATCCCACAGCATCTGGTAGGAAAATTGGAACACCTGGGCTTCAACACCCCCCTTCGCAACTGGCTGCTAGACTTCCTCACCAACAGACCTCAGTCAGTCCGGGTCGGACAGAACACCTCTGATGTCATCACCCTCAGCACAGGCTCCCTTCAGGGCTGCGTCCTGAGCCCCCTGCTGTGCACCCTGATGACACACGACTGCGTCCTCAGGTTCACCACCAATCACATCGTGAAGTCAGCAGACGACACAACGGTGGTGGGGCTCATCAGAGACAACAACGACCTGGACTACAGAGAGGAGGTGGAGCAGCTGGTGGGCTGGTGCAGAGAAAACAGCCTGATCCTGAATGAGGAGAAGATGAAGGAGATCATCGTCGACTTCAGGAAAAAACAGCCTCACCACGCTCCACTGATCATCAACAGCTCAGCTGTGGAGGTGGTCAGCACCACCAAATTCCTGGGGGTCCACATCACAGAAGACCTCACCTGGACTATGAACACTACGGCACTGGTCAAGAGGGCACAGAAGCGCTTGTACTTCCTGCGGAGGATGAGGAGAGCCCACCTGCCCCCACCCATCATGAGGACGTTCTACAGGAGCACCATAGAGAGCATTCTGACAAGCTGTCTCTCTGTGTGGTGTGGAGGCTGCACCGCCTCCGATTGGAAGAACGTGAGGAGAGTGGTGAGGACAGCAGAGAGGATCATAGGGGCTCCTCTTCCCTCCATTCAGGACATTTCATCTCAGCGCTGCATGTCCCGTGCCCGTAACATCATCAATGACCCATCACACCCCCACCATGGACTGTTCTCCCTGCTGCCCTCTGGGAAGAGGTTTGCAGCATCCGCTGCAGGTCCACCAGGTTCTGCAACAGCTTTTTCCCTGCTGTCATCAGACTGTTGAACACTAGAACTGTTGAGCTCTAAACTGAACTCTGCATCACACATTCACAGAACTGTACTTTATGACACTACGGACCTCTATCTTGCACTATCTCGCACTACCAACTTTACTGAACTTGTATAAACCCTTTAAATAGAAGTTTAATACATGGTTTAGCATTCCTCTGCACACTCTTGAATACTGTTTTGCCTACTTGCACTATTGCATAATTATCACTGCTGCACTTTATACTTATTTTTAATATATATATATATATATATATATAGTATATATGTATATATATATATTTTCATAGGATATGTTACTTCTATTCAACTGCAATATCACTACTTTGTTGTAAGACGTATGCAACGGAATTTCGTTTTGTATGCACCATGTGCAGACAAGATGACAATAAAGTTTGTCTAAGTCTAAGTCATGTCAGGTCAGCTGTCTGGAGAGAGAGAGAAGTCAGGACCTGCGGGCGGAGCACCACCGTGCCACCGCCGCCATGACGGAACTCAAAAGCAAACTCCATGAGGAGAAGCAGAAAGAGTTAGCCATTACCAGGGAGACATTACTGCGGCAGCATGAAATGGAGCTGATGAGAGTGATCAAAATCAAAGATGGAGAGATCCAGCGACTGAATGCCTTGGTCCTCAGCCTGAGGGACGGCTCCATGGACAAGGTGATCCGCTCTATCCGTGTCTGACTATCCGCACGCCACGTCGGGCTTCGATGCGGCCGCTACCGTATTGTGTAGCTTGTCCCCAGTAAGCGTCGCGGCGCTCCGTTGCGGTCTCAACGGCCCGGTGTGGCGCAATGTCTGCTCAGGTGAGGAGGGGGGGCGCTTTGCTGGCGGAGGTGGAGGAGACGCGGCGGTGTCGGGAGACCGAGCGGTGTCGCCTCCACCAGGAGCGCGGAAGAAGCCCTGGCAGCGGCCCAGCAGGCCTGGCAGTCCCGAGCGGCCGAGCTCCGATCGGCTCATCACCAGCATCGGGAGGAGCTGAGCCGAACCAAGAGAGACTGCGAGAGGGAGATCCGCCGACTGGTAGGACTGATCAGATGCGCGGTGCGTGGCTATGTTCCCAATTTCGTTGTATACCTGCAGTGCAATGACACCTAAGGCATTCTATTCTATTCTATTTCACAAGAAGAAAATGTCCGGTTGCTCGCTTCGCTTTTGTCACAGCAAAGGTGTTCTAGTCGATTCCAGAAAAAAATTGGCCGGTTGCTCTCTTTGTTTTTGTCACAATTCTGGCAAATGAGTTTGCCCGCCTGCCTGAGCGCTCCCCGTTTGTACATCCAGACGGATGAGATCAAGCTGAAAGACAGAGCGGTTAGTGTTTTGGATGAAGCCCTGGGGCCGGCCACGTCCACCGCCTTCAGCTGCAGACTCAGGCTGCCGAGCAGCAGATCGCTGCCCTGAGGGATTCCCAAAGGGCGGGCCTAAACTACCCTGGAAGTGGGGTCAACGCCGCTACTAGCAATCCTCTTCATTGCGTAAGCCACCTCATCACACACTTGCAGTACGCATGACTTAGTTCGTTGCTGGAGGAAGGTAGCACAAAAACAGTTTTGAACTTTGAACGAGTGCTTGTGTGTGTGTGTTGCGGGGCGTTTTCAGTCTCAGGAGGATCGGGACACGCGACGGTTTCATCTGAAAATCGCTGAGCTCAGCGCAGTCATCAGGAAACTGGAGGATCGAAACGCCCTGCTTTCTGAAGAGCGCAATGAACTGGTAATTTATTGACGGCACGCTTGAAGGTTTGCGCTACGTTTGATGCGCGCCATCCAGCGAGGCACCCATTGCGCTTGCTTATTAGTTGAGCGGCGCGGCGAGTCGGTTGCCTGGTAGATGTCTTTTATTGGGAGCCAAAGCCACGATTCCGTTCAAACCGATGCAAAAGGAATGGATACGTTCTGGCCCGCGTGTTGTGCGTCTTTCACATCCCGCACTTCATGCTTGCAGCTAAAGCGACTGAGAGAAACAGAAAGCCAGTTTCTGCCACTCCTGTACAAAAACAAACGCCTGAGCAGGAAGAATGAAGAACTCTCGCTGGTGCTGTGTCGCCTTGAAAACAAAGTGCGCTTTGTCACCCAGGAGAACGAGGAGATGGCAAGCTTGGTAAGTCGACGCGGACAACGGCGGCGTGCCAACAGAGTCCACTGCATTTGTGTTCCACAGAGAAGGCCTAGTTCGCTCAATGACCTGGACCGCGGTTGCGGCCAGCAGGACGGTGAAATGGAGTTCCTTCAAGTTGTGGAGCAGCGGCACATCATCGACGACTTGTCCAAGGTCTTCAGGCAGGCGACTCGGTGCACGTACGGCAGCGCCGCGCTCGCTCGCTGTCGCCAGGAAACCTTTTCCGTCCAAAGCTTGGCCGGCGGCCGCCATCCAAAAAATTGGCCCCTTAAATTCCGACCTTTCAAGCAGGAGCATTGTGCGCACGCGTTTGAACACGCTTTAGACTTGTTTTGCCGTTTTCAGCAGCTCAAAGCTCCCGTTTTGTCAGCGCCTTTGCCACTCGCTGTGCGCTGAAAACGACGGACTTGCCCGGCTGCTCAGCCCGTCAACCATGAGCCGCGAGCGCGACGTCATTGTCCGTAGGCAGCTAGTGGCAAAATGCACCCTGTTAGAGTTGCGCTCGCTCCAACTTATTTTGCAAGAACCACACGGGAGACAAGTAAGTTCTTTTGGACACCTGCAGGTGGAGAGTCCATCCGTTGTACGAATGAAGTCTGACTCTCGGCTCCTGCACGAGCATTTTAATTAAGAGAAACAGGGTGGGTGTAAGAGTGGATTGAATAGAGGAAGCCCTTGACCTCTAGTCAAAACATAGCAAGGGGTGTTTTACGACTTTGTGTAGGAAGGGATAAGCGATAGGGATAAATAAGGGATAAATAATATTATTTATTACAGGTCGCAGTCAAAGTCAAAGCAACACAATGATACGATAAAGATAATCTGGAAAACCCTGACACACCCTGTAGTTGTCACTTTTGGAAAAGACGAGCGTCCCTCCAATCATCGCCGGTGACGTGTTTTTCAGGCTCTGGAGACAGGAGCTCATGTCAGAAATGTCATTGTGAGTCGCGTTTGTTTCTGCGCCGGAGCCGTTCGTTCCCTTTGCATCCAAAGAATCTCAAAGGCGGATTATTTGTGTCGACAGGAGAGAGATTTGCTGCTACGATACCGACGTCGAGAATCTCTGAGGAGGAACAAAGCGTGAGGTCCTGCAAGGTGAGTCTGTTTGTTTGCGGCTGCTTGGTGTTGCGCAAGATGAAATGGCCTTTTTCTCGCTATCGTTCCTCTCGTCGATTCATCGTGAGGTGTCGCTTCAGTTTGTTCAGAGAGATGTTCGCTTCCGCGCCCGCAGGTCATCGAAACATTTTACGGCTACGACGAAGACGTGTTGGTGGACTCGGACGGATCGTCCTTGTCTTTTCACACCGACAGAACCCCCGACACGGAACCCGAAGAGGTAGCCCGCCATTTCTGCCAGCGTATTGGCACCAAACATTCCTCTTCAGCCTGGAATCGGACTCGTCTTTGCGTCGCGGGTGCTTTGTCGCCGGTCTGACTGATTCTGGTACTAGTGCTGTGTTGCATTGGTGTGTGCATGAAGAGGCGGAGCTTCGCTACCGCCAGCTGACGCAAGAATATCAAGCGCTGCAACGAGCCTACGCTCTGCTAGCCCAGACCAGCGAAAGGGGACTACGACGCCGAGAAGGAGATCAAGGTGGCGCCCCTTCCCGCAACCCCCGGCCGGGTCGCAGCCTCCCCGTTCTCACCCAGCCTCGGGTGTTCTCTGGTCTGAAAGGAGGAGGAGGAGCCTCCCTCCTCCTCCTTTCAGACCAGAGAAAAGCTGATGGTAGAAATGGGTCACTATCAAAGCAGAGTAGCAGATCTGGAGTCAGCGCTGAAGCAACAAGGACAGGTAAGCTCATCAATGAGCACACCTTTTTCTCAGACAAAATAGCTACATTCTTCAGTCACTCATCCGTCTGGCATTACTGGACCAACCCCCCCCCCCCCCCCCCCCGAACGTGGCTGGGAAAATGCGGAGAAAAGCAAATGTCATTTTCCAGTCAACCAAAGAATTTGTGGATGAAAATGACACAACATTCCAAAGCTGTCCACGCGTTTGTCTCTTCTAGAATGTCAAGTGGGTGGAGGAGAAGCAGCTGCTGCGTCAGAGCAATCAGCAGTTGGCCGAAAAGGTGACGGAAAGAAAGGCGCTGGGCGGAGTCGCTTGGCGTCACACCTGTCGGGAAGCCCCGCAGATGAGGTCTGACTGTCTTTTCAGGTCAGGCGGATGGAGGCGGAAGAAGCGCGTCTGAAAGAGCACATCCAGGATATCCGAGACCAAAACGAACTGCTTGAGTTCCGCATCCTGGAGCTGGAGGTGGGAAGACTCGCACAAGCGTGTTGAGGCCAGAGATGTGACGGACGGACGGACGGACGGACGGACGGATGCATGCCTCTGCCTTTCAGGAGAGGGAGTGGCGCTCCCCCGTCTTGAAGTTTCTGCAAGTCCGTTTCCCAGACGGCCTCAGCCCTTTGCAGATCTACTGCGAGGCCGAGGGCGTGAGCGTACGTAAGGCGTCCCTCGCAACCCTAACCTTAACCCGAGGTCCCAGAACACCTTACATTGCTCCTTGCGCCTTTCCCCCGGACATCGTCATCAGTGATCTGATGAAGAAGCTGGACATCCTGGGCTATAACGCCGTAAGTGTATGTCGAACTCCTTATGTTCGCACTCCACGAGACTCGGCGGCTCAAATGTGACTTTTGGAAGGCTTTGCGCTGAAAGAAGCTTGTTGACGCTGTGCCTTTGGGCTCTTGCAGAATCTCACCAACGAGGAGCAGGTGGTCGTGATTCACGCCAGGACCCTTCTCACCCTAGCCGAGAAGGTAACGCGCACGTCCACGCACGCTCTCGCATTCTGCTTATGTGACAGCAGCCTTTCCTCAGTGGTTAGAATACATCAAAGTGACCAAGTCAGCACTTCAACAGAAGATGTTGGACATTGAAAGTGAGAAGGTAGACAGACACGCGACATCAGCCAAGGGGAACTCCGGCAATGTGCCCCAACAATTCTGACCTTGAGCTGTGCTAGGATATGTTCTGCAAGCAGAAGGGCTACCTGGATGAAGAGTTGGACTTCAGGAAGTGTTCCATGGACCAGGCTCATAAGGTAAGCCGCCCTCAAATCTCCCGCCGGACCACTGATGGACGAGGATTGCGGCCCAGAGGATCCTGGAGCTGGAGGCCATGTTGTACGAGGCGCTACCGCAGCGGGACTGCCCCGCCACGGACGGCGAAAAAGCCAGCCACGCTGGCGTGAATGACGTGCTGACGGCGGATCAGAGAGAAGAGCTTAGGAGCGCCGTGGACCAATGGAAGCGAGCCCTGATGTGCGAGTTGAGGGAGCGCGACGCTTGCATCCTCCAAGAGAGAATGGATCTGCTGCACAGCGCGCAACAGGTAAGGGCCCAAAGCCAGCCACGCTTACTGGCTTTTGAATGCCACTTTCCATTTGTCCGTCCTAGAGGAACAAAGAGCTGAAAGAATTCATCGAAGCTCAGAAGAGACAAATCAAACAATTGGAGGAGAAGTTTCTGTTTCTCTTTCTATTCTTCTCCTTGGCCTTCATTCTGTGGCCCTAACACCAGCTGGTGAGTGAGCTCCAGCGGCACCGCACTCGACACCTCCGATACACTGCCAGCCGGTCTCAGACGTTGGCAGACGCTCCGATGCCAACGTATACCCCCCGCCACAGTGACAGAGGCACCGCGTCACACCGGCGCTCATCCAATCAGAAGGCAGGAAAAGCAAATTCACATGCAGGGCACTTTTGAACCAGAAGAGAGCGCCACAAAAAACGGTTGTTGCCCCAAACGCGCACTAAAAAGGGTCAGAATAACAAGAGTCCCACTGGCCAGCCGGGGCCACCCGTCCAGCTGTTTCTTCAGGGGGGAAAAAAATTGGAGTCACCGGTGAGTACATTTTGCATTTAGCTCTGCTTTTCTGCTTCTGTCTTCAAGTGTGTGGCATCCTGCGATCAAAGAGTCAGCCAACCCCAAAGCGGTTGACCTCAACGTCCCACCACCATGCCTACCAGAGCAGGTGACGTGATGCTTTGGACATCCTTCCGTCTCAGATGCCCAAAAGTACTCTTTGCCACATCTGCGGCAATACGGTGTCTTTTCAAAGGTGCAAATAAATCCAGCGTGGGCGGAACACGCACGTCTTCGGTTTTTCCCGCTTTGTTTGTGTGACAGCTGTTGTGAAAATTTTATACAAATAAAGTTGTATAGTACAGGTTTGGCCAAGCCGCAACTCCCGAACCGCATGCGGCTCTTTTATGTTCATATCAACATTTGTGTGTGTGTGTGTGTGTGTGTGTGGGGGGGGGGGGGTTGTGCGTGTTGGCTTCACTTGAGTTCAATTTGGTATTTTGGTCAAAAGCGCATGTGGTGAAATTCCACAAAGTAGGATGGGCAAACACATTTCTTTAAACTATGAGTGTCAATTGGGCTCTCGAAATGGCAGGGAAAAGATGCACAGCAAAACGAAAATACGTAGATGAACACAGGACGTTTTAATCAGAGTGGGAAAGTTTCTATTTTTTGTTGAACGTGATGGCAAACCATTCTGCCTGATATGTCAGACCTCAGCGCATTTCAAAGATTCAAATCTTCAGCGCCATGCACTTCAGCTCACTCCATGCTAACATTGATCAGGCGTCGAACCCGCATCATCATGCTTAAGAGGTGGCCATGCTAACCAGTGCGCCATTATGTCAACGCATAATAACTAAGTCTACTGGTCAAAACAGCGGTTACTATATGACGTCGCTACGTCGTGGTCACGTGACGCAGACAAGACGTCAATGGACGTGGGCAGAGTTAACTTGTTTAAAAGGGAGTAGGCAGAAGAAATATTTAATTTATTTAAATCTATTTTGAGTGCACACCATTATGCCAATGCATAACAACTGTAAATCTACTAAACAAAACAGCGGTTGCTATATGACATCTGCCACGTCGTGGTCACGTGACATACGTGACGTCGATGGGCGTAACTTTCGCCGGAATTCAAATCCGCGGGGAGAGTTAACTTGTTTAAAAGAGAGTGGGCAGAAGAATTATTTAATTTATTTAAATCTATTTGGTGTGTGCGCCATTATGTCAATGCATAACAACTGTAAGTCTACTAAACAAAACAGCGGTTGCTATTTGACGTCTGCCACGTCGTGGTCACGTGACGCGGACGTGACGTCGACGCCTACTTTACATCCCACCGATCACAGGACTCCTCGGCTGCATAACCGTGCCCCCTTCCCAACCAATCGGATTTGCTATACGCGAAAACGACGCCAATGGAAAGAGCTTCCGCCCAAATTTAAATCCGTGGGCGTGGCTCGCAGCAGGAAGTAGGAAAATGGCGGCGATGTTGACAAAGACACAGCGGATGGTAACATACGACTAACAAGAGAAATATTTTTATTTTCTGCTTGCAACTGGACCGTCCAGAGCGTACACGGTAAGTACAACTCATCGTTTTTAAAAAGAAGTACTTTTGTTGCCCTGAAAAGCGAGTGAGCGTGGCGTTTGTGGGGGACGTCGAATTTCGACGATTCTTTCTGGTCAACGGTTGTAAATGATTGTGTTGATTAAAAAAGAAAACTTGATGTAACTCTACTTTTAACTGCCGTTTCAGATAGATTTGGAATTGCATCACATCCAATTTTGCCTAGAGCGTACACGGTAAGTAACACTCGTTGTGTTTAAGGAGATTTACGTTTGTAATAGCAGAAGTGTAGCCGCGTTGCGTTGTACGTGTGAATGTTGGTCCGGGCGAAATGTTAATGTTTAATTTCATTCCTTTAGGTTCCACGGTGTTTGTTGGCTGCAAGTTTTCCACTGCAAGAAGAGGCTCATATCATTGACCAGGAGCGAGCTACAATGGTGAGTAGCCATAACATTTATGTTAAACACTTCCTATTTTATGTCTAACAGTACTTGATTTAACAAATAACCATAAATAAATACAGTGTGGGCACTGAAGTTAACATATGTGATTATACTGCCTAATCTGTCACCGAGTAGATTGTTGCAAAGTAATATAAGATCCAAAGTTGTAATTCAGAATAGTTTTCAAAAGAAGGCCATTAGAATTATATACAAGTCTGATTACCCTGAACAAGCTATTAATTAAATCACAAATTCTTCAATTCAAAGATTTGGTAGATTATCAGACAAATAATGTCTAACAGTAATTGATTTAACACATCACGATAAGTAGATTGAGTGTGGGCACTCTCAAGTTAACATATGTGATTATACTGCCTAATCTGTTACAGAGTATGTTGTTGCCAAGTAATGTAGAATAGATCCAAAGTAGTAATCCAGAATAGTTTTGAAGAGGCCATTAGAATGATAAACAAATCTGATTACCTTGAACATAATAACAAGCTAAGTGTTTAATATGTCCTATGAAGTCAAAATTGGGCACCATCATGTGGTGAAATTTGGAATTGCATCACATCCAATTTTGCCTGGGAACAAACAGATTACATAAATCTTAGTTTTGAATAAGCCACTCCTTCTCAAACAAGTAAACTCTGCCCATTTTGCGCAGTAGATGTTCTGTTAATATCTAGTATTTATACAAAGTCATAATTTAAATTGCTTTCAACCTTCATTCATCGGTTCAACCAACATTACTCGCTCTTCTTACCAACTTGTATTGATTTAACTAAGCGTTTAATACTTCCTATCAGGTCTCAAATCGAGATTTGGCAAAATACAATTTCAGCAAATCCAATTTTGCCAGGGAACAAAAATAGATTAAATAAACTAAATAAGTCCTCTTCCCATTAAATAAATCAGAAAAGTCTGTCTTGTAACCAGTCCTCTTCAAACAAGTAAAGTCTGCCCATTTTGTGCCGTAGATTTTGTGTCTATGCCTAGTATTTAAACAAAATCATAATTTAAACGACTTCTTTCCTTCATTCACTTTGGAAATTTGGAATTGCAGCAAATCGAATTTTGGCAGGGAACAAAAATAGATCAATTAAACTAAATAAGTCTTCTTCCCATTAAATAAATTAAAAAAGTCTGTCTTGTAACCAGTCCTTTTCAAACAAGTAAAGTCTGCCCATTTTGTGCCGTCGATTTTGTGTTAATGCCTAGTATTTATACAAAATCATAATTTAAAGGACTTCATTCCTTCATTCACTTTGGAAATTTGGAATTGCAGCACATCAAATTTTGCCTGGGAAGAAAAGTAGATTAAATAAATTTAATAAGTCTTACTACTTCCCATTAAATAAATTAAATACGTCTTACTTGTTCCCACTCCTTTTCAAAACAGTAGTTTAAAACGAGGGCCCTTCACTCAATCTTTAACCTCAACCCCGCACGTTGTGTTGTATCTGTGAATGTTGGTTGTGGCCAAATGATAGTTTTCTTTCATTCGTTTAGGTTCCAAGAAAACTTGATGTAACTCTACTTTTAACTGCCGTTTCAGATAAGCGGGTATTACGTCGCAGTCAAATGCCGCGGATATGACGTAATTGCCCGAACCTCCGCCAAAATTCAAATCTGTTGGCGCGATGGCCGTGAGCCACTGAGCAGCGACGATTATCAACAGAAATATCTTTATTTTCTGCTTGCAACTGGACCGTCTAGAGCGTACACGGTAAGTAACACTCATTGTGTTTAAGGAGATTTACGTTTGTAATAGCAGAAGTGTAGCCGCGTTGCGTTGTACGTGTGAAAATTGGTCGAGGCGAAATGTTAATGTTTAATTTCATTCCTTTAGGTTCCACGGTGTTTGTTGGCTGCAAGTTTTCCACTGCAAGAAGAGGCTCGTATCATTGACCAGGAGCGAGCTACAATGGTGAGTAGCCATAACATTTATGTTAAACACTTCCTATTTCATGTCTAACAGTACTTGATTTAACAAATAACCATAAATAAATACAGTGTGGGCACTGAAGTTAACATATGTGATTATACTGCCTAATCTGTCACGGAGTAGATTGTTGCAAAGTAATATAAGATCCAAAGTTGTAATTCAGAATAGTTTTCAAAAGAAGGCCATTAGAATTATATACAAGTCTGATTACCCTGAACAAGCTATTAATTAAATCACAAATTCTTCAATTCAAAGATTTGGTAGATTATCAGACAAATAATGTCTAACAGTAATTGATTTAACACATCACGATAAGTAGATTGAGTGTGGGCACTCTCAAGTTAACATATGTGATTATACTGCCTAATCTGTTACAGAGTATGTTGTTGCCAAGTAATGTAGAATAGATCCAAAGTAGTAATCCAGAATAGTTTTGAAGAGGCCATTAGAATGATAAACAAATCTGATTACCTTGAACATAATAACAAGCTAAGTGTTTAATATGTCCTATGAAGTCAAAATTGGGCACCATCATGTGGTGAAATTTGGAATTGCATCACATCCAATTTTGCCTGGGAACAAACAGATTACATAAATCTTAGTTTTGAATAAGCCACTCCTTCTCAAACAAGTAAACTCTGCCCATTTTGCGCAGTAGATGTTCTGTTAATATCTAGTATTTATACAAAGTCATAATTTAAATTGCTTTCAACCTTCATTCATCGGTTCAACCAACATTACTCGCTCTTATTACCAACTTGTATTGATTTAACTAAGCGTTTAATACTTCCTATCAGGTCTCAAATCGAGATTTGGCAAAATACAATTTCAGCAAATCCAATTTTGCCAGGGAACAAAAATAGATTAAATAAACTAAATAAGTCCTCTTCCCATTAAATAAATCAGAAAAGTCTGTCTTGTAACCAGTCCTCTTCAAACAAGTAAAGTCTGCCCATTTTGTGCCGTAGATTTTGTGTCTATGCCTAGTATTTAAACAAAATCATAATTTAAACGACTTCTTTCCTTCATTCACTTTGGAAATTTGGAATTGCAGCAAATCGAATTTTGGCAGGGAACAAAAATAGATCAATTAAACTAAATAAGTCTTCTTCCCATTAAATAAATTAAAAAAGTCTGTCTTGTAACCAGTCCTTTTCAAACAAGTAAAGTCTGCCCATTTTGTGCCGTCGATTTTGTGTTAATGCCTAGTATTTATACAAAATCATAATTTAAAGGACTTCATTCCTTCATTCACTTTGGAAATTTGGAATTGCAGCACATCAAATTTTGCCTGGGAAGAAAAGTAGATTAAATAAATTTAATAAGTCTTACTACTTCCCATTAAATAAATTAAATACGTCTTACTTGTTCCCACTCCTTTTCAAAACAGTAGTTTAAAACGAGGGCCCTTCACTCAATCTTTAACCCCAACCCCGCACGTTGTGTTGTATCTGTGAATGTTGGTTGTGGCCAAATGATAGTTTTCTTTCATTCGTTTAGGTTCCAAGAAAACTTGATGTAACTCTACTTTTAACTGCCGTTTCAGATAAGCGGGTATTACGTCGCAGTCATGTGCCGTGGATATGACGTAATTGCCCGAACCTCCGCCAAAATTCAAATCTGTTGGCGCGATGGCCGTGAGCCACTGAGCAGCGACGATTATCAACAGAAATATCTTTATTTTCTGCTTGCAACTGGACCGTCTAGAGCGTACACGGTAAGTAACACTCATTGTGTTTAAGGAGATTTACGTTTGTAATAGCAGAAGTGTAGCCGCGTTGCGTTGTACGTGTGAAAATTGGTCGAGGCGAAATGTTAATGTTTAATTTCATTCCTTTAGGTTCCACGGTGTTTGTTGGCTGCAAGTTTTCCACTGCAAGAAGAGGCTCGTATCATTGACCAGGAGCGAGCTACAATGGTGAGTAGCCATAACATTTATGTTAAACACTTCCTATTTCATGTCTAACAGTACTTGATTTAACAAATAACCATAAATAAATACAGTGTGGGCACTGAAGTTAACATATGTGATTATACTGCCTAATCTGTCACGGAGTAGATTGTTGCAAAGTAATATAAGATCCAAAGTTGTAATTCAGAATAGTTTTCAAAAGAAGGCCATTAGAATTATATACAAGTCTGATTACCCTTAACATAACAACAAGCTATTAATTAAATCACAAATTCTTCAATTCAAAGATTTGGTAGATTATCAGACAAATAATGTCTAACAGTAATTGATTTAACACATCACGATAAGTAGATTGAGTGTGGGCACTCTCAAGTTAACAGATATGATTATACTGCCTAATCTGTTACAGAGTATGTTGTTGCCAAGTAATGTAGAATAGATCCAAAGTAGTAATCCAGAATAGTTTTGAAGAGGCCATTAGAATAATAAACAAATCTGATTACCTTGAACATAATAACAAGCTAAGTGTTTAATATGTCCTATGAAGTCAAAATTGGGCACCATCATGTGGTGAAATTTGGAATTGCATCACATCCAATTTTGCCTGGGAACAAACAGATTAAATAAATCTTAGTTTTGAATAAGCCACTCCTTCTCAAACAAGTAAACTCTGCCCATTTCGCGCAGTAGATGTTCTGTTAATATCTAGTATTTATACAAAGTCATAATTTAAATTGCTTTCAACCTTCATTCATCGGTTCAACCAACATTACTCGCTCTTATTACCAACTTGTATTGATTTAACTAAGCGTTTAATACTTCCTATCAGGTCTCAAGGCAAGATTTGGCAAAATACAATTTCAGCAAATCCAATTTTGCCAGGGAACAAAAATAGATTAAATAAACTAAATAAGTCTTCTTCCCATTAAATAAATCAGAAAAGTCTGTCTTGTAACCAGTCCTCTTCAAACAAATAAAGTCTGCCCATTTTGTGCCGTAGATTTTGTGTCTATGCCTAGTATTTAAACAAAATCATAATTTAAACGACTTCTTTCCTTCATTCACTTTGGAAATTTGGAATTGCAGCAAATCGAATTTTGCCAGGGAACAAAAATAGATCAATTAAACTAAATAAGTCTTCTTCCCATTAAATAAATTAAAAAAGTCTGTCTTGTAACCAGTCCTTTTCAAACAAGTAAAGTCTGCCCATTTTGTGCCGTCGATTTTGTGTTAATGCCTAGTATTTATACAAAATCATAATTTAAAGGACTTCATTCCTTCATTCACTTTGGAAATTTGGAATTGCAGCACATCAAATTTTGCCTGGGAAGAAAAGTAGATTAAATAAATTTAATAAGTCTTACTACTTCCCATTAAATAAATTAAATACGTCTTACTTGTTCCCACTCCTTTACAAAAAAGTAGTTTAAAACGAGGTCCCTTCACTCAACCTTTAACCCTATTTATTCACCTTCTAGGCTAAGTGTTAAAGGCTAAGTGTTAAAGGCTAAGTGTTAAAGGCTAAGTGTTAGAGGCTAAGTGCCAGAGGCTAGGCGCCAGAGGCGAGTTTTTGTGGGCTGAAGTTTTAGTGGGGTTAGTGTGAATACAATCCAAAAGAATACAACAGAATACAATACAATAGAATATAATACATAGATTAAATTCAATAGCTCTTACTACTTCCCATTAAATAAATTAAATACGTCTTACTTGTTCCCAATCCTTTTCAAAAAAGTAGTTTAAAACGAGGGCCCTTCACTCAACCTTTAACCTCAACCCCGCACGTCACATTGTGTTGTATCTGTGAATGTTGGTTGTGGCCAAATGATAGTTTTCTTTCATTCGTTTAGGTTCCACGGTGTTTGTTGGCTATGTTTTCCACTGTCAGAAGGATGAAAATACAAAGTACAACGCTTGGACGTGGGCGAAGACGTCACCGGTGAGTCCTTCCTTCCTATTTATTTACCTTCTAGATGCTAGAGGCTAAGTGTTAGAGGCTAAGTGTTAGAGGCTAAGTGTTAAACACAATACGAACAACACAACGATACTGCACTGAACAACACGATACCGCACTGAGAAACACGATACCGCACTGAACAACACGATACCGCACTGAACAACACCATGCCGCACTGAACACCATGCCACACTGAACAACACCATCCCGCACTGAACAACACCATGCCGCACTAAACAACACCATGCCGCACTGAACAACACCATGCCTCACTGAACGACACCATGCCGCACTGAAAGACACCATGCCGCACTGAACGACACCATGCCGCACTGAAAGACACCATCCCGCACTGAACACCATGCCGCACTGAACAACACCATCCTGCACTGAACAACACCATCCCGCACTGAACAACACCATGCCGCACTGAACAACATTATGCCGCACTGAACATTATGCCGCACTGAACAACACCATGCCGCACTGAACAACACCATGCCGCACTGAACAACATTATGCCGCACTGAACAACACCATGCCGCACTGAACAACACCATGCCGCACTGAACAACACCATGCCGCACTGAACAACATTATGCCGCACTGAACAACACCATGCCGCACTGAACAACACCATCCTGCACTGAACAACACCATTCCGCATTGAACACCATGCCGCACTGAACAACACCATCCCGCACTGAACAACACCATCCCGCACTGAACAACACCATGCCGCACTGAACAACATTATGCCGCACTGAACAACATTATGCCGCACTGAACAACACCATGCCGCACTGAACAACACCATGCCGCACTGAACAACACCATGCCGCACTGAACAACATTATAACGCACTGAACAACACCATCCCACACTGAACAACACCATGCCGCACTAAACAACATTATGCCGCACTGAACAACATTATGCCGAAATGAACAACACCATGCCGCACTGAACAACACCATGCCGCATTGAACAACACCATCCTGCACTGAACAACACCATCCCGCACTGAACAACACCATCCCGCATTGAACAACACCATCCTGCACTGAACAACACCATGCCGCACTGAACAACACCATGCCGCACTGAACAACACCATTCCGCACTGAACAACACCATGCCGCACTGAACAACACCATCCTGCACTGAACAACACCATCCCGCACTGAACAACACCATGCCGCATTGAACAACACCATCCTGCACTGAACAACACCATCCTGCACTGAACAACACCATGCCGCACTGAACAACACCATGCCGCACTGAACAACACCATGCCGCACTGAACAACACCATGCCGCACTGAACAACATTATGCCGCACTGAACAACATTATGTCGCACTGAACAACACCATGCCGCACTGAACAACACCATGCCGCACTGAACAACATTATGCCGCACTGAAAAACACCATGCCGCACTGAACAACACCATCCCGCACTGAACAACACCATGCCGCATTGAACAACACCATGCCGCACTGAACAACACCATGCTGCACTGAACAACATTATGCTGCACTGAACAACACGATCCTGCATTGAACAACACCATGCCGCACTGAACAACACCATCCTGCACTGAACAACACCATCCTGCACTGAACAACACCACCCCGCACTGAACAACACGATCCCGCATTGAACACCATCCCGCACTGAACAACACCATGCCGCACTGAACAACACCATTCCGCACTGAACAACACCATGCCGCACTGAACAACACCATGCCGCACTGAACAACACCATGCCGCACTGAACAACACCATGCCGCACTGAACAACATTATGCCGCACTGAACAACACCATGCCGCACTGAACAACACGATCCTGCATTGAACAACACCATGCCGCACTGAACAACACCATCCTGCACTGAACAACACCATCCTGCACTGAACAACACCACCCCGCACTGAACAACACGATCCCGCATTGAACACCATCCCGCACTGAACAACACCATGCCGCACTGAACAACACCATGCCGCACTGAACAACACCATGCCGCACTGAACAACACCATGCCGCACTGAACAACACCATGCCGCACTGAACAACACCATGCCGCACTGAACAACATTATGCCGCACTGAACAACACCATGCCGCACTGAACAACACCATCCCGCACTGAACAACACCATGCCGCATTGAACAACACCATGCCGCACTGAACAACACCATCCTGCACTGAACAACACCATCCCGCACTAAACAACACCATGCCGCACTGAACAACATTATGGCGCACTGGACAACATTATGCCGCACTGAACAACACCATGCCGCACTGAACAACACCATGCCGCACTGAACAACACCATGCCGCACTGAACAACACCATGCCGCACTGAACAACATTATGCCGCACTGAACAACACCATGCCGCACTGAACAACACCATGCCGCACTGAACAACACGATCCCGCATTGAACAACACCATCCTGCACTGAACAACACCATGCCGCACTGAACAACACCATGCCGCACTGAACAACACCATTCCGCACTGAACAACACCATGCCGCACTGAACAACACCATCCTGCACTGAACAACACCATCCCGCACTGAACAACACCATGCCGCATTGAACAACACCATGCCGCACTGAACAACACCATCCTGCACTGAACAACACCATGCCGCACTGAACAACACCATGCCGCACTGAACAACACCATGCCGCACTGAACAACATTATGCCGCACTGAACAACATTATGCCGCACTAAACATTATGTCGCACTGAACAACACCATGCCGCACTGAACAACACCATGCTGCACTGAACAACATTATGCCGCACTGAACAACACGATCCCGCATTGAACAACACCATCCCGCAGTGAACAACACCATGCCGCATTGAACAACACCATGCCGCACTGAACAACACCATGCTGCACTGAACAACATTATGCTGCACTGAACAACACGATCCTGCATTGAACAACACCATGCCGCACTGAACAACACCATCCTGCACTGAACAACACCTTTCCACACTGAACAACACCATGCCGCACTGAACAACATTATGCCGCACTGAACAACACCATGCCGCACTGAACAACACCATGCCGCACTGAACAACACCATGCCGCACTGAACAACACCATGCCGCAATGAACAACACCATCCCGCACTGAACAACACCATGCCGCATTGAACAACACCATGCCGCACTGAACAACACCATCCCGCACTGAACAACACCACCCCGCACTGAACAACACGATCCCGCATTGAACAACACCATCCCGGACTGAACAACACCATGCCGCACTGAACAACACCATTCCGCACTGAACAACACCATGCCGCACTGAACAACACCATGCCGCACTGAACAACACCATGCCGCACTGAACAACACCATGCCGCACTGAACAACATTATGCCGCACTGAACAACACCATGCCGCACTGAACAACACCATCCCGCACTGAACAACACCATGCCGCATTGAACAACACCGTGCCGCACTGAACAACACCATCCTGCACTGAACAACACCATCCTGCACTGAACAACACCATCCCGCACTGAACAACACCATGCCGCACTGAACAACATTATGGCGCACTGAACAACATTATGCCGCACTGAACAACACCATGCCGCACTGAACAACACCATGCCGCACTGAACAACACCATGCCGCACTGAACAACATTATGCCGCACTGAACAACACCATGCCGCACTGAACAACACCATGCCGCACTGAACAACACCATGCCGCACTGAACAACACGACGTCGCACTGAACAACACGACGCCGCACAGAACAACACGACGCCGCACAGAATAACACAATACCGCACAGAACAACACAATACCGCACAAACAGTTTTAGATAATATTACGTCGCAGTCATGTGACGCGGACATGACGTCAATAGGCGGAACTCACGGCAAAATTATAATCCGTGGGCGTGGCTTGCAACAGGAAGTAGGAAAGCGGCAGTTCTGGCAAACAAGACACAGCTGTTAGTAACACGATGACTAACAAGGCAAATATTTTTGTTTTCAGCTTGCAACTTGACCGTCTAGAGCGTACAAGGTAATTACAACTGTTTTTTTTTAGCCCTGAAAAGCAAGGGAGTGTGGCGTTTGGGAGGAATGTCGAACTCGGCGTCTGCTTCCAGCCACAGACGCCAAATTTCGACGATTATTTCGACTGGTCAACGGTTGTAAATTATTGCGTTGACTAAAAACTTTATTTAACTCTACTCTTAACTTTGCCGTTTCAGATATGCGGGTATTACACCGCGGAAATGACGTCAATAGGCTGAACTCTCGCCAAAATTCAAATCTGTGGGCGCAATGGCCTTGAGCGAGACACCGGATACAAACACGACGATTATCAACAGAAATATCTTTATTTTCCGCTTGCAAGTGGACCGTCTAGAGCGTACACGGTAAGTACAACTCATTGTGTTTAAAAAGATTTACGTTTGTGTAGTTTGCGTTGCGTTGTATCTGTGAATGTTGGTTGAGGCTAAATGTTAATGTTTAATTTCATTCCTTTAGGTTCCACGGTGTTTGTTGGCTGTATGTTTTCCACTGCAAGAAGAGGCTCGTATCATTGACCAGCAGGAGCTACAATGGTGAGTACCCCTTTCGTCTTCCATTTATGTTAAACACTTCCTATTTCATGTCTAACAGTACTCGATTTAACAAATAACCATAAATAAATACAGTGTGGGCAGTCACGTTAACATATGTGATTATCCTGCCTAATATGTTTATCACAAATATGTCACTAATCACTAATATGTTTATTTGTTTATCACAACACCTTTGGACCTTCAGCAATCGATTATTTACCTTCATCTACATAGAGACAGAACGATGGTGTCTTAAACATCTCATTCATTTCACCAAATAACTTCACGCAGGTGGATAACGGCCGTCTCGGTCACGCTATGTTGCGTGATGCAGTTTTGAAGAACCAAATGCATTTATTCAATGAATAAGTCAAGCTAGTTCTATGTTTATGATGTTGTAAGTTACGGTACCGATTGAAGTTGAGTTCGAAGCCAGTGGAAAACAGCGCTGCGTTTGTGCTCTCCAGGTACAAATGTTGTGATCTCTGACTGACGACCGGGCGAGACTCGAGTAAGAGATGTCCAAACGAGCTCCGGCAGGGCGGGCCAAGGCGGAGCGAACGGACGCCCTTCAGGCCGCCAATGACGAGCTGAGAACCAAACTGATGGACGTCCAGTTAGAACTTCAGCAGGAGAAGAACAAGGTGAAAACCTCAACAGACAGACACTGCCTGCCTCCCTGCCTGCCTCCCTGCCTGCCTCCCTGCCTGCCTCCCTCCCTCCCTCCCAGTTTTCCCGATGTAGATTAGACATGCGTGTGCCATGACTGTGTCAGCCTACATCAACAAATGCACCGAGGACGTCAGCACCACTAAGAATATCATCACCCGGGGCAACCAACGACCCTGGATGACTGAGGAGGTACGTCAAACGCTACGAGCGCGGAACTCTGCCTTCAAGTCTGGCGACAAGGAGACACTGAGGACAGCGAGAGCCAACTTGAACCGTGCCATCAGGATAGCGAAGCGAGACCGCAGTCGAAAATTTCAGGATCGTTTCCACGACGTCAAAAACATCAGGAGTATGTGGCAAGGCATACGGGCGATTACAGACTACAACTCACCCTCCCCCCCCCCGGTGGGTGTAGTTGATGCTGACTTTCTAAATGGTCTAAATAACTTCTTTGGGAGGTTCGAGGCACTAAACGGCACTCCAGCAGTTAAAACTGTCCCCCATCAGGAAGAGGAGGTACTCTGCCTTGACTCCGCCGATGTGTTGAAGACCCTGAGGAGAGTCAACCCCTGTAAGGCCCCTGGCCCCGACAACATTCCTGGGCGTGTGTTCAGGGAATGTGCAAGTCATCTGGCTGGGGTCATCACAGACATTTTTAACACCTCGCTGGGCCAAGCCACAGTGCCGGCGTGCTTTAAGACTGCCTCCATCATTCCGGTGCCGAAGAAACCTCAAATCACCTCATTTAATGATTACCGGCCTGTTGCACTGACTCCGGTTATGATGAAGTGCTTCGAAAGGCTGCTTAAAGGTCACATCGTTTCCAGACTCCCCCTATTATTTGACCCGTTCCAGTTTGCCGACCGGCAAAACCGCTCCACTCAGGACGCCATCTCCTCCGTTCTTCACCTGAGCCTGGCTCACCTGGAGGAGAAGAACACCCATGTGCGGAGGCTGTTCCTGGACTTCAGCTCAGCGTTTAACACCATCATCCCACAGCATCTGGTAGGAAAATTGGAACACCTGGGCTTCAACACCCCCCTTCGCAACTGGCTGCTAGACTTCCTCACCAACAGACCTCAGTCAGTCCGGGTCGGACAGAACACCTCTGATGTCATCACCCTCAGCACAGGCTCCCTTCAGGGCTGCGTCCTGAGCCCCCTGCTGTGCACCCTGATGACACACGACTGCGTCCTCAGGTTCACCACCAATCACATCGTGAAGTCAGCAGACGACACAACGGTGGTGGGGCTCATCAGAGACAACAACGACCTGGACTACAGAGAGGAGGTGGAGCAGCTGGTGGGCTGGTGCAGAGAAAACAGCCTGATCCTGAATGAGGAGAAGATGAAGGAGATCATCGTCGACTTCAGGAAAAAACAGCCTCACCACGCTCCACTGATCATCAACAGCTCAGCTGTGGAGGTGGTCAGCACCACCAAATTCCTGGGGGTCCACATCACAGAAGACCTCACCTGGACTATGAACACTACGGCACTGGTCAAGAGGGCACAGAAGCGCTTGTACTTCCTGCGGAGGATGAGGAGAGCCCACCTGCCCCCACCCATCATGAGGACGTTCTACAGGAGCACCATAGAGAGCATTCTGACAAGCTGTCTCTCTGTGTGGTGTGGAGGCTGCACCGCCTCCGATTGGAAGAACGTGAGGAGAGTGGTGAGGACAGCAGAGAGGATCATAGGGGCTCCTCTTCCCTCCATTCAGGACATTTCATCTCAGCGCTGCATGTCCCGTGCCCGTAACATCATCAATGACCCATCACACCCCCACCATGGACTGTTCTCCCTGCTGCCCTCTGGGAAGAGGTTTGCAGCATCCGCTGCAGGTCCACCAGGTTCTGCAACAGCTTTTTCCCTGCTGTCATCAGACTGTTGAACACTAGAACTGTTGAGCTCTAAACTGAACTCTGCATCACACATTCACAGAACTGTACTTTATGACACTACGGACCTCTATCTTGCACTATCTCGCACTACCAACTTTACTGAACTTGTATAAACCCTTTAAATAGAAGTTTAATACATGGTTTAGCATTCCTCTGCACACTCTTGAATACTGTTTTGCCTACTTGCACTATTGCATAATTATCACTGCTGCACTTTATACTTATTTTTAATATATATATATATATATATATAGTATATATGTATATATATATATTTTCATAGGATATGTTACTTCTATTCAACTGCAATATCACTACTTTGTTGTAAGACGTATGCAACGGAATTTCGTTTTGTATGCACCATGTGCAGACAAGATGACAATAAAGTTTGTCTAAGTCTAAGTCATGTCAGGTCAGCTGTCTGGAGAGAGAGAGAAGTCAGGACCTGCGGGCGGAGCACCACCGTGCCACCGCCGCCATGACGGAACTCAAAAGCAAACTCCATGAGGAGAAGCAGAAAGAGTTAGCCATTACCAGGGAGACATTACTGCGGCAGCATGAAATGGAGCTGATGAGAGTGATCAAAATCAAAGATGGAGAGATCCAGCGACTGAATGCCTTGGTCCTCAGCCTGAGGGACGGCTCCATGGACAAGGTGATCCGCTCTATCCGTGTCTGACTATCCGCACGCCACGTCGGGCTTCGATGCGGCCGCTACCGTATTGTGTAGCTTGTCCCCAGTAAGCGTCGCGGCGCTCCGTTGCGGTCTCAACGGCCCGGTGTGGCGCAATGTCTGCTCAGGTGAGGAGGGGGGGCGCTTTGCTGGCGGAGGTGGAGGAGACGCGGCGGTGTCGGGAGACCGAGCGGTGTCGCCTCCACCAGGAGCGCGGAAGAAGCCCTGGCAGCGGCCCAGCAGGCCTGGCAGTCCCGAGCGGCCGAGCTCCGATCGGCTCATCACCAGCATCGGGAGGAGCTGAGCCGAACCAAGAGAGACTGCGAGAGGGAGATCCGCCGACTGGTAGGACTGATCAGATGCGCGGTGCGTGGCTATGTTCCCAATTTCGTTGTATACCTGCAGTGCAATGACACCTAAGGCATTCTATTCTATTCTATTTCACAAGAAGAAAATGTCCGGTTGCTCGCTTCGCTTTTGTCACAGCAAAGGTGTTCTAGTCGATTCCAGAAAAAAATTGGCCGGTTGCTCTCTTTGTTTTTGTCACAATTCTGGCAAATGAGTTTGCCCGCCTGCCTGAGCGCTCCCCGTTTGTACATCCAGACGGATGAGATCAAGCTGAAAGACAGAGCGGTTAGTGTTTTGGATGAAGCCCTGGGGCCGGCCACGTCCACCGCCTTCAGCTGCAGACTCAGGCTGCCGAGCAGCAGATCGCTGCCCTGAGGGATTCCCAAAGGGCGGGCCTAAACTACCCTGGAAGTGGGGTCAACGCCGCTACTAGCAATCCTCTTCATTGCGTAAGCCACCTCATCACACACTTGCAGTACGCATGACTTAGTTCGTTGCTGGAGGAAGGTAGCACAAAAACAGTTTTGAACTTTGAACGAGTGCTTGTGTGTGTGTGTTGCGGGGCGTTTTCAGTCTCAGGAGGATCGGGACACGCGACGGTTTCATCTGAAAATCGCTGAGCTCAGCGCAGTCATCAGGAAACTGGAGGATCGAAACGCCCTGCTTTCTGAAGAGCGCAATGAACTGGTAATTTATTGACGGCACGCTTGAAGGTTTGCGCTACGTTTGATGCGCGCCATCCAGCGAGGCACCCATTGCGCTTGCTTATTAGTTGAGCGGCGCGGCGAGTCGGTTGCCTGGTAGATGTCTTTTATTGGGAGCCAAAGCCACGATTCCGTTCAAACCGATGCAAAAGGAATGGATACGTTCTGGCCCGCGTGTTGTGCGTCTTTCACATCCCGCACTTCATGCTTGCAGCTAAAGCGACTGAGAGAAACAGAAAGCCAGTTTCTGCCACTCCTGTACAAAAACAAACGCCTGAGCAGGAAGAATGAAGAACTCTCGCTGGTGCTGTGTCGCCTTGAAAACAAAGTGCGCTTTGTCACCCAGGAGAACGAGGAGATGGCAAGCTTGGTAAGTCGACGCGGACAACGGCGGCGTGCCAACAGAGTCCACTGCATTTGTGTTCCACAGAGAAGGCCTAGTTCGCTCAATGACCTGGACCGCGGTTGCGGCCAGCAGGACGGTGAAATGGAGTTCCTTCAAGTTGTGGAGCAGCGGCACATCATCGACGACTTGTCCAAGGTCTTCAGGCAGGCGACTCGGTGCACGTACGGCAGCGCCGCGCTCGCTCGCTGTCGCCAGGAAACCTTTTCCGTCCAAAGCTTGGCCGGCGGCCGCCATCCAAAAAATTGGCCCCTTAAATTCCGACCTTTCAAGCAGGAGCATTGTGCGCACGCGTTTGAACACGCTTTAGACTTGTTTTGCCGTTTTCAGCAGCTCAAAGCTCCCGTTTTGTCAGCGCCTTTGCCACTCGCTGTGCGCTGAAAACGACGGACTTGCCCGGCTGCTCAGCCCGTCAACCATGAGCCGCGAGCGCGACGTCATTGTCCGTAGGCAGCTAGTGGCAAAATGCACCCTGTTAGAGTTGCGCTCGCTCCAACTTATTTTGCAAGAACCACACGGGAGACAAGTAAGTTCTTTTGGACACCTGCAGGTGGAGAGTCCATCCGTTGTACGAATGAAGTCTGACTCTCGGCTCCTGCACGAGCATTTTAATTAAGAGAAACAGGGTGGGTGTAAGAGTGGATTGAATAGAGGAAGCCCTTGACCTCTAGTCAAAACATAGCAAGGGGTGTTTTACGACTTTGTGTAGGAAGGGATAAGCGATAGGGATAAATAAGGGATAAATAATATTATTTATTACAGGTCGCAGTCAAAGTCAAAGCAACACAATGATACGATAAAGATAATCTGGAAAACCCTGACACACCCTGTAGTTGTCACTTTTGGAAAAGACGAGCGTCCCTCCAATCATCGCCGGTGACGTGTTTTTCAGGCTCTGGAGACAGGAGCTCATGTCAGAAATGTCATTGTGAGTCGCGTTTGTTTCTGCGCCGGAGCCGTTCGTTCCCTTTGCATCCAAAGAATCTCAAAGGCGGATTATTTGTGTCGACAGGAGAGAGATTTGCTGCTACGATACCGACGTCGAGAATCTCTGAGGAGGAACAAAGCGTGAGGTCCTGCAAGGTGAGTCTGTTTGTTTGCGGCTGCTTGGTGTTGCGCAAGATGAAATGGCCTTTTTCTCGCTATCGTTCCTCTCGTCGATTCATCGTGAGGTGTCGCTTCAGTTTGTTCAGAGAGATGTTCGCTTCCGCGCCCGCAGGTCATCGAAACATTTTACGGCTACGACGAAGACGTGTTGGTGGACTCGGACGGATCGTCCTTGTCTTTTCACACCGACAGAACCCCCGACACGGAACCCGAAGAGGTAGCCCGCCATTTCTGCCAGCGTATTGGCACCAAACATTCCTCTTCAGCCTGGAATCGGACTCGTCTTTGCGTCGCGGGTGCTTTGTCGCCGGTCTGACTGATTCTGGTACTAGTGCTGTGTTGCATTGGTGTGTGCATGAAGAGGCGGAGCTTCGCTACCGCCAGCTGACGCAAGAATATCAAGCGCTGCAACGAGCCTACGCTCTGCTAGCCCAGACCAGCGAAAGGGGACTACGACGCCGAGAAGGAGATCAAGGTGGCGCCCCTTCCCGCAACCCCCGGCCGGGTCGCAGCCTCCCCGTTCTCACCCAGCCTCGGGTGTTCTCTGGTCTGAAAGGAGGAGGAGGAGCCTCCCTCCTCCTCCTTTCAGACCAGAGAAAAGCTGATGGTAGAAATGGGTCACTATCAAAGCAGAGTAGCAGATCTGGAGTCAGCGCTGAAGCAACAAGGACAGGTAAGCTCATCAATGAGCACACCTTTTTCTCAGACAAAATAGCTACATTCTTCAGTCACTCATCCGTCTGGCATTACTGGACCAACCCCCCCCCCCCCCCCCCCCCCGAACGTGGCTGGGAAAATGCGGAGAAAAGCAAATGTCATTTTCCAGTCAACCAAAGAATTTGTGGATGAAAATGACACAACATTCCAAAGCTGTCCACGCGTTTGTCTCTTCTAGAATGTCAAGTGGGTGGAGGAGAAGCAGCTGCTGCGTCAGAGCAATCAGCAGTTGGCCGAAAAGGTGACGGAAAGAAAGGCGCTGGGCGGAGTCGCTTGGCGTCACACCTGTCGGGAAGCCCCGCAGATGAGGTCTGACTGTCTTTTCAGGTCAGGCGGATGGAGGCGGAAGAAGCGCGTCTGAAAGAGCACATCCAGGATATCCGAGACCAAAACGAACTGCTTGAGTTCCGCATCCTGGAGCTGGAGGTGGGAAGACTCGCACAAGCGTGTTGAGGCCAGAGATGTGACGGACGGACGGACGGACGGACGGACGGATGCATGCCTCTGCCTTTCAGGAGAGGGAGTGGCGCTCCCCCGTCTTGAAGTTTCTGCAAGTCCGTTTCCCAGACGGCCTCAGCCCTTTGCAGATCTACTGCGAGGCCGAGGGCGTGAGCGTACGTAAGGCGTCCCTCGCAACCCTAACCTTAACCCGAGGTCCCAGAACACCTTACATTGCTCCTTGCGCCTTTCCCCCGGACATCGTCATCAGTGATCTGATGAAGAAGCTGGACATCCTGGGCTATAACGCCGTAAGTGTATGTCGAACTCCTTATGTTCGCACTCCACGAGACTCGGCGGCTCAAATGTGACTTTTGGAAGGCTTTGCGCTGAAAGAAGCTTGTTGACGCTGTGCCTTTGGGCTCTTGCAGAATCTCACCAACGAGGAGCAGGTGGTCGTGATTCACGCCAGGACCCTTCTCACCCTAGCCGAGAAGGTAACGCGCACGTCCACGCACGCTCTCGCATTCTGCTTATGTGACAGCAGCCTTTCCTCAGTGGTTAGAATACATCAAAGTGACCAAGTCAGCACTTCAACAGAAGATGTTGGACATTGAAAGTGAGAAGGTAGACAGACACGCGACATCAGCCAAGGGGAACTCCGGCAATGTGCCCCAACAATTCTGACCTTGAGCTGTGCTAGGATATGTTCTGCAAGCAGAAGGGCTACCTGGATGAAGAGTTGGACTTCAGGAAGTGTTCCATGGACCAGGCTCATAAGGTAAGCCGCCCTCAAATCTCCCGCCGGACCACTGATGGACGAGGATTGCGGCCCAGAGGATCCTGGAGCTGGAGGCCATGTTGTACGAGGCGCTACCGCAGCGGGACTGCCCCGCCACGGACGGCGAAAAAGCCAGCCACGCTGGCGTGAATGACGTGCTGACGGCGGATCAGAGAGAAGAGCTTAGGAGCGCCGTGGACCAATGGAAGCGAGCCCTGATGTGCGAGTTGAGGGAGCGCGACGCTTGCATCCTCCAAGAGAGAATGGATCTGCTGCACAGCGCGCAACAGGTAAGGGCCCAAAGCCAGCCACGCTTACTGGCTTTTGAATGCCACTTTCCATTTGTCCGTCCTAGAGGAACAAAGAGCTGAAAGAATTCATCGAAGCTCAGAAGAGACAAATCAAACAATTGGAGGAGAAGTTTCTGTTTCTCTTTCTATTCTTCTCCTTGGCCTTCATTCTGTGGCCCTAACACCAGCTGGTGAGTGAGCTCCAGCGGCACCGCACTCGACACCTCCGATACACTGCCAGCCGGTCTCAGACGTTGGCAGACGCTCCGATGCCAACGTATACCCCCCGCCACGGTGACAGAGGCACCGCGTCACACCGGCGCTCATCCAATCAGAAGGCAGGAAAAGCAAATTCACATGCAGGGCACTTTTGAACCAGAAGAGAGCGCCACAAAAAACGGTTGTTGCCCCAAACGCGCACTAAAAAGGGTCAGAATAACAAGAGTCCCACTGGCCAGCCGGGGCCACCCGTCCAGCTGTTTCTTCAGGGGGGAAAAAAATTGGAGTCACCGGTGAGTACATTTTGCATTTAGCTCTGCTTTTCTGCTTCTGTCTTCAAGTGTGTGGCATCCTGCGATCAAAGAGTCAGCCAACCCCAAAGCGGTTGACCTCAACGTCCCACCACCATGCCTACCAGAGCAGGTGACGTGATGCTTTGGACATCCTTCCGTCTCAGATGCCCAAAAGTACTCTTTGCCACATCTGCGGCAATACGGTGTCTTTTCAAAGGTGCAAATAAATCCAGCGTGGGCGGAACACGCACGTCTTCGGTTTTTCCCGCTTTGTTTGTGTGACAGCTGTTGTGAAAATTTTATACAAATAAAGTTGTATAGTACAGGTTTGGCCAAGCCGCAACTCCCGAACCGCATGCGGCTCTTTTATGTTCATATCAACATTTGTGTGTGTGTGTGTGTGTGTGTGGGGGGGGGGGGGGGTTGTGCGTGTTGGCTTCACTTGAGTTCAATTTGGTATTTTGGTCAAAAGCGCATGTGGTGAAATTCCACAAAGTAGGATGGGCAAACACATTTCTTTAAACTATGAGTGTCAATTGGGCTCTCGAAATGGCAGGGAAAAGATGCACAGCAAAACGAAAATACGTAGATGAACACAGGACGTTTTAATCAGAGTGGGAAAGTTTCTATTTTTTGTTGAACGTGATGGCAAACCATTCTGCCTGATATGTCAGACCTCAGCGCATTTCAAAGATTCAAATCTTCAGCGCCATGCACTTCAGCTCACTCCATGCTAACATTGATCAGGCGTCGAACCCGCATCATCATGCTTAAGAGGTGGCCATGCTAACCAGTGCGCCATTATGTCAACGCATAATAACTAAGTCTACTGGTCAAAACAGCGGTTACTATATGACGTCGCTACGTCGTGGTCACGTGACGCAGACAAGACGTCAATGGACGTGGGCAGAGTTAACTTGTTTAAAAGGGAGTAGGCAGAAGAAATATTTAATTTATTTAAATCTATTTTGAGTGCACACCATTATGCCAATGCATAACAACTGTAAATCTACTAAACAAAACAGCGGTTGCTATATGACATCTGCCACGTCGTGGTCACGTGACATACGTGACGTCGATGGGCGTAACTTTCGCCGGAATTCAAATCCGCGGGGAGAGTTAACTTGTTTAAAAGAGAGTGGGCAGAAGAATTATTTAATTTATTTAAATCTATTTGGTGTGTGCGCCATTATGTCAATGCATAACAACTGTAAGTCTACTAAACAAAACAGCGGTTGCTATTTGACGTCTGCCACGTCGTGGTCACGTGACGCGGACGTGACGTCGACGCCTACTTTACATCCCACCGATCACAGGACTCCTCGGCTGCATAACCGTGCCCCCTTCCCAACCAATCGGATTTGCTATACGCGAAAACGACGCCAATGGAAAGAGCTTCCGCCCAAATTTAAATCCGTGGGCGTGGCTCGCAGCAGGAAGTAGGAAAATGGCGGCGATGTTGACAAAGACACAGCGGATGGTAACATACGACTAACAAGAGAAATATTTTTATTTTCTGCTTGCAACTGGACCGTCCAGAGCGTACACGGTAAGTACAACTCATCGTTTTTAAAAAGAAGTACTTTTGTTGCCCTGAAAAGCGAGTGAGCGTGGCGTTTGTGGGGGACGTCGAATTTCGACGATTCTTTCTGGTCAACGGTTGTAAATGATTGTGTTGATTAAAAAAGAAAACTTGATGTAACTCTACTTTTAACTGCCGTTTCAGATAGATTTGGAATTGCATCACATCCAATTTTGCCTAGAGCGTACACGGTAAGTAACACTCGTTGTGTTTAAGGAGATTTACGTTTGTAATAGCAGAAGTGTAGCCGCGTTGCGTTGTACGTGTGAATGTTGGTCCGGGCGAAATGTTAATGTTTAATTTAATTCCTTTAGGTTCCACGGTGTTTGTTGGCTGCAAGTTTTCCACTGCAAGAAGAGGCTCATATCATTGACCAGGAGCGAGCTACAATGGTGAGTAGCCATAACATTTATGTTAAACACTTCCTATTTCATGTCTAACAGTACTTGATTTAACAAATAACCATAAATAAATACAGTGTGGGCACTGAAGTTAACATATGTGATTATACTGCCTAATCTGTCACCGAGTAGATTGTTGCAAAGTAATATAAGATCCAAAGTTGTAATTCAGAATAGTTTTCAAAAGAAGGCCATTAGAATTATATACAAGTCTGATTACCCTGAACAAGCTATTAATTAAATCACAAATTCTTCAATTCAAAGATTTGGTAGATTATCAGACAAATAATGTCTAACAGTAATTGATTTAACACATCACGATAAGTAGATTGAGTGTGGGCACTCTCAAGTTAACATATGTGATTATACTGCCTAATCTGTTACAGAGTATGTTGTTGCCAAGTAATGTAGAATAGATCCAAAGTAGTAATCCAGAATAGTTTTGAAGAGGCCATTAGAATGATAAACAAATCTGATTACCTTGAACATAATAACAAGCTAAGTGTTTAATATGTCCTATGAAGTCAAAATTGGGCACCATCATGTGGTGAAATTTGGAATTGCATCACATCCAATTTTGCCTGGGAACAAACAGATTACATAAATCTTAGTTTTGAATAAGCCACTCCTTCTCAAACAAGTAAACTCTGCCCATTTTGCGCAGTAGATGTTCTGTTAATATCTAGTATTTATACAAAGTCATAATTTAAATTGCTTTCAACCTTCATTCATCGGTTCAACCAACATTACTCGCTCTTCTTACCAACTTGTATTGATTTAACTAAGCGTTTAATACTTCCTATCAGGTCTCAAATCGAGATTTGGCAAAATACAATTTCAGCAAATCCAATTTTGCCAGGGAACAAAAATAGATTAAATAAACTAAATAAGTCCTCTTCCCATTAAATAAATCAGAAAAGTCTGTCTTGTAACCAGTCCTCTTCAAACAAGTAAAGTCTGCCCATTTTGTGCCGTAGATTTTGTGTCTATGCCTAGTATTTAAACAAAATCATAATTTAAACGACTTCTTTCCTTCATTCACTTTGGAAATTTGGAATTGCAGCAAATCGAATTTTGGCAGGGAACAAAAATAGATCAATTAAACTAAATAAGTCTTCTTCCCATTAAATAAATTAAAAAAGTCTGTCTTGTAACCAGTCCTTTTCAAACAAGTAAAGTCTGCCCATTTTGTGCCGTCGATTTTGTGTTAATGCCTAGTATTTATACAAAATCATAATTTAAAGGACTTCATTCCTTCATTCACTTTGGAAATTTGGAATTGCAGCACATCAAATTTTGCCTGGGAAGAAAAGTAGATTAAATAAATTTAATAAGTCTTACTACTTCCCATTAAATAAATTAAATACGTCTTACTTGTTCCCACTCCTTTTCAAAACAGTAGTTTAAAACGAGGGCCCTTCACTCAATCTTTAACCTCAACCCCGCACGTTGTGTTGTATCTGTGAATGTTGGTTGTGGCCAAATGATAGTTTTCTTTCATTCGTTTAGGTTCCAAGAAAACTTGATGTAACTCTACTTTTAACTGCCGTTTCAGATAAGCGGGTATTACGTCGCAGTCAAATGCCGCGGATATGACGTAATTGCCCGAACCTCCGCCAAAATTCAAATCTGTTGGCGCGATGGCCGTGAGCCACTGAGCAGCGACGATTATCAACAGAAATATCTTTATTTTCTGCTTGCAACTGGACCGTCTAGAGCGTACACGGTAAGTAACACTCATTGTGTTTAAGGAGATTTACGTTTGTAATAGCAGAAGTGTAGCCGCGTTGCGTTGTACGTGTGAAAATTGGTCAAGGCGAAATGTTAATGTTTAATTTCATTCCTTTAGGTTCCACGGTGTTTGTTGGCTGCAAGTTTTCCACTGCAAGAAGAGGCTCGTATCATTGACCAGGAGCGAGCTACAATGGTGAGTAGCCATAACATTTATGTTAAACACTTCCTATTTCATGTCTAACAGTACTTGATTTAACAAATAACCATAAATAAATACAGTGTGGGCACTGAAGTTAACATATGTGATTATACTGCCTAATCTGTCACGGAGTAGATTGTTGCAAAGTAATATAAGATCCAAAGTTGTAATTCAGAATAGTTTTCAAAAGAAGGCCATTAGAATTATATACAAGTCTGATTACCCTGAACAAGCTATTAATTAAATCACAAATTCTTCAATTCAAAGATTTGGTAGATTATCAGACAAATAATGTCTAACAGTAATTGATTTAACACATCACGATAAGTAGATTGAGTGTGGGCACTCTCAAGTTAACATATGTGATTATACTGCCTAATCTGTTACAGAGTATGTTGTTGCCAAGTAATGTAGAATAGATCCAAAGTAGTAATCCAGAATAGTTTTGAAGAGGCCATTAGAATGATAAACAAATCTGATTACCTTGAACAGAATAACAAGCTAAGTGTTTAATATGTCCTATGAAGTCAAAATTGGGCACCATCATGTGGTGAAATTTGGAATTGCATCACATCCAATTTTGCCTGGGAACAAACAGATTACATAAATCTTAGTTTTGAATAAGCCACTCCTTCTCAAACAAGTAAACTCTGCCCATTTTGCGCAGTAGATGTTCTGTTAATATCTAGTATTTATACAAAGTCATAATTTAAATTGCTTTCAACCTTCATTCATCGGTTCAACCAACATTACTCGCTCTTATTACCAACTTGTATTGATTTAACTAAGCGTTTAATACTTCCTATCAGGTCTCAAATCGAGATTTGGCAAAATACAATTTCAGCAAATCCAATTTTGCCAGGGAACAAAAATAGATTAAATAAACTAAATAAGTCCTCTTCCCATTAAATAAATCAGAAAAGTCTGTCTTGTAACCAGTCCTCTTCAAACAAGTAAAGTCTGCCCATTTTGTGCCGTAGATTTTGTGTCTATGCCTAGTATTTAAACAAAATCATAATTTAAACGACTTCTTTCCTTCATTCACTTTGGAAATTTGGAATTGCAGCAAATCGAATTTTGGCAGGGAACAAAAATAGATCAATTAAACTAAATAAGTCTTCTTCCCATTAAATAAATTAAAAAAGTCTGTCTTGTAACCAGTCCTTTTCAAACAAGTAAAGTCTGCCCATTTTGTGCCGTCGATTTTGTGTTAATGCCTAGTATTTATACAAAATCATAATTTAAAGGACTTCATTCCTTCATTCACTTTGGAAATTTGGAATTGCAGCACATCAAATTTTGCCTGGGAAGAAAAGTAGATTAAATAAATTTAATAAGTCTTACTACTTCCCATTAAATAAATTAAATACGTCTTACTTGTTCCCACTCCTTTTCAAAACAGTAGTTTAAAACGAGGGCCCTTCACTCAATCTTTAACCCCAACCCCGCACGTTGTGTTGTATCTGTGAATGTTGGTTGTGGCCAAATGATAGTTTTCTTTCATTCGTTTAGGTTCCAAGAAAACTTGATGTAACTCTACTTTTAACTGCCGTTTCAGATAAGCGGGTATTACGTCGCAGTCATGTGCCGTGGATATGACGTAATTGCCCGAACCTCCGCCAAAATTCAAATCTGTTGGCGCGATGGCCGTGAGCCACTGAGCAGCGACGATTATCAACAGAAATATCTTTATTTTCTGCTTGCAACTGGACCGTCTAGAGCGTACACGGTAAGTAACACTCATTGTGTTTAAGGAGATTTACGTTTGTAATAGCAGAAGTGTAGCCGCGTTGCGTTGTACGTGTGAAAATTGGTCGAGGCGAAATGTTAATGTTTAATTTCATTCCTTTAGGTTCCACGGTGTTTGTTGGCTGCAAGTTTTCCACTGCAAGAAGAGGCTCGTATCATTGACCAGGAGCGAGCTACAATGGTGAGTAGCCATAACATTTATGTTAAACACTTCCTATTTCATGTCTAACAGTACTTGATTTAACAAATAACCATAAATAAATACAGTGTGGGCACTGAAGTTAACATATGTGATTATACTGCCTAATCTGTCACGGAGTAGATTGTTGCAAAGTAATATAAGATCCAAAGTTGTAATTCAGAATAGTTTTCAAAAGAAGGCCATTAGAATTATATACAAGTCTGATTACCCTTAACATAACAACAAGCTATTAATTAAATCACAAATTCTTCAATTCAAAGATTTGGTAGATTATCAGACAAATAATGTCTAACAGTAATTGATTTAACACATCACGATAAGTAGATTGAGTGTGGGCACTCTCAAGTTAACAGATATGATTATACTGCCTAATCTGTTACAGAGTATGTTGTTGCCAAGTAATGTAGAATAGATCCAAAGTAGTAATCCAGAATAGTTTTGAAGAGGCCATTAGAATAATAAACAAATCTGATTACCTTGAACATAATAACAAGCTAAGTGTTTAATATGTCCTATGAAGTCAAAATTGGGCACCATCATGTGGTGAAATTTGGAATTGCATCACATCCAATTTTGCCTGGGAACAAACAGATTAAATAAATCTTAGTTTTGAATAAGCCACTCCTTCTCAAACAAGTAAACTCTGCCCATTTCGCGCAGTAGATGTTCTGTTAATATCTAGTATTTATACAAAGTCATAATTTAAATTGCTTTCAACCTTCATTCATCGGTTCAACCAACATTACTCGCTCTTATTACCAACTTGTATTGATTTAACTAAGCGTTTAATACTTCCTATCAGGTCTCAAGGCAAGATTTGGCAAAATACAATTTCAGCAAATCCAATTTTGCCAGGGAACAAAAATAGATTAAATAAACTAAATAAGTCTTCTTCCCATTAAATAAATCAGAAAAGTCTGTCTTGTAACCAGTCCTCTTCAAACAAGTAAAGTCTGCCCATTTTGTGCCGTAGATTTTGTGTCTATGCCTAGTATTTAAACAAAATCATAATTTAAACGACTTCTTTCCTTCATTCACTTTGGAAATTTGGAATTGCAGCAAATCGAATTTTGCCAGGGAACAAAAATAGATCAATTAAACTAAATAAGTCTTCTTCCCATTAAATAAATTAAAAAAGTCTGTCTTGTAACCAGTCCTTTTCAAACAAGTAAAGTCTGCCCATTTTGTGCCGTCGATTTTGTGTTAATGCCTAGTATTTATACAAAATCATAATTTAAAGGACTTCATTCCTTCATTCACTTTGGAAATTTGGAATTGCAGCACATCAAATTTTGCCTGGGAAGAAAAGTAGATTAAATAAATTTAATAAGTCTTACTACTTCCCATTAAATAAATTAAATACGTCTTACTTGTTCCCACTCCTTTACAAAAAAGTAGTTTAAAACGAGGTCCCTTCACTCAACCTTTAACCCTATTTATTCACCTTCTAGGCTAAGTGTTAAAGGCTAAGTGTTAAAGGCTAAGTGTTAAAGGCTAAGTGTTAGAGGCTAAGTGCCAGAGGCTAGGCGCCAGAGGCGAGTTTTTGTGGGCTGAAGTTTTAGTGGGGTTAGTGTGAATACAATCCAAAAGAATACAACAGAATACAATACAATAGAATATAATACATAGATTAAATTCAATAGCTCTTACTACTTCCCATTAAATAAATTAAATACGTCTTACTTGTTCCCAATCCTTTTCAAAAAAGTAGTTTAAAACGAGGGCCCTTCACTCAACCTTTAACCTCAACCCCGCACGTCACATTGTGTTGTATCTGTGAATGTTGGTTGTGGCCAAATGATAGTTTTCTTTCATTCGTTTAGGTTCCACGGTGTTTGTTGGCTATGTTTTCCACTGTCAGAAGGATGAAAATACAAAGTACAACGCTTGGACGTGGGCGAAGACGTCACCGGTGAGTCCTTCCTTCCTATTTATTTACCTTCTAGATGCTAGAGGCTAAGTGTTAGAGGCTAAGTGTTAGAGGCTAAGTGTTAAACACAATACGAACAACACAACGATACTGCACTGAACAACACGATACCGCACTGAGAAACACGATACCGCACTGAACAACACGATACCGCACTGAACAACACCATGCCGCACTGAACACCATGCCACACTGAACAACACCATCCCGCACTGAACAACACCATGCCGCACTAAACAACACCATGCCGCACTGAACAACACCATGCCTCACTGAACGACACCATGCCGCACTGAAAGACACCATGCCGCACTGAACGACACCATGCCGCACTGAAAGACACCATCCCGCACTGAACACCATGCCGCACTGAACAACACCATCCTGCACTGAACAACACCATCCCGCACTGAACAACACCATGCCGCACTGAACAACATTATGCCGCACTGAACATTATGCCGCACTGAACAACACCATGCCGCACTGAACAACACCATGCCGCACTGAACAACATTATGCCGCACTGAACAACACCATGCCGCACTGAACAACACCATGCCGCACTGAACAACACCATGCCGCACTGAACAACATTATGCCGCACTGAACAACACCATGCCGCACTGAACAACACCATCCTGCACTGAACAACACCATTCCGCATTGAACACCATGCCGCACTGAACAACACCATCCCGCACTGAACAACACCATCCCGCACTGAACAACACCATGCCGCACTGAACAACATTATGCCGCACTGAACAACATTATGCCGCACTGAACAACACCATGCCGCACTGAACAACACCATGCCGCACTGAACAACACCATGCCGCACTGAACAACATTATAACGCACTGAACAACACCATCCCACACTGAACAACACCATGCCGCACTAAACAACATTATGCCGCACTGAACAACATTATGCCGAAATGAACAACACCATGCCGCACTGAACAACACCATGCCGCATTGAACAACACCATCCTGCACTGAACAACACCATCCCGCACTGAACAACACCATCCCGCATTGAACAACACCATCCTGCACTGAACAACACCATGCCGCACTGAACAACACCATGCCGCACTGAACAACACCATTCCGCACTGAACAACACCATGCCGCACTGAACAACACCATCCTGCACTGAACAACACCATCCCGCACTGAACAACACCATGCCGCATTGAACAACACCATCCTGCACTGAACAACACCATCCTGCACTGAACAACACCATGCCGCACTGAACAACACCATGCCGCACTGAACAACACCATGCCGCACTGAACAACACCATGCCGCACTGAACAACATTATGCCGCACTGAACAACATTATGTCGCACTGAACAACACCATGCCGCACTGAACAACACCATGCCGCACTGAACAACATTATGCCGCACTGAAAAACACCATGCCGCACTGAACAACACCATCCCGCACTGAACAACACCATGCCGCATTGAACAACACCATGCCGCACTGAACAACACCATGCTGCACTGAACAACATTATGCTGCACTGAACAACACGATCCTGCATTGAACAACACCATGCCGCACTGAACAACACCATCCTGCACTGAACAACACCATCCTGCACTGAACAACACCACCCCGCACTGAACAACACGATCCCGCATTGAACACCATCCCGCACTGAACAACACCATGCCGCACTGAACAACACCATTCCGCACTGAACAACACCATGCCGCACTGAACAACACCATGCCGCACTGAACAACACCATGCCGCACTGAACAACACCATGCCGCACTGAACAACATTATGCCGCACTGAACAACACCATGCCGCACTGAACAACACGATCCTGCATTGAACAACACCATGCCGCACTGAACAACACCATCCTGCACTGAACAACACCATCCTGCACTGAACAACACCACCCCGCACTGAACAACACGATCCCGCATTGAACACCATCCCGCACTGAACAACACCATGCCGCACTGAACAACACCATGCCGCACTGAACAACACCATGCCGCACTGAACAACACCATGCCGCACTGAACAACACCATGCCGCACTGAACAACACCATGCCGCACTGAACAACATTATGCCGCACTGAACAACACCATGCCGCACTGAACAACACCATCCCGCACTGAACAACACCATGCCGCATTGAACAACACCATGCCGCACTGAACAACACCATCCTGCACTGAACAACACCATCCCGCACTAAACAACACCATGCCGCACTGAACAACATTATGGCGCACTGGACAACATTATGCCGCACTGAACAACACCATGCCGCACTGAACAACACCATGCCGCACTGAACAACACCATGCCGCACTGAACAACACCATGCCGCACTGAACAACATTATGCCGCACTGAACAACACCATGCCGCACTGAACAACACCATGCCGCACTGAACAACACGATCCCGCATTGAACAACACCATCCTGCACTGAACAACACCATGCCGCACTGAACAACACCATGCCGCACTGAACAACACCATTCCGCACTGAACAACACCATGCCGCACTGAACAACACCATCCTGCACTGAACAACACCATCCCGCACTGAACAACACCATGCCGCATTGAACAACACCATGCCGCACTGAACAACACCATCCTGCACTGAACAACACCATGCCGCACTGAACAACACCATGCCGCACTGAACAACACCATGCCGCACTGAACAACATTATGCCGCACTGAACAACATTATGCCGCACTAAACATTATGTCGCACTGAACAACACCATGCCGCACTGAACAACACCATGCTGCACTGAACAACATTATGCCGCACTGAACAACACTATCCCGCATTGAACAACACCATCCCGCAGTGAACAACACCATGCCGCATTGAACAACACCATGCCGCACTGAACAACACCATGCTGCACTGAACAACATTATGCTGCACTGAACAACACGATCCTGCATTGAACAACACCATGCCGCACTGAACAACACCATCCTGCACTGAACAACACCTTTCCACACTGAACAACACCATGCCGCACTGAACAACATTATGCCGCACTGAACAACACCATGCCGCACTGAACAACACCATGCCGCACTGAACAACACCATGCCGCAATGAACAACACCATCCCGCACTGAACAACACCATGCCGCATTGAACAACACCATGCCGCACTGAACAACACCATCCCGCACTGAACAACACCACCCCGCACTGAACAACACGATCCCGCATTGAACAACACCATCCCGGACTGAACAACACCATGCCGCACTGAACAACACCATTCCGCACTGAACAACACCATGCCGCACTGAACAACACCATGCCGCACTGAACAACACCATGCCGCACTGAACAACACCATGCCGCACTGAACAACATTATGCCGCACTGAACAACACCATGCCGCACTGAACAACACCATCCCGCACTGAACAACACCATGCCGCATTGAACAACACCGTGCCGCACTGAACAACACCATCCTGCACTGAACAACACCATCCTGCACTGAACAACACCATCCCGCACTGAACAACACCATGCCGCACTGAACAACATTATGGCGCACTGAACAACATTATGCCGCACTGAACAACACCATGCCGCACTGAACAACACCATGCCGCACTGAACAACACCATGCCGCACTGAACAACATTATGCCGCACTGAACAACACCATGCCGCACTGAACAACACCATGCCGCACTGAACAACACCATGCCGCACTGAACAACACGACGTCGCACTGAACAACACGACGCCGCACAGAACAACACGACGCCGCACAGAATAACACAATACCGCACAGAACAACACAATACCGCACAAACAGTTTTAGATAATATTACGTCGCAGTCATGTGACGCGGACATGACGTCAATAGGCGGAACTCACGGCAAAATTATAATCCGTGGGCGTGGCTTGCAACAGGAAGTAGGAAAGCGGCAGTTCTGGCAAACAAGACACAGCTGTTAGTAACACGATGACTAACAAGGCAAATATTTTTGTTTTCAGCTTGCAACTTGACCGTCTAGAGCGTACAAGGTAATTACAACTGTTTTTTTTTAGCCCTGAAAAGCAAGGGAGTGTGGCGTTTGGGAGGAATGTCGAACTCGGCGTCTGCTTCCAGCCACAGACGCCAAATTTCGACGATTATTTCGACTGGTCAACGGTTGTAAATTATTGCGTTGACTAAAAACTTTATTTAACTCTACTCTTAACTTTGCCGTTTCAGATATGCGGGTATTACACCGCGGAAATGACGTCAATAGGCTGAACTCTCGCCAAAATTCAAATCTGTGGGCGCAATGGCCTTGAGCGAGACACCGGATACAAACACGACGATTATCAACAGAAATATCTTTATTTTCCGCTTGCAAGTGGACCGTCTAGAGCGTACACGGTAAGTACAACTCATTGTGTTTAAAAAGATTTACGTTTGTGTAGTTTGCGTTGCGTTGTATCTGTGAATGTTGGTTGAGGCTAAATGTTAATGTTTAATTTCATTCCTTTAGGTTCCACGGTGTTTGTTGGCTGTATGTTTTCCACTGCAAGAAGAGGCTCGTATCATTGACCAGCAGGAGCTACAATGGTGAGTACCCCTTTCGTCTTCCATTTATGTTAAACACTTCCTATTTCATGTCTAACAGTACTCGATTTAACAAATAACCATAAATAAATACAGTGTGGGCAGTCACGTTAACATATGTGATTATCCTGCCTAATATGTTTATCACAAATATGTCACTAATCACTAATATGTTTATTTGTTTATCACAACACCTTTGGACCTTCAGCAATCGATTATTTACCTTCATCTACATAGAGACAGAACGATGGTGTCTTAAACATCTCATTCATTTCACCAAATAACTTCACGCAGGTGGATAACGGCCGTCTCGGTCACGCTATGTTGCGTGATGCAGTTTTGAAGAACCAAATGCATTTATTCAATGAATAAGTCAAGCTAGTTCTATGTTTATGATGTTGTAAGTTACGGTACCGATTGAAGTTGAGTTCGAAGCCAGTGGAAAACAGCGCTGCGTTTGTGCTCTCCAGGTACAAATGTTGTGATCTCTGACTGACGACCGGGCGAGACTCGAGTAAGAGATGTCCAAACGAGCTCCGGCAGGGCGGGCCAAGGCGGAGCGAACGGACGCCCTTCAGGCCGCCAATGACGAGCTGAGAACCAAACTGATGGACGTCCAGTTAGAACTTCAGCAGGAGAAGAACAAGGTGAAAACCTCAACAGACAGACACTGCCTGCCTCCCTGCCTGCCTCCCTGCCTGCCTCCCTGCCTGCCTCCCTCCCTCCCTCCCAGTTTTCCCGATGTAGATTAGACATGCGTGTGCCATGACTGTGTCAGCCTACATCAACAAATGCACCGAGGACGTCAGCACCACTAAGAATATCATCACCCGGGGCAACCAACGACCCTGGATGACTGAGGAGGTACGTCAAACGCTACGAGCGCGGAACTCTGCCTTCAAGTCTGGCGACAAGGAGACACTGAGGACAGCGAGAGCCAACTTGAACCGTGCCATCAGGATAGCGAAGCGAGACCGCAGTCGAAAATTTCAGGATCGTTTCCACGACGTCAAAAACATCAGGAGTATGTGGCAAGGCATACGGGCGATTACAGACTACAACTCACCCTCCCCCCCCCCGGTGGGTGTAGTTGATGCTGACTTTCTAAATGGTCTAAATAACTTCTTTGGGAGGTTCGAGGCACTAAACGGCACTCCAGCAGTTAAAACTGTCCCCCATCAGGAAGAGGAGGTACTCTGCCTTGACTCCGCCGATGTGTTGAAGACCCTGAGGAGAGTCAACCCCTGTAAGGCCCCTGGCCCCGACAACATTCCTGGGCGTGTGTTCAGGGAATGTGCAAGTCATCTGGCTGGGGTCATCACAGACATTTTTAACACCTCGCTGGGCCAAGCCACAGTGCCGGCGTGCTTTAAGACTGCCTCCATCATTCCGGTGCCGAAGAAACCTCAAATCACCTCATTTAATGATTACCGGCCTGTTGCACTGACTCCGGTTATGATGAAGTGCTTCGAAAGGCTGCTTAAAGGTCACATCGTTTCCAGACTCCCCCTATTATTTGACCCGTTCCAGTTTGCCGACCGGCAAAACCGCTCCACTCAGGACGCCATCTCCTCCGTTCTTCACCTGAGCCTGGCTCACCTGGAGGAGAAGAACACCCATGTGCGGAGGCTGTTCCTGGACTTCAGCTCAGCGTTTAACACCATCATCCCACAGCATCTGGTAGGAAAATTGGAACACCTGGGCTTCAACACCCCCCTTCGCAACTGGCTGCTAGACTTCCTCACCAACAGACCTCAGTCAGTCCGGGTCGGACAGAACACCTCTGATGTCATCACCCTCAGCACAGGCTCCCTTCAGGGCTGCGTCCTGAGCCCCCTGCTGTGCACCCTGATGACACACGACTGCGTCCTCAGGTTCACCACCAATCACATCGTGAAGTCAGCAGACGACACAACGGTGGTGGGGCTCATCAGAGACAACAACGACCTGGACTACAGAGAGGAGGTGGAGCAGCTGGTGGGCTGGTGCAGAGAAAACAGCCTGATCCTGAATGAGGAGAAGATGAAGGAGATCATCGTCGACTTCAGGAAAAAACAGCCTCACCACGCTCCACTGATCATCAACAGCTCAGCTGTGGAGGTGGTCAGCACCACCAAATTCCTGGGGGTCCACATCACAGAAGACCTCACCTGGACTATGAACACTACGGCACTGGTCAAGAGGGCACAGAAGCGCTTGTACTTCCTGCGGAGGATGAGGAGAGCCCACCTGCCCCCACCCATCATGAGGACGTTCTACAGGAGCACCATAGAGAGCATTCTGACAAGCTGTCTCTCTGTGTGGTGTGGAGGCTGCACCGCCTCCGATTGGAAGAACGTGAGGAGAGTGGTGAGGACAGCAGAGAGGATCATAGGGGCTCCTCTTCCCTCCATTCAGGACATTTCATCTCAGCGCTGCATGTCCCGTGCCCGTAACATCATCAATGACCCATCACACCCCCACCATGGACTGTTCTCCCTGCTGCCCTCTGGGAAGAGGTTTGCAGCATCCGCTGCAGGTCCACCAGGTTCTGCAACAGCTTTTTCCCTGCTGTCATCAGACTGTTGAACACTAGAACTGTTGAGCTCTAAACTGAACTCTGCATCACACATTCACAGAACTGTACTTTATGACACTACGGACCTCTATCTTGCACTATCTCGCACTACCAACTTTACTGAACTTGTATAAACCCTTTAAATAGAAGTTTAATACATGGTTTAGCATTCCTCTGCACACTCTTGAATACTGTTTTGCCTACTTGCACTATTGCATAATTATCACTGCTGCACTTTATACTTATTTTTAATATATATATATATATATATATAGTATATATGTATATATATATATTTTCATAGGATATGTTACTTCTATTCAACTGCAATATCACTACTTTGTTGTAAGACGTATGCAACGGAATTTCGTTTTGTATGCACCATGTGCAGACAAGATGACAATAAAGTTTGTCTAAGTCTAAGTCATGTCAGGTCAGCTGTCTGGAGAGAGAGAGAAGTCAGGACCTGCGGGCGGAGCACCACCGTGCCACCGCCGCCATGACGGAACTCAAAAGCAAACTCCATGAGGAGAAGCAGAAAGAGTTAGCCATTACCAGGGAGACATTACTGCGGCAGCATGAAATGGAGCTGATGAGAGTGATCAAAATCAAAGATGGAGAGATCCAGCGACTGAATGCCTTGGTCCTCAGCCTGAGGGACGGCTCCATGGACAAGGTGATCCGCTCTATCCGTGTCTGACTATCCGCACGCCACGTCGGGCTTCGATGCGGCCGCTACCGTATTGTGTAGCTTGTCCCCAGTAAGCGTCGCGGCGCTCCGTTGCGGTCTCAACGGCCCGGTGTGGCGCAATGTCTGCTCAGGTGAGGAGGGGGGGCGCTTTGCTGGCGGAGGTGGAGGAGACGCGGCGGTGTCGGGAGACCGAGCGGTGTCGCCTCCACCAGGAGCGCGGAAGAAGCCCTGGCAGCGGCCCAGCAGGCCTGGCAGTCCCGAGCGGCCGAGCTCCGATCGGCTCATCACCAGCATCGGGAGGAGCTGAGCCGAACCAAGAGAGACTGCGAGAGGGAGATCCGCCGACTGGTAGGACTGATCAGATGCGCGGTGCGTGGCTATGTTCCCAATTTCGTTGTATACCTGCAGTGCAATGACACCTAAGGCATTCTATTCTATTCTATTTCACAAGAAGAAAATGTCCGGTTGCTCGCTTCGCTTTTGTCACAGCAAAGGTGTTCTAGTCGATTCCAGAAAAAAATTGGCCGGTTGCTCTCTTTGTTTTTGTCACAATTCTGGCAAATGAGTTTGCCCGCCTGCCTGAGCGCTCCCCGTTTGTACATCCAGACGGATGAGATCAAGCTGAAAGACAGAGCGGTTAGTGTTTTGGATGAAGCCCTGGGGCCGGCCACGTCCACCGCCTTCAGCTGCAGACTCAGGCTGCCGAGCAGCAGATCGCTGCCCTGAGGGATTCCCAAAGGGCGAGCCTAAACTACCCTGGAAGTGGGGTCAACGCCGCTACTAGCAATCCTCTTCATTGCGTAAGCCACCTCATCACACACTTGCAGTACGCATGACTTAGTTCGTTGCTGGAGGAAGGTAGCACAAAAACAGTTTTGAACTTTGAACGAGTGCTTGTGTGTGTGTGTTGCGGGGCGTTTTCAGTCTCAGGAGGATCGGGACACGCGACGGTTTCATCTGAAAATCGCTGAGCTCAGCGCAGTCATCAGGAAACTGGAGGATCGAAACGCCCTGCTTTCCGAAGAGCGCAATGAACTGGTAATTTATTGACGGCACGCTTGAAGGTTTGCGCTACGTTTGATGCGCGCCATCCAGCGAGGCACCCATTGCGCTTGCTTATTAGTTGAGCGGCGCGGCGAGTCGGTTGCCTGGTAGATGTCTTTTATTGGGAGCCAAAGCCACGATTCCGTTCAAACCGATGCAAAAGGAATGGATACGTTCTGGCCCGCGTGTTGTGCGTCTTTCACATCCCGCACTTCATGCTTGCAGCTAAAGCGACTGAGAGAAACAGAAAGCCAGTTTCTGCCACTCCTGTACAAAAACAAACGCCTGAGCAGGAAGAATGAAGAACTCTCGCTGGTGCTGTGTCGCCTTGAAAACAAAGTGCGCTTTGTCACCCAGGAGAACGAGGAGATGGCAAGCTTGGTAAGTCGACGCGGACAACGGCGGCGTGCCAACAGAGTCCACTGCATTTGTGTTCCACAGAGAAGGCCTAGTTCGCTCAATGACCTGGACCGCGGTTGCGGCCAGCAGGACGGTGAAATGGAGTTCCTTCAAGTTGTGGAGCAGCGGCACATCATCGACGACTTGTCCAAGGTCTTCAGGCAGGCGACTCGGTGCACGTACGGCAGCGCCGCGCTCGCTCGCTGTCGCCAGGAAACCTTTTCCGTCCAAAGCTTGGCCGGCGGCCGCCATCCAAAAAATTGGCCCCTTAAATTCCGACCTTTCAAGCAGGAGCATTGTGCGCACGCGTTTGAACACGCTTTAGACTTGTTTTGCCGTTTTCAGCAGCTCAAAGCTCCCGTTTTGTCAGCGCCTTTGCCACTCGCTGTGCGCTGAAAACGACGGACTTGCCCGGCTGCTCAGCCCGTCAACCATGAGCCGCGAGCGCGACGTCATTGTCCGTAGGCAGCTAGTGGCAAAATGCACCCTGTTAGAGTTGCGCTCGCTCCAACTTATTTTGCAAGAACCACACGGGAGACAAGTAAGTTCTTTTGGACACCTGCAGGTGGAGAGTCCATCCGTTGTACGAATGAAGTCTGACTCTCGGCTCCTGCACGAGCATTTTAATTAAGAGAAACAGGGTGGGTGTAAGAGTGGATTGAATAGAGGAAGCCCTTGACCTCTAGTCAAAACATAGCAAGGGGTGTTTTACGACTTTGTGTAGGAAGGGATAAGCGATAGGGATAAATAAGGGATAAATAATATTATTTATTACAGGTCGCAGTCAAAGTCAAAGCAACACAATGATACGATAAAGATAATCTGGAAAACCCTGACACACCCTGTAGTTGTCACTTTTGGAAAAGACGAGCGTCCCTCCAATCATCGCCGGTGACGTGTTTTTCAGGCTCTGGAGACAGGAGCTCATGTCAGAAATGTCATTGTGAGTCGCGTTTGTTTCTGCGCCGGAGCCGTTCGTTCCCTTTGCATCCAAAGAATCTCAAAGGCGGATTATTTGTGTCGACAGGAGAGAGATTTGCTGCTACGATACCGACGTCGAGAATCTCTGAGGAGGAACAAAGCGTGAGGTCCTGCAAGGTGAGTCTGTTTGTTTGCGGCTGCTTGGTGTTGCGCAAGATGAAATGGCCTTTTTCTCGCTATCGTTCCTCTCGTCGATTCATCGTGAGGTGTCGCTTCAGTTTGTTCAGAGAGATGTTTGCTTCCGCGCCCGCAGGTCATCGAAACATTTTACGGCTACGACGAAGACGTGTTGGTGGACTCGGACGGATCGTCCTTGTCTTTTCACACCGACAGAACCCCCGACACGGAACCCGAAGAGGTAGCCCGCCATTTCTGCCAGCGTATTGGCACCAAACATTCCTCTTCAGCCTGGAATCGGACTCGTCTTTGCGTCGCGGGTGCTTTGTCGCCGGTCTGACTGATTCTGGTACTAGTGCTGTGTTGCATTGGTGTGTGCATGAAGAGGCGGAGCTTCGCTACCGCCAGCTGACGCAAGAATATCAAGCGCTGCAACGAGCCTACGCTCTGCTAGCCCAGACCAGCGAAAGGGGACTACGACGCCGAGAAGGAGATCAAGGTGGCGCCCCTTCCCGCAACCCCCGGCCGGGTCGCAGCCTCCCCGTTCTCACCCAGCCTCGGGTGTTCTCTGGTCTGAAAGGAGGAGGAGGAGCCTCCCTCCTCCTCCTTTCAGACCAGAGAAAAGCTGATGGTAGAAATGGGTCACTATCAAAGCAGAGTAGCAGATCTGGAGTCAGCGCTGAAGCAACAAGGACAGGTAAGCTCATCAATGAGCACACCTTTTTCTCAGACAAAATAGCTACATTCTTCAGTCACTCATCCGTCTGGCATTACTGGACCAACCCCCCCCCCCCCCCCCCCCCCGAACGTGGCTGGGAAAATGCGGAGAAAAGCAAATGTCATTTTCCAGTCAACCAAAGAATTTGTGGATGAAAATGACACAACATTCCAAAGCTGTCCACGCGTTTGTCTCTTCTAGAATGTCAAGTGGGTGGAGGAGAAGCAGCTGCTGCGTCAGAGCAATCAGCAGTTGGCCGAAAAGGTGACGGAAAGAAAGGCGCTGGGCGGAGTCGCTTGGCGTCACACCTGTCGGGAAGCCCCGCAGATGAGGTCTGACTGTCTTTTCAGGTCAGGCGGATGGAGGCGGAAGAAGCGCGTCTGAAAGAGCACATCCAGGATATCCGAGACCAAAACGAACTGCTTGAGTTCCGCATCCTGGAGCTGGAGGTGGGAAGACTCGCACAAGCGTGTTGAGGCCAGAGATGTGACGGACGGACGGACGGACGGACGGACGGATGCATGCCTCTGCCTTTCAGGAGAGGGAGTGGCGCTCCCCCGTCTTGAAGTTTCTGCAAGTCCGTTTCCCAGACGGCCTCAGCCCTTTGCAGATCTACTGCGAGGCCGAGGGCGTGAGCGTACGTAAGGCGTCCCTCGCAACCCTAACCTTAACCCGAGGTCCCAGAACACCTTACATTGCTCCTTGCGCCTTTCCCCCGGACATCGTCATCAGTGATCTGATGAAGAAGCTGGACATCCTGGGCTATAACGCCGTAAGTGTATGTCGAACTCCTTATGTTCGCACTCCACGAGACTCGGCGGCTCAAATGTGACTTTTGGAAGGCTTTGCGCTGAAAGAAGCTTGTTGACGCTGTGCCTTTGGGCTCTTGCAGAATCTCACCAACGAGGAGCAGGTGGTCGTGATTCACGCCAGGACCCTTCTCACCCTAGCCGAGAAGGTAACGCGCACGTCCACGCACGCTCTCGCATTCTGCTTATGTGACAGCAGCCTTTCCTCAGTGGTTAGAATACATCAAAGTGACCAAGTCAGCACTTCAACAGAAGATGTTGGACATTGAAAGTGAGAAGGTAGACAGACACGCGACATCAGCCAAGGGGAACTCCGGCAATGTGCCCCAACAATTCTGACCTTGAGCTGTGCTAGGATATGTTCTGCAAGCAGAAGGGCTACCTGGATGAAGAGTTGGACTTCAGGAAGTGTTCCATGGACCAGGCTCATAAGGTAAGCCGCCCTCAAATCTCCCGCCGGACCACTGATGGACGAGGATTGCGGCCCAGAGGATCCTGGAGCTGGAGGCCATGTTGTACGAGGCGCTACCGCAGCGGGACTGCCCCGCCACGGACGGCGAAAAAGCCAGCCACGCTGGCGTGAATGACGTGCTGACGGCGGATCAGAGAGAAGAGCTTAGGAGCGCCGTGGACCAATGGAAGCGAGCCCTGATGTGCGAGTTGAGGGAGCGCGACGCTTGCATCCTCCAAGAGAGAATGGATCTGCTGCACAGCGCGCAACAGGTAAGGGCCCAAAGCCAGCCACGCTTACTGGCTTTTGAATGCCACTTTCCATTTGTCCGTCCTAGAGGAACAAAGAGCTGAAAGAATTCATCGAAGCTCAGAAGAGACAAATCAAACAATTGGAGGAGAAGTTTCTGTTTCTCTTTCTATTCTTCTCCTTGGCCTTCATTCTGTGGCCCTAACACCAGCTGGTGAGTGAGCTCCAGCGGCACCGCACTCGACACCTCCGATACACTGCCAGCCGGTCTCAGACGTTGGCAGACGCTCCGATGCCAACGTATACCCCCCGCCACGGTGACAGAGGCACCGCGTCACACCGGCGCTCATCCAATCAGAAGGCAGGAAAAGCAAATTCACATGCAGGGCACTTTTGAACCAGAAGAGAGCGCCACAAAAAACGGTTGTTGCCCCAAACGCGCACTAAAAAGGGTCAGAATAACAAGAGTCCCACTGGCCAGCCGGGGCCACCCGTCCAGCTGTTTCTTCAGGGGGGAAAAAAATTGGAGTCACCGGTGAGTACATTTTGCATTTAGCTCTGCTTTTCTGCTTCTGTCTTCAAGTGTGTGGCATCCTGCGATCAAAGAGTCAGCCAACCCCAAAGCGGTTGACCTCAACGTCCCACCACCATGCCTACCAGAGCAGGTGACGTGATGCTTTGGACATCCTTCCGTCTCAGATGCCCAAAAGTACTCTTTGCCACATCTGCGGCAATACGGTGTCTTTTCAAAGGTGCAAATAAATCCAGCGTGGGCGGAACACGCACGTCTTCGGTTTTTCCCGCTTTGTTTGTGTGACAGCTGTTGTGAAAATTTTATACAAATAAAGTTGTATAGTACAGGTTTGGCCAAGCCGCAACTCCCGAACCGCATGCGGCTCTTTTATGTTCATATCAACATTTGTGTGTGTGTGTGTGTGTGTGGGGGGGGGGGGGGGTTGTGCGTGTTGGCTTCACTTGAGTTCAATTTGGTATTTTGGTCAAAAGCGCATGTGGTGAAATTCCACAAAGTAGGATGGGCAAACACATTTCTTTAAACTATGAGTGTCAATTGGGCTCTCGAAATGGCAGGGAAAAGATGCACAGCAAAACGAAAATACGTAGATGAACACAGGACGTTTTAATCAGAGTGGGAAAGTTTCTATTTTTTGTTGAACGTGATGGCAAACCATTCTGCCTGATATGTCAGACCTCAGCGCATTTCAAAGATTCAAATCTTCAGCGCCATGCACTTCAGCTCACTCCATGCTAACATTGATCAGGCGTCGAACCCGCATCATCATGCTTAAGAGGTGGCCATGCTAACCAGTGCGCCATTATGTCAACGCATAATAACTAAGTCTACTGGTCAAAACAGCGGTTACTATATGACGTCGCTACGTCGTGGTCACGTGACGCAGACAAGACGTCAATGGACGTGGGCAGAGTTAACTTGTTTAAAAGGGAGTAGGCAGAAGAAATATTTAATTTATTTAAATCTATTTTGAGTGCACACCATTATGCCAATGCATAACAACTGTAAATCTACTAAACAAAACAGCGGTTGCTATATGACATCTGCCACGTCGTGGTCACGTGACATACGTGACGTCGATGGGCGTAACTTTCGCCGGAATTCAAATCCGCGGGGAGAGTTAACTTGTTTAAAAGAGAGTGGGCAGAAGAATTATTTAATTTATTTAAATCTATTTGGTGTGTGCGCCATTATGTCAATGCATAACAACTGTAAGTCTACTAAACAAAACAGCGGTTGCTATTTGACGTCTGCCACGTCGTGGTCACGTGACGCGGACGTGACGTCGACGCCTACTTTACATCCCACCGATCACAGGACTCCTCGGCTGCATAACCGTGCCCCCTTCCCAACCAATCGGATTTGCTATACGCGAAAACGACGCCAATGGAAAGAGCTTCCGCCCAAATTTAAATCCGTGGGCGTGGCTCGCAGCAGGAAGTAGGAAAATGGCGGCGATGTTGACAAAGACACAGCGGATGGTAACATACGACTAACAAGAGAAATATTTTTATTTTCTGCTTGCAACTGGACCGTCCAGAGCGTACACGGTAAGTACAACTCATCGTTTTTAAAAAGAAGTACTTTTGTTGCCCTGAAAAGCGAGTGAGCGTGGCGTTTGTGGGGGACGTCGAATTTCGACGATTCTTTCTGGTCAACGGTTGTAAATGATTGTGTTGATTAAAAAAGAAAACTTGATGTAACTCTACTTTTAACTGCCGTTTCAGATAGATTTGGAATTGCATCACATCCAATTTTGCCTAGAGCGTACACGGTAAGTAACACTCGTTGTGTTTAAGGAGATTTACGTTTGTAATAGCAGAAGTGTAGCCGCGTTGCGTTGTACGTGTGAATGTTGGTCCGGGCGAAATGTTAATGTTTAATTTCATTCCTTTAGGTTCCACGGTGTTTGTTGGCTGCAAGTTTTCCACTGCAAGAAGAGGCTCATATCATTGACCAGGAGCGAGCTACAATGGTGAGTAGCCATAACATTTATGTTAAACACTTCCTATTTCATGTCTAACAGTACTTGATTTAACAAATAACCATAAATAAATACAGTGTGGGCACTGAAGTTAACATATGTGATTATACTGCCTAATCTGTCACCGAGTAGATTGTTGCAAAGTAATATAAGATCCAAAGTTGTAATTCAGAATAGTTTTCAAAAGAAGGCCATTAGAATTATATACAAGTCTGATTACCCTGAACAAGCTATTAATTAAATCACAAATTCTTCAATTCAAAGATTTGGTAGATTATCAGACAAATAATGTCTAACAGTAATTGATTTAACACATCACGATAAGTAGATTGAGTGTGGGCACTCTCAAGTTAACATATGTGATTATACTGCCTAATCTGTTACAGAGTATGTTGTTGCCAAGTAATGTAGAATAGATCCAAAGTAGTAATCCAGAATAGTTTTGAAGAGGCCATTAGAATGATAAACAAATCTGATTACCTTGAACATAATAACAAGCTAAGTGTTTAATATGTCCTATGAAGTCAAAATTGGGCACCATCATGTGGTGAAATTTGGAATTGCATCACATCCAATTTTGCCTGGGAACAAACAGATTACATAAATCTTAGTTTTGAATAAGCCACTCCTTCTCAAACAAGTAAACTCTGCCCATTTTGCGCAGTAGATGTTCTGTTAATATCTAGTATTTATACAAAGTCATAATTTAAATTGCTTTCAACCTTCATTCATCGGTTCAACCAACATTACTCGCTCTTCTTACCAACTTGTATTGATTTAACTAAGCGTTTAATACTTCCTATCAGGTCTCAAATCGAGATTTGGCAAAATACAATTTCAGCAAATCCAATTTTGCCAGGGAACAAAAATAGATTAAATAAACTAAATAAGTCCTCTTCCCATTAAATAAATCAGAAAAGTCTGTCTTGTAACCAGTCCTCTTCAAACAAGTAAAGTCTGCCCATTTTGTGCCGTAGATTTTGTGTCTATGCCTAGTATTTAAACAAAATCATAATTTAAACGACTTCTTTCCTTCATTCACTTTGGAAATTTGGAATTGCAGCAAATCGAATTTTGGCAGGGAACAAAAATAGATCAATTAAACTAAATAAGTCTTCTTCCCATTAAATAAATTAAAAAAGTCTGTCTTGTAACCAGTCCTTTTCAAACAAGTAAAGTCTGCCCATTTTGTGCCGTCGATTTTGTGTTAATGCCTAGTATTTATACAAAATCATAATTTAAAGGACTTCATTCCTTCATTCACTTTGGAAATTTGGAATTGCAGCACATCAAATTTTGCCTGGGAAGAAAAGTAGATTAAATAAATTTAATAAGTCTTACTACTTCCCATTAAATAAATTAAATACGTCTTACTTGTTCCCACTCCTTTTCAAAACAGTAGTTTAAAACGAGGGCCCTTCACTCAATCTTTAACCTCAACCCCGCACGTTGTGTTGTATCTGTGAATGTTGGTTGTGGCCAAATGATAGTTTTCTTTCATTCGTTTAGGTTCCAAGAAAACTTGATGTAACTCTACTTTTAACTGCCGTTTCAGATAAGCGGGTATTACGTCGCAGTCAAATGCCGCGGATATGACGTAATTGCCCGAACCTCCGCCAAAATTCAAATCTGTTGGCGCGATGGCCGTGAGCCACTGAGCAGCGACGATTATCAACAGAAATATCTTTATTTTCTGCTTGCAACTGGACCGTCTAGAGCGTACACGGTAAGTAACACTCATTGTGTTTAAGGAGATTTACGTTTGTAATAGCAGAAGTGTAGCCGCGTTGCGTTGTACGTGTGAAAATTGGTCGAGGCGAAATGTTAATGTTTAATTTCATTCCTTTAGGTTCCACGGTGTTTGTTGGCTGCAAGTTTTCCACTGCAAGAAGAGGCTCGTATCATTGACCAGGAGCGAGCTACAATGGTGAGTAGCCATAACATTTATGTTAAACACTTCCTATTTCATGTCTAACAGTACTTGATTTAACAAATAACCATAAATAAATACAGTGTGGGCACTGAAGTTAACATATGTGATTATACTGCCTAATCTGTCACGGAGTAGATTGTTGCAAAGTAATATAAGATCCAAAGTTGTAATTCAGAATAGTTTTCAAAAGAAGGCCATTAGAATTATATATAAGTCTGATTACCCTGAACAAGCTATTAATTAAATCACAAATTCTTCAATTCAAAGATTTGGTAGATTATCAGACAAATAATGTCTAACAGTAATTGATTTAACACATCACGATAAGTAGATTGAGTGTGGGCACTCTCAAGTTAACATATGTGATTATACTGCCTAATCTGTTACAGAGTATGTTGTTGCCAAGTAATGTAGAATAGATCCAAAGTAGTAATCCAGAATAGTTTTGAAGAGGCCATTAGAATGATAAACAAATCTGATTACCTTGAACATAATAACAAGCTAAGTGTTTAATATGTCCTATGAAGTCAAAATTGGGCACCATCATGTGGTGAAATTTGGAATTGCATCACATCCAATTTTGCCTGGGAACAAACAGATTACATAAATCTTAGTTTTGAATAAGCCACTCCTTCTCAAACAAGTAAACTCTGCCCATTTTGCGCAGTAAATGTTCTGTTAATATCTAGTATTTATACAAAGTCATAATTTAAATTGCTTTCAACCTTCATTCATCGGTTCAACCAACATTACTCGCTCTTATTACCAACTTGTATTGATTTAACTAAGCGTTTAATACTTCCTATCAGGTCTCAAATCGAGATTTGGCAAAATACAATTTCAGCAAATCCAATTTTGCCAGGGAACAAAAATAGATTAAATAAACTAAATAAGTCCTCTTCCCATTAAATAAATCAGAAAAGTCTGTCTTGTAACCAGTCCTCTTCAAACAAGTAAAGTCTGCCCATTTTGTGCCGTAGATTTTGTGTCTATGCCTAGTATTTAAACAAAATCATAATTTAAACGACTTCTTTCCTTCATTCACTTTGGAAATTTGGAATTGCAGCAAATCGAATTTTGGCAGGGAACAAAAATAGATCAATTAAACTAAATAAGTCTTCTTCCCATTAAATAAATTAAAAAAGTCTGTCTTGTAACCAGTCCTTTTCAAACAAGTAAAGTCTGCCCATTTTGTGCCGTCGATTTTGTGTTAATGCCTAGTATTTATACAAAATCATAATTTAAAGGACTTCATTCCTTCATTCACTTTGGAAATTTGGAATTGCAGCACATCAAATTTTGCCTGGGAAGAAAAGTAGATTAAATAAATTTAATAAGTCTTACTACTTCCCATTAAATAAATTAAATACGTCTTACTTGTTCCCACTCCTTTTCAAAACAGTAGTTTAAAACGAGGGCCCTTCACTCAATCTTTAACCCCAACCCCGCACGTTGTGTTGTATCTGTGAATGTTGGTTGTGGCCAAATGATAGTTTTCTTTCATTCGTTTAGGTTCCAAGAAAACTTGATGTAACTCTACTTTTAACTGCCGTTTCAGATAAGCGGGTATTACGTCGCAGTCATGTGCCGTGGATATGACGTAATTGCCCGAACCTCCGCCAAAATTCAAATCTGTTGGCGCGATGGCCGTGAGCCACTGAGCAGCGACGATTATCAACAGAAATATCTTTATTTTCTGCTTGCAACTGGACCGTCTAGAGCGTACACGGTAAGTAACACTCATTGTGTTTAAGGAGATTTACGTTTGTAATAGCAGAAGTGTAGCCGCGTTGCGTTGTTCGTGTGAAAATTGGTCGAGGCGAAATGTTAATGTTTAATTTCATTCCTTTAGGTTCCACGGTGTTTGTTGGCTGCAAGTTTTCCACTGCAAGAAGAGGCTCGTATCATTGACCAGGAGCGAGCTACAATGGTGAGTAGCCATAACATTTATGTTAAACACTTCCTATTTCATGTCTAACAGTACTTGATTTAACAAATAACCATAAATAAATACAGTGTGGGCACTGAAGTTAACATATGTGATTATACTGCCTAATCTGTCACGGAGTAGATTGTTGCAAAGTAATATAAGATCCAAAGTTGTAATTCAGAATAGTTTTCAAAAGAAGGCCATTAGAATTATATACAAGTCTGATTACCCTTAACATAACAACAAGCTATTGATTAAATCACAAATTCTTCAATTCAAAGATTTGGTAGATTATCAGACAAATAATGTCTAACAGTAATTGATTTAACACATCACGATAAGTAGATTGAGTGTGGGCACTCTCAAGTTAACAGATATGATTATACTGCCTAATCTGTTACAGAGTATGTTGTTGCCAAGTAATGTAGAATAGATCCAAAGTAGTAATCCAGAATAGTTTTGAAGAGGCCATTAGAATAATAAACAAATCTGATTACCTTGAACATAATAACAAGCTAAGTGTTTAATATGTCCTATGAAGTCAAAATTGGGCACCATCATGTGGTGAAATTTGGAATTGCATCACATCCAATTTTGCCTGGGAACAAACAGATTAAATAAATCTTAGTTTTGAATAAGCCACTCCTTCTCAAACAAGTAAACTCTGCCCATTTCGCGCAGTAGATGTTCTGTTAATATCTAGTATTTATACAAAGTCATAATTTAAATTGCTTTCAACCTTCATTCATCGGTTCAACCAACATTACTCGCTCTTATTACCAACTTGTATTGATTTAACTAAGCGTTTAATACTTCCTATCAGGTCTCAAGGCAAGATTTGGCAAAATACAATTTCAGCAAATCCAATTTTGCCAGGGAACAAAAATAGATTAAATAAACTAAATAAGTCTTCTTCCCATTAAATAAATCAGAAAAGTCTGTCTTGTAACCAGTCCTCTTCAAACAAGTAAAGTCTGCCCATTTTGTGCCGTAGATTTTGTGTCTATGCCTAGTATTTAAACAAAATCATAATTTAAACGACTTCTTTCCTTCATTCACTTTGGAAATTTGGAATTGCAGCAAATCGAATTTTGCCAGGGAACAAAAATAGATCAATTAAACTAAATAAGTCTTCTTCCCATTAAATAAATTAAAAAAGTCTGTCTTGTAACCAGTCCTTTTCAAACAAGTAAAGTCTGCCCATTTTGTGCCGTCGATTTTGTGTTAATGCCTAGTATTTATACAAAATCATAATTTAAAGGACTTCATTCCTTCATTCACTTTGGAAATTTGGAATTGCAGCACATCAAATTTTGCCTGGGAAGAAAAGTAGATTAAATAAATTTAATAAGTCTTACTACTTCCCATTAAATAAATTAAATACGTCTTACTTGTTCCCACTCCTTTACAAAAAAGTAGTTTAAAACGAGGTCCCTTCACTCAACCTTTAACCCTATTTATTCACCTTCTAGGCTAAGTGTTAAAGGCTAAGTGTTAAAGGCTAAGTGTTAAAGGCTAAGTGTTAGAGGCTAAGTGCCAGAGGCTAGGCGCCAGAGGCGAGTTTTTGTGGGCTGAAGTTTTAGTGGGGTTAGTGTGAATACAATCCAAAAGAATACAACAGAATACAATACAATAGAATATAATACATAGATTAAATTCAATAGCTCTTACTACTTCCCATTAAATAAATTAAATACGTCTTACTTGTTCCCAATCCTTTTCAAAAAAGTAGTTTAAAACGAGGGCCCTTCACTCAACCTTTAACCTCAACCCCGCACGTCACATTGTGTTGTATCTGTGAATGTTGGTTGTGGCCAAATGATAGTTTTCTTTCATTCGTTTAGGTTCCACGGTGTTTGTTGGCTATGTTTTCCACTGTCAGAAGGATGAAAATACAAAGTACAACGCTTGGACGTGGGCGAAGACGTCACCGGTGAGTCCTTCCTTCCTATTTATTTACCTTCTAGATGCTAGAGGCTAAGTGTTAGAGGCTAAGTGTTAGAGGCTAAGTGTTAAACACAATACGAACAACACAACGATACTGCACTGAACAACACGATACCGCACTGAGAAACACGATACCGCACTGAACAACACGATACCGCACTGAACAACACCATGCCGCACTGAACACCATGCCACACTGAACAACACCATCCCGCACTGAACAACACCATGCCGCACTAAACAACACCATGCCGCACTGAACAACACCATGCCTCACTGAACGACACCATGCCGCACTGAAAGACACCATGCCGCACTGAACGACACCATGCCGCACTGAAAGACACCATCCCGCACTGAACACCATGCCGCACTGAACAACACCATCCTGCACTGAACAACACCATCCCGCACTGAACAACACCATGCCGCACTGAACAACATTATGCCGCACTGAACATTATGCCGCACTGAACAACATGCCGCACTGAACAACACCATGCCGCACTGAACAACATTATGCCGCACTGAACAACACCATGCCGCACTGAACAACACCATGCCGCACTGAACAACACCATGCCGCACTGAACAACATTATGCCGCACTGAACAACACCATGCCGCACTGAACAACACCATCCTGCACTGAACAACACCATTCCGCATTGAACACCATGCCGCACTGAACAACACCATCCCGCACTGAACAACACCATCCCGCACTGAACAACACCATGCCGCACTGAACAACATTATGCCGCACTGAACAACATTATGCCGCACTGAACAACACCATGCCGCACTGAACAACACCATGCCGCATTGAACAACACCATGCCGCACTGAACAACATTATAACGCACTGAACAACACCATCCCGCACTGAACAACACCATGCCGCACTAAACAACATTATGCCGCACTGAACAACATTATGCCGAAATGAACAACACCATAACGCAATGAACAACACCATGCCGCACTGAACAACACCATCCTGCACTGAACAACACCATCCCGCACTGAACAACACCATGCCGCACTGAACAACACCATGCCGCACTGAACAACACCATGCCGCAATGAACAACACCATCCCGCACTGAACAACATTATGCCGCACTGAACAACATTATGCCGCACTGAACAACATTATGCCGCACTGAACAACACCATGCCGCACTGAACAACACCATCCTGCACTGAACAACACCATCCCGCACTGAACAACACCATGCCGCACTGAACAACATTATGGCGCACTGAACAACATTATGCCGCACTGAACAACACCATGCCGCACTGAACAACACCATGCCGCACTGAACAACACCATGCCGCAATGAACAACACCATCCCGCACTGAACAACACCATGCCGCACTGAGCAACACCATGCCGCACTGAACAACACCATCCTGCACTGAACAACACCACGCCGCACTGAACAACACCATTCCGCACTGAACAACACCATGCCGCACTGAACAACATTACGCCGCACTGAACAACACGATCCTGCATTGAACAACACCATGCCGCACTGAACAACACCATCCTGCACTGAACAACACCATGCCGCACTGAACAACACCATGCCGCACTGAACAACACGATCCCGCATCGAACAACACCATCCTGCACTGAACAACACCATGCCGCACTGAACAACACCATGCCGCACTGAACAACACCATGCCGCACTGAACAACATTATGCCGCACTGAACAACATTATGCCGCACTAAACAACATTATGTCGCACTGAACAACACCATGCCGCACTGAACAACACCATGCTGCACTGAACAACATTATGCCGCACTGAACAACACGATCCCGCATTGAACAACACCATCCCGCAGTGAACAACACCATGCCGCATTGAACAACACCATGCCGCACTGAACAACACCATGCTGCACTGAACAACATTATGCTGCACTGAACAACACGATCCTGCATTGAACAACACCATGCCGCACTGAACAACACCATCCTGCACTGAACAACACCATGCCGCACTGAACAACACCATGCCGCACTGAACAACATTATGCCGCACTGAAAAACACCATGCCGCACTGAACAACACCATCCCGCACTGAACAACACCATGCCGCATTGAACAACACCATGCCGCACTGAACAACACCATGCTGTACTGAACAACATTATGCTGCACTGAACAACACGATCCTGCATTGAACAACACCATGCCGCACTGAACAACACCATCCTGCACTGAACAACACCATCCTGCACTGAACAACACCACCCCGCACTGAACAACACCATCCCGCACTGAACAACACCATGCCGCACTGAACAACACCATTCCGCACTGAACAACACCATGCCGCACTGAACAACACCATGCCGCACTGAACAACACCATGCCGCACTGAACAACACCATGCCGCACTGAACAACATTATGCCGCACTGAACAACACCATGCCGCACTGAACAACACCATCCCGCACTGAACACCACCATGCCGCATTGAACAACACCATGCCGCACTGAACAACACCATCCTGCACTGAACAACACCATCCCGCACTAAACAACACCATGCCGCACTGAACAACATTATGGCGCACTGGACAACATTATGCCGCACTGAACAACACCATGCCGCACTGAACAACACCATGCCGCACTGAACAACACCATGCCGCACTGAACAACACCATGCCGCACTGAACAACATTATGCCGCACTGAACAACACCATGCCGCACTGAACAACACCATGCCGCACTGAACAACACGATCCCGCATCGAACAACACCATCCTGCACTGAACAACACCATGCCGCACTGAACAACACCATGCCGCACTGAACAACACCATTCCGCACTGAACAACACCATGCCGCACTGAACAACACCATCCTGCACTGAACAACACCATCCCGCACTGAACAACACCATGCCGCATTGAACAACACCATGCCGCACTGAACAACACCATCCTGCACTGAACAACACCATGCCGCACTGAACAACACCATGCCGCACTGAACAACACCATGCCGCACTGAACAACATTATGTCGCACTGAACAACACCATGCCGCACTGAACAACACCATGCTGCACTGAACAACATTATGCCGCACTGAACAACACGATCCCGCATTGAACAACACCATCCCGCAGTGAACAACACCATGCCGCATTGAACAACACTATGCCGCACTGAACAACACCATGCTGCACTGAACAACATTATGCTGCACTGAACAACACGATCCTGCATTGAACAACACCATGCCGCACTGAACAACACCATCCTGCACTGAACAACACCTTTCCACACTGAACAACACCATGCCGCACTGAACAACATTATGCCGCACTGAACAACACCATGCCGCACTGAACAACACCATGCCGCACTGAACAACACCACCCCGCGCTGAACAACACGATCCCGCATTGAACAACACCATCCCGGACTGAACAACACCATGCCGCACTGAACAACACCATTCCGCACTGAACAACACCATGCCGCACTGAACAACACCATGCCGCACTGAACAACACCATGCCGCACTGAACAACACCATGCCGCACTGAACAACATTATGCCGCACTGAACAACACCATGCCGCACTGAACAACACCATCCCGCACTGAACAACACCATGCCGCATTGAACAACACCGTGCCGCACTGAACAACACCATCCTGCACTGAACAACACCATCCCGCACTGAACAACACCATGCCGCACTGAACAACATTATGGCGCACTGAACAACATTATGCCGCACTGAACAACACCATGCCGCACTGAACAACACCATGCCGCACTGAACAACACCATGCCGCACTGAACAACATTATGCCGCACTGAACAACATTATGCCGCACTGAACAACACCATGCCGCACTGAACAACACCATGCCGCACTGAACAACACCATGCCGCACTGAACAACACGACGTCGCACTGAACAACACGACGCCGCACAGAACAACACGACGCCGCACAGAATAACACAATACCGCACAGAACAACACAATACCGCACAAACAGTTTTAGATAATATTACGTCGCAGTCATGTGACGCGGACATGACGTCAATAGGCGGAACTCACGGCAAAATTATAATCCGTGGGCGTGGCTTGCAACAGGAAGTAGGAAAGCGGCAGTTCTGGCAAACAAGACACAGCTGTTAGTAACACGATGACTAACAAGGCAAATATTTTTGTTTTCAGCTTGCAACTTGACCGTCTAGAGCGTACAAGGTAATTACAACTGTTTTTTTTTAGCCCTGAAATGCAAGGGAGTGTGGCGTTTGGGAGGAATGTCGAACTCGGCGTCTGCTTCCAGCCACAGACGCCAAATTTCGACGATTATTTCGACTGGTCAACGGTTGTAAATTATTGCGTTGACTAAAAACTTTATTTAACTCTACTCTTAACTTTGCCGTTTCAGATATGCGGGTATTACACCGCGGAAATGACGTCAATAGGCTGAACTCTCGCCAAAATTCAAATCTGTGGGCGCAATGGCCTTGAGCGAGACACCGGATACAAACACGACGATTATCAACAGAAATATCTTTATTTTCCGCTTGCAAGTGGACCGTCTAGAGCGTACACGGTAAGTACAACTCATTGTGTTTAAAAAGATTTACGTTTGTGTAGTTTGCGTTGCGTTGTATCTGTGAATGTTGGTTGAGGCTAAATGTTAATGTTTAATTTCATTCCTTTAGGTTCCACGGTGTTTGTTGGCTGTATGTTTTCCACTGCAAGAAGAGGCTCGTATCATTGACCAGCAGGAGCTACAATGGTGAGTACCCCTTTCGTCTTCCATTTATGTTAAACACTTCCTATTTCATGTCTAACAGTACTCGATTTAACAAATAACCATAAATAAATACAGTGTGGGCAGTCACGTTAACATATGTGATTATCCTGCCTAATATGTTTATCACAAATATGTCACTAATCACTAATATGTTTATTTGTTTATCACAACACCTTTGGACCTTCAGCAATCGATTATTTACCTTCATCTACATAGAGACAGAACGATGGTGTCTTAAACATCTCATTCATTTCACCAAATAACTTCACGCAGGTGGATAACGGCCGTCTCGGTCACGCTATGTTGCGTGATGCAGTTTTGAAGAACCAAATGCATTTATTCAATGAATAAGTCAAGCTAGTTCTATGTTTATGATGTTGTAAGTTACGGTACCGATTGAAGTTGAGTTCGAAGCCAGTGGAAAACAGCGCTGCGTTTGTGCTCTCCAGGTACAAATGTTGTGATCTCTGACTGACGACCGGGCGAGACTCGAGTAAGAGATGTCCAAACGAGCTCCGGCAGGGCGGGCCAAGGCGGAGCGAACGGACGCCCTTCAGGCCGCCAATGACGAGCTGAGAACCAAACTGATGGACGTCCAGTTAGAACTTCAGCAGGAGAAGAACAAGGTGAAAACCTCAACAGACAGACACTGCCTGCCTCCCTGCCTGCCTCCCTGCCTGCCTCCCTGCCTGCCTCCCTCCCTCCCTCCCAGTTTTCCCGATGTAGATTAGACATGCGTGTGCCATGACTGTGTCAGCCTACATCAACAAATGCACCGAGGACGTCAGCACCACTAAGAATATCATCACCCGGGGCAACCAACGACCCTGGATGACTGAGGAGGTACGTCAAACGCTACGAGCGCGGAACTCTGCCTTCAAGTCTGGCGACAAGGAGACACTGAGGACAGCGAGAGCCAACTTGAACCGTGCCATCAGGATAGCGAAGCGAGACCGCAGTCGAAAATTTCAGGATCGTTTCCACGACGTCAAAAACATCAGGAGTATGTGGCAAGGCATACGGGCGATTACAGACTACAACTCACCCTCCCCCCCCCCGGTGGGTGTAGTTGATGCTGACTTTCTAAATGGTCTAAATAACTTCTTTGGGAGGTTCGAGGCACTAAACGGCACTCCAGCAGTTAAAACTGTCCCCCATCAGGAAGAGGAGGTACTCTGCCTTGACTCCGCCGATGTGTTGAAGACCCTGAGGAGAGTCAACCCCTGTAAGGCCCCTGGCCCCGACAACATTCCTGGGCGTGTGTTCAGGGAATGTGCAAGTCATCTGGCTGGGGTCATCACAGACATTTTTAACACCTCGCTGGGCCAAGCCACAGTGCCGGCGTGCTTTAAGACTGCCTCCATCATTCCGGTGCCGAAGAAACCTCAAATCACCTCATTTAATGATTACCGGCCTGTTGCACTGACTCCGGTTATGATGAAGTGCTTCGAAAGGCTGCTTAAAGGTCACATCGTTTCCAGACTCCCCCTATTATTTGACCCGTTCCAGTTTGCCGACCGGCAAAACCGCTCCACTCAGGACGCCATCTCCTCCGTTCTTCACCTGAGCCTGGCTCACCTGGAGGAGAAGAACACCCATGTGCGGAGGCTGTTCCTGGACTTCAGCTCAGCGTTTAACACCATCATCCCACAGCATCTGGTAGGAAAATTGGAACACCTGGGCTTCAACACCCCCCTTCGCAACTGGCTGCTAGACTTCCTCACCAACAGACCTCAGTCAGTCCGGGTCGGACAGAACACCTCTGATGTCATCACCCTCAGCACAGGCTCCCTTCAGGGCTGCGTCCTGAGCCCCCTGCTGTGCACCCTGATGACACACGACTGCGTCCTCAGGTTCACCACCAATCACATCGTGAAGTCAGCAGACGACACAACGGTGGTGGGGCTCATCAGAGACAACAACGACCTGGACTACAGAGAGGAGGTGGAGCAGCTGGTGGGCTGGTGCAGAGAAAACAGCCTGATCCTGAATGAGGAGAAGATGAAGGAGATCATCGTCGACTTCAGGAAAAAACAGCCTCACCACGCTCCACTGATCATCAACAGCTCAGCTGTGGAGGTGGTCAGCACCACCAAATTCCTGGGGGTCCACATCACAGAAGACCTCACCTGGACTATGAACACTACGGCACTGGTCAAGAGGGCACAGAAGCGCTTGTACTTCCTGCGGAGGATGAGGAGAGCCCACCTGCCCCCACCCATCATGAGGACGTTCTACAGGAGCACCATAGAGAGCATTCTGACAAGCTGTCTCTCTGTGTGGTGTGGAGGCTGCACCGCCTCCGATTGGAAGAACGTGAGGAGAGTGGTGAGGACAGCAGAGAGGATCATAGGGGCTCCTCTTCCCTCCATTCAGGACATTTCATCTCAGCGCTGCATGTCCCGTGCCCGTAACATCATCAATGACCCATCACACCCCCACCATGGACTGTTCTCCCTGCTGCCCTCTGGGAAGAGGTTTGCAGCATCCGCTGCAGGTCCACCAGGTTCTGCAACAGCTTTTTCCCTGCTGTCATCAGACTGTTGAACACTAGAACTGTTGAGCTCTAAACTGAACTCTGCATCACACATTCACAGAACTGTACTTTATGACACTACGGACCTCTATCTTGCACTATCTCGCACTACCAACTTTACTGAACTTGTATAAACCCTTTAAATAGAAGTTTAATACATGGTTTAGCATTCCTCTGCACACTCTTGAATACTGTTTTGCCTACTTGCACTATTGCATAATTATCACTGCTGCACTTTATACTTATTTTTAATATATATATATATATATATATAGTATATATGTATATATATATATTTTCATAGGATATGTTACTTCTATTCAACTGCAATATCACTACTTTGTTGTAAGACGTATGCAACGGAATTTCGTTTTGTATGCACCATGTGCAGACAAGATGACAATAAAGTTTGTCTAAGTCTAAGTCATGTCAGGTCAGCTGTCTGGAGAGAGAGAGAAGTCAGGACCTGCGGGCGGAGCACCACCGTGCCACCGCCGCCATGACGGAACTCAAAAGCAAACTCCATGAGGAGAAGCAGAAAGAGTTAGCCATTACCAGGGAGACATTACTGCGGCAGCATGAAATGGAGCTGATGAGAGTGATCAAAATCAAAGATGGAGAGATCCAGCGACTGAATGCCTTGGTCCTCAGCCTGAGGGACGGCTCCATGGACAAGGTGATCCGCTCTATCCGTGTCTGACTATCCGCACGCCACGTCGGGCTTCGATGCGGCCGCTACCGTATTGTGTAGCTTGTCCCCAGTAAGCGTCGCGGCGCTCCGTTGCGGTCTCAACGGCCCGGTGTGGCGCAATGTCTGCTCAGGTGAGGAGGGGGGGCGCTTTGCTGGCGGAGGTGGAGGAGACGCGGCGGTGTCGGGAGACCGAGCGGTGTCGCCTCCACCAGGAGCGCGGAAGAAGCCCTGGCAGCGGCCCAGCAGGCCTGGCAGTCCCGAGCGGCCGAGCTCCGATCGGCTCATCACCAGCATCGGGAGGAGCTGAGCCGAACCAAGAGAGACTGCGAGAGGGAGATCCGCCGACTGGTAGGACTGATCAGATGCGCGGTGCGTGGCTATGTTCCCAATTTCGTTGTATACCTGCAGTGCAATGACACCTAAGGCATTCTATTCTATTCTATTTCACAAGAAGAAAATGTCCGGTTGCTCGCTTCGCTTTTGTCACAGCAAAGGTGTTCTAGTCGATTCCAGAAAAAAATTGGCCGGTTGCTCTCTTTGTTTTTGTCACAATTCTGGCAAATGAGTTTGCCCGCCTGCCTGAGCGCTCCCCGTTTGTACATCCAGACGGATGAGATCAAGCTGAAAGACAGAGCGGTTAGTGTTTTGGATGAAGCCCTGGGGCCGGCCACGTCCACCGCCTTCAGCTGCAGACTCAGGCTGCCGAGCAGCAGATCGCTGCCCTGAGGGATTCCCAAAGGGCGGGCCTAAACTACCCTGGAAGTGGGGTCAACGCCGCTACTAGCAATCCTCTTCATTGCGTAAGCCACCTCATCACACACTTGCAGTACGCATGACTTAGTTCGTTGCTGGAGGAAGGTAGCACAAAAACAGTTTTGAACTTTGAACGAGTGCTTGTGTGTGTGTGTTGCGGGGCGTTTTCAGTCTCAGGAGGATCGGGACACGCGACGGTTTCATCTGAAAATCGCTGAGCTCAGCGCAGTCATCAGGAAACTGGAGGATCGAAACGCCCTGCTTTCCGAAGAGCGCAATGAACTGGTAATTTATTGACGGCACGCTTGAAGGTTTGCGCTACGTTTGATGCGCGCCATCCAGCGAGGCACCCATTGCGCTTGCTTATTAGTTGAGCGGCGCGGCGAGTCGGTTGCCTGGTAGATGTCTTTTATTGGGAGCCAAAGCCACGATTCCGTTCAAACCGATGCAAAAGGAATGGATACGTTCTGGCCCGCGTGTTGTGCGTCTTTCACATCCCGCACTTCATGCTTGCAGCTAAAGCGACTGAGAGAAACAGAAAGCCAGTTTCTGCCACTCCTGTACAAAAACAAACGCCTGAGCAGGAAGAATGAAGAACTCTCGCTGGTGCTGTGTCGCCTTGAAAACAAAGTGCGCTTTGTCACCCAGGAGAACGAGGAGATGGCAAGCTTGGTAAGTCGACGCGGACAACGGCGGCGTGCCAACAGAGTCCACTGCATTTGTGTTCCACAGAGAAGGCCTAGTTCGCTCAATGACCTGGACCGCGGTTGCGGCCAGCAGGACGGTGAAATGGAGTTCCTTCAAGTTGTGGAGCAGCGGCACATCATCGACGACTTGTCCAAGGTCTTCAGGCAGGCGACTCGGTGCACGTACGGCAGCGCCGCGCTCGCTCGCTGTCGCCAGGAAACCTTTTCCGTCCAAAGCTTGGCCGGCGGCCGCCATCCAAAAAATTGGCCCCTTAAATTCCGACCTTTCAAGCAGGAGCATTGTGCGCACGCGTTTGAACACGCTTTAGACTTGTTTTGCCGTTTTCAGCAGCTCAAAGCTCCCGTTTTGTCAGCGCCTTTGCCACTCGCTGTGCGCTGAAAACGACGGACTTGCCCGGCTGCTCAGCCCGTCAACCATGAGCCGCGAGCGCGACGTCATTGTCCGTAGGCAGCTAGTGGCAAAATGCACCCTGTTAGAGTTGCGCTCGCTCCAACTTATTTTGCAAGAACCACACGGGAGACAAGTAAGTTCTTTTGGACACCTGCAGGTGGAGAGTCCATCCGTTGTACGAATGAAGTCTGACTCTCGGCTCCTGCACGAGCATTTTAATTAAGAGAAACAGGGTGGGTGTAAGAGTGGATTGAATAGAGGAAGCCCTTGACCTCTAGTCAAAACATAGCAAGGGGTGTTTTACGACTTTGTGTAGGAAGGGATAAGCGATAGGGATAAATAAGGGATAAATAATATTATTTATTACAGGTCGCAGTCAAAGTCAAAGCAACACAATGATACGATAAAGATAATCTGGAAAACCCTGACACACCCTGTAGTTGTCACTTTTGGAAAAGACGAGCGTCCCTCCAATCATCGCCGGTGACGTGTTTTTCAGGCTCTGGAGACAGGAGCTCATGTCAGAAATGTCATTGTGAGTCGCGTTTGTTTCTGCGCCGGAGCCGTTCGTTCCCTTTGCATCCAAAGAATCTCAAAGGCGGATTATTTGTGTCGACAGGAGAGAGATTTGCTGCTACGATACCGACGTCGAGAATCTCTGAGGAGGAACAAAGCGTGAGGTCCTGCAAGGTGAGTCTGTTTGTTTGCGGCTGCTTGGTGTTGCGCAAGATGAAATGGCCTTTTTCTCGCTATCGTTCCTCTCGTCGATTCATCGTGAGGTGTCGCTTCAGTTTGTTCAGAGAGATGTTTGCTTCCGCGCCCGCAGGTCATCGAAACATTTTACGGCTACGACGAAGACGTGTTGGTGGACTCGGACGGATCGTCCTTGTCTTTTCACACCGACAGAACCCCCGACACGGAACCCGAAGAGGTAGCCCGCCATTTCTGCCAGCGTATTGGCACCAAACATTCCTCTTCAGCCTGGAATCGGACTCGTCTTTGCGTCGCGGGTGCTTTGTCGCCGGTCTGACTGATTCTGGTACTAGTGCTGTGTTGCATTGGTGTGTGCATGAAGAGGCGGAGCTTCGCTACCGCCAGCTGACGCAAGAATATCAAGCGCTGCAACGAGCCTACGCTCTGCTAGCCCAGACCAGCGAAAGGGGACTACGACGCCGAGAAGGAGATCAAGGTGGCGCCCCTTCCCGCAACCCCCGGCCGGGTCGCAGCCTCCCCGTTCTCACCCAGCCTCGGGTGTTCTCTGGTCTGAAAGGAGGAGGAGGGAGGCTCCTGATGGTAGAAATGGGTCACTATCAAAGCAGAGTAGCAGATCTGGAGTCAGCGCTGAAGCAACAAGGACAGGTAAGCTCATCAATGAGCACACCTTTTTCTCAGACAAAATAGCTACATTCTTCAGTCACTCATCCGTCTGGCATTACTGGACCAACCCCCCCCCCCCCCCCCCCCCCGAACGTGGCTGGGAAAATGCGGAGAAAAGCAAATGTCATTTTCCAGTCAACCAAAGAATTTGTGGATGAAAATGACACAACATTCCAAAGCTGTCCACGCGTTTGTCTCTTCTAGAATGTCAAGTGGGTGGAGGAGAAGCAGCTGCTGCGTCAGAGCAATCAGCAGTTGGCCGAAAAGGTGACGGAAAGAAAGGCGCTGGGCGGAGTCGCTTGGCGTCACACCTGTCGGGAAGCCCCGCAGATGAGGTCTGACTGTCTTTTCAGGTCAGGCGGATGGAGGCGGAAGAAGCGCGTCTGAAAGAGCACATCCAGGATATCCGAGACCAAAACGAACTGCTTGAGTTCCGCATCCTGGAGCTGGAGGTGGGAAGACTCGCACAAGCGTGTTGAGGCCAGAGATGTGACGGACGGACGGACGGACGGACGGACGGATGCATGCCTCTGCCTTTCAGGAGAGGGAGTGGCGCTCCCCCGTCTTGAAGTTTCTGCAAGTCCGTTTCCCAGACGGCCTCAGCCCTTTGCAGATCTACTGCGAGGCCGAGGGCGTGAGCGTACGTAAGGCGTCCCTCGCAACCCTAACCTTAACCCGAGGTCCCAGAACACCTTACATTGCTCCTTGCGCCTTTCCCCCGGACATCGTCATCAGTGATCTGATGAAGAAGCTGGACATCCTGGGCTATAACGCCGTAAGTGTATGTCGAACTCCTTATGTTCGCACTCCACGAGACTCGGCGGCTCAAATGTGACTTTTGGAAGGCTTTGCGCTGAAAGAAGCTTGTTGACGCTGTGCCTTTGGGCTCTTGCAGAATCTCACCAACGAGGAGCAGGTGGTCGTGATTCACGCCAGGACCCTTCTCACCCTAGCCGAGAAGGTAACGCGCACGTCCACGCACGCTCTCGCATTCTGCTTATGTGACAGCAGCCTTTCCTCAGTGGTTAGAATACATCAAAGTGACCAAGTCAGCACTTCAACAGAAGATGTTGGACATTGAAAGTGAGAAGGTAGACAGACACGCGACATCAGCCAAGGGGAACTCCGGCAATGTGCCCCAACAATTCTGACCTTGAGCTGTGCTAGGATATGTTCTGCAAGCAGAAGGGCTACCTGGATGAAGAGTTGGACTTCAGGAAGTGTTCCATGGACCAGGCTCATAAGGTAAGCCGCCCTCAAATCTCCCGCCGGACCACTGATGGACGAGGATTGCGGCCCAGAGGATCCTGGAGCTGGAGGCCATGTTGTACGAGGCGCTACCGCAGCGGGACTGCCCCGCCACGGACGGCGAAAAAGCCAGCCACGCTGGCGTGAATGACGTGCTGACGGCGGATCAGAGAGAAGAGCTTAGGAGCGCCGTGGACCAATGGAAGCGAGCCCTGATGTGCGAGTTGAGGGAGCGCGACGCTTGCATCCTCCAAGAGAGAATGGATCTGCTGCACAGCGCGCAACAGGTAAGGGCCCAAAGCCAGCCCGGCACTTACTTGCACGCTTACTGGCTTTTGAATGCCACTTTCCATTTGTCCGTCCTAGAGGAACAAAGAGCTGAAAGAATTCATCGAAGCTCAGAAGAGACAAATCAAACAATTGGAGGAGAAGTTTCTGTTTCTCTTTCTATTCTTCTCCTTGGCCTTCATTCTGTGGCCCTAACACCAGCTGGTGAGTGAGCTCCAGCGGCACCGCACTCGACACCTCCGATACACTGCCAGCCGGTCTCAGACGTTGGCAGACGCTCCGATGCCAACGTATACCCCCCGCCACGGTGACAGAGGCACCGCGTCACACCGGCGCTCATCCAATCAGAAGGCAGGAAAAGCAAATTCACATGCAGGGCACTTTTGAACCAGAAGAGAGCGCCACAAAAAACGGTTGTTGCCCCAAACGCGCACTAAAAAGGGTCAGAATAACAAGAGTCCCACTGGCCAGCCGGGGCCACCCGTCCAGCTGTTTCTTCAGGGGGGAAAAAAATTGGAGTCACCGGTGAGTACATTTTGCATTTAGCTCTGCTTTTCTGCTTCTGTCTTCAAGTGTGTGGCATCCTGCGATCAAAGAGTCAGCCAACCCCAAAGCGGTTGACCTCAACGTCCCACCACCATGCCTACCAGAGCAGGTGACGTGATGCTTTGGACATCCTTCCGTCTCAGATGCCCAAAAGTACTCTTTGCCACATCTGCGGCAATACGGTGTCTTTTCAAAGGTGCAAATAAATCCAGCGTGGGCGGAACACGCACGTCTTCGGTTTTTCCCGCTTTGTTTGTGTGACAGCTGTTGTGAAAATTTTATACAAATAAAGTTGTATAGTACAGGTTTGGCCAAGCCGCAACTCCCGAACCGCATGCGGCTCTTTTATGTTCATATCAACATTTGTGTGTGTGTGTGTGTGTGTGGGGGGGGGGGGGGGGTTGTGCGTGTTGGCTTCACTTGAGTTCAATTTGGTATTTTGGTCAAAAGCGCATGTGGTGAAATTCCACAAAGTAGGATGGGCAAACACATTTCTTTAAACTATGAGTGTCAATTGGGCTCTCGAAATGGCAGGGAAAAGATGCACAGCAAAACGAAAATACGTAGATGAACACAGGACGTTTTAATCAGAGTGGGAAAGTTTCTATTTTTTGTTGAACGTGATGGCAAACCATTCTGCCTGATATGTCAGACCTCAGCGCATTTCAAAGATTCAAATCTTCAGCGCCATGCACTTCAGCTCACTCCATGCTAACATTGATCAGGCGTCGAACCCGCATCATCATGCTTAAGAGGTGGCCATGCTAACCAGTGCGCCATTATGTCAACGCATAATAACTAAGTCTACTGGTCAAAACAGCGGTTACTATATGACGTCGCTACGTCGTGGTCACGTGACGCAGACAAGACGTCAATGGACGTGGGCAGAGTTAACTTGTTTAAAAGGGAGTAGGCAGAAGAAATATTTAATTTATTTAAATCTATTTTGAGTGCACACCATTATGCCAATGCATAACAACTGTAAATCTACTAAACAAAACAGCGGTTGCTATATGACATCTGCCACGTCGTGGTCACGTGACATACGTGACGTCGATGGGCGTAACTTTCGCCGGAATTCAAATCCGCGGGGAGAGTTAACTTGTTTAAAAGAGAGTGGGCAGAAGAATTATTTAATTTATTTAAATCTATTTGGTGTGTGCGCCATTATGTCAATGCATAACAACTGTAAGTCTACTAAACAAAACAGCGGTTGCTATTTGACGTCTGCCACGTCGTGGTCACGTGACGCGGACGTGACGTCGACGCCTACTTTACATCCCACCGATCACAGGACTCCTCGGCTGCATAACCGTGCCCCCTTCCCAACCAATCGGATTTGCTATACGCGAAAACGACGCCAATGGAAAGAGCTTCCGCCCAAATTTAAATCCGTGGGCGTGGCTCGCAGCAGGAAGTAGGAAAATGGCGGCGATGTTGACAAAGACACAGCGGATGGTAACATACGACTAACAAGAGAAATATTTTTATTTTCTGCTTGCAACTGGACCGTCCAGAGCGTACACGGTAAGTACAACTCATCGTTTTTAAAAAGAAGTACTTTTGTTGCCCTGAAAAGCGAGTGAGCGTGGCGTTTGTGGGGGACGTCGAATTTCGACGATTCTTTCTGGTCAACGGTTGTAAATGATTGTGTTGATTAAAAAAGAAAACTTGATGTAACTCTACTTTTAACTGCCGTTTCAGATAGATTTGGAATTGCATCACATCCAATTTTGCCTAGAGCGTACACGGTAAGTAACACTCGTTGTGTTTAAGGAGATTTACGTTTGTAATAGCAGAAGTGTAGCCGCGTTGCGTTGTACGTGTGAATGTTGGTCCGGGCGAAATGTTAATGTTTAATTTCATTCCTTTAGGTTCCACGGTGTTTGTTGGCTGCAAGTTTTCCACTGCAAGAAGAGGCTCATATCATTGACCAGGAGCGAGCTACAATGGTGAGTAGCCATAACATTTATGTTAAACACTTCCTATTTCATGTCTAACAGTACTTGATTTAACAAATAACCATAAATAAATACAGTGTGGGCACTGAAGTTAACATATGTGATTATACTGCCTAATCTGTCACCGAGTAGATTGTTGCAAAGTAATATAAGATCCAAAGTTGTAATTCAGAATAGTTTTCAAAAGAAGGCCATTAGAATTATATACAAGTCTGATTACCCTGAACAAGCTATTAATTAAATCACAAATTCTTCAATTCAAAGATTTGGTAGATTATCAGACAAATAATGTCTAACAGTAATTGATTTAACACATCACGATAAGTAGATTGAGTGTGGGCACTCTCAAGTTAACATATGTGATTATACTGCCTAATCTGTTACAGAGTATGTTGTTGCCAAGTAATGTAGAATAGATCCAAAGTAGTAATCCAGAATAGTTTTGAAGAGGCCATTAGAATGATAAACAAATCTGATTACCTTGAACATAATAACAAGCTAAGTGTTTAATATGTCCTATGAAGTCAAAATTGGGCACCATCATGTGGTGAAATTTGGAATTGCATCACATCCAATTTTGCCTGGGAACAAACAGATTACATAAATCTTAGTTTTGAATAAGCCACTCCTTCTCAAACAAGTAAACTCTGCCCATTTTGCGCAGTAGATGTTCTGTTAATATCTAGTATTTATACAAAGTCATAATTTAAATTGCTTTCAACCTTCATTCATCGGTTCAACCAACATTACTCGCTCTTCTTACCAACTTGTATTGATTTAACTAAGCGTTTAATACTTCCTATCAGGTCTCAAATCGAGATTTGGCAAAATACAATTTCAGCAAATCCAATTTTGCCAGGGAACAAAAATAGATTAAATAAACTAAATAAGTCCTCTTCCCATTAAATAAATCAGAAAAGTCTGTCTTGTAACCAGTCCTCTTCAAACAAGTAAAGTCTGCCCATTTTGTGCCGTAGATTTTGTGTCTATGCCTAGTATTTAAACAAAATCATAATTTAAACGACTTCTTTCCTTCATTCACTTTGGAAATTTGGAATTGCAGCAAATCGAATTTTGGCAGGGAACAAAAATAGATCAATTAAACTAAATAAGTCTTCTTCCCATTAAATAAATTAAAAAAGTCTGTCTTGTAACCAGTCCTTTTCAAACAAGTAAAGTCTGCCCATTTTGTGCCGTCGATTTTGTGTTAATGCCTAGTATTTATACAAAATCATAATTTAAAGGACTTCATTCCTTCATTCACTTTGGAAATTTGGAATTGCAGCACATCAAATTTTGCCTGGGAAGAAAAGTAGATTAAATAAATTTAATAAGTCTTACTACTTCCCATTAAATAAATTAAATACGTCTTACTTGTTCCCACTCCTTTTCAAAACAGTAGTTTAAAACGAGGGCCCTTCACTCAATCTTTAACCTCAACCCCGCACGTTGTGTTGTATCTGTGAATGTTGGTTGTGGCCAAATGATAGTTTTCTTTCATTCGTTTAGGTTCCAAGAAAACTTGATGTAACTCTACTTTTAACTGCCGTTTCAGATAAGCGGGTATTACGTCGCAGTCAAATGCCGCGGATATGACGTAATTGCCCGAACCTCCGCCAAAATTCAAATCTGTTGGCGCGATGGCCGTGAGCCACTGAGCAGCGACGATTATCAACAGAAATATCTTTATTTTCTGCTTGCAACTGGACCGTCTAGAGCGTACACGGTAAGTAACACTCATTGTGTTTAAGGAGATTTACGTTTGTAATAGCAGAAGTGTAGCCGCGTTGCGTTGTACGTGTGAAAATTGGTCGAGGCGAAATGTTAATGTTTAATTTCATTCCTTTAGGTTCCACGGTGTTTGTTGGCTGCAAGTTTTCCACTGCAAGAAGAGGCTCGTATCATTGACCAGGAGCGAGCTACAATGGTGAGTAGCCATAACATTTATGTTAAACACTTCCTATTTCATGTCTAACAGTACTTGATTTAACAAATAACCATAAATAAATACAGTGTGGGCACTGAAGTTAACATATGTGATTATACTGCCTAATCTGTCACGGAGTAGATTGTTGCAAAGTAATATAAGATCCAAAGTTGTAATTCAGAATAGTTTTCAAAAGAAGGCCATTAGAATTATATATAAGTCTGATTACCCTGAACAAGCTATTAATTAAATCACAAATTCTTCAATTCAAAGATTTGGTAGATTATCAGACAAATAATGTCTAACAGTAATTGATTTAACACATCACGATAAGTAGATTGAGTGTGGGCACTCTCAAGTTAACATATGTGATTATACTGCCTAATCTGTTACAGAGTATGTTGTTGCCAAGTAATGTAGAATAGATCCAAAGTAGTAATCCAGAATAGTTTTGAAGAGGCCATTAGAATGATAAACAAATCTGATTACCTTGAACATAATAACAAGCTAAGTGTTTAATATGTCCTATGAAGTCAAAATTGGGCACCATCATGTGGTGAAATTTGGAATTGCATCACATCCAATTTTGCCTGGGAACAAACAGATTACATAAATCTTAGTTTTGAATAAGCCACTCCTTCTCAAACAAGTAAACTCTGCCCATTTTGCGCAGTAAATGTTCTGTTAATATCTAGTATTTATACAAAGTCATAATTTAAATTGCTTTCAACCTTCATTCATCGGTTCAACCAACATTACTCGCTCTTATTACCAACTTGTATTGATTTAACTAAGCGTTTAATACTTCCTATCAGGTCTCAAATCGAGATTTGGCAAAATACAATTTCAGCAAATCCAATTTTGCCAGGGAACAAAAATAGATTAAATAAACTAAATAAGTCCTCTTCCCATTAAATAAATCAGAAAAGTCTGTCTTGTAACCAGTCCTCTTCAAACAAGTAAAGTCTGCCCATTTTGTGCCGTAGATTTTGTGTCTATGCCTAGTATTTAAACAAAATCATAATTTAAACGACTTCTTTCCTTCATTCACTTTGGAAATTTGGAATTGCAGCAAATCGAATTTTGGCAGGGAACAAAAATAGATCAATTAAACTAAATAAGTCTTCTTCCCATTAAATAAATTAAAAAAGTCTGTCTTGTAACCAGTCCTTTTCAAACAAGTAAAGTCTGCCCATTTTGTGCCGTCGATTTTGTGTTAATGCCTAGTATTTATACAAAATCATAATTTAAAGGACTTCATTCCTTCATTCACTTTGGAAATTTGGAATTGCAGCACATCAAATTTTGCCTGGGAAGAAAAGTAGATTAAATAAATTTAATAAGTCTTACTACTTCCCATTAAATAAATTAAATACGTCTTACTTGTTCCCACTCCTTTTCAAAACAGTAGTTTAAAACGAGGGCCCTTCACTCAATCTTTAACCCCAACCCCGCACGTTGTGTTGTATCTGTGAATGTTGGTTGTGGCCAAATGATAGTTTTCTTTCATTCGTTTAGGTTCCAAGAAAACTTGATGTAACTCTACTTTTAACTGCCGTTTCAGATAAGCGGGTATTACGTCGCAGTCATGTGCCGTGGATATGACGTAATTGCCCGAACCTCCGCCAAAATTCAAATCTGTTGGCGCGATGGCCGTGAGCCACTGAGCAGCGACGATTATCAACAGAAATATCTTTATTTTCTGCTTGCAACTGGACCGTCTAGAGCGTACACGGTAAGTAACACTCATTGTGTTTAAGGAGATTTACGTTTGTAATAGCAGAAGTGTAGCCGCGTTGCGTTGTTCGTGTGAAAATTGGTCGAGGCGAAATGTTAATGTTTAATTTCATTCCTTTAGGTTCCACGGTGTTTGTTGGCTGCAAGTTTTCCACTGCAAGAAGAGGCTCGTATCATTGACCAGGAGCGAGCTACAATGGTGAGTAGCCATAACATTTATGTTAAACACTTCCTATTTCATGTCTAACAGTACTTGATTTAACAAATAACCATAAATAAATACAGTGTGGGCACTGAAGTTAACATATGTGATTATACTGCCTAATCTGTCACGGAGTAGATTGTTGCAAAGTAATATAAGATCCAAAGTTGTAATTCAGAATAGTTTTCAAAAGAAGGCCATTAGAATTATATACAAGTCTGATTACCCTTAACATAACAACAAGCTATTGATTAAATCACAAATTCTTCAATTCAAAGATTTGGTAGATTATCAGACAAATAATGTCTAACAGTAATTGATTTAACACATCACGATAAGTAGATTGAGTGTGGGCACTCTCAAGTTAACAGATATGATTATACTGCCTAATCTGTTACAGAGTATGTTGTTGCCAAGTAATGTAGAATAGATCCAAAGTAGTAATCCAGAATAGTTTTGAAGAGGCCATTAGAATAATAAACAAATCTGATTACCTTGAACATAATAACAAGCTAAGTGTTTAATATGTCCTATGAAGTCAAAATTGGGCACCATCATGTGGTGAAATTTGGAATTGCATCACATCCAATTTTGCCTGGGAACAAACAGATTAAATAAATCTTAGTTTTGAATAAGCCACTCCTTCTCAAACAAGTAAACTCTGCCCATTTCGCGCAGTAGATGTTCTGTTAATATCTAGTATTTATACAAAGTCATAATTTAAATTGCTTTCAACCTTCATTCATCGGTTCAACCAACATTACTCGCTCTTATTACCAACTTGTATTGATTTAACTAAGCGTTTAATACTTCCTATCAGGTCTCAAGGCAAGATTTGGCAAAATACAATTTCAGCAAATCCAATTTTGCCAGGGAACAAAAATAGATTAAATAAACTAAATAAGTCTTCTTCCCATTAAATAAATCAGAAAAGTCTGTCTTGTAACCAGTCCTCTTCAAACAAGTAAAGTCTGCCCATTTTGTGCCGTAGATTTTGTGTCTATGCCTAGTATTTAAACAAAATCATAATTTAAACGACTTCTTTCCTTCATTCACTTTGGAAATTTGGAATTGCAGCAAATCGAATTTTGCCAGGGAACAAAAATAGATCAATTAAACTAAATAAGTCTTCTTCCCATTAAATAAATTAAAAAAGTCTGTCTTGTAACCAGTCCTTTTCAAACAAGTAAAGTCTGCCCATTTTGTGCCGTCGATTTTGTGTTAATGCCTAGTATTTATACAAAATCATAATTTAAAGGACTTCATTCCTTCATTCACTTTGGAAATTTGGAATTGCAGCACATCAAATTTTGCCTGGGAAGAAAAGTAGATTAAATAAATTTAATAAGTCTTACTACTTCCCATTAAATAAATTAAATACGTCTTACTTGTTCCCACTCCTTTACAAAAAAGTAGTTTAAAACGAGGTCCCTTCACTCAACCTTTAACCCTATTTATTCACCTTCTAGGCTAAGTGTTAAAGGCTAAGTGTTAAAGGCTAAGTGTTAAAGGCTAAGTGTTAGAGGCTAAGTGCCAGAGGCTAGGCGCCAGAGGCGAGTTTTTGTGGGCTGAAGTTTTAGTGGGGTTAGTGTGAATACAATCCAAAAGAATACAACAGAATACAATACAATAGAATATAATACATAGATTAAATTCAATAGCTCTTACTACTTCCCATTAAATAAATTAAATACGTCTTACTTGTTCCCAATCCTTTTCAAAAAAGTAGTTTAAAACGAGGGCCCTTCACTCAACCTTTAACCTCAACCCCGCACGTCACATTGTGTTGTATCTGTGAATGTTGGTTGTGGCCAAATGATAGTTTTCTTTCATTCGTTTAGGTTCCACGGTGTTTGTTGGCTATGTTTTCCACTGTCAGAAGGATGAAAATACAAAGTACAACGCTTGGACGTGGGCGAAGACGTCACCGGTGAGTCCTTCCTTCCTATTTATTTACCTTCTAGATGCTAGAGGCTAAGTGTTAGAGGCTAAGTGTTAGAGGCTAAGTGTTAAACACAATACGAACAACACAACGATACTGCACTGAACAACACGATACCGCACTGAGAAACACGATACCGCACTGAACAACACGATACCGCACTGAACAACACCATGCCGCACTGAACACCATGCCACACTGAACAACACCATCCCGCACTGAACAACACCATGCCGCACTAAACAACACCATGCCGCACTGAACAACACCATGCCTCACTGAACGACACCATGCCGCACTGAAAGACACCATGCCGCACTGAACGACACCATGCCGCACTGAAAGACACCATCCCGCACTGAACACCATGCCGCACTGAACAACACCATCCTGCACTGAACAACACCATCCCGCACTGAACAACACCATGCCGCACTGAACAACATTATGCCGCACTGAACATTATGCCGCACTGAACAACACCATGCCGCACTGAACAACACCATGCCGCACTGAACAACATTATGCCGCACTGAACAACACCATGCCGCACTGAACAACACCATGCCGCACTGAACAACACCATGCCGCACTGAACAACATTATGCCGCACTGAACAACACCATGCCGCACTGAACAACACCATCCTGCACTGAACAACACCATTCCGCATTGAACACCATGCCGCACTGAACAACACCATCCCGCACTGAACAACACCATCCCGCACTGAACAACACCATGCCGCACTGAACAACATTATGCCGCACTGAACAACATTATGCCGCACTGAACAACACCATGCCGCACTGAACAACACCATGCCGCATTGAACAACACCATGCCGCACTGAACAACATTATAACGCACTGAACAACACCATCCCGCACTGAACAACACCATGCCGCACTAAACAACATTATGCCGCACTGAACAACATTATGCCGAAATGAACAACACCATAACGCAATGAACAACACCATGCCGCACTGAACAACACCATCCTGCACTGAACAACACCATCCCGCACTGAACAACACCATGCCGCACTGAACAACACCATGCCGCACTGAACAACACCATGCCGCAATGAACAACACCATCCCGCACTGAACAACATTATGCCGCACTGAACAACATTATGCCGCACTGAACAACATTATGCCGCACTGAACAACACCATGCCGCACTGAACAACACCATCCTGCACTGAACAACACCATCCCGCACTGAACAACACCATGCCGCACTGAACAACATTATGGCGCACTGAACAACATTATGCCGCACTGAACAACACCATGCCGCACTGAACAACACCATGCCGCACTGAACAACACCATGCCGCAATGAACAACACCATCCCGCACTGAACAACACCATGCCGCACTGAGCAACACCATGCCGCACTGAACAACACCATCCTGCACTGAACAACACCACGCCGCACTGAACAACACCATTCCGCACTGAACAACACCATGCCGCACTGAACAACATTACGCCGCACTGAACAACACCATGCCGCACTGAACAACACCATGCCGCACTGAACAACACCATGCTGCACTGAACAACATTATGCTGCACTGAACAACACGATCCTGCATTGAACAACACCATGCCGCACTGAACAACACCATCCTGCACTGAACAACACCATCCTGCACTGAACAACACCACCCCGCACTGAACAACACGATCCCGCATTGAACACCATCCCGCACTGAACAACACCATGCCGCACTGAACAACACCATTCCGCACTGAACAACACCATGCCGCACTGAACAACACCATGCCGCACTGAACAACACCATGCCGCACTGAACAACACCATGCCGCACTGAACAACATTATGCCGCACTGAACAACACCATGCCGCACTGAACAACACCATCCCACACTGAACAACACCATGCCGCATTGAACAACACCATGCCGCACTGAACAACACCATCCTGCACTGAACAACACCATCCCGCACTAAACAACACCATGCCGCACTGAACAACATTATGGCGCACTGGACAACATTATGCCGCACTGAACAACACCATGCCGCACTGAACAACACCATGCCGCACTGAACAACACCATGCCGCACTGAACAACACCATGCCGCACTGAACAACATTATGCCGCACTGAACAACACCATGCCGCACTGAACAACACCATGCCGCACTGAACAACACGATCCCGCATTGAACAACACCATCCTGCACTGAACAACACCATGCCGCACTGAACAACACCATGCCGCACTGAACAACACCATTCCGCACTGAACAACACCATGCCGCACTGAACGACACCATCCTGCACTGAACGACACCATCCTGCACTGAACAACACCATCCCGCACTGAACAACACCATGCCGCACTGAACAACACCATGCCGCACTGAACAACACCATCCTGCACTGAACAACACCATGCCGCACTGAACAACACCATGCCGCACTGAACAACATTATGCCGCACTGAACAACATTATGCCGCACTAAACAACATTATGTCGCACTGAACAACACCATGCCGCACTGAACAACACCATGCTGCACTGAACAACATTATGCCGCACTGAACAACACGATCCCGCATTGAACAACACCATCCCGCAGTGAACAACACCATGCCGCATTGAACAACACCATGCCGCACTGAACAACACCATGCTGCACTGAACAACATTATGCTGCACTGAACAACACGATCCTGCATTGAACAACACCATGCCGCACTGAACAACACCATCCTGCACTGAACAACACCATGCCGCACTGAACAACACCATGCCGCACTGAACAACATTATGCCGCACTGAAAAACACCATGCCGCACTGAACAACACCATCCCGCACTGAACAACACCATGCCGCATTGAACAACACCATGCCGCACTGAACAACACCATGCTGCACTGAACAACATTATGCTGCACTGAACAACACGATCCTGCATTGAACAACACCATGCCGCACTGAACAACACCATCCTGCACTGAACAACACCATCCTGCACTGAACAACACCACCCCGCACTGAACAACACGATCCCGCATTGAACAACACCATCCCGCACTGAACAACACCATGCCGCACTGAACAACACCATTCCGCACTGAACAACACCATGCCGCACTGAACAACACCATGCCGCACTGAACAACACCATGCCGCACTGAACAACACCATGCCGCACTGAACAACATTATGCCGCACTGAACAACACCATGCCGCACTGAACAACACCATCCCGCACTGAACAACACCATGCCGCATTGAACAACACCATGCCGCACTGAACAACACCATCCTGCACTGAACAACACCATCCCGCACTAAACAACACCATGCCGCACTGAACAACATTATGGCGCACTGGACAACATTATGCCGCACTGAACAACACCATGCCGCACTGAACAACACCATGCCGCACTGAACAACACCATGCCGCACTGAACAACACCATGCCGCACTGAACAACACTATGCCGCACTGAACAACACCATGCCGCACTGAACAACACCATGCCGCACTGAACAACACGATCCCGCATCGAACAACACCATCCTGCACTGAACAACACCATGCCGCACTGAACAACACCATGCCGCACTGAACAACACCATGCCGCACTGAACAACATTATGCCGCACTGAACAACATTATGCCGCACTAAACAACATTATGTCGCACTGAACAACACCATGCCGCACTGAACAACACCATGCTGCACTGAACAACATAATGCCGCACTGAACAACACGATCCCGCATTGAACAACACCATCCCGCAGTGAACAACACCATGCCGCATTGAACAACACCATGCCGCACTGAACAACACCATGCTGCACTGAACAACATTATGCTGCACTGAACAACACGATCCTGCATTGAACAACACCATGCCGCACTGAACAACACCATCCTGCACTGAACAACACCATGCCGCACTGAACAACACCATGCCGCACTGAACAACATTATGCCGCACTGAAAAACACCATGCCGCACTGAACAACACCATCCCGCACTGAACAACACCATGCCGCATTGAACAACACCATGCCGCACTGAACAACACCATGCTGTACTGAACAACATTATGCTGCACTGAACAACACGATCCTGCATTGAACAACACCATGCCGCACTGAACAACACCATCCTGCACTGAACAACACCATCCTGCACTGAACAACACCACCCCGCACTGAACAACACGATCCCGCATTGAACAACACCATCCCGCACTGAACAACACCATGCCGCACTGAACAACACCATTCCGCACTGAACAACACCATGCCGCACTGAACAACACCATGCCGCACTGAACAACACCATGCCGCACTGAACAACACCATGCCGCACTGAACAACATTATGCCGCACTGAACAACACCATGCCGCACTGAACAACACCATCCCGCACTGAACACCACCATGCCGCATTGAACAACACCATGCCGCACTGAACAACACCATCCTGCACTGAACAACACCATCCCGCACTAAACAACACCATGCCGCACTGAACAACATTATGCCGCACTGAACAACACCATGCCGCACTGAACAACACCATGCCGCACTGAACAACACGATCCCGCATCGAACAACACCATCCTGCACTGAACAACACCATGCCGCACTGAACAACACCATGCCGCACTGAACAACACCATTCCGCACTGAACAACACCATGCCGCACTGAACAACACCATCCTGCACTGAACAACACCATCCCGCACTGAACAACACCATGCCGCATTGAACAACACCATGCCGCACTGAACAACACCATCCTGCACTGAACAACACCATGCCGCACTGAACAACACCATGCCGCACTGAACAACACCATGCCGCACTGAACAACATTATGTCGCACTGAACAACACCATGCCGCACTGAACAACACCATGCTGCACTGAACAACATTATGCCGCACTGAACAACACGATCCCGCATTGAACAACACCATCCCGCAGTGAACAACACCATGCCGCATTGAACAACACCATGCCGCACTGAACAACACCATGCTGCACTGAACAACATTATGCTGCACTGAACAACACGATCCTGCATTGAACAACACCATGCCGCACTGAACAACACCATCCTGCACTGAACAACACCTTTCCACACTGAACAACACCATGCCGCACTGAACAACATTATGCCGCACTGAACAACACCATGCCGCACTGAACAACACCATGCCGCACTGAACAACACCATGCCGCACTGAACAACACCATGCCGCAATGAACAACACCATCCCGCACTGAACAACACCATGCCGCATTGAACAACACCATGCCGCACTGAACAACACCATCCCGCACTGAACAACACCACCCCGCACTGAACAACACGATCCCGCATTGAACAACACCATCCCGGACTGAACAACACCATGCCGCACTGAACAACACCATTCCGCACTGAACAACACCATGCCGCACTGAACAACACCATGCCGCACTGAACAACACCATGCCGCACTGAACAACACCATGCCGCACTGAACAACATTATGCCGCACTGAACAACACCATGCCGCACTGAACAACACCATCCCGCACTGAACAACACCATGCCGCATTGAACAACACCGTGCCGCACTGAACAACACCATCCTGCACTGAACAACACCATCCCGCACTGAACAACACCATGCCGCACTGAACAACATTATGGCGCACTGAACAACATTATGCCGCACTGAACAACACCATGCCGCACTGAACAACACCATGCCGCACTGAACAACACCATGCCGCACTGAACAACATTATGCCGCACTGAACAACATTATGCCGCACTGAACAACACCATGCCGCACTGAACAACACCATGCCGCACTGAACAACACCATGCCGCACTGAACAACACGACGTCGCACTGAACAACACGACGCCGCACAGAACAACACGACGCCGCACAGAATAACACAATACCGCACAGAACAACACAATACCGCACAAACAGTTTTAGATAATATTACGTCGCAGTCATGTGACGCGGACATGACGTCAATAGGCGGAACTCACGGCAAAATTATAATCCGTGGGCGTGGCTTGCAACAGGAAGTAGGAAAGCGGCAGTTCTGGCAAACAAGACACAGCTGTTAGTAACACGATGACTAACAAGGCAAATATTTTTGTTTTCAGCTTGCAACTTGACCGTCTAGAGCGTACAAGGTAATTACAACTGTTTTTTTTTAGCCCTGAAATGCAAGGGAGTGTGGCGTTTGGGAGGAATGTCGAACTCGGCGTCTGCTTCCAGCCACAGACGCCAAATTTCGACGATTATTTCGACTGGTCAACGGTTGTAAATTATTGCGTTGACTAAAAACTTTATTTAACTCTACTCTTAACTTTGCCGTTTCAGATATGCGGGTATTACACCGCGGAAATGACGTCAATAGGCTGAACTCTCGCCAAAATTCAAATCTGTGGGCGCAATGGCCTTGAGCGAGACACCGGATACAAACACGACGATTATCAACAGAAATATCTTTATTTTCCGCTTGCAAGTGGACCGTCTAGAGCGTACACGGTAAGTACAACTCATTGTGTTTAAAAAGATTTACGTTTGTGTAGTTTGCGTTGCGTTGTATCTGTGAATGTTGGTTGAGGCTAAATGTTAATGTTTAATTTCATTCCTTTAGGTTCCACGGTGTTTGTTGGCTGTATGTTTTCCACTGCAAGAAGAGGCTCGTATCATTGACCAGCAGGAGCTACAATGGTGAGTACCCCTTTCGTCTTCCATTTATGTTAAACACTTCCTATTTCATGTCTAACAGTACTCGATTTAACAAATAACCATAAATAAATACAGTGTGGGCAGTCACGTTAACATATGTGATTATCCTGCCTAATATGTTTATCACAAATATGTCACTAATCACTAATATGTTTATTTGTTTATCACAACACCTTTGGACCTTCAGCAATCGATTATTTACCTTCATCTACATAGAGACAGAACGATGGTGTCTTAAACATCTCATTCATTTCACCAAATAACTTCACGCAGGTGGATAACGGCCGTCTCGGTCACGCTATGTTGCGTGATGCAGTTTTGAAGAACCAAATGCATTTATTCAATGAATAAGTCAAGCTAGTTCTATGTTTATGATGTTGTAAGTTACGGTACCGATTGAAGTTGAGTTCGAAGCCAGTGGAAAACAGCGCTGCGTTTGTGCTCTCCAGGTACAAATGTTGTGATCTCTGACTGACGACCGGGCGAGACTCGAGTAAGAGATGTCCAAACGAGCTCCGGCAGGGCGGGCCAAGGCGGAGCGAACGGACGCCCTTCAGGCCGCCAATGACGAGCTGAGAACCAAACTGATGGACGTCCAGTTAGAACTTCAGCAGGAGAAGAACAAGGTGAAAACCTCAACAGACAGACACTGCCTGCCTCCCTGCCTGCCTCCCTGCCTGCCTCCCTGCCTGCCTCCCTCCCTCCCAGTTTTCCCGATGTAGATTAGACATGCGTGTGCCATGACTGTGTCAGCCTACATCAACAAATGCACCGAGGACGTCAGCACCACTAAGAATATCATCACCCGGGGCAACCAACGACCCTGGATGACTGAGGAGGTACGTCAAACGCTACGAGCGCGGAACTCTGCCTTCAAGTCTGGCGACAAGGAGACACTGAGGACAGCGAGAGCCAACTTGAACCGTGCCATCAGGATAGCGAAGCGAGACCGCAGTCGAAAATTTCAGGATCGTTTCCACGACGTCAAAAACATCAGGAGTATGTGGCAAGGCATACGGGCGATTACAGACTACAACTCACCCTCCCCCCCCCCGGTGGGTGTAGTTGATGCTGACTTTCTAAATGGTCTAAATAACTTCTTTGGGAGGTTCGAGGCACTAAACGGCACTCCAGCAGTTAAAACTGTCCCCCATCAGGAAGAGGAGGTACTCTGCCTTGACTCCGCCGATGTGTTGAAGACCCTGAGGAGAGTCAACCCCTGTAAGGCCCCTGGCCCCGACAACATTCCTGGGCGTGTGTTCAGGGAATGTGCAAGTCATCTGGCTGGGGTCATCACAGACATTTTTAACACCTCGCTGGGCCAAGCCACAGTGCCGGCGTGCTTTAAGACTGCCTCCATCATTCCGGTGCCGAAGAAACCTCAAATCACCTCATTTAATGATTACCGGCCTGTTGCACTGACTCCGGTTATGATGAAGTGCTTCGAAAGGCTGCTTAAAGGTCACATCGTTTCCAGACTCCCCCTATTATTTGACCCGTTCCAGTTTGCCGACCGGCAAAACCGCTCCACTCAGGACGCCATCTCCTCCGTTCTTCACCTGAGCCTGGCTCACCTGGAGGAGAAGAACACCCATGTGCGGAGGCTGTTCCTGGACTTCAGCTCAGCGTTTAACACCATCATCCCACAGCATCTGGTAGGAAAATTGGAACACCTGGGCTTCAACACCCCCCTTCGCAACTGGCTGCTAGACTTCCTCACCAACAGACCTCAGTCAGTCCGGGTCGGACAGAACACCTCTGATGTCATCACCCTCAGCACAGGCTCCCTTCAGGGCTGCGTCCTGAGCCCCCTGCTGTGCACCCTGATGACACACGACTGCGTCCTCAGGTTCACCACCAATCACATCGTGAAGTCAGCAGACGACACAACGGTGGTGGGGCTCATCAGAGACAACAACGACCTGGACTACAGAGAGGAGGTGGAGCAGCTGGTGGGCTGGTGCAGAGAAAACAGCCTGATCCTGAATGAGGAGAAGATGAAGGAGATCATCGTCGACTTCAGGAAAAAACAGCCTCACCACGCTCCACTGATCATCAACAGCTCAGCTGTGGAGGTGGTCAGCACCACCAAATTCCTGGGGGTCCACATCACAGAAGACCTCACCTGGACTATGAACACTACGGCACTGGTCAAGAGGGCACAGAAGCGCTTGTACTTCCTGCGGAGGATGAGGAGAGCCCACCTGCCCCCACCCATCATGAGGACGTTCTACAGGAGCACCATAGAGAGCATTCTGACAAGCTGTCTCTCTGTGTGGTGTGGAGGCTGCACCGCCTCCGATTGGAAGAACGTGAGGAGAGTGGTGAGGACAGCAGAGAGGATCATAGGGGCTCCTCTTCCCTCCATTCAGGACATTTCATCTCAGCGCTGCATGTCCCGTGCCCGTAACATCATCAATGACCCATCACACCCCCACCATGGACTGTTCTCCCTGCTGCCCTCTGGGAAGAGGTTTGCAGCATCCGCTGCAGGTCCACCAGGTTCTGCAACAGCTTTTTCCCTGCTGTCATCAGACTGTTGAACACTAGAACTGTTGAGCTCTAAACTGAACTCTGCATCACACATTCACAGAACTGTACTTTATGACACTACGGACCTCTATCTTGCACTATCTCGCACTACCAACTTTACTGAACTTGTATAAACCCTTTAAATAGAAGTTTAATACATGGTTTAGCATTCCTCTGCACACTCTTGAATACTGTTTTGCCTACTTGCACTATTGCATAATTATCACTGCTGCACTTTATACTTATTTTTAATATATATATATACATATATAGTATATATGTATATATATATATTTTCATAGGATATGTTACTTCTATTCAACTGCAATATCACTACTTTGTTGTAAGACGTATGCAACGGAATTTCGTTTTGTATGCACCATGTGCAGACAAGATGACAATAAAGTTTGTCTAAGTCTAAGTCATGTCAGGTCAGCTGTCTGGAGAGAGAGAGAAGTCAGGACCTGCGGGCGGAGCACCACCGTGCCACCGCCGCCATGACGGAACTCAAAAGCAAACTCCATGAGGAGAAGCAGAAAGAGTTAGCCATTACCAGGGAGACATTACTGCGGCAGCATGAAATGGAGCTGATGAGAGTGATCAAAATCAAAGATGGAGAGATCCAGCGACTGAATGCCTTGGTCCTCAGCCTGAGGGACGGCTCCATGGACAAGGTGATCCGCTCTATCCGTGTCTGACTATCCGCACGCCACGTCGGGCTTCGATGCGGCCGCTACCGTATTGTGTAGCTTGTCCCCAGTAAGCGTCGCGGCGCTCCGTTGCGGTCTCAACGGCCCGGTGTGGCGCAATGTCTGCTCAGGTGAGGAGGGGGGGCGCTTTGCTGGCGGAGGTGGAGGAGACGCGGCGGTGTCGGGAGACCGAGCGGTGTCGCCTCCACCAGGAGCGCGGAAGAAGCCCTGGCAGCGGCCCAGCAGGCCTGGCAGTCCCGAGCGGCCGAGCTCCGATCGGCTCATCACCAGCATCGGGAGGAGCTGAGCCGAACCAAGAGAGACTGCGAGAGGGAGATCCGCCGACTGGTAGGACTGATCAGATGCGCGGTGCGTGGCTATGTTCCCAATTTCGTTGTATACCTGCAGTGCAATGACACCTAAGGCATTCTATTCTATTCTATTTCACAAGAAGAAAATGTCCGGTTGCTCGCTTCGCTTTTGTCACAGCAAAGGTGTTCTAGTCGATTCCAGAAAAAAATTGGCCGGTTGCTCTCTTTGTTTTTGTCACAATTCTGGCAAATGAGTTTGCCCGCCTGCCTGAGCGCTCCCCGTTTGTACATCCAGACGGATGAGATCAAGCTGAAAGACAGAGCGGTTAGTGTTTTGGATGAAGCCCTGGGGCCGGCCACGTCCACCGCCTTCAGCTGCAGACTCAGGCTGCCGAGCAGCAGATCGCTGCCCTGAGGGATTCCCAAAGGGCGGGCCTAAACTACCCTGGAAGTGGGGTCAACGCCGCTACTAGCAATCCTCTTCATTGCGTAAGCCACCTCATCACACACTTGCAGTACGCATGACTTAGTTCGTTGCTGGAGGAAGGTAGCACAAAAACAGTTTTGAACTTTGAACGAGTGCTTGTGTGTGTGTGTTGCGGGGCGTTTTCAGTCTCAGGAGGATCGGGACACGCGACGGTTTCATCTGAAAATCGCTGAGCTCAGCGCAGTCATCAGGAAACTGGAGGATCGAAACGCCCTGCTTTCCGAAGAGCGCAATGAACTGGTAATTTATTGACGGCACGCTTGAAGGTTTGCGCTACGTTTGATGCGCGCCATCCAGCGAGGCACCCATTGCGCTTGCTTATTAGTTGAGCGGCGCGGCGAGTCGGTTGCCTGGTAGATGTCTTTTATTGGGAGCCAAAGCCACGATTCCGTTCAAACCGATGCAAAAGGAATGGATACGTTCTGGCCCGCGTGTTGTGCGTCTTTCACATCCCGCACTTCATGCTTGCAGCTAAAGCGACTGAGAGAAACAGAAAGCCAGTTTCTGCCACTCCTGTACAAAAACAAACGCCTGAGCAGGAAGAATGAAGAACTCTCGCTGGTGCTGTGTCGCCTTGAAAACAAAGTGCGCTTTGTCACCCAGGAGAACGAGGAGATGGCAAGCTTGGTAAGTCGACGCGGACAACGGCGGCGTGCCAACAGAGTCCACTGCATTTGTGTTCCACAGAGAAGGCCTAGTTCGCTCAATGACCTGGACCGCGGTTGCGGCCAGCAGGACGGTGAAATGGAGTTCCTTCAAGTTGTGGAGCAGCGGCACATCATCGACGACTTGTCCAAGGTCTTCAGGCAGGCGACTCGGTGCACGTACGGCAGCGCCGCGCTCGCTCGCTGTCGCCAGGAAACCTTTTCCGTCCAAAGCTTGGCCGGCGGCCGCCATCCAAAAAATTGGCCCCTTAAATTCCGACCTTTCAAGCAGGAGCATTGTGCGCACGCGTTTGAACACGCTTTAGACTTGTTTTGCCGTTTTCAGCAGCTCAAAGCTCCCGTTTTGTCACCGCCTTTGCCACTCGCTGTGCGCTGAAAACGACGGACTTGCCCGGCTGCTCAGCCCGTCAACCATGAGCCGCGAGCGCGACGTCATTGTCCGTAGGCAGCTAGTGGCAAAATGCACCCTGTTAGAGTTGCGCTCGCTCCAACTTATTTTGCAAGAACCACACGGGAGACAAGTAAGTTCTTTTGGACACCTGCAGGTGGAGAGTCCATCCGTTGTACGAATGAAGTCTGACTCTCGGCTCCTGCACGAGCATTTTAATTAAGAGAAACAGGGTGGGTGTAAGAGTGGATTGAATAGAGGAAGCCCTTGACCTCTAGTCAAAACATAGCAAGGGGTGTTTTACGACTTTGTGTAGGAAGGGATAAGCGATAGGGATAAATAAGGGATAAATAATATTATTTATTACAGGTCGCAGTCAAAGTCAAAGCAACACAATGATACGATAAAGATAATCTGGAAAACCCTGACACACCCTGTAGTTGTCACTTTTGGAAAAGACGAGCGTCCCTCCAATCATCGCCGGTGACGTGTTTTTCAGGCTCTGGAGACAGGAGCTCATGTCAGAAATGTCATTGTGAGTCGCGTTTGTTTCTGCGCCGGAGCCGTTCGTTCCCTTTGCATCCAAAGAATCTCAAAGGCGGATTATTTGTGTCGACAGGAGAGAGATTTGCTGCTACGATACCGACGTCGAGAATCTCTGAGGAGGAACAAAGCGTGAGGTCCTGCAAGGTGAGTCTGTTTGTTTGCGGCTGCTTGGTGTTGCGCAAGATGAAATGGCCTTTTTCTCGCTATCGTTCCTCTCGTCGATTCATCGTGAGGTGTCGCTTCAGTTTGTTCAGAGAGATGTTCGCTTCCGCGCCCGCAGGTCATCGAAACATTTTACGGCTACGACGAAGACGTGTTGGTGGACTCGGACGGATCGTCCTTGTCTTTTCACACCGACAGAACCCCCGACACGGAACCCGAAGAGGTAGCCCGCCATTTCTGCCAGCGTATTGGCACCAAACATTCCTCTTCAGCCTGGAATCGGACTCGTCTTTGCGTCGCGGGTGCTTTGTCGCCGGTCTGACTGATTCTGGTACTAGTGCTGTGTTGCATTGGTGTGTGCATGAAGAGGCGGAGCTTCGCTACCGCCAGCTGACGCAAGAATATCAAGCGCTGCAACGAGCCTACGCTCTGCTAGCCCAGACCAGCGAAAGGGGACTACGACGCCGAGAAGGAGATCAAGGTGGCGCCCCTTCCCGCAACCCCCGGCCGGGTCGCAGCCTCCCCGTTCTCACCCAGCCTCGGGTGTTCTCTGGTCTGAAAGGAGGAGGAGGAGCCTCCCTCCTCCTCCTTTCAGACCAGAGAAAAGCTGATGGTAGAAATGGGTCACTATCAAAGCAGAGTAGCAGATCTGGAGTCAGCGCTGAAGCAACAAGGACAGGTAAGCTCATCAATGAGCACACCTTTTTCTCAGACAAAATAGCTACATTCTTCAGTCACTCATCCGTCTGGCATTACTGGACCAACCCCCCCCCCCCCCCCCCGAACGTGGCTGGGAAAATGCGGAGAAAAGCAAATGTCATTTTCCAGTCAACCAAAGAATTTGTGGATGAAAATGACACAACATTCCAAAGCTGTCCACGCGTTTGTCTCTTCTAGAATGTCAAGTGGGTGGAGGAGAAGCAGCTGCTGCGTCAGAGCAATCAGCAGTTGGCCGAAAAGGTGACGGAAAGAAAGGCGCTGGGCGGAGTCGCTTGGCGTCACACCTGTCGGGAAGCCCCGCAGATGAGGTCTGACTGTCTTTTCAGGTCAGGCGGATGGAGGCGGAAGAAGCGCGTCTGAAAGAGCACATCCAGGATATCCGAGACCAAAACGAACTGCTTGAGTTCCGCATCCTGGAGCTGGAGGTGGGAAGACTCGCACAAGCGTGTTGAGGCCAGAGATGTGACGGACGGACGGACGGACGGACGGACGGATGCATGCCTCTGCCTTTCAGGAGAGGGAGTGGCGCTCCCCCGTCTTGAAGTTTCTGCAAGTCCGTTTCCCAGACGGCCTCAGCCCTTTGCAGATCTACTGCGAGGCCGAGGGCGTGAGCGTACGTAAGGCGTCCCTCGCAACCCTAACCTTAACCCGAGGTCCCAGAACACCTTACATTGCTCCTTGCGCCTTTCCCCCGGACATCGTCATCAGTGATCTGATGAAGAAGCTGGACATCCTGGGCTATAACGCCGTAAGTGTATGTCGAACTCCTTATGTTCGCACTCCACGAGACTCGGCGGCTCAAATGTGACTTTTGGAAGGCTTTGCGCTGAAAGAAGCTTGTTGACGCTGTGCCTTTGGGCTCTTGCAGAATCTCACCAACGAGGAGCAGGTGGTCGTGATTCACGCCAGGACCCTTCTCACCCTAGCCGAGAAGGTAACGCGCACGTCCACGCACGCTCTCGCATTCTGCTTATGTGACAGCAGCCTTTCCTCAGTGGTTAGAATACATCAAAGTGACCAAGTCAGCACTTCAACAGAAGATGTTGGACATTGAAAGTGAGAAGGTAGACAGACACGCGACATCAGCCAAGGGGAACTCCGGCAATGTGCCCCAACAATTCTGACCTTGAGCTGTGCTAGGATATGTTCTGCAAGCAGAAGGGCTACCTGGATGAAGAGTTGGACTTCAGGAAGTGTTCCATGGACCAGGCTCATAAGGTAAGCCGCCCTCAAATCTCCCGCCGGACCACTGATGGACGAGGATTGCGGCCCAGAGGATCCTGGAGCTGGAGGCCATGTTGTACGAGGCGCTACCGCAGCGGGACTGCCCCGCCACGGACGGCGAAAAAGCCAGCCACGCTGGCGTGAATGACGTGCTGACGGCGGATCAGAGAGAAGAGCTTAGGAGCGCCGTGGACCAATGGAAGCGAGCCCTGATGTGCGAGTTGAGGGAGCGCGACGCTTGCATCCTCCAAGAGAGAATGGATCTGCTGCACAGCGCGCAACAGGTAAGGGCCCAAAGCCAGCCACGCTTACTGGCTTTTGAATGCCACTTTCCATTTGTCCGTCCTAGAGGAACAAAGAGCTGAAAGAATTCATCGAAGCTCAGAAGAGACAAATCAAACAATTGGAGGAGAAGTTTCTGTTTCTCTTTCTATTCTTCTCCTTGGCCTTCATTCTGTGGCCCTAACACCAGCTGGTGAGTGAGCTCCAGCGGCACCGCACTCGACACCTCCGATACACTGCCAGCCGGTCTCAGACGTTGGCAGACGCTCCGATGCCAACGTATACCCCCCGCCACGGTGACAGAGGCACCGCGTCACACCGGCGCTCATCCAATCAGAAGGCAGGAAAAGCAAATTCACATGCAGGGCACTTTTGAACCAGAAGAGAGCGCCACAAAAAACGGTTGTTGCCCCAAACGCGCACTAAAAAGGGTCAGAATAACAAGAGTCCCACTGGCCAGCCGGGGCCACCCGTCCAGCTGTTTCTTCAGGGGGGAAAAAAATTGGAGTCACCGGTGAGTACATTTTGCATTTAGCTCTGCTTTTCTGCTTCTGTCTTCAAGTGTGTGGCATCCTGCGATCAAAGAGTCAGCCAACCCCAAAGCGGTTGACCTCAACGTCCCACCACCATGCCTACCAGAGCAGGTGACGTGATGCTTTGGACATCCTTCCGTCTCAGATGCCCAAAAGTACTCTTTGCCACATCTGCGGCAATACGGTGTCTTTTCAAAGGTGCAAATAAATCCAGCGTGGGCGGAACACGCACGTCTTCGGTTTTTCCCGCTTTGTTTGTGTGACAGCTGTTGTGAAAATTTTATACAAATAAAGTTGTATAGTACAGGTTTGGCCAAGCCGCAACTCCCGAACCGCATGCGGCTCTTTTATGTTCATATCAACATTTGTGTGTGTGTGTGTGTGTGTGGGGGGGGGGGGGGGGTTGTGCGTGTTGGCTTCACTTGAGTTCAATTTGGTATTTTGGTCAAAAGCGCATGTGGTGAAATTCCACAAAGTAGGATGGGCAAACACATTTCTTTAAACTATGAGTGTCAATTGGGCTCTCGAAATGGCAGGGAAAAGATGCACAGCAAAACGAAAATACGTAGATGAACACAGGACGTTTTAATCAGAGTGGGAAAGTTTCTATTTTTTGTTGAACGTGATGGCAAACCATTCTGCCTGATATGTCAGACCTCAGCGCATTTCAAAGATTCAAATCTTCAGCGCCATGCACTTCAGCTCACTCCATGCTAACATTGATCAGGCGTCGAACCCGCATCATCATGCTTAAGAGGTGGCCATGCTAACCAGTGCGCCATTATGTCAACGCATAATAACTAAGTCTACTGGTCAAAACAGCGGTTACTATATGACGTCGCTACGTCGTGGTCACGTGACGCAGACAAGACGTCAATGGACGTGGGCAGAGTTAACTTGTTTAAAAGGGAGTAGGCAGAAGAAATATTTAATTTATTTAAATCTATTTTGAGTGCACACCATTATGCCAATGCATAACAACTGTAAATCTACTAAACAAAACAGCGGTTGCTATATGACATCTGCCACGTCGTGGTCACGTGACATACGTGACGTCGATGGGCGTAACTTTCGCCGGAATTCAAATCCGCGGGGAGAGTTAACTTGTTTAAAAGAGAGTGGGCAGAAGAATTATTTAATTTATTTAAATCTATTTGGTGTGTGCGCCATTATGTCAATGCATAACAACTGTAAGTCTACTAAACAAAACAGCGGTTGCTATTTGACGTCTGCCACGTCGTGGTCACGTGACGCGGACGTGACGTCGACGCCTACTTTACATCCCACCGATCACAGGACTCCTCGGCTGCATAACCGTGCCCCCTTCCCAACCAATCGGATTTGCTATACGCGAAAACGACGCCAATGGAAAGAGCTTCCGCCCAAATTTAAATCCGTGGGCGTGGCTCGCAGCAGGAAGTAGGAAAATGGCGGCGATGTTGACAAAGACACAGCGGATGGTAACATACGACTAACAAGAGAAATATTTTTATTTTCTGCTTGCAACTGGACCGTCCAGAGCGTACACGGTAAGTACAACTCATCGTTTTTAAAAAGAAGTACTTTTGTTGCCCTGAAAAGCGAGTGAGCGTGGCGTTTGTGGGGGACGTCGAATTTCGACGATTCTTTCTGGTCAACGGTTGTAAATGATTGTGTTGATTAAAAAAGAAAACTTGATGTAACTCTACTTTTAACTGCCGTTTCAGATAGATTTGGAATTGCATCACATCCAATTTTGCCTAGAGCGTACACGGTAAGTAACACTCGTTGTGTTTAAGGAGATTTACGTTTGTAATAGCAGAAGTGTAGCCGCGTTGCGTTGTACGTGTGAATGTTGGTCCGGGCGAAATGTTAATGTTTAATTTCATTCCTTTAGGTTCCACGGTGTTTGTTGGCTGCAAGTTTTCCACTGCAAGAAGAGGCTCATATCATTGACCAGGAGCGAGCTACAATGGTGAGTAGCCATAACATTTATGTTAAACACTTCCTATTTCATGTCTAACAGTACTTGATTTAACAAATAACCATAAATAAATACAGTGTGGGCACTGAAGTTAACATATGTGATTATACTGCCTAATCTGTCACCGAGTAGATTGTTGCAAAGTAATATAAGATCCAAAGTTGTAATTCAGAATAGTTTTCAAAAGAAGGCCATTAGAATTATATACAAGTCTGATTACCCTGAACAAGCTATTAATTAAATCACAAATTCTTCAATTCAAAGATTTGGTAGATTATCAGACAAATAATGTCTAACAGTAATTGATTTAACACATCACGATAAGTAGATTGAGTGTGGGCACTCTCAAGTTAACATATGTGATTATACTGCCTAATCTGTTACAGAGTATGTTGTTGCCAAGTAATGTAGAATAGATCCAAAGTAGTAATCCAGAATAGTTTTGAAGAGGCCATTAGAATGATAAACAAATCTGATTACCTTGAACATAATAACAAGCTAAGTGTTTAATATGTCCTATGAAGTCAAAATTGGGCACCATCATGTGGTGAAATTTGGAATTGCATCACATCCAATTTTGCCTGGGAACAAACAGATTACATAAATCTTAGTTTTGAATAAGCCACTCCTTCTCAAACAAGTAAACTCTGCCCATTTTGCGCAGTAGATGTTCTGTTAATATCTAGTATTTATACAAAGTCATAATTTAAATTGCTTTCAACCTTCATTCATCGGTTCAACCAACATTACTCGCTCTTCTTACCAACTTGTATTGATTTAACTAAGCGTTTAATACTTCCTATCAGGTCTCAAATCGAGATTTGGCAAAATACAATTTCAGCAAATCCAATTTTGCCAGGGAACAAAAATAGATTAAATAAACTAAATAAGTCCTCTTCCCATTAAATAAATCAGAAAAGTCTGTCTTGTAACCAGTCCTCTTCAAACAAGTAAAGTCTGCCCATTTTGTGCCGTAGATTTTGTGTCTATGCCTAGTATTTAAACAAAATCATAATTTAAACGACTTCTTTCCTTCATTCACTTTGGAAATTTGGAATTGCAGCAAATCGAATTTTGGCAGGGAACAAAAATAGATCAATTAAACTAAATAAGTCTTCTTCCCATTAAATAAATTAAAAAAGTCTGTCTTGTAACCAGTCCTTTTCAAACAAGTAAAGTCTGCCCATTTTGTGCCGTCGATTTTGTGTTAATGCCTAGTATTTATACAAAATCATAATTTAAAGGACTTCATTCCTTCATTCACTTTGGAAATTTGGAATTGCAGCACATCAAATTTTGCCTGGGAAGAAAAGTAGATTAAATAAATTTAATAAGTCTTACTACTTCCCATTAAATAAATTAAATACGTCTTACTTGTTCCCACTCCTTTTCAAAACAGTAGTTTAAAACGAGGGCCCTTCACTCAATCTTTAACCTCAACCCCGCACGTTGTGTTGTATCTGTGAATGTTGGTTGTGGCCAAATGATAGTTTTCTTTCATTCGTTTAGGTTCCAAGAAAACTTGATGTAACTCTACTTTTAACTGCCGTTTCAGATAAGCGGGTATTACGTCGCAGTCAAATGCCGCGGATATGACGTAATTGCCCGAACCTCCGCCAAAATTCAAATCTGTTGGCGCGATGGCCGTGAGCCACTGAGCAGCGACGATTATCAACAGAAATATCTTTATTTTCTGCTTGCAACTGGACCGTCTAGAGCGTACACGGTAAGTAACACTCATTGTGTTTAAGGAGATTTACGTTTGTAATAGCAGAAGTGTAGCCGCGTTGCGTTGTACGTGTGAAAATTGGTCGAGGCGAAATGTTAATGTTTAATTTCATTCCTTTAGGTTCCACGGTGTTTGTTGGCTGCAAGTTTTCCACTGCAAGAAGAGGCTCGTATCATTGACCAGGAGCGAGCTACAATGGTGAGTAGCCATAACATTTATGTTAAACACTTCCTATTTCATGTCTAACAGTACTTGATTTAACAAATAACCATAAATAAATACAGTGTGGGCACTGAAGTTAACATATGTGATTATACTGCCTAATCTGTCACGGAGTAGATTGTTGCAAAGTAATATAAGATCCAAAGTTGTAATTCAGAATAGTTTTCAAAAGAAGGCCATTAGAATTATATATAAGTCTGATTACCCTGAACAAGCTATTAATTAAATCACAAATTCTTCAATTCAAAGATTTGGTAGATTATCAGACAAATAATGTCTAACAGTAATTGATTTAACACATCACGATAAGTAGATTGAGTGTGGGCACTCTCAAGTTAACATATGTGATTATACTGCCTAATCTGTTACAGAGTATGTTGTTGCCAAGTAATGTAGAATAGATCCAAAGTAGTAATCCAGAATAGTTTTGAAGAGGCCATTAGAATGATAAACAAATCTGATTACCTTGAACATAATAACAAGCTAAGTGTTTAATATGTCCTATGAAGTCAAAATTGGGCACCATCATGTGGTGAAATTTGGAATTGCATCACATCCAATTTTGCCTGGGAACAAACAGATTACATAAATCTTAGTTTTGAATAAGCCACTCCTTCTCAAACAAGTAAACTCTGCCCATTTTGCGCAGTAAATGTTCTGTTAATATCTAGTATTTATACAAAGTCATAATTTAAATTGCTTTCAACCTTCATTCATCGGTTCAACCAACATTACTCGCTCTTATTACCAACTTGTATTGATTTAACTAAGCGTTTAATACTTCCTATCAGGTCTCAAATCGAGATTTGGCAAAATACAATTTCAGCAAATCCAATTTTGCCAGGGAACAAAAATAGATTAAATAAACTAAATAAGTCCTCTTCCCATTAAATAAATCAGAAAAGTCTGTCTTGTAACCAGTCCTCTTCAAACAAGTAAAGTCTGCCCATTTTGTGCCGTAGATTTTGTGTCTATGCCTAGTATTTAAACAAAATCATAATTTAAACGACTTCTTTCCTTCATTCACTTTGGAAATTTGGAATTGCAGCAAATCGAATTTTGGCAGGGAACAAAAATAGATCAATTAAACTAAATAAGTCTTCTTCCCATTAAATAAATTAAAAAAGTCTGTCTTGTAACCAGTCCTTTTCAAACAAGTAAAGTCTGCCCATTTTGTGCCGTCGATTTTGTGTTAATGCCTAGTATTTATACAAAATCATAATTTAAAGGACTTCATTCCTTCATTCACTTTGGAAATTTGGAATTGCAGCACATCAAATTTTGCCTGGGAAGAAAAGTAGATTAAATAAATTTAATAAGTCTTACTACTTCCCATTAAATAAATTAAATACGTCTTACTTGTTCCCACTCCTTTTCAAAACAGTAGTTTAAAACGAGGGCCCTTCACTCAATCTTTAACCCCAACCCCGCACGTTGTGTTGTATCTGTGAATGTTGGTTGTGGCCAAATGATAGTTTTCTTTCATTCGTTTAGGTTCCAAGAAAACTTGATGTAACTCTACTTTTAACTGCCGTTTCAGATAAGCGGGTATTACGTCGCAGTCATGTGCCGTGGATATGACGTAATTGCCCGAACCTCCGCCAAAATTCAAATCTGTTGGCGCGATGGCCGTGAGCCACTGAGCAGCGACGATTATCAACAGAAATATCTTTATTTTCTGCTTGCAACTGGACCGTCTAGAGCGTACACGGTAAGTAACACTCATTGTGTTTAAGGAGATTTACGTTTGTAATAGCAGAAGTGTAGCCGCGTTGCGTTGTTCGTGTGAAAATTGGTCGAGGCGAAATGTTAATGTTTAATTTCATTCCTTTAGGTTCCACGGTGTTTGTTGGCTGCAAGTTTTCCACTGCAAGAAGAGGCTCGTATCATTGACCAGGAGCGAGCTACAATGGTGAGTAGCCATAACATTTATGTTAAACACTTCCTATTTCATGTCTAACAGTACTTGATTTAACAAATAACCATAAATAAATACAGTGTGGGCACTGAAGTTAACATATGTGATTATACTGCCTAATCTGTCACGGAGTAGATTGTTGCAAAGTAATATAAGATCCAAAGTTGTAATTCAGAATAGTTTTCAAAAGAAGGCCATTAGAATTATATACAAGTCTGATTACCCTTAACATAACAACAAGCTATTGATTAAATCACAAATTCTTCAATTCAAAGATTTGGTAGATTATCAGACAAATAATGTCTAACAGTAATTGATTTAACACATCACGATAAGTAGATTGAGTGTGGGCACTCTCAAGTTAACAGATATGATTATACTGCCTAATCTGTTACAGAGTATGTTGTTGCCAAGTAATGTAGAATAGATCCAAAGTAGTAATCCAGAATAGTTTTGAAGAGGCCATTAGAATAATAAACAAATCTGATTACCTTGAACATAATAACAAGCTAAGTGTTTAATATGTCCTATGAAGTCAAAATTGGGCACCATCATGTGGTGAAATTTGGAATTGCATCACATCCAATTTTGCCTGGGAACAAACAGATTAAATAAATCTTAGTTTTGAATAAGCCACTCCTTCTCAAACAAGTAAACTCTGCCCATTTCGCGCAGTAGATGTTCTGTTAATATCTAGTATTTATACAAAGTCATAATTTAAATTGCTTTCAACCTTCATTCATCGGTTCAACCAACATTACTCGCTCTTATTACCAACTTGTATTGATTTAACTAAGCGTTTAATACTTCCTATCAGGTCTCAAGGCAAGATTTGGCAAAATACAATTTCAGCAAATCCAATTTTGCCAGGGAACAAAAATAGATTAAATAAACTAAATAAGTCTTCTTCCCATTAAATAAATCAGAAAAGTCTGTCTTGTAACCAGTCCTCTTCAAACAAGTAAAGTCTGCCCATTTTGTGCCGTAGATTTTGTGTCTATGCCTAGTATTTAAACAAAATCATAATTTAAACGACTTCTTTCCTTCATTCACTTTGGAAATTTGGAATTGCAGCAAATCGAATTTTGCCAGGGAACAAAAATAGATCAATTAAACTAAATAAGTCTTCTTCCCATTAAATAAATTAAAAAAGTCTGTCTTGTAACCAGTCCTTTTCAAACAAGTAAAGTCTGCCCATTTTGTGCCGTCGATTTTGTGTTAATGCCTAGTATTTATACAAAATCATAATTTAAAGGACTTCATTCCTTCATTCACTTTGGAAATTTGGAATTGCAGCACATCAAATTTTGCCTGGGAAGAAAAGTAGATTAAATAAATTTAATAAGTCTTACTACTTCCCATTAAATAAATTAAATACGTCTTACTTGTTCCCACTCCTTTACAAAAAAGTAGTTTAAAACGAGGTCCCTTCACTCAACCTTTAACCCTATTTATTCACCTTCTAGGCTAAGTGTTAAAGGCTAAGTGTTAAAGGCTAAGTGTTAAAGGCTAAGTGTTAGAGGCTAAGTGCCAGAGGCTAGGCGCCAGAGGCGAGTTTTTGTGGGCTGAAGTTTTAGTGGGGTTAGTGTGAATACAATCCAAAAGAATACAACAGAATACAATACAATAGAATATAATACATAGATTAAATTCAATAGCTCTTACTACTTCCCATTAAATAAATTAAATACGTCTTACTTGTTCCCAATCCTTTTCAAAAAAGTAGTTTAAAACGAGGGCCCTTCACTCAACCTTTAACCTCAACCCCGCACGTCACATTGTGTTGTATCTGTGAATGTTGGTTGTGGCCAAATGATAGTTTTCTTTCATTCGTTTAGGTTCCACGGTGTTTGTTGGCTATGTTTTCCACTGTCAGAAGGATGAAAATACAAAGTACAACGCTTGGACGTGGGCGAAGACGTCACCGGTGAGTCCTTCCTTCCTATTTATTTACCTTCTAGATGCTAGAGGCTAAGTGTTAGAGGCTAAGTGTTAGAGGCTAAGTGTTAAACACAATACGAACAACACAACGATACTGCACTGAACAACACGATACCGCACTGAGAAACACGATACCGCACTGAACAACACGATACCGCACTGAACAACACCATGCCGCACTGAACACCATGCCACACTGAACAACACCATCCCGCACTGAACAACACCATGCCGCACTAAACAACACCATGCCGCACTGAACAACACCATGCCTCACTGAACGACACCATGCCGCACTGAAAGACACCATGCCGCACTGAACGACACCATGCCGCACTGAAAGACACCATCCCGCACTGAACACCATGCCGCACTGAACAACACCATCCTGCACTGAACAACACCATCCCGCACTGAACAACACCATGCCGCACTGAACAACATTATGCCGCACTGAACATTATGCCGCACTGAACAACACCATGCCGCACTGAACAACACCATGCCGCACTGAACAACATTATGCCGCACTGAACAACACCATGCCGCACTGAACAACACCATGCCGCACTGAACAACACCATGCCGCACTGAACAACATTATGCCGCACTGAACAACACCATGCCGCACTGAACAACACCATCCTGCACTGAACAACACCATTCCGCATTGAACACCATGCCGCACTGAACAACACCATCCCGCACTGAACAACACCATCCCGCACTGAACAACACCATGCCGCACTGAACAACATTATGCCGCACTGAACAACATTATGCCGCACTGAACAACACCATGCCGCACTGAACAACACCATGCCGCATTGAACAACACCATGCCGCACTGAACAACATTATAACGCACTGAACAACACCATCCCGCACTGAACAACACCATGCCGCACTAAACAACATTATGCCGCACTGAACAACATTATGCCGAAATGAACAACACCATAACGCAATGAACAACACCATGCCGCACTGAACAACACCATCCTGCACTGAACAACACCATCCCGCACTGAACAACACCATGCCGCACTGAACAACACCATGCCGCACTGAACAACACCATGCCGCAATGAACAACACCATCCCGCACTGAACAACATTATGCCGCACTGAACAACATTATGCCGCACTGAACAACATTATGCCGCACTGAACAACACCATGCCGCACTGAACAACACCATCCTGCACTGAACAACACCATCCCGCACTGAACAACACCATGCCGCACTGAACAACATTATGGCGCACTGAACAACATTATGCCGCACTGAACAACACCATGCCGCACTGAACAACACCATGCCGCACTGAACAACACCATGCCGCAATGAACAACACCATCCCGCACTGAACAACACCATGCCGCACTGAGCAACACCATGCCGCACTGAACAACACCATCCTGCACTGAACAACACCACGCCGCACTGAACAACACCATCCTGCACTGAACAACACCATCCCGCACTGAACAACACCATGCCGCACTGAACAACATTATGCCGCACTGAACATTATGCCGCACTGAACAACACCATGCCGCACTGAACAACACCATGCCGCACTGAACAACATTATGCCGCACTGAACAACACCATGCCGCACTGAACAACACCATGCCGCACTGAACAACACCATGCCGCACTGAACAACATTATGCCGCACTGAACAACACCATGCCGCACTGAACAACACCATCCTGCACTGAACAACACCATTCCGCATTGAACACCATGCCGCACTGAACAACACCATCCCGCACTGAACAACACCATCCCGCACTGAACAACACCATGCCGCACTGAACAACATTATGCCGCACTGAACAACATTATGCCGCACTGAACAACACCATGCCGCACTGAACAACACCATGCCGCATTGAACAACACCATGCCGCACTGAACAACATTATAACGCACTGAACAACACCATCCCGCACTGAACAACACCATGCCGCACTAAACAACATTATGCCGCACTGAACAACATTATGCCGAAATGAACAACACCATAACGCAATGAACAACACCATGCCGCACTGAACAACACCATCCTGCACTGAACAACACCATCCCGCACTGAACAACACCATGCCGCACTGAACAACACCATGCCGCACTGAACAACACCATGCCGCAATGAACAACACCATCCCGCACTGAACAACATTATGCCGCACTGAACAACATTATGCCGCACTGAACAACATTATGCCGCACTGAACAACACCATGCCGCACTGAACAACACCATCCTGCACTGAACAACACCATCCCGCACTGAACAACACCATGCCGCACTGAACAACATTATGGCGCACTGAACAACATTATGCCGCACTGAACAACACCATGCCGCACTGAACAACACCATGCCGCACTGAACAACACCATGCCGCAATGAACAACACCATCCCGCACTGAACAACACCATGCCGCACTGAGCAACACCATGCCGCACTGAACAACACCATCCTGCACTGAACAACACCACGCCGCACTGAACAACACCATTCCGCACTGAACAACACCATGCCGCACTGAACAACATTACGCCGCACTGAACAACACCATGCCGCACTGAACAACACCATGCCGCACTGAACAACACCATGCTGCACTGAACAACATTATGCTGCACTGAACAACACGATCCTGCATTGAACAACACCATGCCGCACTGAACAACACCATCCTGCACTGAACAACACCATCCTGCACTGAACAACACCACCCCGCACTGAACAACACGATCCCGCATTGAACACCATCCCGCACTGAACAACACCATGCCGCACTGAACAACACCATTCCGCACTGAACAACACCATGCCGCACTGAACAACACCATGCCGCACTGAACAACACCATGCCGCACTGAACAACACCATGCCGCACTGAACAACATTATGCCGCACTGAACAACACCATGCCGCACTGAACAACACCATCCCACACTGAACAACACCATGCCGCATTGAACAACACCATGCCGCACTGAACAACACCATCCTGCACTGAACAACACCATCCCGCACTAAACAACACCATGCCGCACTGAACAACATTATGGCGCACTGGACAACATTATGCCGCACTGAACAACACCATGCCGCACTGAACAACACCATGCCGCACTGAACAACACCATGCCGCACTGAACAACACCATGCCGCACTGAACAACATTATGCCGCACTGAACAACACCATGCCGCACTGAACAACACCATGCCGCACTGAACAACACGATCCCGCATTGAACAACACCATCCTGCACTGAACAACACCATGCCGCACTGAACAACACCATGCCGCACTGAACAACACCATTCCGCACTGAACAACACCATGCCGCACTGAACGACACCATCCTGCACTGAACGACACCATCCTGCACTGAACAACACCATCCCGCACTGAACAACACCATGCCGCACTGAACAACACCATGCCGCACTGAACAACACCATCCTGCACTGAACAACACCATGCCGCACTGAACAACACCATGCCGCACTGAACAACATTATGCCGCACTGAACAACATTATGCCGCACTAAACAACATTATGTCGCACTGAACAACACCATGCCGCACTGAACAACACCATGCTGCACTGAACAACATTATGCCGCACTGAACAACACGATCCCGCATTGAACAACACCATCCCGCAGTGAACAACACCATGCCGCATTGAACAACACCATGCCGCACTGAACAACACCATGCTGCACTGAACAACATTATGCTGCACTGAACAACACGATCCTGCATTGAACAACACCATGCCGCACTGAACAACACCATCCTGCACTGAACAACACCATGCCGCACTGAACAACACCATGCCGCACTGAACAACATTATGCCGCACTGAAAAACACCATGCCGCACTGAACAACACCATCCCGCACTGAACAACACCATGCCGCATTGAACAACACCATGCCGCACTGAACAACACCATGCTGCACTGAACAACATTATGCTGCACTGAACAACACGATCCTGCATTGAACAACACCATGCCGCACTGAACAACACCATCCTGCACTGAACAACACCATCCTGCACTGAACAACACCACCCCGCACTGAACAACACGATCCCGCATTGAACAACACCATCCCGCACTGAACAACACCATGCCGCACTGAACAACACCATTCCGCACTGAACAACACCATGCCGCACTGAACAACACCATGCCGCACTGAACAACACCATGCCGCACTGAACAACACCATGCCGCACTGAACAACATTATGCCGCACTGAACAACACCATGCCGCACTGAACAACACCATCCCGCACTGAACAACACCATGCCGCATTGAACAACACCATGCCGCACTGAACAACACCATCCTGCACTGAACAACACCATCCCGCACTAAACAACACCATGCCGCACTGAACAACATTATGGCGCACTGGACAACATTATGCCGCACTGAACAACACCATGCCGCACTGAACAACACCATGCCGCACTGAACAACACCATGCCGCACTGAACAACACCATGCCGCACTGAACAACACTATGCCGCACTGAACAACACCATGCCGCACTGAACAACACCATGCCGCACTGAACAACACGATCCCGCATCGAACAACACCATCCTGCACTGAACAACACCATGCCGCACTGAACAACACCATGCCGCACTGAACAACACCATGCCGCACTGAACAACATTATGCCGCACTGAACAACATTATGCCGCACTAAACAACATTATGTCGCACTGAACAACACCATGCCGCACTGAACAACACCATGCTGCACTGAACAACATAATGCCGCACTGAACAACACGATCCCGCATTGAACAACACCATCCCGCAGTGAACAACACCATGCCGCATTGAACAACACCATGCCGCACTGAACAACACCATGCTGCACTGAACAACATTATGCTGCACTGAACAACACGATCCTGCATTGAACAACACCATGCCGCACTGAACAACACCATCCTGCACTGAACAACACCATGCCGCACTGAACAACACCATGCCGCACTGAACAACATTATGCCGCACTGAAAAACACCATGCCGCACTGAACAACACCATCCCGCACTGAACAACACCATGCCGCATTGAACAACACCATGCCGCACTGAACAACACCATGCTGTACTGAACAACATTATGCTGCACTGAACAACACGATCCTGCATTGAACAACACCATGCCGCACTGAACAACACCATCCTGCACTGAACAACACCATCCTGCACTGAACAACACCACCCCGCACTGAACAACACGATCCCGCATTGAACAACACCATCCCGCACTGAACAACACCATGCCGCACTGAACAACACCATTCCGCACTGAACAACACCATGCCGCACTGAACAACACCATGCCGCACTGAACAACACCATGCCGCACTGAACAACACCATGCCGCACTGAACAACATTATGCCGCACTGAACAACACCATGCCGCACTGAACAACACCATCCCGCACTGAACACCACCATGCCGCATTGAACAACACCATGCCGCACTGAACAACACCATCCTGCACTGAACAACACCATCCCGCACTAAACAACACCATGCCGCACTGAACAACATTATGCCGCACTGAACAACACCATGCCGCACTGAACAACACCATGCCGCACTGAACAACACGATCCCGCATCGAACAACACCATCCTGCACTGAACAACACCATGCCGCACTGAACAACACCATGCCGCACTGAACAACACCATTCCGCACTGAACAACACCATGCCGCACTGAACAACACCATCCTGCACTGAACAACACCATCCCGCACTGAACAACACCATGCCGCATTGAACAACACCATGCCGCACTGAACAACACCATCCTGCACTGAACAACACCATGCCGCACTGAACAACACCATGCCGCACTGAACAACACCATGCCGCACTGAACAACATTATGTCGCACTGAACAACACCATGCCGCACTGAACAACACCATGCTGCACTGAACAACATTATGCCGCACTGAACAACACGATCCCGCATTGAACAACACCATCCCGCAGTGAACAACACCATGCCGCATTGAACAACACCATGCCGCACTGAACAACACCATGCTGCACTGAACAACATTATGCTGCACTGAACAACACGATCCTGCATTGAACAACACCATGCCGCACTGAACAACACCATCCTGCACTGAACAACACCTTTCCACACTGAACAACACCATGCCGCACTGAACAACATTATGCCGCACTGAACAACACCATGCCGCACTGAACAACACCATGCCGCACTGAACAACACCATGCCGCACTGAACAACACCATGCCGCAATGAACAACACCATCCCGCACTGAACAACACCATGCCGCATTGAACAACACCATGCCGCACTGAACAACACCATCCCGCACTGAACAACACCACCCCGCACTGAACAACACGATCCCGCATTGAACAACACCATCCCGGACTGAACAACACCATGCCGCACTGAACAACACCATTCCGCACTGAACAACACCATGCCGCACTGAACAACACCATGCCGCACTGAACAACACCATGCCGCACTGAACAACACCATGCCGCACTGAACAACATTATGCCGCACTGAACAACACCATGCCGCACTGAACAACACCATCCCGCACTGAACAACACCATGCCGCATTGAACAACACCGTGCCGCACTGAACAACACCATCCTGCACTGAACAACACCATCCCGCACTGAACAACACCATGCCGCACTGAACAACATTATGGCGCACTGAACAACATTATGCCGCACTGAACAACACCATGCCGCACTGAACAACACCATGCCGCACTGAACAACACCATGCCGCACTGAACAACATTATGCCGCACTGAACAACATTATGCCGCACTGAACAACACCATGCCGCACTGAACAACACCATGCCGCACTGAACAACACCATGCCGCACTGAACAACACGACGTCGCACTGAACAACACGACGCCGCACAGAACAACACGACGCCGCACAGAATAACACAATACCGCACAGAACAACACAATACCGCACAAACAGTTTTAGATAATATTACGTCGCAGTCATGTGACGCGGACATGACGTCAATAGGCGGAACTCACGGCAAAATTATAATCCGTGGGCGTGGCTTGCAACAGGAAGTAGGAAAGCGGCAGTTCTGGCAAACAAGACACAGCTGTTAGTAACACGATGACTAACAAGGCAAATATTTTTGTTTTCAGCTTGCAACTTGACCGTCTAGAGCGTACAAGGTAATTACAACTGTTTTTTTTTAGCCCTGAAATGCAAGGGAGTGTGGCGTTTGGGAGGAATGTCGAACTCGGCGTCTGCTTCCAGCCACAGACGCCAAATTTCGACGATTATTTCGACTGGTCAACGGTTGTAAATTATTGCGTTGACTAAAAACTTTATTTAACTCTACTCTTAACTTTGCCGTTTCAGATATGCGGGTATTACACCGCGGAAATGACGTCAATAGGCTGAACTCTCGCCAAAATTCAAATCTGTGGGCGCAATGGCCTTGAGCGAGACACCGGATACAAACACGACGATTATCAACAGAAATATCTTTATTTTCCGCTTGCAAGTGGACCGTCTAGAGCGTACACGGTAAGTACAACTCATTGTGTTTAAAAAGATTTACGTTTGTGTAGTTTGCGTTGCGTTGTATCTGTGAATGTTGGTTGAGGCTAAATGTTAATGTTTAATTTCATTCCTTTAGGTTCCACGGTGTTTGTTGGCTGTATGTTTTCCACTGCAAGAAGAGGCTCGTATCATTGACCAGCAGGAGCTACAATGGTGAGTACCCCTTTCGTCTTCCATTTATGTTAAACACTTCCTATTTCATGTCTAACAGTACTCGATTTAACAAATAACCATAAATAAATACAGTGTGGGCAGTCACGTTAACATATGTGATTATCCTGCCTAATATGTTTATCACAAATATGTCACTAATCACTAATATGTTTATTTGTTTATCACAACACCTTTGGACCTTCAGCAATCGATTATTTACCTTCATCTACATAGAGACAGAACGATGGTGTCTTAAACATCTCATTCATTTCACCAAATAACTTCACGCAGGTGGATAACGGCCGTCTCGGTCACGCTATGTTGCGTGATGCAGTTTTGAAGAACCAAATGCATTTATTCAATGAATAAGTCAAGCTAGTTCTATGTTTATGATGTTGTAAGTTACGGTACCGATTGAAGTTGAGTTCGAAGCCAGTGGAAAACAGCGCTGCGTTTGTGCTCTCCAGGTACAAATGTTGTGATCTCTGACTGACGACCGGGCGAGACTCGAGTAAGAGATGTCCAAACGAGCTCCGGCAGGGCGGGCCAAGGCGGAGCGAACGGACGCCCTTCAGGCCGCCAATGACGAGCTGAGAACCAAACTGATGGACGTCCAGTTAGAACTTCAGCAGGAGAAGAACAAGGTGAAAACCTCAACAGACAGACACTGCCTGCCTCCCTGCCTGCCTCCCTGCCTGCCTCCCTGCCTGCCTCCCTCCCTCCCAGTTTTCCCGATGTAGATTAGACATGCGTGTGCCATGACTGTGTCAGCCTACATCAACAAATGCACCGAGGACGTCAGCACCACTAAGAATATCATCACCCGGGGCAACCAACGACCCTGGATGACTGAGGAGGTACGTCAAACGCTACGAGCGCGGAACTCTGCCTTCAAGTCTGGCGACAAGGAGACACTGAGGACAGCGAGAGCCAACTTGAACCGTGCCATCAGGATAGCGAAGCGAGACCGCAGTCGAAAATTTCAGGATCGTTTCCACGACGTCAAAAACATCAGGAGTATGTGGCAAGGCATACGGGCGATTACAGACTACAACTCACCCTCCCCCCCCCCGGTGGGTGTAGTTGATGCTGACTTTCTAAATGGTCTAAATAACTTCTTTGGGAGGTTCGAGGCACTAAACGGCACTCCAGCAGTTAAAACTGTCCCCCATCAGGAAGAGGAGGTACTCTGCCTTGACTCCGCCGATGTGTTGAAGACCCTGAGGAGAGTCAACCCCTGTAAGGCCCCTGGCCCCGACAACATTCCTGGGCGTGTGTTCAGGGAATGTGCAAGTCATCTGGCTGGGGTCATCACAGACATTTTTAACACCTCGCTGGGCCAAGCCACAGTGCCGGCGTGCTTTAAGACTGCCTCCATCATTCCGGTGCCGAAGAAACCTCAAATCACCTCATTTAATGATTACCGGCCTGTTGCACTGACTCCGGTTATGATGAAGTGCTTCGAAAGGCTGCTTAAAGGTCACATCGTTTCCAGACTCCCCCTATTATTTGACCCGTTCCAGTTTGCCGACCGGCAAAACCGCTCCACTCAGGACGCCATCTCCTCCGTTCTTCACCTGAGCCTGGCTCACCTGGAGGAGAAGAACACCCATGTGCGGAGGCTGTTCCTGGACTTCAGCTCAGCGTTTAACACCATCATCCCACAGCATCTGGTAGGAAAATTGGAACACCTGGGCTTCAACACCCCCCTTCGCAACTGGCTGCTAGACTTCCTCACCAACAGACCTCAGTCAGTCCGGGTCGGACAGAACACCTCTGATGTCATCACCCTCAGCACAGGCTCCCTTCAGGGCTGCGTCCTGAGCCCCCTGCTGTGCACCCTGATGACACACGACTGCGTCCTCAGGTTCACCACCAATCACATCGTGAAGTCAGCAGACGACACAACGGTGGTGGGGCTCATCAGAGACAACAACGACCTGGACTACAGAGAGGAGGTGGAGCAGCTGGTGGGCTGGTGCAGAGAAAACAGCCTGATCCTGAATGAGGAGAAGATGAAGGAGATCATCGTCGACTTCAGGAAAAAACAGCCTCACCACGCTCCACTGATCATCAACAGCTCAGCTGTGGAGGTGGTCAGCACCACCAAATTCCTGGGGGTCCACATCACAGAAGACCTCACCTGGACTATGAACACTACGGCACTGGTCAAGAGGGCACAGAAGCGCTTGTACTTCCTGCGGAGGATGAGGAGAGCCCACCTGCCCCCACCCATCATGAGGACGTTCTACAGGAGCACCATAGAGAGCATTCTGACAAGCTGTCTCTCTGTGTGGTGTGGAGGCTGCACCGCCTCCGATTGGAAGAACGTGAGGAGAGTGGTGAGGACAGCAGAGAGGATCATAGGGGCTCCTCTTCCCTCCATTCAGGACATTTCATCTCAGCGCTGCATGTCCCGTGCCCGTAACATCATCAATGACCCATCACACCCCCACCATGGACTGTTCTCCCTGCTGCCCTCTGGGAAGAGGTTTGCAGCATCCGCTGCAGGTCCACCAGGTTCTGCAACAGCTTTTTCCCTGCTGTCATCAGACTGTTGAACACTAGAACTGTTGAGCTCTAAACTGAACTCTGCATCACACATTCACAGAACTGTACTTTATGACACTACGGACCTCTATCTTGCACTATCTCGCACTACCAACTTTACTGAACTTGTATAAACCCTTTAAATAGAAGTTTAATACATGGTTTAGCATTCCTCTGCACACTCTTGAATACTGTTTTGCCTACTTGCACTATTGCATAATTATCACTGCTGCACTTTATACTTATTTTTAATATATATATATATATATATATAGTATATATGTATATATATATATTTTCATAGGATATGTTACTTCTATTCAACTGCAATATCACTACTTTGTTGTAAGACGTATGCAACGGAATTTCGTTTTGTATGCACCATGTGCAGACAAGATGACAATAAAGTTTGTCTAAGTCTAAGTCATGTCAGGTCAGCTGTCTGGAGAGAGAGAGAAGTCAGGACCTGCGGGCGGAGCACCACCGTGCCACCGCCGCCATGACGGAACTCAAAAGCAAACTCCATGAGGAGAAGCAGAAAGAGTTAGCCATTACCAGGGAGACATTACTGCGGCAGCATGAAATGGAGCTGATGAGAGTGATCAAAATCAAAGATGGAGAGATCCAGCGACTGAATGCCTTGGTCCTCAGCCTGAGGGACGGCTCCATGGACAAGGTGATCCGCTCTATCCGTGTCTGACTATCCGCACGCCACGTCGGGCTTCGATGCGGCCGCTACCGTATTGTGTAGCTTGTCCCCAGTAAGCGTCGCGGCGCTCCGTTGCGGTCTCAACGGCCCGGTGTGGCGCAATGTCTGCTCAGGTGAGGAGGGGGGGCGCTTTGCTGGCGGAGGTGGAGGAGACGCGGCGGTGTCGGGAGACCGAGCGGTGTCGCCTCCACCAGGAGCGCGGAAGAAGCCCTGGCAGCGGCCCAGCAGGCCTGGCAGTCCCGAGCGGCCGAGCTCCGATCGGCTCATCACCAGCATCGGGAGGAGCTGAGCCGAACCAAGAGAGACTGCGAGAGGGAGATCCGCCGACTGGTAGGACTGATCAGATGCGCGGTGCGTGGCTATGTTCCCAATTTCGTTGTATACCTGCAGTGCAATGACACCTAAGGCATTCTATTCTATTCTATTTCACAAGAAGAAAATGTCCGGTTGCTCGCTTCGCTTTTGTCACAGCAAAGGTGTTCTAGTCGATTCCAGAAAAAAATTGGCCGGTTGCTCTCTTTGTTTTTGTCACAATTCTGGCAAATGAGTTTGCCCGCCTGCCTGAGCGCTCCCCGTTTGTACATCCAGACGGATGAGATCAAGCTGAAAGACAGAGCGGTTAGTGTTTTGGATGAAGCCCTGGGGCCGGCCACGTCCACCGCCTTCAGCTGCAGACTCAGGCTGCCGAGCAGCAGATCGCTGCCCTGAGGGATTCCCAAAGGGCGGGCCTAAACTACCCTGGAAGTGGGGTCAACGCCGCTACTAGCAATCCTCTTCATTGCGTAAGCCACCTCATCACACACTTGCAGTACGCATGACTTAGTTCGTTGCTGGAGGAAGGTAGCACAAAAACAGTTTTGAACTTTGAACGAGTGCTTGTGTGTGTGTGTTGCGGGGCGTTTTCAGTCTCAGGAGGATCGGGACACGCGACGGTTTCATCTGAAAATCGCTGAGCTCAGCGCAGTCATCAGGAAACTGGAGGATCGAAACGCCCTGCTTTCTGAAGAGCGCAATGAACTGGTAATTTATTGACGGCACGCTTGAAGGTTTGCGCTACGTTTGATGCGCGCCATCCAGCGAGGCACCCATTGCGCTTGCTTATTAGTTGAGCGGCGCGGCGAGTCGGTTGCCTGGTAGATGTCTTTTATTGGGAGCCAAAGCCACGATTCCGTTCAAACCGATGCAAAAGGAATGGATACGTTCTGGCCCGCGTGTTGTGCGTCTTTCACATCCCGCACTTCATGCTTGCAGCTAAAGCGACTGAGAGAAACAGAAAGCCAGTTTCTGCCACTCCTGTACAAAAACAAACGCCTGAGCAGGAAGAATGAAGAACTCTCGCTGGTGCTGTGTCGCCTTGAAAACAAAGTGCGCTTTGTCACCCAGGAGAACGAGGAGATGGCAAGCTTGGTAAGTCGACGCGGACAACGGCGGCGTGCCAACAGAGTCCACTGCATTTGTGTTCCACAGAGAAGGCCTAGTTCGCTCAATGACCTGGACCGCGGTTGCGGCCAGCAGGACGGTGAAATGGAGTTCCTTCAAGTTGTGGAGCAGCGGCACATCATCGACGACTTGTCCAAGGTCTTCAGGCAGGCGACTCGGTGCACGTACGGCAGCGCCGCGCTCGCTCGCTGTCGCCAGGAAACCTTTTCCGTCCAAAGCTTGGCCGGCGGCCGCCATCCAAAAAATTGGCCCCTTAAATTCCGACCTTTCAAGCAGGAGCATTGTGCGCACGCGTTTGAACACGCTTTAGACTTGTTTTGCCGTTTTCAGCAGCTCAAAGCTCCCGTTTTGTCAGCGCCTTTGCCACTCGCTGTGCGCTGAAAACGACGGACTTGCCCGGCTGCTCAGCCCGTCAACCATGAGCCGCGAGCGCGACGTCATTGTCCGTAGGCAGCTAGTGGCAAAATGCACCCTGTTAGAGTTGCGCTCGCTCCAACTTATTTTGCAAGAACCACACGGGAGACAAGTAAGTTCTTTTGGACACCTGCAGGTGGAGAGTCCATCCGTTGTACGAATGAAGTCTGACTCTCGGCTCCTGCACGAGCATTTTAATTAAGAGAAACAGGGTGGGTGTAAGAGTGGATTGAATAGAGGAAGCCCTTGACCTCTAGTCAAAACATAGCAAGGGGTGTTTTACGACTTTGTGTAGGAAGGGATAAGCGATAGGGATAAATAAGGGATAAATAATATTATTTATTACAGGTCGCAGTCAAAGTCAAAGCAACACAATGATACGATAAAGATAATCTGGAAAACCCTGACACACCCTGTAGTTGTCACTTTTGGAAAAGACGAGCGTCCCTCCAATCATCGCCGGTGACGTGTTTTTCAGGCTCTGGAGACAGGAGCTCATGTCAGAAATGTCATTGTGAGTCGCGTTTGTTTCTGCGCCGGAGCCGTTCGTTCCCTTTGCATCCAAAGAATCTCAAAGGCGGATTATTTGTGTCGACAGGAGAGAGATTTGCTGCTACGATACCGACGTCGAGAATCTCTGAGGAGGAACAAAGCGTGAGGTCCTGCAAGGTGAATCTGTTTGTTTGCGGCTGCTTGGTGTTGCGCAAGATGAAATGGCCTTTTTCTCGCTATCGTTCCTCTCGTCGATTCATCGTGAGGTGTCGCTTCAGTTTGTTCAGAGAGATGTTCGCTTCCGCGCCCGCAGGTCATCGAAACATTTTACGGCTACGACGAAGACGTGTTGGTGGACTCGGACGGATCGTCCTTGTCTTTTCACACCGACAGAACCCCCGACACGGAACCCGAAGAGGTAGCCCGCCATTTCTGCCAGCGTATTGGCACCAAACATTCCTCTTCAGCCTGGAATCGGACTCGTCTTTGCGTCGCGGGTGCTTTGTCGCCGGTCTGACTGATTCTGGTACTAGTGCTGTGTTGCATTGGTGTGTGCATGAAGAGGCGGAGCTTCGCTACCGCCAGCTGACGCAAGAATATCAAGCGCTGCAACGAGCCTACGCTCTGCTAGCCCAGACCAGCGAAAGGGGACTACGACGCCGAGAAGGAGATCAAGGTGGCGCCCCTTCCCGCAACCCCCGGCCGGGTCGCAGCCTCCCCGTTCTCACCCAGCCTCGGGTGTTCTCTGGTCTGAAAGGAGGAGGAGGAGCCTCCCTCCTCCTCCTTTCAGACCAGAGAAAAGCTGATGGTAGAAATGGGTCACTATCAAAGCAGAGTAGCAGATCTGGAGTCAGCGCTGAAGCAACAAGGACAGGTAAGCTCATCAATGAGCACACCTTTTTCTCAGACAAAATAGCTACATTCTTCAGTCACTCATCCGTCTGGCATTACTGGACCAACCCCCCCCCCCCCCCCCCCCCCCGAACGTGGCTGGGAAAATGCGGAGAAAAGCAAATGTCATTTTCCAGTCAACCAAAGAATTTGTGGATGAAAATGACACAACATTCCAAAGCTGTCCACGCGTTTGTCTCTTCTAGAATGTCAAGTGGGTGGAGGAGAAGCAGCTGCTGCGTCAGAGCAATCAGCAGTTGGCCGAAAAGGTGACGGAAAGAAAGGCGCTGGGCGGAGTCGCTTGGCGTCACACCTGTCGGGAAGCCCCGCAGATGAGGTCTGACTGTCTTTTCAGGTCAGGCGGATGGAGGCGGAAGAAGCGCGTCTGAAAGAGCACATCCAGGATATCCGAGACCAAAACGAACTGCTTGAGTTCCGCATCCTGGAGCTGGAGGTGGGAAGACTCGCACAAGCGTGTTGAGGCCAGAGATGTGACGGACGGACGGACGGACGGACGGACGGATGCATGCCTCTGCCTTTCAGGAGAGGGAGTGGCGCTCCCCCGTCTTGAAGTTTCTGCAAGTCCGTTTCCCAGACGGCCTCAGCCCTTTGCAGATTTACTGCGAGGCCGAGGGCGTGAGCGTACGTAAGGCGTCCCTCGCAACCCTAACCTTAACCCGAGGTCCCAGAACACCTTACATTGCTCCTTGCGCCTTTCCCCCGGACATCGTCATCAGTGATCTGATGAAGAAGCTGGACATCCTGGGCTATAACGCCGTAAGTGTATGTCGAACTCCTTATGTTCGCACTCCACGAGACTCGGCGGCTCAAATGTGACTTTTGGAAGGCTTTGCGCTGAAAGAAGCTTGTTGACGCTGTGCCTTTGGGCTCTTGCAGAATCTCACCAACGAGGAGCAGGTGGTCGTGATTCACGCCAGGACCCTTCTCACCCTAGCCGAGAAGGTAACGCGCACGTCCACGCACGCTCTCGCATTCTGCTTATGTGACAGCAGCCTTTCCTCAGTGGTTAGAATACATCAAAGTGACCAAGTCAGCACTTCAACAGAAGATGTTGGACATTGAAAGTGAGAAGGTAGACAGACACGCGACATCAGCCAAGGGGAACTCCGGCAATGTGCCCCAACAATTCTGACCTTGAGCTGTGCTAGGATATGTTCTGCAAGCAGAAGGGCTACCTGGATGAAGAGTTGGACTTCAGGAAGTGTTCCATGGACCAGGCTCATAAGGTAAGCCGCCCTCAAATCTCCCGCCGGACCACTGATGGACGAGGATTGCGGCCCAGAGGATCCTGGAGCTGGAGGCCATGTTGTACGAGGCGCTACCGCAGCGGGACTGCCCCGCCACGGACGGCGAAAAAGCCAGCCACGCTGGCGTGAATGACGTGCTGACGGCGGATCAGAGAGAAGAGCTTAGGAGCGCCGTGGACCAATGGAAGCGAGCCCTGATGTGCGAGTTGAGGGAGCGCGACGCTTGCATCCTCCAAGAGAGAATGGATCTGCTGCACAGCGCGCAACAGGTAAGGGCCCAAAGCCAGCCCGGCACTTACTTGCACGCTTACTGGCTTTTGAATGCCACTTTCCATTTGTCCGTCCTAGAGGAACAAAGAGCTGAAAGAATTCATCGAAGCTCAGAAGAGACAAATCAAACAATTGGAGGAGAAGTTTCTGTTTCTCTTTCTATTCTTCTCCTTGGCCTTCATTCTGTGGCCCTAACACCAGCTGGTGAGTGAGCTCCAGCGGCACCGCACTCGACACCTCCGATACACTGCCAGCCGGTCTCAGACGTTGGCAGACGCTCCGATGCCAACGTATACCCCCCGCCACGGTGACAGAGGCACCGCGTCACACCGGCGCTCATCCAATCAGAAGGCAGGAAAAGCAAATTCACATGCAGGGCACTTTTGAACCAGAAGAGAGCGCCACAAAAAACGGTTGTTGCCCCAAACGCGCACTAAAAAGGGTCAGAATAACAAGAGTCCCACTGGCCAGCCGGGGCCACCCGTCCAGCTGTTTCTTCAGGGGGGAAAAAAATTGGAGTCACCGGTGAGTACATTTTGCATTTAGCTCTGCTTTTCTGCTTCTGTCTTCAAGTGTGTGGCATCCTGCGATCAAAGAGTCAGCCAACCCCAAAGCGGTTGACCTCAACGTCCCACCACCATGCCTACCAGAGCAGGTGACGTGATGCTTTGGACATCCTTCCGTCTCAGATGCCCAAAAGTACTCTTTGCCACATCTGCGGCAATACGGTGTCTTTTCAAAGGTGCAAATAAATCCAGCGTGGGCGGAACACGCACGTCTTCGGTTTTTCCCGCTTTGTTTGTGTGACAGCTGTTGTGAAAATTTTATACAAATAAAGTTGTATAGTAAATGTTTGGCCAAGCCGCAACTCCCGAACCGCATGCGGCTCTTTTATGTTCATATCAACATTTGTGTGTGTGTGTGTGTGTGTGTGTGGGGGGGGGGGGTTGTGCGTGTTGGCTTCACTTGAGTTCAATTTGGTATTTTGGTCAAAAGCGCATGTGGTGAAATTCCACAAAGTAGGATGGGCAAACACATTTCTTTAAACTATGAGTGTCAATTGGGCTCTCGAAATGGCAGGGAAAAGATGCACAGCAAAACGAAAATACGTAGATGAACACAGGACGTTTTAATCAGAGTGGGAAAGTTTCTATTTTTTGTTGAACGTGATGGCAAACCATTCTGCCTGATATGTCAGACCTCAGCGCATTTCAAAGATTCAAATCTTCAGCGCCATGCACTTCAGCTCACTCCATGCTAACATTGATCAGGCGTCGAACCCGCATCATCATGCTTAAGAGGTGGCCATGCTAACCAGTGCGCCATTATGTCAACGCATAATAACTAAGTCTACTGGTCAAAACAGCGGTTACTATATGACGTCGCTACGTCGTGGTCACGTGACGCAGACAAGACGTCAATGGACGTGGGCAGAGTTAACTTGTTTAAAAGGGAGTAGGCAGAAGAAATATTTAATTTATTTAAATCTATTTTGAGTGCACACCATTATGCCAATGCATAACAACTGTAAATCTACTAAACAAAACAGCGGTTGCTATATGACATCTGCCACGTCGTGGTCACGTGACATACGTGACGTCGATGGGCGTAACTTTCGCCGGAATTCAAATCCGCGGGGAGAGTTAACTTGTTTAAAAGAGAGTGGGCAGAAGAATTATTTAATTTATTTAAATCTATTTGGTGTGTGCGCCATTATGTCAATGCATAACAACTGTAAGTCTACTAAACAAAACAGCGGTTGCTATTTGACGTCTGCCACGTCGTGGTCACGTGACGCGGACGTGACGTCGACGCCTACTTTACATCCCACCGATCACAGGACTCCTCGGCTGCATAACCGTGCCCCCTTCCCAACCAATCGGATTTGCTATACGCGAAAACGACGCCAATGGAAAGAGCTTCCGCCCAAATTTAAATCCGTGGGCGTGGCTCGCAGCAGGAAGTAGGAAAATGGCGGCGATGTTGACAAAGACACAGCGGATGGTAACATACGACTAACAAGAGAAATATTTTTATTTTCTGCTTGCAACTGGACCGTCCAGAGCGTACACGGTAAGTACAACTCATCGTTTTTAAAAAGAAGTACTTTTGTTGCCCTGAAAAGCGAGTGAGCGTGGCGTTTGTGGGGGACGTCGAATTTCGACGATTCTTTCTGGTCAACGGTTGTAAATGATTGTGTTGATTAAAAAAGAAAACTTGATGTAACTCTACTTTTAACTGCCGTTTCAGATAGATTTGGAATTGCATCACATCCAATTTTGCCTAGAGCGTACACGGTAAGTAACACTCGTTGTGTTTAAGGAGATTTACGTTTGTAATAGCAGAAGTGTAGCCGCGTTGCGTTGTACGTGTGAATGTTGGTCCGGGCGAAATGTTAATGTTTAATTTCATTCCTTTAGGTTCCACGGTGTTTGTTGGCTGCAAGTTTTCCACTGCAAGAAGAGGCTCATATCATTGACCAGGAGCGAGCTACAATGGTGAGTAGCCATAACATTTATGTTAAACACTTCCTATTTCATGTCTAACAGTACTTGATTTAACAAATAACCATAAATAAATACAGTGTGGGCACTGAAGTTAACATATGTGATTATACTGCCTAATCTGTCACCGAGTAGATTGTTGCAAAGTAATATAAGATCCAAAGTTGTAATTCAGAATAGTTTTCAAAAGAAGGCCATTAGAATTATATACAAGTCTGATTACCCTGAACAAGCTATTAATTAAATCACAAATTCTTCAATTCAAAGATTTGGTAGATTATCAGACAAATAATGTCTAACAGTAATTGATTTAACACATCACGATAAGTAGATTGAGTGTGGGCACTCTCAAGTTAACATATGTGATTATACTGCCTAATCTGTTACAGAGTATGTTGTTGCCAAGTAATGTAGAATAGATCCAAAGTAGTAATCCAGAATAGTTTTGAAGAGGCCATTAGAATGATAAACAAATCTGATTACCTTGAACATAATAACAAGCTAAGTGTTTAATATGTCCTATGAAGTCAAAATTGGGCACCATCATGTGGTGAAATTTGGAATTGCATCACATCCAATTTTGCCTGGGAACAAACAGATTACATAAATCTTAGTTTTGAATAAGCCACTCCTTCTCAAACAAGTAAACTCTGCCCATTTTGCGCAGTAGATGTTCTGTTAATATCTAGTATTTATACAAAGTCATAATTTAAATTGCTTTCAACCTTCATTCATCGGTTCAACCAACATTACTCGCTCTTCTTACCAACTTGTATTGATTTAACTAAGCGTTTAATACTTCCTATCAGGTCTCAAATCGAGATTTGGCAAAATACAATTTCAGCAAATCCAATTTTGCCAGGGAACAAAAATAGATTAAATAAACTAAATAAGTCCTCTTCCCATTAAATAAATCAGAAAAGTCTGTCTTGTAACCAGTCCTCTTCAAACAAGTAAAGTCTGCCCATTTTGTGCCGTAGATTTTGTGTCTATGCCTAGTATTTAAACAAAATCATAATTTAAACGACTTCTTTCCTTCATTCACTTTGGAAATTTGGAATTGCAGCAAATCGAATTTTGGCAGGGAACAAAAATAGATCAATTAAACTAAATAAGTCTTCTTCCCATTAAATAAATTAAAAAAGTCTGTCTTGTAACCAGTCCTTTTCAAACAAGTAAAGTCTGCCCATTTTGTGCCGTCGATTTTGTGTTAATGCCTAGTATTTATACAAAATCATAATTTAAAGGACTTCATTCCTTCATTCACTTTGGAAATTTGGAATTGCAGCACATCAAATTTTGCCTGGGAAGAAAAGTAGATTAAATAAATTTAATAAGTCTTACTACTTCCCATTAAATAAATTAAATACGTCTTACTTGTTCCCACTCCTTTTCAAAACAGTAGTTTAAAACGAGGGCCCTTCACTCAATCTTTAACCTCAACCCCGCACGTTGTGTTGTATCTGTGAATGTTGGTTGTGGCCAAATGATAGTTTTCTTTCATTCGTTTAGGTTCCAAGAAAACTTGATGTAACTCTACTTTTAACTGCCGTTTCAGATAAGCGGGTATTACGTCGCAGTCAAATGCCGCGGATATGACGTAATTGCCCGAACCTCCGCCAAAATTCAAATCTGTTGGCGCGATGGCCGTGAGCCACTGAGCAGCGACGATTATCAACAGAAATATCTTTATTTTCTGCTTGCAACTGGACCGTCTAGAGCGTACACGGTAAGTAACACTCATTGTGTTTAAGGAGATTTACGTTTGTAATAGCAGAAGTGTAGCCGCGTTGCGTTGTACGTGTGAAAATTGGTCGAGGCGAAATGTTAATGTTTAATTTCATTCCTTTAGGTTCCACGGTGTTTGTTGGCTGCAAGTTTTCCACTGCAAGAAGAGGCTCGTATCATTGACCAGGAGCGAGCTACAATGGTGAGTAGCCATAACATTTATGTTAAACACTTCCTATTTCATGTCTAACAGTACTTGATTTAACAAATAACCATAAATAAATACAGTGTGGGCACTGAAGTTAACATATGTGATTATACTGCCTAATCTGTCACGGAGTAGATTGTTGCAAAGTAATATAAGATCCAAAGTTGTAATTCAGAATAGTTTTCAAAAGAAGGCCATTAGAATTATATACAAGTCTGATTACCCTGAACAAGCTATTAATTAAATCACAAATTCTTCAATTCAAAGATTTGGTAGATTATCAGACAAATAATGTCTAACAGTAATTGATTTAACACATCACGATAAGTAGATTGAGTGTGGGCACTCTCAAGTTAACATATGTGATTATACTGCCTAATCTGTTACAGAGTATGTTGTTGCCAAGTAATGTAGAATAGATCCAAAGTAGTAATCCAGAATAGTTTTGAAGAGGCCATTAGAATGATAAACAAATCTGATTACCTTGAACATAATAACAAGCTAAGTGTTTAATATGTCCTATGAAGTCAAAATTGGGCACCATCATGTGGTGAAATTTGGAATTGCATCACATCCAATTTTGCCTGGGAACAAACAGATTACATAAATCTTAGTTTTGAATAAGCCACTCCTTCTCAAACAAGTAAACTCTGCCCATTTTGCGCAGTAGATGTTCTGTTAATATCTAGTATTTATACAAAGTCATAATTTAAATTGCTTTCAACCTTCATTCATCGGTTCAACCAACATTACTCGCTCTTATTACCAACTTGTATTGATTTAACTAAGCGTTTAATACTTCCTATCAGGTCTCAAATCGAGATTTGGCAAAATACAATTTCAGCAAATCCAATTTTGCCAGGGAACAAAAATAGATTAAATAAACTAAATAAGTCCTCTTCCCATTAAATAAATCAGAAAAGTCTGTCTTGTAACCAGTCCTCTTCAAACAAGTAAAGTCTGCCCATTTTGTGCCGTAGATTTTGTGTCTATGCCTAGTATTTAAACAAAATCATAATTTAAACGACTTCTTTCCTTCATTCACTTTGGAAATTTGGAATTGCAGCAAATCGAATTTTGGCAGGGAACAAAAATAGATCAATTAAACTAAATAAGTCTTCTTCCCATTAAATAAATTAAAAAAGTCTGTCTTGTAACCAGTCCTTTTCAAACAAGTAAAGTCTGCCCATTTTGTGCCGTCGATTTTGTGTTAATGCCTAGTATTTATACAAAATCATAATTTAAAGGACTTCATTCCTTCATTCACTTTGGAAATTTGGAATTGCAGCACATCAAATTTTGCCTGGGAAGAAAAGTAGATTAAATAAATTTAATAAGTCTTACTACTTCCCATTAAATAAATTAAATACGTCTTACTTGTTCCCACTCCTTTTCAAAACAGTAGTTTAAAACGAGGGCCCTTCACTCAATCTTTAACCCCAACCCCGCACGTTGTGTTGTATCTGTGAATGTTGGTTGTGGCCAAATGATAGTTTTCTTTCATTCGTTTAGGTTCCAAGAAAACTTGATGTAACTCTACTTTTAACTGCCGTTTCAGATAAGCGGGTATTACGTCGCAGTCATGTGCCGTGGATATGACGTAATTGCCCGAACCTCCGCCAAAATTCAAATCTGTTGGCGCGATGGCCGTGAGCCACTGAGCAGCGACGATTATCAACAGAAATATCTTTATTTTCTGCTTGCAACTGGACCGTCTAGAGCGTACACGGTAAGTAACACTCATTGTGTTTAAGGAGATTTACGTTTGTAATAGCAGAAGTGTAGCCGCGTTGCGTTGTACGTGTGAAAATTGGTCGAGGCGAAATGTTAATGTTTAATTTCATTCCTTTAGGTTCCACGGTGTTTGTTGGCTGCAAGTTTTCCACTGCAAGAAGAGGCTCGTATCATTGACCAGGAGCGAGCTACAATGGTGAGTAGCCATAACATTTATGTTAAACACTTCCTATTTCATGTCTAACAGTACTTGATTTAACAAATAACCATAAATAAATACAGTGTGGGCACTGAAGTTAACATATGTGATTATACTGCCTAATCTGTCACGGAGTAGATTGTTGCAAAGTAATATAAGATCCAAAGTTGTAATTCAGAATAGTTTTCAAAAGAAGGCCATTAGAATTATATACAAGTCTGATTACCCTTAACATAACAACAAGCTATTAATTAAATCACAAATTCTTCAATTCAAAGATTTGGTAGATTATCAGACAAATAATGTCTAACAGTAATTGATTTAACACATCACGATAAGTAGATTGAGTGTGGGCACTCTCAAGTTAACAGATATGATTATACTGCCTAATCTGTTACAGAGTATGTTGTTGCCAAGTAATGTAGAATAGATCCAAAGTAGTAATCCAGAATAGTTTTGAAGAGGCCATTAGAATAATAAACAAATCTGATTACCTTGAACATAATAACAAGCTAAGTGTTTAATATGTCCTATGAAGTCAAAATTGGGCACCATCATGTGGTGAAATTTGGAATTGCATCACATCCAATTTTGCCTGGGAACAAACAGATTAAATAAATCTTAGTTTTGAATAAGCCACTCCTTCTCAAACAAGTAAACTCTGCCCATTTCGCGCAGTAGATGTTCTGTTAATATCTAGTATTTATACAAAGTCATAATTTAAATTGCTTTCAACCTTCATTCATCGGTTCAACCAACATTACTCGCTCTTATTACCAACTTGTATTGATTTAACTAAGCGTTTAATACTTCCTATCAGGTCTCAAGGCAAGATTTGGCAAAATACAATTTCAGCAAATCCAATTTTGCCAGGGAACAAAAATAGATTAAATAAACTAAATAAGTCTTCTTCCCATTAAATAAATCAGAAAAGTCTGTCTTGTAACCAGTCCTCTTCAAACAAGTAAAGTCTGCCCATTTTGTGCCGTAGATTTTGTGTCTATGCCTAGTATTTAAACAAAATCATAATTTAAACGACTTCTTTCCTTCATTCACTTTGGAAATTTGGAATTGCAGCAAATCGAATTTTGCCAGGGAACAAAAATAGATCAATTAAACTAAATAAGTCTTCTTCCCATTAAATAAATTAAAAAAGTCTGTCTTGTAACCAGTCCTTTTCAAACAAGTAAAGTCTGCCCATTTTGTGCCGTCGATTTTGTGTTAATGCCTAGTATTTATACAAAATCATAATTTAAAGGACTTCATTCCTTCATTCACTTTGGAAATTTGGAATTGCAGCACATCAAATTTTGCCTGGGAAGAAAAGTAGATTAAATAAATTTAATAAGTCTTACTACTTCCCATTAAATAAATTAAATACGTCTTACTTGTTCCCACTCCTTTACAAAAAAGTAGTTTAAAACGAGGTCCCTTCACTCAACCTTTAACCCTATTTATTCACCTTCTAGGCTAAGTGTTAAAGGCTAAGTGTTAAAGGCTAAGTGTTAAAGGCTAAGTGTTAGAGGCTAAGTGCCAGAGGCTAGGCGCCAGAGGCGAGTTTTTGTGGGCTGAAGTTTTAGTGGGGTTAGTGTGAATACAATCCAAAAGAATACAACAGAATACAATACAATAGAATATAATACATAGATTAAATTCAATAGCTCTTACTACTTCCCATTAAATAAATTAAATACGTCTTACTTGTTCCCAATCCTTTTCAAAAAAGTAGTTTAAAACGAGGGCCCTTCACTCAACCTTTAACCTCAACCCCGCACGTCACATTGTGTTGTATCTGTGAATGTTGGTTGTGGCCAAATGATAGTTTTCTTTCATTCGTTTAGGTTCCACGGTGTTTGTTGGCTATGTTTTCCACTGTCAGAAGGATGAAAATACAAAGTACAACGCTTGGACGTGGGCGAAGACGTCACCGGTGAGTCCTTCCTTCCTATTTATTTACCTTCTAGATGCTAGAGGCTAAGTGTTAGAGGCTAAGTGTTAGACGCTAAGTGTTAAACACAATACGAACAACACAACGATACTGCACTGAACAACACGATACCGCACTGAGAAACACGATACCGCACTGAACAACACGATACCGCACTGAACAACACCATGCCGCACTGAACACCATGCCACACTGAACAACACCATCCCGCACTGAACAACACCATGCCGCACTAAACAACACCATGCCGCACTGAACAACACCATGCCTCACTGAACGACACCATGCCGCACTGAAAGACACCATGCCGCACTGAACGACACCATGCCGCACTGAAAGACACCATCCCGCACTGAACACCATGCCGCACTGAACAACACCATCCTGCACTGAACAACACCATCCCGCACTGAACAACACCATGCCGCACTGAACAACATTATGCCGCACTGAACATTATGCCGCACTGAACACCATGCCGCACTGAACAACACCATGCCGCACTGAACAACATTATGCCGCACTGAACAACACCATGCCGCACTGAACAACACCATGCCGCACTGAACAACACCATGCCGCACTGAACAACATTATGCCGCACTGAACAACACCATGCCGCACTGAACAACACCATCCTGCACTGAACAACACCATTCCGCATTGAACACCATGCCGCACTGAACAACACCATCCCGCACTGAACAACACCATCCCGCACTGAACAACACCATGCCGCACTGAACAACATTATGCCGCACTGAACAACATTATGCCGCACTGAACAACACCATGCCGCACTGAACAACACCATGCCGCACTGAACAACACCATGCCGCACTGAACAACATTATAACGCACTGAACAACACCATCCCACACTGAACAACACCATGCCGCACTAAACAACATTATGCCGCACTGAACAACATTATGCCGAAATGAACAACACCATGCCGCACTGAACAACACCATGCCGCACTGAACAACACCATCCCGCACTGAACAACACCATCCCGCACTGAACAACACCATGCCGCACTGAACAACACCATGCCGCACTGAACAACACCATGCCGCAATGAACAACACCATCCCGCACTGAACAACATTATGCCGCACTGAACAACATTATGCCGCACTGAACAACACCATGCCGCACTGAACAACACCATGCCGCACTGAACAACACCATCCTGCACTGAACAACACCATCCCGCACTGAACAACACCATGCCGCACTGAACAACACCATGCCGCACTGAACAACATTATGCCCCACTGAACAACACCATGCCGCACTGAACAACACCATGCCGCACTGAACAACACCATGCCGCACTGAACAACACCATCCCGCACTGAACAACACCATGCCGCACTGAACAACACGATCCCGCATTGAACAACACCATCCTGCACTGAACAACACCATGCCGCACTGAACAACACCATGCCGCACTGAACAACACCATTCCGCACTGAACAACACCATGCCGCACTGAACGACACCATCCTGCACTGAACGACACCATCCCGCACTGAACAACACCATGCCGCATTAAACAACACCATGCCGCACTGAACAACACCATCCTGCACTGAACAACACCATGCCGCACTGAAAAACACCATGCCGCACTGAACAACACCATGCCGCACTGAACAACATTATGCCGCACTGAACAACATTATGCCGCACTAAACAACATTATGTCGCACTGAACAACACCATGCCGCACTGAACAACACCATGCTGCACTGAACAACATTATGCCGCACTGAACAACACGATCCCGCATTGAACAACACCATCCCGCAGTGAACAACACCATGCCGCATTGAACAACACCATGCCGCACTGAACAACACCATGCTGCACTGAACAACATTATGCTGCACTGAACAACACGATCCTGCATTGAACAACACCATGCCGCACTGAACAACACCATCCTGCACTGAACAACACCATGCCGCACTGAACAACACCATGCCGCACTGAACAACACCATGCCGCACTGAACAACACCATGCCGCACTGAACAACACCATCCCGCACTGAACAACACCATGCCGCATTGAACAACACCATGCCGCACTGAACAACACCATGCTGCACTGAACAACATTATGCTGCACTGAACAACACGATCCTGCATTGAACACCATGCCGCACTGAACAACACCATCCTGCACTGAACAACACCATCCTGCACTGAACAACACCACCCCGCACTGAACAACACGATCCCGCATTGAACAACACCATCCCGCACTGAACAACACCATGCCGCACTGAACAACACCATTCCGCACTGAACAACACCATGCCGCACTGAACAACACCATGCCGCACTGAACAACACCATGCCGCACTGAACAACACCATGCCGCACTGAACAACATTATGCCGCACTGAACAACACCATGCCGCACTGAACAACACCATCCCGCACTGAACAACACCATGCCGCATTGAACAACACCATGCCGCACTGAACAACACCATCCTGCACTGAACAACACCATCCCGCACTAAACAACACCATGCCGCACTGAACAACATTATGGCGCACTGGACAACATTATGCCGCACTGAACAACACCATGCCGCACTGAACAACACCATGCCGCACTGAACAACACCATGCCGCACTGAACAACACCATGCCGCACTGAACAACATTATGCCGCACTGAACAACACCATGCCGCACTGAACAACACCATGCCGCACTGAACAACACGATCCCGCATTGAACAACACCATCCTGCACTGAACAACACCATGCCGCACTGAACAACACCATGCCGCACTGAACAACACCATTCCGCACTGAACAACACCATGCCGCACTGAACAACACCATCCTGCACTGAACAACACCATCCCGCACTGAACAACACCATGCCGCATTGAACAACACCATGCCGCACTGAACAACACCATCCTGCACTGAACAACACCATGCCGCACTGAACAACACCATGCCGCACTGAACAACACCATGCCGCACTGAACAACATTATGCCGCACTGAACAACATTATGCCGCACTAAACATTATGTCGCACTGAACAACACCATGCCGCACTGAACAACACCATGCTGCACTGAACAACATTATGCCGCACTGAACAACACGATCCCGCATTGAACAACACCATCCCGCAGTGAACAACACCATGCCGCATTGAACAACACCATGCCGCACTGAACAACACCATGCTGCACTGAACAACATTATGCTGCACTGAACAACACGATCCTGCATTGAACAACACCATGCCGCACTGAACAACACCATCCTGCACTGAACAACACCTTTCCACACTGAACAACACCATGCCGCACTGAACAACATTATGCCGCACTGAACAACACCATGCCGCACTGAACAACACCATGCCGCACTGAACAACACCATGTCGCACTGAACAACACCATGCCGCAATGAACAACACCATCCCGCACTGAACAACACCATGCCGCATTGAACAACACCATGCCGCACTGAACAACACCATCCCGCACTGAACAACACCACCCCGCACTGAACAACACGATCCCGCATTGAACAACACCATCCCGGACTGAACAACACCATGCCGCACTGAACAACACCATTCCGCACTGAACAACACCATGCCGCACTGAACAACACCATGCCGCACTGAACAACACCATGCCGCACTGAACAACACCATGCCGCACTGAACAACATTATGCCGCACTGAACAACACCATGCCGCACTGAACAACACCATCCCGCACTGAACAACACCATGCCGCATTGAACAACACCGTGCCGCACTGAACAACACCATCCTGCACTGAACAACACCATCCCGCACTGAACAACACCATGCCGCACTGAACAACATTATGGCGCACTGAACAACATTATGCCGCACTGAACAACACCATGCCGCACTGAACAACACCATGCCGCACTGAACAACACCATGCCGCACTGAACAACATTATGCCGCACTGAACAACATTATGCCGCACTGAACAACACCATGCCGCACTGAACAACACCATGCCGCACTGAACAACACCATGCCGCACTGAACAACACGACGTCGCACTGAACAACACGACGCCGCACAGAACAACACGACGCCGCACAGAATAACACAATACCGCACAGAACAACACAATACCGCACAAACAGTTTTAGATAATATTACGTCGCAGTCATGTGACGCGGACATGACGTCAATAGGCGGAACTCACGGCAAAATTATAATCCGTGGGCGTGGCTTGCAACAGGAAGTAGGAAAGCGGCAGTTCTGGCAAACAAGACACAGATGTTAGTAACACGATGACTAACAAGGCAAATATTTTTGTTTTCAGCTTGCAACTTGACCGTCTAGAGCGTACAAGGTAATTACAACTGTTTTTTTTTAGCCCTGAAAAGCAAGGGAGTGTGGCGTTTGGGAGGAATGTCGAACTCGGCGTCTGCTTCCAGCCACAGACGCCAAATTTCGACGATTATTTCGACTGGTCAACGGTTGTAAATTATTGCGTTGACTAAAAACTTTATTTAACTCTACTCTTAACTTTGCCGTTTCAGATATGCGGGTATTACACCGCGGAAATGACGTCAATAGGCTGAACTCTCGCCAAAATTCAAATCTGTGGGCGCAATGGCCTTGAGCGAGACACCGGATACAAACACGACGATTATCAACAGAAATATCTTTATTTTCCGCTTGCAAGTGGACCGTCTAGAGCGTACACGGTAAGTACAACTCATTGTGTTTAAAAAGATTTACGTTTGTGTAGTTTGCGTTGCGTTGTATCTGTGAATGTTGGTTGAGGCTAAATGTTAATGTTTAATTTCATTCCTTTAGGTTCCACGGTGTTTGTTGGCTGTATGTTTTCCACTGCAAGAAGAGGCTCGTATCATTGACCAGCAGGAGCTACAATGGTGAGTACCCCTTTCGTCTTCCATTTATGTTAAACACTTCCTATTTCATGTCTAACAGTACTCGATTTAACAAATAACCATAAATAAATACAGTGTGGGCAGTCACGTTAACATATGTGATTATCCTGCCTAATATGTTTATCACAAATATGTCACTAATCACTAATATGTTTATTTGTTTATCACAACACCTTTGGACCTTCAGCAATCGATTATTTACCTTCATCTACATAGAGACAGAACGATGGTGTCTTAAACATCTCATTCATTTCACCAAATAACTTCACGCAGGTGGATAACGGCCGTCTCGGTCACGCTATGTTGCGTGATGCAGTTTTGAAGAACCAAATGCATTTATTCAATGAATAAGTCAAGCTAGTTCTATGTTTATGATGTTGTAAGTTACGGTACCGATTGAAGTTGAGTTCGAAGCCAGTGGAAAACAGCGCTGCGTTTGTGCTCTCCAGGTACAAATGTTGTGATCTCTGACTGACGACCGGGCGAGACTCGAGTAAGAGATGTCCAAACGAGCTCCGGCAGGGCGGGCCAAGGCGGAGCGAACGGACGCCCTTCAGGCCGCCAATGACGAGCTGAGAACCAAACTGATGGACGTCCAGTTAGAACTTCAGCAGGAGAAGAACAAGGTGAAAACCTCAACAGACAGACACTGCCTGCCTCCCTGCCTGCCTCCCTGCCTGCCTCCCTGCCTGCCTCCCTCCCTCCCTCCCAGTTTTCCCGATGTAGATTAGACATGCGTGTGCCATGACTGTGTCAGCCTACATCAACAAATGCACCGAGGACGTCAGCACCACTAAGAATATCATCACCCGGGGCAACCAACGACCCTGGATGACTGAGGAGGTACGTCAAACGCTACGAGCGCGGAACTCTGCCTTCAAGTCTGGCGACAAGGAGACACTGAGGACAGCGAGAGCCAACTTGAACCGTGCCATCAGGATAGCGAAGCGAGACCGCAGTCGAAAATTTCAGGATCGTTTCCACGACGTCAAAAACATCAGGAGTATGTGGCAAGGCATACGGGCGATTACAGACTACAACTCACCCTCCCCCCCCCCCGGTGGGTGTAGTTGATGCTGACTTTCTAAATGGTCTAAATAACTTCTTTGGGAGGTTCGAGGCACTAAACGGCACTCCAGCAGTTAAAACTGTCCCCCATCAGGAAGAGGAGGTACTCTGCCTTGACTCCGCCGATGTGTTGAAGACCCTGAGGAGAGTCAACCCCTGTAAGGCCCCTGGCCCCGACAACATTCCTGGGCGTGTGTTCAGGGAATGTGCAAGTCATCTGGCTGGGGTCATCACAGACATTTTTAACACCTCGCTGGGCCAAGCCACAGTGCCGGCGTGCTTTAAGACTGCCTCCATCATTCCGGTGCCGAAGAAACCTCAAATCACCTCATTTAATGATTACCGGCCTGTTGCACTGACTCCGGTTATGATGAAGTGCTTCGAAAGGCTGCTTAAAGGTCACATCGTTTCCAGACTCCCCCTATTATTTGACCCGTTCCAGTTTGCCGACCGGCAAAACCGCTCCACTCAGGACGCCATCTCCTCCGTTCTTCACCTGAGCCTGGCTCACCTGGAGGAGAAGAACACCCATGTGCGGAGGCTGTTCCTGGACTTCAGCTCAGCGTTTAACACCATCATCCCACAGCATCTGGTAGGAAAATTGGAACACCTGGGCTTCAACACCCCCCTTCGCAACTGGCTGCTAGACTTCCTCACCAACAGACCTCAGTCAGTCCGGGTCGGACAGAACACCTCTGATGTCATCACCCTCAGCACAGGCTCCCTTCAGGGCTGCGTCCTGAGCCCCCTGCTGTGCACCCTGATGACACACGACTGCGTCCTCAGGTTCACCACCAATCACATCGTGAAGTCAGCAGACGACACAACGGTGGTGGGGCTCATCAGAGACAACAACGACCTGGACTACAGAGAGGAGGTGGAGCAGCTGGTGGGCTGGTGCAGAGAAAACAGCCTGATCCTGAATGAGGAGAAGATGAAGGAGATCATCGTCGACTTCAGGAAAAAACAGCCTCACCACGCTCCACTGATCATCAACAGCTCAGCTGTGGAGGTGGTCAGCACCACCAAATTCCTGGGGGTCCACATCACAGAAGACCTCACCTGGACTATGAACACTACGGCACTGGTCAAGAGGGCACAGAAGCGCTTGTACTTCCTGCGGAGGATGAGGAGAGCCCACCTGCCCCCACCCATCATGAGGACGTTCTACAGGAGCACCATAGAGAGCATTCTGACAAGCTGTCTCTCTGTGTGGTGTGGAGGCTGCACCGCCTCCGATTGGAAGAACGTGAGGAGAGTGGTGAGGACAGCAGAGAGGATCATAGGGGCTCCTCTTCCCTCCATTCAGGACATTTCATCTCAGCGCTGCATGTCCCGTGCCCGTAACATCATCAATGACCCATCACACCCCCACCATGGACTGTTCTCCCTGCTGCCCTCTGGGAAGAGGTTTGCAGCATCCGCTGCAGGTCCACCAGGTTCTGCAACAGCTTTTTCCCTGCTGTCATCAGACTGTTGAACACTAGAACTGTTGAGCTCTAAACTGAACTCTGCATCACACATTCACAGAACTGTACTTTATGACACTACGGACCTCTATCTTGCACTATCTCGCACTACCAACTTTACTGAACTTGTATAAACCCTTTAAATAGAAGTTTAATACATGGTTTAGCATTCCTCTGCACACTCTTGAATACTGTTTTGCCTACTTGCACTATTGCATAATTATCACTGCTGCACTTTATACTTATTTTTATATATATATATATATATATATATATATATATATATATATATAGTATATATGTATATATATATATTTTCATAGGATATGTTACTTCTATTCAACTGCAATATCACTACTTTGTTGTAAGACGTATGCAACGGAATTTCGTTTTGTATGCACCATGTGCAGACAAGATGACAATAAAGTTTGTCTAAGTCTAAGTCATGTCAGGTCAGCTGTCTGGAGAGAGAGAGAAGTCAGGACCTGCGGGCGGAGCACCACCGTGCCACCGCCGCCATGACGGAACTCAAAAGCAAACTCCATGAGGAGAAGCAGAAAGAGTTAGCCATTACCAGGGAGACATTACTGCGGCAGCATGAAATGGAGCTGATGAGAGTGATCAAAATCAAAGATGGAGAGATCCAGCGACTGAATGCCTTGGTCCTCAGCCTGAGGGACGGCTCCATGGACAAGGTGATCCGCTCTATCCGTGTCTGACTATCCGCACGCCACGTCGGGCTTCGATGCGGCCGCTACCGTATTGTGTAGCTTGTCCCCAGTAAGCGTCGCGGCGCTCCGTTGCGGTCTCAACGGCCCGGTGTGGCGCAATGTCTGCTCAGGTGAGGAGGGGGGGCGCTTTGCTGGCGGAGGTGGAGGAGACGCGGCGGTGTCGGGAGACCGAGCGGTGTCGCCTCCACCAGGAGCGCGGAAGAAGCCCTGGCAGCGGCCCAGCAGGCCTGGCAGTCCCGAGCGGCCGAGCTCCGATCGGCTCATCACCAGCATCGGGAGGAGCTGAGCCGAACCAAGAGAGACTGCGAGAGGGAGATCCGCCGACTGGTAGGACTGATCAGATGCGCGGTGCGTGGCTATGTTCCCAATTTCGTTGTATACCTGCAGTGCAATGACACCTAAGGCATTCTATTCTATTCTATTTCACAAGAAGAAAATGTCCGGTTGCTCGCTTCGCTTTTGTCACAGCAAAGGTGTTCTAGTCGATTCCAGAAAAAAATTGGCCGGTTGCTCTCTTTGTTTTTGTCACAATTCTGGCAAATGAGTTTGCCCGCCTGCCTGAGCGCTCCCCGTTTGTACATCCAGACGGATGAGATCAAGCTGAAAGACAGAGCGGTTAGTGTTTTGGATGAAGCCCTGGGGCCGGCCACGTCCACCGCCTTCAGCTGCAGACTCAGGCTGCCGAGCAGCAGATCGCTGCCCTGAGGGATTCCCAAAGGGCGAGCCTAAACTACCCTGGAAGTGGGGTCAACGCCGCTACTAGCAATCCTCTTCATTGCGTAAGCCACCTCATCACACACTTGCAGTACGCATGACTTAGTTCGTTGCTGGAGGAAGGTAGCACAAAAACAGTTTTGAACTTTGAACGAGTGCTTGTGTGTGTGTGTTGCGGGGCGTTTTCAGTCTCAGGAGGATCGGGACACGCGACGGTTTCATCTGAAAATCGCTGAGCTCAGCGCAGTCATCAGGAAACTGGAGGATCGAAACGCCCTGCTTTCCGAAGAGCGCAATGAACTGGTAATTTATTGACGGCACGCTTGAAGGTTTGCGCTACGTTTGATGCGCGCCATCCAGCGAGGCACCCATTGCGCTTGCTTATTAGTTGAGCGGCGCGGCGAGTCGGTTGCCTGGTAGATGTCTTTTATTGGGAGCCAAAGCCACGATTCCGTTCAAACCGATGCAAAAGGAATGGATACGTTCTGGCCCGCGTGTTGTGCGTCTTTCACATCCCGCACTTCATGCTTGCAGCTAAAGCGACTGAGAGAAACAGAAAGCCAGTTTCTGCCACTCCTGTACAAAAACAAACGCCTGAGCAGGAAGAATGAAGAACTCTCGCTGGTGCTGTGTCGCCTTGAAAACAAAGTGCGCTTTGTCACCCAGGAGAACGAGGAGATGGCAAGCTTGGTAAGTCGACGCGGACAACGGCGGCGTGCCAACAGAGTCCACTGCATTTGTGTTCCACAGAGAAGGCCTAGTTCGCTCAATGACCTGGACCGCGGTTGCGGCCAGCAGGACGGTGAAATGGAGTTCCTTCAAGTTGTGGAGCAGCGGCACATCATCGACGACTTGTCCAAGGTCTTCAGGCAGGCGACTCGGTGCACGTACGGCAGCGCCGCGCTCGCTCGCTGTCGCCAGGAAACCTTTTCCGTCCAAAGCTTGGCCGGCGGCCGCCATCCAAAAAATTGGCCCCTTAAATTCCGACCTTTCAAGCAGGAGCATTGTGCGCACGCGTTTGAACACGCTTTAGACTTGTTTTGCCGTTTTCAGCAGCTCAAAGCTCCCGTTTTGTCAGCGCCTTTGCCACTCGCTGTGCGCTGAAAACGACGGACTTGCCCGGCTGCTCAGCCCGTCAACCATGAGCCGCGAGCGCGACGTCATTGTCCGTAGGCAGCTAGTGGCAAAATGCACCCTGTTAGAGTTGCGCTCGCTCCAACTTATTTTGCAAGAACCACACGGGAGACAAGTAAGTTCTTTTGGACACCTGCAGGTGGAGAGTCCATCCGTTGTACGAATGAAGTCTGACTCTCGGCTCCTGCACGAGCATTTTAATTAAGAGAAACAGGGTGGGTGTAAGAGTGGATTGAATAGAGGAAGCCCTTGACCTCTAGTCAAAACATAGCAAGGGGTGTTTTACGACTTTGTGTAGGAAGGGATAAGCGATAGGGATAAATAAGGGATAAATAATATTATTTATTACAGGTCGCAGTCAAAGTCAAAGCAACACAATGATACGATAAAGATAATCTGGAAAACCCTGACACACCCTGTAGTTGTCACTTTTGGAAAAGACGAGCGTCCCTCCAATCATCGCCGGTGACGTGTTTTTCAGGCTCTGGAGACAGGAGCTCATGTCAGAAATGTCATTGTGAGTCGCGTTTGTTTCTGCGCCGGAGCCGTTCGTTCCCTTTGCATCCAAAGAATCTCAAAGGCGGATTATTTGTGTCGACAGGAGAGAGATTTGCTGCTACGATACCGACGTCGAGAATCTCTGAGGAGGAACAAAGCGTGAGGTCCTGCAAGGTGAGTCTGTTTGTTTGCGGCTGCTTGGTGTTGCGCAAGATGAAATGGCCTTTTTCTCGCTATCGTTCCTCTCGTCGATTCATCGTGAGGTGTCGCTTCAGTTTGTTCAGAGAGATGTTCGCTTCCGCGCCCGCAGGTCATCGAAACATTTTACGGCTACGACGAAGACGTGTTGGTGGACTCGGACGGATCGTCCTTGTCTTTTCACACCGACAGAACCCCCGACACGGAACCCGAAGAGGTAGCCCGCCATTTCTGCCAGCGTATTGGCACCAAACATTCCTCTTCAGCCTGGAATCGGACTCGTCTTTGCGTCGCGGGTGCTTTGTCGCCGGTCTGACTGATTCTGGTACTAGTGCTGTGTTGCATTGGTGTGTGCATGAAGAGGCGGAGCTTCGCTACCGCCAGCTGACGCAAGAATATCAAGCGCTGCAACGAGCCTACGCTCTGCTAGCCCAGACCAGCGAAAGGGGACTACGACGCCGAGAAGGAGATCAAGGTGGCGCCCCTTCCCGCAACCCCCGGCCGGGTCGCAGCCTCCCCGTTCTCACCCAGCCTCGGGTGTTCTCTGGTCTGAAAGGAGGAGGAGGAGCCTCCCTCCTCCTCCTTTCAGACCAGAGAAAAGCTGATGGTAGAAATGGGTCACTATCAAAGCAGAGTAGCAGATCTGGAGTCAGCGCTGAAGCAACAAGGACAGGTAAGCTCATCAATGAGCACACCTTTTTCTCAGACAAAATAGCTACATTCTTCAGTCACTCATCCGTCTGGCATTACTGGACCAACCCCCCCCCCCCCCCCCCCCCCCCGAACGTGGCTGGGAAAATGCGGAGAAAAGCAAATGTCATTTTCCAGTCAACCAAAGAATTTGTGGATGAAAATGACACAACATTCCAAAGCTGTCCACGCGTTTGTCTCTTCTAGAATGTCAAGTGGGTGGAGGAGAAGCAGCTGCTGCGTCAGAGCAATCAGCAGTTGGCCGAAAAGGTGACGGAAAGAAAGGCGCTGGGCGGAGTCGCTTGGCGTCACACCTGTCGGGAAGCCCCGCAGATGAGGTCTGACTGTCTTTTCAGGTCAGGCGGATGGAGGCGGAAGAAGCGCGTCTGAAAGAGCACATCCAGGATATCCGAGACCAAAACGAACTGCTTGAGTTCCGCATCCTGGAGCTGGAGGTGGGAAGACTCGCACAAGCGTGTTGAGGCCAGAGATGTGACGGACGGACGGACGGACGGACGGACGGATGCATGCCTCTGCCTTTCAGGAGAGGGAGTGGCGCTCCCCCGTCTTGAAGTTTCTGCAAGTCCGTTTCCCAGACGGCCTCAGCCCTTTGCAGATCTACTGCGAGGCCGAGGGCGTGAGCGTACGTAAGGCGTCCCTCGCAACCCTAACCTTAACCCGAGGTCCCAGAACACCTTACATTGCTCCTTGCGCCTTTCCCCCGGACATCGTCATCAGTGATCTGATGAAGAAGCTGGACATCCTGGGCTATAACGCCGTAAGTGTATGTCGAACTCCTTATGTTCGCACTCCACGAGACTCGGCGGCTCAAATGTGACTTTTGGAAGGCTTTGCGCTGAAAGAAGCTTGTTGACGCTGTGCCTTTGGGCTCTTGCAGAATCTCACCAACGAGGAGCAGGTGGTCGTGATTCACGCCAGGACCCTTCTCACCCTAGCCGAGAAGGTAACGCGCACGTCCACGCACGCTCTCGCATTCTGCTTATGTGACAGCAGCCTTTCCTCAGTGGTTAGAATACATCAAAGTGACCAAGTCAGCACTTCAACAGAAGATGTTGGACATTGAAAGTGAGAAGGTAGACAGACACGCGACATCAGCCAAGGGGAACTCCGGCAATGTGCCCCAACAATTCTGACCTTGAGCTGTGCTAGGATATGTTCTGCAAGCAGAAGGGCTACCTGGATGAAGAGTTGGACTTCAGGAAGTGTTCCATGGACCAGGCTCATAAGGTAAGCCGCCCTCAAATCTCCCGCCGGACCACTGATGGACGAGGATTGCGGCCCAGAGGATCCTGGAGCTGGAGGCCATGTTGTACGAGGCGCTACCGCAGCGGGACTGCCCCGCCACGGACGGCGAAAAAGCCAGCCACGCTGGCGTGAATGACGTGCTGACGGCGGATCAGAGAGAAGAGCTTAGGAGCGCCGTGGACCAATGGAAGCGAGCCCTGATGTGCGAGTTGAGGGAGCGCGACGCTTGCATCCTCCAAGAGAGAATGGATCTGCTGCACAGCGCGCAACAGGTAAGGGCCCAAAGCCAGCCCGGCACTTACTTGCACGCTTACTGGCTTTTGAATGCCACTTTCCATTTGTCCGTCCTAGAGGAACAAAGAGCTGAAAGAATTCATCGAAGCTCAGAAGAGACAAATCAAACAATTGGAGGAGAAGTTTCTGTTTCTCTTTCTATTCTTCTCCTTGGCCTTCATTCTGTGGCCCTAACACCAGCTGGTGAGTGAGCTCCAGCGGCACCGCACTCGACACCTCCGATACACTGCCAGCCGGTCTCAGACGTTGGCAGACGCTCCGATGCCAACGTATACCCCCCGCCACGGTGACAGAGGCACCGCGTCACACCGGCGCTCATCCAATCAGAAGGCAGGAAAAGCAAATTCACATGCAGGGCACTTTTGAACCAGAAGAGAGCGCCACAAAAAACGGTTGTTGCCCCAAACGCGCACTAAAAAGGGTCAGAATAACAAGAGTCCCACTGGCCAGCCGGGGCCACCCGTCCAGCTGTTTCTTCAGGGGGGAAAAAAATTGGAGTCACCGGTGAGTACATTTTGCATTTAGCTCTGCTTTTCTGCTTCTGTCTTCAAGTGTGTGGCATCCTGCGATCAAAGAGTCAGCCAACCCCAAAGCGGTTGACCTCAACGTCCCACCACCATGCCTACCAGAGCAGGTGACGTGATGCTTTGGACATCCTTCCGTCTCAGATGCCCAAAAGTACTCTTTGCCACATCTGCGGCAATACGGTGTCTTTTCAAAGGTGCAAATAAATCCAGCGTGGGCGGAACACGCACGTCTTCGGTTTTTCCCGCTTTGTTTGTGTGACAGCTGTTGTGAAAATTTTATACAAATAAAGTTGTATAGTAAATGTTTGGCCAAGCCGCAACTCCCGAACCGCATGCGGCTCTTTTATGTTCATATCAACATTTGTGTGTGTGTGTGTGTGTGTGTGGGGGGGGGGGGGGTTGTGCGTGTTGGCTTCACTTGAGTTCAATTTGGTATTTTGGTCAAAAGCGCATGTGGTGAAATTCCACAAAGTAGGATGGGCAAACACATTTCTTTAAACTATGAGTGTCAATTGGGCTCTCGAAATGGCAGGGAAAAGATGCACAGCAAAACGAAAATACGTAGATGAACACAGGACGTTTTAATCAGAGTGGGAAAGTTTCTATTTTTTGTTGAACGTGATGGCAAACCATTCTGCCTGATATGTCAGACCTCAGCGCATTTCAAAGATTCAAATCTTCAGCGCCATGCACTTCAGCTCACTCCATGCTAACATTGATCAGGCGTCGAACCCGCATCATCATGCTTAAGAGGTGGCCATGCTAACCAGTGCGCCATTATGTCAACGCATAATAACTAAGTCTACTGGTCAAAACAGCGGTTACTATATGACGTCGCTACGTCGTGGTCACGTGACGCAGACAAGACGTCAATGGACGTGGGCAGAGTTAACTTGTTTAAAAGGGAGTAGGCAGAAGAAATATTTAATTTATTTAAATCTATTTTGAGTGCACACCATTATGCCAATGCATAACAACTGTAAATCTACTAAACAAAACAGCGGTTGCTATATGACATCTGCCACGTCGTGGTCACGTGACATACGTGACGTCGATGGGCGTAACTTTCGCCGGAATTCAAATCCGCGGGGAGAGTTAACTTGTTTAAAAGAGAGTGGGCAGAAGAATTATTTAATTTATTTAAATCTATTTGGTGTGTGCGCCATTATGTCAATGCATAACAACTGTAAGTCTACTAAACAAAACAGCGGTTGCTATTTGACGTCTGCCACGTCGTGGTCACGTGACGCGGACGTGACGTCGACGCCTACTTTACATCCCACCGATCACAGGACTCCTCGGCTGCATAACCGTGCCCCCTTCCCAACCAATCGGATTTGCTATACGCGAAAACGACGCCAATGGAAAGAGCTTCCGCCCAAATTTAAATCCGTGGGCGTGGCTCGCAGCAGGAAGTAGGAAAATGGCGGCGATGTTGACAAAGACACAGCGGATGGTAACATACGACTAACAAGAGAAATATTTTTATTTTCTGCTTGCAACTGGACCGTCCAGAGCGTACACGGTAAGTACAACTCATCGTTTTTAAAAAGAAGTACTTTTGTTGCCCTGAAAAGCGAGTGAGCGTGGCGTTTGTGGGGGACGTCGAATTTCGACGATTCTTTCTGGTCAACGGTTGTAAATGATTGTGTTGATTAAAAAAGAAAACTTGATGTAACTCTACTTTTAACTGCCGTTTCAGATAGATTTGGAATTGCATCACATCCAATTTTGCCTAGAGCGTACACGGTAAGTAACACTCGTTGTGTTTAAGGAGATTTACGTTTGTAATAGCAGAAGTGTAGCCGCGTTGCGTTGTACGTGTGAATGTTGGTCCGGGCGAAATGTTAATGTTTAATTTCATTCCTTTAGGTTCCACGGTGTTTGTTGGCTGCAAGTTTTCCACTGCAAGAAGAGGCTCATATCATTGACCAGGAGCGAGCTACAATGGTGAGTAGCCATAACATTTATGTTAAACACTTCCTATTTCATGTCTAACAGTACTTGATTTAACAAATAACCATAAATAAATACAGTGTGGGCACTGAAGTTAACATATGTGATTATACTGCCTAATCTGTCACCGAGTAGATTGTTGCAAAGTAATATAAGATCCAAAGTTGTAATTCAGAATAGTTTTCAAAAGAAGGCCATTAGAATTATATACAAGTCTGATTACCCTGAACAAGCTATTAATTAAATCACAAATTCTTCAATTCAAAGATTTGGTAGATTATCAGACAAATAATGTCTAACAGTAATTGATTTAACACATCACGATAAGTAGATTGAGTGTGGGCACTCTCAAGTTAACATATGTGATTATACTGCCTAATCTGTTACAGAGTATGTTGTTGCCAAGTAATGTAGAATAGATCCAAAGTAGTAATCCAGAATAGTTTTGAAGAGGCCATTAGAATGATAAACAAATCTGATTACCTTGAACATAATAACAAGCTAAGTGTTTAATATGTCCTATGAAGTCAAAATTGGGCACCATCATGTGGTGAAATTTGGAATTGCATCACATCCAATTTTGCCTGGGAACAAACAGATTACATAAATCTTAGTTTTGAATAAGCCACTCCTTCTCAAACAAGTAAACTCTGCCCATTTTGCGCAGTAGATGTTCTGTTAATATCTAGTATTTATACAAAGTCATAATTTAAATTGCTTTCAACCTTCATTCATCGGTTCAACCAACATTACTCGCTCTTATTACCAACTTGTATTGATTTAACTAAGCGTTTAATACTTCCTATCAGGTCTCAAATCGAGATTTGGCAAAATACAATTTCAGCAAATCCAATTTTGCCAGGGAACAAAAATAGATTAAATAAACTAAATAAGTCCTCTTCCCATTAAATAAATCAGAAAAGTCTGTCTTGTAACCAGTCCTCTTCAAACAAGTAAAGTCTGCCCATTTTGTGCCGTAGATTTTGTGTCTATGCCTAGTATTTAAACAAAATCATAATTTAAACGACTTCTTTCCTTCATTCACTTTGGAAATTTGGAATTGCAGCAAATCGAATTTTGGCAGGGAACAAAAATAGATCAATTAAACTAAATAAGTCTTCTTCCCATTAAATAAATTAAAAAAGTCTGTCTTGTAACCAGTCCTTTTCAAACAAGTAAAGTCTGCCCATTTTGTGCCGTCGATTTTGTGTTAATGCCTAGTATTTATACAAAATCATAATTTAAAGGACTTCATTCCTTCATTCACTTTGGAAATTTGGAATTGCAGCACATCAAATTTTGCCTGGGAAGAAAAGTAGATTAAATAAATTTAATAAGTCTTACTACTTCCCATTAAATAAATTAAATACGTCTTACTTGTTCCCACTCCTTTTCAAAACAGTAGTTTAAAACGAGGGCCCTTCACTCAATCTTTAACCTCAACCCCGCACGTTGTGTTGTATCTGTGAATGTTGGTTGTGGCCAAATGATAGTTTTCTTTCATTCGTTTAGGTTCCAAGAAAACTTGATGTAACTCTACTTTTAACTGCCGTTTCAGATAAGCGGGTATTACGTCGCAGTCAAATGCCGCGGATATGACGTAATTGCCCGAACCTCCGCCAAAATTCAAATCTGTTGGCGCGATGGCCGTGAGCCACTGAGCAGCGACGATTATCAACAGAAATATCTTTATTTTCTGCTTGCAACTGGACCGTCTAGAGCGTACACGGTAAGTAACACTCATTGTGTTTAAGGAGATTTACGTTTGTAATAGCAGAAGTGTAGCCGCGTTGCGTTGTACGTGTGAAAATTGGTCGAGGCGAAATGTTAATGTTTAATTTCATTCCTTTAGGTTCCACGGTGTTTGTTGGCTGCAAGTTTTCCACTGCAAGAAGAGGCTCGTACCATTGACCAGGAGCGAGCTACAATGGTGAGTAGCCATAACATTTATGTTAAACACTTCCTATTTCATGTCTAACAGTACTTGATTTAACAAATAACCATAAATAAATACAGTGTGGGCACTGAAGTTAACATATGTGATTATACTGCCTAATCTGTCACGGAGTAGATTGTTGCAAAGTAATATAAGATCCAAAGTTGTAATTCAGAATAGTTTTCAAAAGAAGGCCATTAGAATTATATATAAGTCTGATTACCCTGAACAAGCTATTAATTAAATCACAAATTCTTCAATTCAAAGATTTGGTAGATTATCAGACAAATAATGTCTAACAGTAATTGATTTAACACATCACGATAAGTAGATTGAGTGTGGGCACTCTCAAGTTAACATATGTGATTATACTGCCTAATCTGTTACAGAGTATGTTGTTGCCAAGTAATGTAGAATAGATCCAAAGTAGTAATCCAGAATAGTTTTGAAGAGGCCATTAGAATGATAAACAAATCTGATTACCTTGAACATAATAACAAGCTAAGTGTTTAATATGTCCTATGAAGTCAAAATTGGGCACCATCATGTGGTGAAATTTGGAATTGCATCACATCCAATTTTGCCTGGGAACAAACAGATTACATAAATCTTAGTTTTGAATAAGCCACTCCTTCTCAAACAAGTAAACTCTGCCCATTTTGCGCAGTAGATGTTCTGTTAATATCTAGTATTTATACAAAGTCATAATTTAAATTGCTTTCAACCTTCATTCATCGGTTCAACCAACATTACTCGCTCTTATTACCAACTTGTATTGATTTAACTAAGCGTTTAATACTTCCTATCAGGTCTCAAATCGAGATTTGGCAAAATACAATTTCAGCAAATCCAATTTTGCCAGGGAACAAAAATAGATTAAATAAACTAAATAAGTCCTCTTCCCATTAAATAAATCAGAAAAGTCTGTCTTGTAACCAGTCCTCTTCAAACAAGTAAAGTCTGCCCATTTTGTGCCGTAGATTTTGTGTCTATGCCTAGTATTTAAACAAAATCATAATTTAAACGACTTCTTTCCTTCATTCACTTTGGAAATTTGGAATTGCAGCAAATCGAATTTTGGCAGGGAACAAAAATAGATCAATTAAACTAAATAAGTCTTCTTCCCATTAAATAAATTAAAAAAGTCTGTCTTGTAACCAGTCCTTTTCAAACAAGTAAAGTCTGCCCATTTTGTGCCGTCGATTTTGTGTTAATGCCTAGTATTTATACAAAATCATAATTTAAAGGACTTCATTCCTTCATTCACTTTGGAAATTTGGAATTGCAGCACATCAAATTTTGCCTGGGAAGAAAAGTAGATTAAATAAATTTAATAAGTCTTACTACTTCCCATTAAATAAATTAAATACGTCTTACTTGTTCCCACTCCTTTTCAAAACAGTAGTTTAAAACGAGGGCCCTTCACTCAATCTTTAACCCCAACCCCGCACGTTGTGTTGTATCTGTGAATGTTGGTTGTGGCCAAATGATAGTTTTCTTTCATTCGTTTAGGTTCCAAGAAAACTTGATGTAACTCTACTTTTAACTGCCGTTTCAGATAAGCGGGTATTACGTCGCAGTCATGTGCCGTGGATATGACGTAATTGCCCGAACCTCCGCCAAAATTCAAATCTGTTGGCGCGATGGCCGTGAGCCACTGAGCAGCGACGATTATCAACAAAAATATCTTTATTTTCTGCTTGCAACTGGACCGTCTAGAGCGTACACGGTAAGTAACACTCATTGTGTTTAAGGAGATTTACGTTTGTAATAGCAGAAGTGTAGCCGCGTTGCGTTGTACGTGTGAAAATTGGTCGAGGCGAAATGTTAATGTTTAATTTCATTCCTTTAGGTTCCACGGTGTTTGTTGGCTGCAAGTTTTCCACTGCAAGAAGAGGCTCGTATCATTGACCAGGAGCGAGCTACAATGGTGAGTAGCCATAACATTTATGTTAAACACTTCCTATTTCATGTCTAACAGTACTTGATTTAACAAATAACCATAAATAAATACAGTGTGGGCACTGAAGTTAACATATGTGATTATACTGCCTAATCTGTCACGGAGTAGATTGTTGCAAAGTAATATAAGATCCAAAGTTGTAATTCAGAATAGTTTTCAAAAGAAGGCCATTAGAATTATATACAAGTCTGATTACCCTTAACATAACAACAAGCTATTAATTAAATCACAAATTCTTCAATTCAAAGATTTGGTAGATTATCAGACAAATAATGTCTAACAGTAATTGATTTAACACATCACGATAAGTAGATTGAGTGTGGGCACTCTCAAGTTAACAGATATGATTATACTGCCTAATCTGTTACAGAGTATGTTGTTGCCAAGTAATGTAGAATAGATCCAAAGTAGTAATCCAGAATAGTTTTGAAGAGGCCATTAGAATAATAAACAAATCTGATTACCTTGAACATAATAACAAGCTAAGTGTTTAATATGTCCTATGAAGTCAAAATTGGGCACCATCATGTGGTGAAATTTGGAATTGCATCACATCCAATTTTGCCTGGGAACAAACAGATTAAATAAATCTTAGTTTTGAATAAGCCACTCCTTCTCAAACAAGTAAACTCTGCCCATTTCGCGCAGTAGATGTTCTGTTAATATCTAGTATTTATACAAAGTCATAATTTAAATTGCTTTCAACCTTCATTCATCGGTTCAACCAACATTACTCGCTCTTATTACCAACTTGTATTGATTTAACTAAGCGTTTAATACTTCCTATCAGGTCTCAAGGCAAGATTTGGCAAAATACAATTTCAGCAAATCCAATTTTGCCAGGGAACAAAAATAGATTAAATAAACTAAATAAGTCTTCTTCCCATTAAATAAATCAGAAAAGTCTGTCTTGTAACCAGTCCTCTTCAAACAAGTAAAGTCTGCCCATTTTGTGCCGTAGATTTTGTGTCTATGCCTAGTATTTAAACAAAATCATAATTTAAACGACTTCTTTCCTTCATTCACTTTGGAAATTTGGAATTGCAGCAAATCGAATTTTGCCAGGGAACAAAAATAGATCAATTAAACTAAATAAGTCTTCTTCCCATTAAATAAATTAAAAAAGTCTGTCTTGTAACCAGTCCTTTTCAAACAAGTAAAGTCTGCCCATTTTGTGCCGTCGATTTTGTGTTAATGCCTAGTATTTATACAAAATCATAATTTAAAGGACTTCATTCCTTCATTCACTTTGGAAATTTGGAATTGCAGCACATCAAATTTTGCCTGGGAAGAAAAGTAGATTAAATAAATTTAATAAGTCTTACTACTTCCCATTAAATAAATTAAATACGTCTTACTTGTTCCCACTCCTTTACAAAAAAGTAGTTTAAAACGAGGTCCCTTCACTCAACCTTTAACCCTATTTATTCACCTTCTAGGCTAAGTGTTAAAGGCTAAGTGTTAAAGGCTAAGTGTTAAAGGCTAAGTGTTAGAGGCTAAGTGCCAGAGGCTAGGCGCCAGAGGCGAGTTTTTGTGGGCTGAAGTTTTAGTGGGGTTAGTGTGAATACAATCCAAAAGAATACAACAGAATACAATACAATAGAATATAATACATAGATTAAATTCAATAGCTCTTACTACTTCCCATTAAATAAATTAAATACGTCTTACTTGTTCCCAATCCTTTTCAAAAAAGTAGTTTAAAACGAGGGCCCTTCACTCAACCTTTAACCTCAACCCCGCACGTCACATTGTGTTGTATCTGTGAATGTTGGTTGTGGCCAAATGATAGTTTTCTTTCATTCGTTTAGGTTCCACGGTGTTTGTTGGCTATGTTTTCCACTGTCAGAAGGATGAAAATACAAAGTACAACGCTTGGACGTGGGCGAAGACGTCACCGGTGAGTCCTTCCTTCCTATTTATTTACCTTCTAGATGCTAGAGGCTAAGTGTTAGAGGCTAAGTGTTAGACGCTAAGTGTTAAACACAATACGAACAACACAACGATACTGCACTGAACAACACGATACCGCACTGAGAAACACGATACCGCACTGAACAACACGATACCGCACTGAACAACACCATGCCGCACTGAACACCATGCCACACTGAACAACACCATCCCGCACTGAACAACACCATGCCGCACTAAACAACACCATGCCGCACTGAACAACACCATGCCTCACTGAACGACACCATGCCGCACTGAAAGACACCATGCCGCACTGAACGACACCATGCCGCACTGAAAGACACCATCCCGCACTGAACACCATGCCGCACTGAACAACACCATCCTGCACTGAACAACACCATCCCGCACTGAACAACACCATGCCGCACTGAACAACATTATGCCGCACTGAACATTATGCCGCACTGAACACCATGCCGCACTGAACAACACCATGCCGCACTGAACAACATTATGCCGCACTGAACAACACCATGCCGCACTGAACAACACCATGCCGCACTGAACAACACCATGCCGCACTGAACAACATTATGCCGCACTGAACAACACCATGCCGCACTGAACAACACCATCCTGCACTGAACAACACCATTCCGCATTGAACACCATGCCGCACTGAACAACACCATCCCGCACTGAACAACACCATCCCGCACTGAACAACACCATGCCGCACTGAACAACATTATGCCGCACTGAACAACATTATGCCGCACTGAACAACACCATGCCGCACTGAACAACACCATGCCGCACTGAACAACACCATGCCGCACTGAACAACATTATAACGCACTGAACAACACCATCCCACACTGAACAACACCATGCCGCACTAAACAACATTATGCCGCACTGAACAACATTATGCCGAAATGAACAACACCATGCCGCACTGAACAACACCATGCCGCACTGAACAACACCATCCTGCACTGAACAACACCATCCCGCACTGAACAACACCATGCCGCACTGAACAACACGATCCCGCATTGAACAACACCATCCCGCAGTGAACAACACCATGCCGCATTGAACAACACCATGCCGCACTGAACAACACCATGCTGCACTGAACAACATTATGCTGCACTGAACAACACGATCCTGCATTGAACAACACCATGCCGCACTGAACAACACCATCCTGCACTGAACAACACCATGCCGCACTGAACAACACCATGCCGCACTGAACAACACCATGCCGCACTGAACAACACCATGCCGCACTGAACAACACCATCCCGCACTGAACAACACCATGCCGCATTGAACAACACCATGCCGCACTGAACAACACCATGCTGCACTGAACAACATTATGCTGCACTGAACAACACGATCCTGCATTGAACACCATGCCGCACTGAACAACACCATCCTGCACTGAACAACACCATCCTGCACTGAACAACACCACCCCGCACTGAACAACACGATCCCGCATTGAACAACACCATCCCGCACTGAACAACACCATGCCGCACTGAACAACACCATTCCGCACTGAACAACACCATGCCGCACTGAACAACACCATGCCGCACTGAACAACACCATGCCGCACTGAACAACACCATGCCGCACTGAACAACATTATGCCGCACTGAACAACACCATGCCGCACTGAACAACACCATCCCGCACTGAACAACACCATGCCGCATTGAACAACACCATGCCGCACTGAACAACACCATCCTGCACTGAACAACACCATCCCGCACTAAACAACACCATGCCGCACTGAACAACATTATGGCGCACTGGACAACATTATGCCGCACTGAACAACACCATGCCGCACTGAACAACACCATGCCGCACTGAACAACACCATGCCGCACTGAACAACACCATGCCGCACTGAACAACATTATGCCGCACTGAACAACACCATGCCGCACTGAACAACACCATGCCGCACTGAACAACACGATCCCGCATTGAACAACACCATCCTGCACTGAACAACACCATGCCGCACTGAACAACACCATGCCGCACTGAACAACACCATTCCGCACTGAACAACACCATGCCGCACTGAACAACACCATCCTGCACTGAACAACACCATCCCGCACTGAACAACACCATGCCGCATTGAACAACACCATGCCGCACTGAACAACACCATCCTGCACTGAACAACACCATGCCGCACTGAACAACACCATGCCGCACTGAACAACACCATGCCGCACTGAACAACATTATGCCGCACTGAACAACATTATGCCGCACTAAACATTATGTCGCACTGAACAACACCATGCCGCACTGAACAACACCATGCTGCACTGAACAACATTATGCCGCACTGAACAACACGATCCCGCATTGAACAACACCATCCCGCAGTGAACAACACCATGCCGCATTGAACAACACCATGCCGCACTGAACAACACCATGCTGCACTGAACAACATTATGCTGCACTGAACAACACGATCCTGCATTGAACAACACCATGCCGCACTGAACAACACCATCCTGCACTGAACAACACCTTTCCACACTGAACAACACCATGCCGCACTGAACAACATTATGCCGCACTGAACAACACCATGCCGCACTGAACAACACCATGCCGCACTGAACAACACCATGTCGCACTGAACAACACCATGCCGCAATGAACAACACCATCCCGCACTGAACAACACCATGCCGCATTGAACAACACCATGCCGCACTGAACAACACCATCCCGCACTGAACAACACCACCCCGCACTGAACAACACGATCCCGCATTGAACAACACCATCCCGGACTGAACAACACCATGCCGCACTGAACAACACCATTCCGCACTGAACAACACCATGCCGCACTGAACAACACCATGCCGCACTGAACAACACCATGCCGCACTGAACAACACCATGCCGCACTGAACAACATTATGCCGCACTGAACAACACCATGCCGCACTGAACAACACCATCCCGCACTGAACAACACCATGCCGCATTGAACAACACCGTGCCGCACTGAACAACACCATCCTGCACTGAACAACACCATCCCGCACTGAACAACACCATGCCGCACTGAACAACATTATGGCGCACTGAACAACATTATGCCGCACTGAACAACACCATGCCGCACTGAACAACACCATGCCGCACTGAACAACACCATGCCGCACTGAACAACATTATGCCGCACTGAACAACATTATGCCGCACTGAACAACACCATGCCGCACTGAACAACACCATGCCGCACTGAACAACACCATGCCGCACTGAACAACACGACGTCGCACTGAACAACACGACGCCGCACAGAACAACACGACGCCGCACAGAATAACACAATACCGCACAGAACAACACAATACCGCACAAACAGTTTTAGATAATATTACGTCGCAGTCATGTGACGCGGACATGACGTCAATAGGCGGAACTCACGGCAAAATTATAATCCGTGGGCGTGGCTTGCAACAGGAAGTAGGAAAGCGGCAGTTCTGGCAAACAAGACACAGATGTTAGTAACACGATGACTAACAAGGCAAATATTTTTGTTTTCAGCTTGCAACTTGACCGTCTAGAGCGTACAAGGTAATTACAACTGTTTTTTTTTAGCCCTGAAAAGCAAGGGAGTGTGGCGTTTGGGAGGAATGTCGAACTCGGCGTCTGCTTCCAGCCACAGACGCCAAATTTCGACGATTATTTCGACTGGTCAACGGTTGTAAATTATTGCGTTGACTAAAAACTTTATTTAACTCTACTCTTAACTTTGCCGTTTCAGATATGCGGGTATTACACCGCGGAAATGACGTCAATAGGCTGAACTCTCGCCAAAATTCAAATCTGTGGGCGCAATGGCCTTGAGCGAGACACCGGATACAAACACGACGATTATCAACAGAAATATCTTTATTTTCCGCTTGCAAGTGGACCGTCTAGAGCGTACACGGTAAGTACAACTCATTGTGTTTAAAAAGATTTACGTTTGTGTAGTTTGCGTTGCGTTGTATCTGTGAATGTTGGTTGAGGCTAAATGTTAATGTTTAATTTCATTCCTTTAGGTTCCACGGTGTTTGTTGGCTGTATGTTTTCCACTGCAAGAAGAGGCTCGTATCATTGACCAGCAGGAGCTACAATGGTGAGTACCCCTTTCGTCTTCCATTTATGTTAAACACTTCCTATTTCATGTCTAACAGTACTCGATTTAACAAATAACCATAAATAAATACAGTGTGGGCAGTCACGTTAACATATGTGATTATCCTGCCTAATATGTTTATCACAAATATGTCACTAATCACTAATATGTTTATTTGTTTATCACAACACCTTTGGACCTTCAGCAATCGATTATTTACCTTCATCTACATAGAGACAGAACGATGGTGTCTTAAACATCTCATTCATTTCACCAAATAACTTCACGCAGGTGGATAACGGCCGTCTCGGTCACGCTATGTTGCGTGATGCAGTTTTGAAGAACCAAATGCATTTATTCAATGAATAAGTCAAGCTAGTTCTATGTTTATGATGTTGTAAGTTACGGTACCGATTGAAGTTGAGTTCGAAGCCAGTGGAAAACAGCGCTGCGTTTGTGCTCTCCAGGTACAAATGTTGTGATCTCTGACTGACGACCGGGCGAGACTCGAGTAAGAGATGTCCAAACGAGCTCCGGCAGGGCGGGCCAAGGCGGAGCGAACGGACGCCCTTCAGGCCGCCAATGACGAGCTGAGAACCAAACTGATGGACGTCCAGTTAGAACTTCAGCAGGAGAAGAACAAGGTGAAAACCTCAACAGACAGACACTGCCTGCCTCCCTGCCTGCCTCCCTGCCTGCCTCCCTGCCTGCCTCCCTCCCTCCCTCCCAGTTTTCCCGATGTAGATTAGACATGCGTGTGCCATGACTGTGTCAGCCTACATCAACAAATGCACCGAGGACGTCAGCACCACTAAGAATATCATCACCCGGGGCAACCAACGACCCTGGATGACTGAGGAGGTACGTCAAACGCTACGAGCGCGGAACTCTGCCTTCAAGTCTGGCGACAAGGAGACACTGAGGACAGCGAGAGCCAACTTGAACCGTGCCATCAGGATAGCGAAGCGAGACCGCAGTCGAAAATTTCAGGATCGTTTCCACGACGTCAAAAACATCAGGAGTATGTGGCAAGGCATACGGGCGATTACAGACTACAACTCACCCTCCCCCCCCCCCCGGTGGGTGTAGTTGATGCTGACTTTCTAAATGGTCTAAATAACTTCTTTGGGAGGTTCGAGGCACTAAACGGCACTCCAGCAGTTAAAACTGTCCCCCATCAGGAAGAGGAGGTACTCTGCCTTGACTCCGCCGATGTGTTGAAGACCCTGAGGAGAGTCAACCCCTGTAAGGCCCCTGGCCCCGACAACATTCCTGGGCGTGTGTTCAGGGAATGTGCAAGTCATCTGGCTGGGGTCATCACAGACATTTTTAACACCTCGCTGGGCCAAGCCACAGTGCCGGCGTGCTTTAAGACTGCCTCCATCATTCCGGTGCCGAAGAAACCTCAAATCACCTCATTTAATGATTACCGGCCTGTTGCACTGACTCCGGTTATGATGAAGTGCTTCGAAAGGCTGCTTAAAGGTCACATCGTTTCCAGACTCCCCCTATTATTTGACCCGTTCCAGTTTGCCGACCGGCAAAACCGCTCCACTCAGGACGCCATCTCCTCCGTTCTTCACCTGAGCCTGGCTCACCTGGAGGAGAAGAACACCCATGTGCGGAGGCTGTTCCTGGACTTCAGCTCAGCGTTTAACACCATCATCCCACAGCATCTGGTAGGAAAATTGGAACACCTGGGCTTCAACACCCCCCTTCGCAACTGGCTGCTAGACTTCCTCACCAACAGACCTCAGTCAGTCCGGGTCGGACAGAACACCTCTGATGTCATCACCCTCAGCACAGGCTCCCTTCAGGGCTGCGTCCTGAGCCCCCTGCTGTGCACCCTGATGACACACGACTGCGTCCTCAGGTTCACCACCAATCACATCGTGAAGTCAGCAGACGACACAACGGTGGTGGGGCTCATCAGAGACAACAACGACCTGGACTACAGAGAGGAGGTGGAGCAGCTGGTGGGCTGGTGCAGAGAAAACAGCCTGATCCTGAATGAGGAGAAGATGAAGGAGATCATCGTCGACTTCAGGAAAAAACAGCCTCACCACGCTCCACTGATCATCAACAGCTCAGCTGTGGAGGTGGTCAGCACCACCAAATTCCTGGGGGTCCACATCACAGAAGACCTCACCTGGACTATGAACACTACGGCACTGGTCAAGAGGGCACAGAAGCGCTTGTACTTCCTGCGGAGGATGAGGAGAGCCCACCTGCCCCCACCCATCATGAGGACGTTCTACAGGAGCACCATAGAGAGCATTCTGACAAGCTGTCTCTCTGTGTGGTGTGGAGGCTGCACCGCCTCCGATTGGAAGAACGTGAGGAGAGTGGTGAGGACAGCAGAGAGGATCATAGGGGCTCCTCTTCCCTCCATTCAGGACATTTCATCTCAGCGCTGCATGTCCCGTGCCCGTAACATCATCAATGACCCATCACACCCCCACCATGGACTGTTCTCCCTGCTGCCCTCTGGGAAGAGGTTTGCAGCATCCGCTGCAGGTCCACCAGGTTCTGCAACAGCTTTTTCCCTGCTGTCATCAGACTGTTGAACACTAGAACTGTTGAGCTCTAAACTGAACTCTGCATCACACATTCACAGAACTGTACTTTATGACACTACGGACCTCTATCTTGCACTATCTCGCACTACCAACTTTACTGAACTTGTATAAACCCTTTAAATAGAAGTTTAATACATGGTTTAGCATTCCTCTGCACACTCTTGAATACTGTTTTGCCTACTTGCACTATTGCATAATTATCACTGCTGCACTTTATACTTATTTTTAATATATATATATATATATATATATATATATATAGTATATATGTATATATATATATTTTCATAGGATATGTTACTTCTATTCAACTGCAATATCACTACTTTGTTGTAAGACGTATGCAACGGAATTTCGTTTTGTATGCACCATGTGCAGACAAGATGACAATAAAGTTTGTCTAAGTCTAAGTCATGTCAGGTCAGCTGTCTGGAGAGAGAGAGAAGTCAGGACCTGCGGGCGGAGCACCACCGTGCCACCGCCGCCATGACGGAACTCAAAAGCAAACTCCATGAGGAGAAGCAGAAAGAGTTAGCCATTACCAGGGAGACATTACTGCGGCAGCATGAAATGGAGCTGATGAGAGTGATCAAAATCAAAGATGGAGAGATCCAGCGACTGAATGCCTTGGTCCTCAGCCTGAGGGACGGCTCCATGGACAAGGTGATCCGCTCTATCCGTGTCTGACTATCCGCACGCCACGTCGGGCTTCGATGCGGCCGCTACCGTATTGTGTAGCTTGTCCCCAGTAAGCGTCGCGGCGCTCCGTTGCGGTCTCAACGGCCCGGTGTGGCGCAATGTCTGCTCAGGTGAGGAGGGGGGGCGCTTTGCTGGCGGAGGTGGAGGAGACGCGGCGGTGTCGGGAGACCGAGCGGTGTCGCCTCCACCAGGAGCGCGGAAGAAGCCCTGGCAGCGGCCCAGCAGGCCTGGCAGTCCCGAGCGGCCGAGCTCCGATCGGCTCATCACCAGCATCGGGAGGAGCTGAGCCGAACCAAGAGAGACTGCGAGAGGGAGATCCGCCGACTGGTAGGACTGATCAGATGCGCGGTGCGTGGCTATGTTCCCAATTTCGTTGTATACCTGCAGTGCAATGACACCTAAGGCATTCTATTCTATTCTATTTCACAAGAAGAAAATGTCCGGTTGCTCGCTTCGCTTTTGTCACAGCAAAGGTGTTCTAGTCGATTCCAGAAAAAAATTGGCCGGTTGCTCTCTTTGTTTTTGTCACAATTCTGGCAAATGAGTTTGCCCGCCTGCCTGAGCGCTCCCCGTTTGTACATCCAGACGGATGAGATCAAGCTGAAAGACAGAGCGGTTAGTGTTTTGGATGAAGCCCTGGGGCCGGCCACGTCCACCGCCTTCAGCTGCAGACTCAGGCTGCCGAGCAGCAGATCGCTGCCCTGAGGGATTCCCAAAGGGCGGGCCTAAACTACCCTGGAAGTGGGGTCAACGCCGCTACTAGCAATCCTCTTCATTGCGTAAGCCACCTCATCACACACTTGCAGTACGCATGACTTAGTTCGTTGCTGGAGGAAGGTAGCACAAAAACAGTTTTGAACTTTGAACGAGTGCTTGTGTGTGTGTGTTGCGGGGCGTTTTCAGTCTCAGGAGGATCGGGACACGCGACGGTTTCATCTGAAAATCGCTGAGCTCAGCGCAGTCATCAGGAAACTGGAGGATCGAAACGCCCTGCTTTCTGAAGAGCGCAATGAACTGGTAATTTATTGACGGCACGCTTGAAGGTTTGCGCTACGTTTGATGCGCGCCATCCAGCGAGGCACCCATTGCGCTTGCTTATTAGTTGAGCGGCGCGGCGAGTCGGTTGCCTGGTAGATGTCTTTTATTGGGAGCCAAAGCCACGATTCCGTTCAAACCGATGCAAAAGGAATGGATACGTTCTGGCCCGCGTGTTGTGCGTCTTTCACATCCCGCACTTCATGCTTGCAGCTAAAGCGACTGAGAGAAACAGAAAGCCAGTTTCTGCCACTCCTGTACAAAAACAAACGCCTGAGCAGGAAGAATGAAGAACTCTCGCTGGTGCTGTGTCGCCTTGAAAACAAAGTGCGCTTTGTCACCCAGGAGAACGAGGAGATGGCAAGCTTGGTAAGTCGACGCGGACAACGGCGGCGTGCCAACAGAGTCCACTGCATTTGTGTTCCACAGAGAAGGCCTAGTTCGCTCAATGACCTGGACCGCGGTTGCGGCCAGCAGGACGGTGAAATGGAGTTCCTTCAAGTTGTGGAGCAGCGGCACATCATCGACGACTTGTCCAAGGTCTTCAGGCAGGCGACTCGGTGCACGTACGGCAGCGCCGCGCTCGCTCGCTGTCGCCAGGAAACCTTTTCCGTCCAAAGCTTGGCCGGCGGCCGCCATCCAAAAAATTGGCCCCTTAAATTCCGACCTTTCAAGCAGGAGCATTGTGCGCACGCGTTTGAACACGCTTTAGACTTGTTTTGCCGTTTTCAGCAGCTCAAAGCTCCCGTTTTGTCAGCGCCTTTGCCACTCGCTGTGCGCTGAAAACGACGGACTTGCCCGGCTGCTCAGCCCGTCAACCATGAGCCGCGAGCGCGACGTCATTGTCCGTAGGCAGCTAGTGGCAAAATGCACCCTGTTAGAGTTGCGCTCGCTCCAACTTATTTTGCAAGAACCACACGGGAGACAAGTAAGTTCTTTTGGACACCTGCAGGTGGAGAGTCCATCCGTTGTACGAATGAAGTCTGACTCTCGGCTCCTGCACGAGCATTTTAATTAAGAGAAACAGGGTGGGTGTAAGAGTGGATTGAATAGAGGAAGCCCTTGACCTCTAGTCAAAACATAGCAAGGGGTGTTTTACGACTTTGTGTAGGAAGGGATAAGCGATAGGGATAAATAAGGGATAAATAATATTATTTATTACAGGTCGCAGTCAAAGTCAAAGCAACACAATGATACGATAAAGATAATCTGGAAAACCCTGACACACCCTGTAGTTGTCACTTTTGGAAAAGACGAGCGTCCCTCCAATCATCGCCGGTGACGTGTTTTTCAGGCTCTGGAGACAGGAGCTCATGTCAGAAATGTCATTGTGAGTCGCGTTTGTTTCTGCGCCGGAGCCGTTCGTTCCCTTTGCATCCAAAGAATCTCAAAGGCGGATTATTTGTGTCGACAGGAGAGAGATTTGCTGCTACGATACCGACGTCGAGAATCTCTGAGGAGGAACAAAGCGTGAGGTCCTGCAAGGTGAGTCTGTTTGTTTGCGGCTGCTTGGTGTTGCGCAAGATGAAATGGCCTTTTTCTCGCTATCGTTCCTCTCGTCGATTCATCGTGAGGTGTCGCTTCAGTTTGTTCAGAGAGATGTTCGCTTCCGCGCCCGCAGGTCATCGAAACATTTTACGGCTACGACGAAGACGTGTTGGTGGACTCGGACGGATCGTCCTTGTCTTTTCACACCGACAGAACCCCCGACACGGAACCCGAAGAGGTAGCCCGCCATTTCTGCCAGCGTATTGGCACCAAACATTCCTCTTCAGCCTGGAATCGGACTCGTCTTTGCGTCGCGGGTGCTTTGTCGCCGGTCTGACTGATTCTGGTACTAGTGCTGTGTTGCATTGGTGTGTGCATGAAGAGGCGGAGCTTCGCTACCGCCAGCTGACGCAAGAATATCAAGCGCTGCAACGAGCCTACGCTCTGCTAGCCCAGACCAGCGAAAGGGGACTACGACGCCGAGAAGGAGATCAAGGTGGCGCCCCTTCCCGCAACCCCCGGCCGGGTCGCAGCCTCCCCGTTCTCACCCAGCCTCGGGTGTTCTCTGGTCTGAAAGGAGGAGGAGGAGCCTCCCTCCTCCTCCTTTCAGACCAGAGAAAAGCTGATGGTAGAAATGGGTCACTATCAAAGCAGAGTAGCAGATCTGGAGTCAGCGCTGAAGCAACAAGGACAGGTAAGCTCATCAATGAGCACACCTTTTTCTCAGACAAAATAGCTACATTCTTCAGTCACTCATCCGTCTGGCATTACTGGACCAACCCCCACCCCCCCCCCGAACGTGGCTGGGAAAATGCGGAGAAAAGCAAATGTCATTTTCCAGTCAACCAAAGAATTTGTGGATGAAAATGACACAACATTCCAAAGCTGTCCACGCGTTTGTCTCTTCTAGAATGTCAAGTGGGTGGAGGAGAAGCAGCTGCTGCGTCAGAGCAATCAGCAGTTGGCCGAAAAGGTGACGGAAAGAAAGGCGCTGGGCGGAGTCGCTTGGCGTCACACCTGTCGGGAAGCCCCGCAGATGAGGTCTGACTGTCTTTTCAGGTCAGGCGGATGGATGAAAGAGCACATCCAGGATATCCGAGACCAAAACGAACTGCTTGAGTTCCGCATCCTGGAGCTGGAGGTGGGAAGACTCGCACAAGCGTGTTGAGGCCAGAGATGTGACGGACGGACGGACGGACGGACGGACGGATGCATGCCTCTGCCTTTCAGGAGAGGGAGTGGCGCTCCCCCGTCTTGAAGTTTCTGCAAGTCCGTTTCCCAGACGGCCTCAGCCCTTTGCAGATCTACTGCGAGGCCGAGGGCGTGAGCGTACGTAAGGCGTCCCTCGCAACCCTAACCTTAACCCGAGGTCCCAGAACACCTTACATTGCTCCTTGCGCCTTTCCCCCGGACATCGTCATCAGTGATCTGATGAAGAAGCTGGACATCCTGGGCTATAACGCCGTAAGTGTATGTCGAACTCCTTATGTTTGCACTCCACGAGACTCGGCGGCTCAAATGTGACTTTTGGAAGGCTTTGCGCTGAAAGAAGCTTGTTGACGCTGTGCCTTTGGGCTCTTGCAGAATCTCACCAACGAGGAGCAGGTGGTCGTGATTCACGCCAGGACCCTTCTCACCCTAGCCGAGAAGGTAACGCGCACGTCCACGCACGCTCTCGCATTCTGCTTATGTGACAGCAGCCTTTCCTCAGTGGTTAGAATACATCAAAGTGACCAAGTCAGCACTTCAACAGAAGATGTTGGACATTGAAAGTGAGAAGGTAGACAGACACGCGACATCAGCCAAGGGGAACTCCGGCAATGTGCCCCAACAATTCTGACCTTGAGCTGTGCTAGGATATGTTCTGCAAGCAGAAGGGCTACCTGGATGAAGAGTTGGACTTCAGGAAGTGTTCCATGGACCAGGCTCATAAGGTAAGCCGCCCTCAAATCTCCCGCCGGACCACTGATGGACGAGGATTGCGGCCCAGAGGATCCTGGAGCTGGAGGCCATGTTGTACGAGGCGCTACCGCAGCGGGACTGCCCCGCCACGGACGGCGAAAAAGCCAGCCACGCTGGCGTGAATGACGTGCTGACGGCGGATCAGAGAGAAGAGCTTAGGAGCGCCGTGGACCAATGGAAGCGAGCCCTGATGTGCGAGTTGAGGGAGCGCGACGCTTGCATCCTCCAAGAGAGAATGGATCTGCTGCACAGCGCGCAACAGGTAAGGGCCCAAAGCCAGCCCGGCACTTACTTGCACGCTTACTGGCTTTTGAATGCCACTTTCCATTTGTCCGTCCTAGAGGAACAAAGAGCTGAAAGAATTCATTGAAGCTCAGAAGAGACAAATCAAACAATTGGAGGAGAAGTTTCTGTTTCTCTTTCTATTCTTCTCCTTGGCCTTCATTCTGTGGCCCTAACACCAGCTGGTGAGTGAGCTCCAGCGGCACCGCACTCGACACCTCCGATACACTGCCAGCCGGTCTCAGACGTTGGCAGACGCTCCGATGCCAACGTATACCCCCCGCCACGGTGACAGAGGCACCGCGTCACACCGGCGCTCATCCAATCAGAAGGCAGGAAAAGCAAATTCACATGCAGGGCACTTTTGAACCAGAAGAGAGCGCCACAAAAAACGGTTGTTGCCCCAAACGCGCACTAAAAAGGGTCAGAATAACAAGAGTCCCACTGGCCAGCCGGGGCCACCCGTCCAGCTGTTTCTTCAGGGGGGAAAAAAATTGGAGTCACCGGTGAGTACATTTTGCATTTAGCTCTGCTTTTCTGCTTCTGTCTTCAAGTGTGTGGCATCCTGCGATCAAAGAGTCAGCCAACCCCAAAGCGGTTGACCTCAACGTCCCACCACCATGCCTACCAGAGCAGGTGACGTGATGCTTTGGACATCCTTCCGTCTCAGATGCCCAAAAGTACTCTTTGCCACATCTGCGGCAATACGGTGTCTTTTCAAAGGTGCAAATAAATCCAGCGTGGGCGGAACACGCACGTCTTCGGTTTTTCCCGCTTTGTTTGTGTGACAGCTGTTGTGAAAATTTTATACAAATAAAGTTGTATAGTACAGGTTTGGCCAAGCCGCAACTCCCGAACCGCATGCGGCTCTTTTATGTTCATATCAACATTTGTGTGTGTGTGTGTGTGTGGGGGGGGGGGGGGGGGGGGGTTGTGCGTGTTGGCTTCACTTGAGTTCAATTTGGTATTTTGGTCAAAAGCGCATGTGGTGAAATTCCACAAAGTAGGATGGGCAAACACATTTCTTTAAACTATGAGTGTCAATTGGGCTCTCGAAATGGCAGGGAAAAGATGCACAGCAAAACGAAAATACGTAGATGAACACAGGACGTTTTAATCAGAGTGGGAAAGTTTCTATTTTTTGTTGAACGTGATGGCAAACCATTCTGCCTGATATGTCAGACCTCAGCGCATTTCAAAGATTCAAATCTTCAGCGCCATGCACTTCAGCTCACTCCATGCTAACATTGATCAGGCGTCAAACCCGCATCATCATGCTTAAGAGGTGGCCATGCTAACCAGTGCGCCATTATGTCAACGCATAATAACTAAGTCTACTGGTCAAAACAGCGGTTACTATATGACGTCGCTACGTCGTGGTCACGTGACGCAGACAAGACGTCAATGGACGTGGGCAGAGTTAACTTGTTTAAAAGGGAGTAGGCAGAAGAAATATTTAATTTATTTAAATCTATTTTGAGTGCACACCATTATGCCAATGCATAACAACTGTAAATCTACTAAACAAAACAGCGGTTGCTATATGACATCTGCCACGACGTGTCACGTGACATACGTGACGTCGATGGGCGTAACTTTCGCCGGAATTCAAATCCGCGGGGAGAGTTAACTTGTTTAAAAGAGAGTGGGCAGAAGAATTATTTAATTTATTTAAATCTATTTGGTGTGTGCGCCATTATGTCAATGCATAACAACTGTAAGTCTACTAAACAAAACAGCGGTTGCTATTTGACGTCTGCCACGTCGTGGTCACGTGACGCGGACGTGACGTCGACGCCTACTTTACATCCCACCGATCACAGGACTCCTCGGCTGCATAACCGTGCCCCCTTCCCAACCAATCGGATTTGCTATACGCGAAAACGACGCCAATGGAAAGAGCTTCCGCCCAAATTTAAATCCGTGGGCGTGGCTCGCAGCAGGAAGTAGGAAAATGGCGGCGATGTTGACAAAGACACAGCGGATGGTAACATACGACTAACAAGAGAAATATTTTTATTTTCTGCTTGCAACTGGACCGTCCAGAGCGTACACGGTAAGTACAACTCATCGTTTTTAAAAAGAAGTACTTTTGTTGCCCTGAAAAGCGAGTGAGCGTGGCGTTTGTGGGGGACGTCGAATTTCGACGATTCTTTCTGGTCAACGGTTGTAAATGATTGTGTTGATTAAAAAAGAAAACTTGATGTAACTCTACTTTTAACTGCCGTTTCAGATAGATTTGGAATTGCATCACATCCAATTTTGCCTAGAGCGTACACGGTAAGTAACACTCGTTGTGTTTAAGGAGATTTACGTTTGTAATAGCAGAAGTGTAGCCGCGTTGCGTTGTACGTGTGAATGTTGGTCCGGGCGAAATGTTAATGTTTAATTTCATTCCTTTAGGTTCCACGGTGTTTGTTGGCTGCAAGTTTTCCACTGCAAGAAGAGGCTCATATCATTGACCAGGAGCGAGCTACAATGGTGAGTAGCCATAACATTTATGTTAAACACTTCCTATTTCATGTCTAACAGTACTTGATTTAACAAATAACCATAAATAAATACAGTGTGGGCACTGAAGTTAACATATGTGATTATACTGCCTAATCTGTCACCGAGTAGATTGTTGCAAAGTAATATAAGATCCAAAGTTGTAATTCAGAATAGTTTTCAAAAGAAGGCCATTAGAATTATATACAAGTCTGATTACCCTGAACAAGCTATTAATTAAATCACAAATTCTTCAATTCAAAGATTTGGTAGATTATCAGACAAATAATGTCTAACAGTAATTGATTTAACACATCACGATAAGTAGATTGAGTGTGGGCACTCTCAAGTTAACATATGTGATTATACTGCCTAATCTGTTACAGAGTATGTTGTTGCCAAGTAATGTAGAATAGATCCAAAGTAGTAATCCAGAATAGTTTTGAAGAGGCCATTAGAATGATAAACAAATCTGATTACCTTGAACATAATAACAAGCTAAGTGTTTAATATGTCCTATGAAGTCAAAATTGGGCACCATCATGTGGTGAAATTTGGAATTGCATCACATCCAATTTTGCCTGGGAACAAACAGATTACATAAATCTTAGTTTTGAATAAGCCACTCCTTCTCAAACAAGTAAACTCTGCCCATTTTGCGCAGTAGATGTTCTGTTAATATCTAGTATTTATACAAAGTCATAATTTAAATTGCTTTCAACCTTCATTCATCGGTTCAACCAACATTACTCGCTCTTCTTACCAACTTGTATTGATTTAACTAAGCGTTTAATACTTCCTATCAGGTCTCAAATCGAGATTTGGCAAAATACAATTTCAGCAAATCCAATTTTGCCAGGGAACAAAAATAGATTAAATAAACTAAATAAGTCCTCTTCCCATTAAATAAATCAGAAAAGTCTGTCTTGTAACCAGTCCTCTTCAAACAAGTAAAGTCTGCCCATTTTGTGCCGTAGATTTTGTGTCTATGCCTAGTATTTAAACAAAATCATAATTTAAACGACTTCTTTCCTTCATTCACTTTGGAAATTTGGAATTGCAGCAAATCGAATTTTGGCAGGGAACAAAAATAGATCAATTAAACTAAATAAGTCTTCTTCCCATTAAATAAATTAAAAAAGTCTGTCTTGTAACCAGTCCTTTTCAAACAAGTAAAGTCTGCCCATTTTGTGCCGTCGATTTTGTGTTAATGCCTAGTATTTATACAAAATCATAATTTAAAGGACTTCATTCCTTCATTCACTTTGGAAATTTGGAATTGCAGCACATCAAATTTTGCCTGGGAAGAAAAGTAGATTAAATAAATTTAATAAGTCTTACTACTTCCCATTAAATAAATTAAATACGTCTTACTTGTTCCCACTCCTTTTCAAAACAGTAGTTTAAAACGAGGGCCCTTCACTCAATCTTTAACCTCAACCCCGCACGTTGTGTTGTATCTGTGAATGTTGGTTGTGGCCAAATGATAGTTTTCTTTCATTCGTTTAGGTTCCAAGAAAACTTGATGTAACTCTACTTTTAACTGCCGTTTCAGATAAGCGGGTATTACGTCGCAGTCAAATGCCGCGGATATGACGTAATTGCCCGAACCTCCGCCAAAATTCAAATCTGTTGGCGCGATGGCCGTGAGCCACTGAGCAGCGACGATTATCAACAGAAATATCTTTATTTTCTGCTTGCAACTGGACCGTCTAGAGCGTACACGGTAAGTAACACTCATTGTGTTTAAGGAGATTTACGTTTGTAATAGCAGAAGTGTAGCCGCGTTGCGTTGTTCGTGTGAAAATTGGTCGAGGCGAAATGTTAATGTTTAATTTCATTCCTTTAGGTTCCACGGTGTTTGTTGGCTGCAAGTTTTCCACTGCAAGAAGAGGCTCGTATCATTGACCAGGAGCGAGCTACAATGGTGAGTAGCCATAACATTTATGTTAAACACTTCCTATTTCATGTCTAACAGTACTTGATTTAACAAATAACCATAAATAAATACAGTGTGGGCACTGAAGTTAACATATGTGATTATACTGCCTAATCTGTCACGGAGTAGATTGTTGCAAAGTAATATAAGATCCAAAGTTGTAATTCAGAATAGTTTTCAAAAGAAGGCCATTAGAATTATATACAAGTCTGATTACCCTTAACATAACAACAAGCTATTGATTAAATCACAAATTCTTCAATTCAAAGATTTGGTAGATTATCAGACAAATAATGTCTAACAGTAATTGATTTAACACATCACGATAAGTAGATTGAGTGTGGGCACTCTCAAGTTAACAGATATGATTATACTGCCTAATCTGTTACAGAGTATGTTGTTGCCAAGTAATGTAGAATAGATCCAAAGTAGTAATCCAGAATAGTTTTGAAGAGGCCATTAGAATAATAAACAAATCTGATTACCTTGAACATAATAACAAGCTAAGTGTTTAATATGTCCTATGAAGTCAAAATTGGGCACCATCATGTGGTGAAATTTGGAATTGCATCACATCCAATTTTGCCTGGGAACAAACAGATTAAATAAATCTTAGTTTTGAATAAGCCACTCCTTCTCAAACAAGTAAACTCTGCCCATTTCGCGCAGTAGATGTTCTGTTAATATCTAGTATTTATACAAAGTCATAATTTAAATTGCTTTCAACCTTCATTCATCGGTTCAACCAACATTACTCGCTCTTATTACCAACTTGTATTGATTTAACTAAGCGTTTAATACTTCCTATCAGGTCTCAAGGCAAGATTTGGCAAAATACAATTTCAGCAAATCCAATTTTGCCAGGGAACAAAAATAGATTAAATAAACTAAATAAGTCTTCTTCCCATTAAATAAATCAGAAAAGTCTGTCTTGTAACCAGTCCTCTTCAAACAAGTAAAGTCTGCCCATTTTGTGCCGTAGATTTTGTGTCTATGCCTAGTATTTAAACAAAATCATAATTTAAACGACTTCTTTCCTTCATTCACTTTGGAAATTTGGAATTGCAGCAAATCGAATTTTGCCAGGGAACAAAAATAGATCAATTAAACTAAATAAGTCTTCTTCCCATTAAATAAATTAAAAAAGTCTGTCTTGTAACCAGTCCTTTTCAAACAAGTAAAGTCTGCCCATTTTGTGCCGTCGATTTTGTGTTAATGCCTAGTATTTATACAAAATCATAATTTAAAGGACTTCATTCCTTCATTCACTTTGGAAATTTGGAATTGCAGCACATCAAATTTTGCCTGGGAAGAAAAGTAGATTAAATAAATTTAATAAGTCTTACTACTTCCCATTAAATAAATTAAATACGTCTTACTTGTTCCCACTCCTTTACAAAAAAGTAGTTTAAAACGAGGTCCCTTCACTCAACCTTTAACCCTATTTATTCACCTTCTAGGCTAAGTGTTAAAGGCTAAGTGTTAAAGGCTAAGTGTTAAAGGCTAAGTGTTAGAGGCTAAGTGCCAGAGGCTAGGCGCCAGAGGCGAGTTTTTGTGGGCTGAAGTTTTAGTGGGGTTAGTGTGAATACAATCCAAAAGAATACAACAGAATACAATACAATAGAATATAATACATAGATTAAATTCAATAGCTCTTACTACTTCCCATTAAATAAATTAAATACGTCTTACTTGTTCCCAATCCTTTTCAAAAAAGTAGTTTAAAACGAGGGCCCTTCACTCAACCTTTAACCTCAACCCCGCACGTCACATTGTGTTGTATCTGTGAATGTTGGTTGTGGCCAAATGATAGTTTTCTTTCATTCGTTTAGGTTCCACGGTGTTTGTTGGCTATGTTTTCCACTGTCAGAAGGATGAAAATACAAAGTACAACGCTTGGACGTGGGCGAAGACGTCACCGGTGAGTCCTTCCTTCCTATTTATTTACCTTCTAGATGCTAGAGGCTAAGTGTTAGAGGCTAAGTGTTAGAGGCTAAGTGTTAAACACAATACGAACAACACAACGATACTGCACTGAACAACACGATACCGCACTGAGAAACACGATACCGCACTGAACAACACGATACCGCACTGAACAACACCATGCCGCACTGAACACCATGCCACACTGAACAACACCATCCCGCACTGAACAACACCATGCCGCACTAAACAACACCATGCCGCACTGAACAACACCATGCCTCACTGAACGACACCATGCCGCACTGAAAGACACCATGCCGCACTGAACGACACCATGCCGCACTGAAAGACACCATCCCGCACTGAACACCATGCCGCACTGAACAACACCATCCTGCACTGAACAACACCATCCCGCACTGAACAACACCATGCCGCACTGAACAACATTATGCCGCACTGAACATTATGCCGCACTGAACAACACCATGCCGCACTGAACAACACCATGCCGCACTGAACAACATTATGCCGCACTGAACAACACCATGCCGCACTGAACAACACCATGCCGCACTGAACAACACCATGCCGCACTGAACAACATTATGCCGCACTGAACAACACCATGCCGCACTGAACAACACCATCCTGCACTGAACAACACCATTCCGCATTGAACACCATGCCGCACTGAACAACACCATCCCGCACTGAACAACACCATCCCGCACTGAACAACACCATGCCGCACTGAACAACATTATGCCGCACTGAACAACATTATGCCGCACTGAACAACACCATGCCGCACTGAACAACACCATGCCGCACTGAACAACACCATGCCGCACTGAACAACATTATAACGCACTGAACAACACCATCCCGCACTGAACAACACCATGCCGCACTAAACAACATTATGCCGCACTGAACAACATTATGCCGAAATGAACAACACCATAACGCAATGAACAACACCATGCCGCACTGAACAACACCATCCTGCACTGAACAACACCATCCCGCACTGAACAACACCATGCCGCACTGAACAACACCATGCCGCACTGAACAACACCACACCGCAATGAACAACACCATCCCGCACTGAACAACATTATGCCGCACTGAACAACATTATGCCGCACTGAACAACATTATGCCGCACTGAACAACACCATGCCGCACTGAACAACACCATCCTGCACTGAACAACACCATCCCGCACTGAACAACACCATGCCGCACTGAACAACATTATGGCGCACTGAACAACATTATGGCGCACTGAACAACACCATGCCGCACTGAACAACACCATGCCGCACTGAACAACACCATGCCGCAATGAACAACACCATCCCGCACTGAACAACACCATGCCGCACTGAGCAACACCATGCCGCACTGAACAACACCATCCTGCACTGAACAACACCACGCCGCACTGAACAACACCATTCCGCACTGAACAACACCATGCCGCACTGAACAACATTACGCCGCACTGAACAACACCATGCCGCACTGAACAACACCATGCCGCACTGAACAACACCATGCTGCACTGAACAACATTATGCTGCACTGAACAACACGATCCTGCATTGAACAACACCATGCCGCACTGAACAACACCATCCTGCACTGAACAACACCATCCTGCACTGAACAACACCACCCCGCACTGAACAACACGATCCCGCATTGAACACCATGCCGCACTGAACAACACCATGCCGCACTGAACAACACCATTCCGCACTGAACAACACCATGCCGCACTGAACAACACCATGCCGCACTGAACAACACCATGCCGCACTGAACAACACCATGCCACACTGAACAACATTATGCCGCACTGAACAACACCATGCCGCACTGAACAACACCATCCCGCACTGAACAACACCATGCCGCATTGAACAACACCATGCCGCACTGAACAACACCATCCTGCACTGAACAACACCATCCCGCACTAAACAACACCATGCCGCACTGAACAACATTATGGCGCACTGGACAACATTATGCCGCACTGAACAACACCATGCCGCACTGAACAACACCATGCCGCACTGAACAACACCATGCCGCACTGAACAACACCATGCCGCACTGAACAACATTATGCCGCACTGAACAACACCATGCCGCACTGAACAACACCATGCCGCACTGAACAACACGATCCCGCATTGAACAACACCATCCTGCACTGAACAACACCATGCCGCACTGAACAACACCATGCCGCACTGAACAACACCATTCCGCACTGAACAACACCATGCCGCACTGAACGACACCATCCTGCACTGAACGACACCATCCTGCACTGAACAACACCATCCCGCACTGAACAACACCATGCCGCACTGAACAACACCATGCCGCACTGAACAACACCATCCTGCACTGAACAACACCATGCCGCACTGAACAACACCATGCCGCATTGAACAACATTATGCCGCACTGAACAACATTATGCCGCACTAAACAACATTATGTCGCACTGAACAACACCATGCCGCACTGAACAACACCATGCTGCACTGAACAACATTATGCCGCACTGAACAACACGATCCCGCATTGAACAACACCATCCCGCAGTGAACAACACCATGCCGCATTGAACAACACCATGCCGCACTGAACAACACCATGCTGCACTGAACAACATTATGCTGCACTGAACAACACGATCCTGCATTGAACAACACCATGCCGCACTGAACAACACCATCCTGCACTGAACAACACCATGCCGCACTGAACAACACCATGCCGCACTGAACAACATTATGCCGCACTGAAAAACACCATGCCGCACTGAACAACACCATCCCGCACTGAACAACACCATGCCGCATTGAACAACACCATGCCGCACTGAACAACACCATGCTGCACTGAACAACATTATGCTGCACTGAACAACACGATCCTGCATTGAACAACACCATGCCGCACTGAACAACACCATCCTGCACTGAACAACACCATCCTGCACTGAACAACACCACCCCGCACTGAACAACACGATCCCGCATTGAACAACACCATCCCGCACTGAACAACACCATGCCGCACTGAACAACACCATTCCGCACTGAACAACACCATGCCGCACTGAACAACACCATGCCGCACTGAACAACACCATGCCGCACTGAACAACACCATGCCGCACTGAACAACATTATGCCGCACTGAACAACACCATGCCGCACTGAACAACACCATCCCGCACTGAACAACACCATGCCGCATTGAACAACACCATGCCGCACTGAACAACACCATCCTGCACTGAACAACACCATCCCGCACTAAACAACACCATGCCGCACTGAACAACATTATGGCGCACTGGACAACATTATGCCGCACTGAACAACACCATGCCGCACTGAACAACACCATGCCGCACTGAACAACACCATGCCGCACTGAACAACACCATGCCGCACTGAACAACACTATGCCGCACTGAACAACACCATGCCGCACTGAACAACACCATGCCGCACTGAACAACACGATCCCGCATCGAACAACACCATCCTGCACTGAACAACACCATGCCGCACTGAACAACACCATGCCGCACTGAACAACACCATGCCGCACTGAACAACATTATGCCGCACTGAACAACATTATGCCGCACTAAACAACATTATGTCGCACTGAACAACACCATGCCGCACTGAACAACACCATGCTGCACTGAACAACATTATGCCGCACTGAACAACACGATCCCGCATTGAACAACACCATCCCGCAGTGAACAACACCATGCCGCATTGAACAACACCATGCCGCACTGAACAACACCATGCTGCACTGAACAACATTATGCTGCACTGAACAACACGATCCTGCATTGAACAACACCATGCCGCACTGAACAACACCATCCTGCACTGAACAACACCATGCCGCACTGAACAACACCATGCCGCACTGAACAACATTATGCCGCACTGAAAAACACCATGCCGCACTGAACAACACCATCCCGCACTGAACAACACCATGCCGCATTGAACAACACCATGCCGCACTGAACAACACCATGCTGTACTGAACAACATTATGCTGCACTGAACAACACGATCCTGCATTGAACAACACCATGCCGCACTGAACAACACCATCCTGCACTGAACAACACCATCCTGCACTGAACAACACCACCCCGCACTGAACAACACGATCCCGCATTGAACAACACCATGCCGCACTGAACAACACCATTCCGCACTGAACAACACCATGCCGCACTGAACAACACCATGCCGCACTGAACAACACCATGCCGCACTGAACAACACCATGCCGCACTGAACAACATTATGCCGCACTGAACAACACCATGCCGCACTGAACAACACCATCCCGCACTGAACACCACCATGCCGCATTGAACAACACCATGCCGCACTGAACAACACCATCCTGCACTGAACAACACCATCCCGCACTAAACAACACCATGCCGCACTGAACAACATTATGGCGCACTGGACAACATTATGCCGCACTGAACAACACCATGCCGCACTGAACAACACCATGCCGCACTGAACAACACCATGCCGCACTGAACAACACCATGCCGCACTGAACAACATTATGCCGCACTGAACAACACCATGCCGCACTGAACAACACCATGCCGCACTGAACAACACGATCCCGCATCGAACAACACCATCCTGCACTGAACAACACCATGCCGCACTGAACAACACCATGCCGCACTGAACAACACCATTCCGCACTGAACAACACCATGCCGCACTGAACAACACCATCCTGCACTGAACAACACCATCCCGCACTGAACAACACCATGCCGCATTGAACAACACCATGCCGCACTGAACAACACCATCCTGCACTGAACAACACCATGCCGCACTGAACAACACCATGCCGCACTGAACAACACCATGCCGCACTGAACAACATTATGTCGCACTGAACAACACCATGCCGCACTGAACAACACCATGCTGCACTGAACAACATTATGCCGCACTGAACAACACGATCCCGCATTGAACAACACCATCCCGCAGTGAACAACACCATGCCGCATTGAACAACACCATGCCGCACTGAACAACACCATGCTGCACTGAACAACATTATGCTGCACTGAACAACACGATCCTGCATTGAACAACACCATGCCGCACTGAACAACACCATCCTGCACTGAACAACACCTTTCCACACTGAACAACACCATGCCGCACTGAACAACACCATGCCGCACTGAACAACACCATGCCGCACTGAACAACACCATGCCGCAATGAACAACACCATCCCGCACTGAACAACACCATGCCGCATTGAACAACACCATGCCGCACTGAACAACACCATCCCGCACTGAACAACACCACCCCGCACTGAACAACACGATCCCGCATTGAACAACACCATCCCGGACTGAACAACACCATGCCGCACTGAACAACACCATTCCGCACTGAACAACACCATGCCGCACTGAACAACACCATGCCGCACTGAACAACACCATGCCGCACTGAACAACACCATGCCGCACTGAACAACATTATGCCGCACTGAACAACACCATGCCGCACTGAACAACACCATCCCGCACTGAACAACACCATGCCGCATTGAACAACACCGTGCCGCACTGAACAACACCATCCTGCACTGAACAACACCATCCCGCACTGAACAACACCATGCCGCACTGAACAACATTATGGCGCACTGAACAACATTATGCCGCACTGAACAACACCATGCCGCACTGAACAACACCATGCCGCACTGAACAACACCATGCCGCACTGAACAACATTATGCCGCACTGAACAACACCATGCCGCACTGAACAACACCATGCCGCACTGAACAACACCATGCCGCACTGAACAACACGACGTCGCACTGAACAACACGACGCCGCACAGAACAACACGACGCCGCACAGAATAACACAATACCGCACAGAACAACACAATACCGCACAAACAGTTTTAGATAATATTACGTCGCAGTCATGTGACGCGGACATGACGTCACTAGGCGGAACTCACGGCAAAATTATAATCCGTGGGCGTGGCTTGCAACAGGAAGTAGGAAAGCGGCAGTTCTGGCAAACAAGACACAGCTGTTAGTAACACGATGACTAACAAGGCAAATATTTTTGTTTTCAGCTTGCAACTTGACCGTCTAGAGCGTACAAGGTAATTACAACTGTTTTTTTTTAGCCCTGAAAAGCAAGGGAGTGTGGCGTTTGGGAGGAATGTCGAACTCGGCGTCTGCTTCCAGCCACAGACGCCAAATTTCGACGATTATTTCGACTGGTCAACGGTTGTAAATTATTGCGTTGACTAAAAACTTTATTTAACTCTACTCTTAACTTTGCCGTTTCAGATATGCGGGTATTACACCGCGGAAATGACGTCAATAGGCTGAACTCTCGCCAAAATTCAAATCTGTGGGCGCAATGGCCTTGAGCGAGACACCGGATACAAACACGACGATTATCAACAGAAATATCTTTATTTTCCGCTTGCAAGTGGACCGTCTAGAGCGTACACGGTAAGTACAACTCATTGTGTTTAAAAAGATTTACGTTTGTGTAGTTTGCGTTGCGTTGTATCTGTGAATGTTGGTTGAGGCTAAATGTTAATGTTTAATTTCATTCCTTTAGGTTCCACGGTGTTTGTTGGCTGTATGTTTTCCACTGCAAGAAGAGGCTCGTATCATTGACCAGCAGGAGCTACAATGGTGAGTACCCCTTTCGTCTTCCATTTATGTTAAACACTTCCTATTTCATGTCTAACAGTACTCGATTTAACAAATAACCATAAATAAATACAGTGTGGGCAGTCACGTTAACATATGTGATTATCCTGCCTAATATGTTTATCACAAATATGTCACTAATCACTAATATGTTTATTTGTTTATCACAACACCTTTGGACCTTCAGCAATCGATTATTTACCTTCATCTACATAGAGACAGAACGATGGTGTCTTAAACATCTCATTCATTTCACCAAATAACTTCACGCAGGTGGATAACGGCCGTCTCGGTCACGCTATGTTGCGTGATGCAGTTTTGAAGAACCAAATGCATTTATTCAATGAATAAGTCAAGCTAGTTCTATGTTTATGATGTTGTAAGTTACGGTACCGATTGAAGTTGAGTTCGAAGCCAGTGGAAAACAGCGCTGCGTTTGTGCTCTCCAGGTACAAATGTTGTGATCTCTGACTGACGACCGGGCGAGACTCGAGTAAGAGATGTCCAAACGAGCTCCGGCAGGGCGGGCCAAGGCGGAGCGAACGGACGCCCTTCAGGCCGCCAATGACGAGCTGAGAACCAAAATGATGGACGTCCAGTTAGAACTTCAGCAGGAGAAGAACAAGGTGAAAACCTCAACAGACAGACACTGCCTGCCTCCCTGCCTGCCTCCCTGCCTGCCTCCCTCCCTCCCAGTTTTCCCGATGTAGATTAGACATGCGTGTGCCATGACTGTGTCAGCCTACATCAACAAATGCACCGAGGACGTCAGCACCACTAAGAATATCATCACCCGGGGCAACCAACGACCCTGGATGACTGAGGAGGTACGTCAAACGCTACGAGCGCGGAACTCTGCCTTCAAGTCTGGCGACAAGGAGACACTGAGGACAGCGAGAGCCAACTTGAACCGTGCCATCAGGATAGCGAAGCGAGACCGCAGTCGAAAATTTCAGGATCGTTTCCACGACGTCAAAAACATCAGGAGTATGTGGCAAGGCATACGGGCGATTACAGACTACAACTCACCCTCCCCCCCCCCGGTGGGTGTAGTTGATGCTGACTTTCTAAATGGTCTAAATAACTTCTTTGGGAGGTTCGAGGCACTAAACGGCACTCCAGCAGTTAAAACTGTCCCCCATCAGGAAGAGGAGGTACTCTGCCTTGACTCCGCCGATGTGTTGAAGACCCTGAGGAGAGTCAACCCCTGTAAGGCCCCTGGCCCCGACAACATTCCTGGGCGTGTGTTCAGGGAATGTGCAAGTCATCTGGCTGGGGTCATCACAGACATTTTTAACACCTCGCTGGGCCAAGCCACAGTGCCGGCGTGCTTTAAGACTGCCTCCATCATTCCGGTGCCGAAGAAACCTCAAATCACCTCATTTAATGATTACCGGCCTGTTGCACTGACTCCGGTTATGATGAAGTGCTTCGAAAGGCTGCTTAAAGGTCACATCGTTTCCAGACTCCCCCTATTATTTGACCCGTTCCAGTTTGCCGACCGGCAAAACCGCTCCACTCAGGACGCCATCTCCTCCGTTCTTCACCTGAGCCTGGCTCACCTGGAGGAGAAGAACACCCATGTGCGGAGGCTGTTCCTGGACTTCAGCTCAGCGTTTAACACCATCATCCCACAGCATCTGGTAGGAAAATTGGAACACCTGGGCTTCAACACCCCCCTTCGCAACTGGCTGCTAGACTTCCTCACCAACAGACCTCAGTCAGTCCGGGTCGGACAGAACACCTCTGATGTCATCACCCTCAGCACAGGCTCCCTTCAGGGCTGCGTCCTGAGCCCCCTGCTGTGCACCCTGATGACACACGACTGCGTCCTCAGGTTCACCACCAATCACATCGTGAAGTCAGCAGACGACACAACGGTGGTGGGGCTCATCAGAGACAACAACGACCTGGACTACAGAGAGGAGGTGGAGCAGCTGGTGGGCTGGTGCAGAGAAAACAGCCTGATCCTGAATGAGGAGAAGATGAAGGAGATCATCGTCGACTTCAGGAAAAAACAGCCTCACCACGCTCCACTGATCATCAACAGCTCAGCTGTGGAGGTGGTCAGCACCACCAAATTCCTGGGGGTCCACATCACAGAAGACCTCACCTGGACTATGAACACTACGGCACTGGTCAAGAGGGCACAGAAGCGCTTGTACTTCCTGCGGAGGATGAGGAGAGCCCACCTGCCCCCACCCATCATGAGGACGTTCTACAGGAGCACCATAGAGAGCATTCTGACAAGCTGTCTCTCTGTGTGGTGTGGAGGCTGCACCGCCTCCGATTGGAAGAACGTGAGGAGAGTGGTGAGGACAGCAGAGAGGATCATAGGGGCTCCTCTTCCCTCCATTCAGGACATTTCATCTCAGCGCTGCATGTCCCGTGCCCGTAACATCATCAATGACCCATCACACCCCCACCATGGACTGTTCTCCCTGCTGCCCTCTGGGAAGAGGTTTGCAGCATCCGCTGCAGGTCCACCAGGTTCTGCAACAGCTTTTTCCCTGCTGTCATCAGACTGTTGAACACTAGAACTGTTGAGCTCTAAACTGAACTCTGCATCACACATTCACAGAACTGTACTTTATGACACTACGGACCTCTATCTTGCACTATCTCGCACTACCAACTTTACTGAACTTGTATAAACCCTTTAAATAGAAGTTTAATACATGGTTTAGCATTCCTCTGCACACTCTTGAATACTGTTTTGCCTACTTGCACTATTGCATAATTATCACTGCTGCACTTTATACTTATTTTTAATATATATATATATATATATATAGTATATATGTATATATATATATTTTCATAGGATATGTTACTTCTATTCAACTGCAATATCACTACTTTGTTGTAAGACGTATGCAACGGAATTTCGTTTTGTATGCACCATGTGCAGACAAGATGACAATAAAGTTTGTCTAAGTCTAAGTCATGTCAGGTCAGCTGTCTGGAGAGAGAGAGAAGTCAGGACCTGCGGGCGGAGCACCACCGTGCCACCGCCGCCATGACGGAACTCAAAAGCAAACTCCATGAGGAGAAGCAGAAAGAGTTAGCCATTACCAGGGAGACATTACTGCGGCAGCATGAAATGGAGCTGATGAGAGTGATCAAAATCAAAGATGGAGAGATCCAGCGACTGAATGCCTTGGTCCTCAGCCTGAGGGACGGCTCCATGGACAAGGTGATCCGCTCTATCCGTGTCTGACTATCCGCACGCCACGTCGGGCTTCGATGCGGCCGCTACCGTATTGTGTAGCTTGTCCCCAGTAAGCGTCGCGGCGCTCCGTTGCGGTCTCAACGGCCCGGTGTGGCGCAATGTCTGCTCAGGTGAGGAGGGGGGGCGCTTTGCTGGCGGAGGTGGAGGAGACGCGGCGGTGTCGGGAGACCGAGCGGTGTCGCCTCCACCAGGAGCGCGGAAGAAGCCCTGGCAGCGGCCCAGCAGGCCTGGCAGTCCCGAGCGGCCGAGCTCCGATCGGCTCATCACCAGCATCGGGAGGAGCTGAGCCGAACCAAGAGAGACTGCGAGAGGGAGATCCGCCGACTGGTAGGACTGATCAGATGCGCGGTGCGTGGCTATGTTCCCAATTTCGTTGTATACCTGCAGTGCAATGACACCTAAGGCATTCTATTCTATTCTATTTCACAAGAAGAAAATGTCCGGTTGCTCGCTTCGCTTTTGTCACAGCAAAGGTGTTCTAGTCGATTCCAGAAAAAAATTGGCCGGTTGCTCTCTTTGTTTTTGTCACAATTCTGGCAAATGAGTTTGCCCGCCTGCCTGAGCGCTCCCCGTTTGTACATCCAGACGGATGAGATCAAGCTGAAAGACAGAGCGGTTAGTGTTTTGGATGAAGCCCTGGGGCCGGCCACGTCCACCGCCTTCAGCTGCAGACTCAGGCTGCCGAGCAGCAGATCGCTGCCCTGAGGGATTCCCAAAGGGCGGGCCTAAACTACCCTGGAAGTGGGGTCAACGCCGCTACTAGCAATCCTCTTCATTGCGTAAGCCACCTCATCACACACTTGCAGTACGCATGACTTAGTTCGTTGCTGGAGGAAGGTAGCACAAAAACAGTTTTGAACTTTGAACGAGTGCTTGTGTGTGTGTGTTGCGGGGCGTTTTCAGTCTCAGGAGGATCGGGACACGCGACGGTTTCATCTGAAAATCGCTGAGCTCAGCGCAGTCATCAGGAAACTGGAGGATCGAAACGCCCTGCTTTCCGAAGAGCGCAATGAACTGGTAATTTATTGACGGCACGCTTGAAGGTTTGCGCTACGTTTGATGCGCGCCATCCAGCGAGGCACCCATTGCGCTTGCTTATTAGTTGAGCGGCGCGGCGAGTCGGTTGCCTGGTAGATGTCTTTTATTGGGAGCCAAAGCCACGATTCCGTTCAAACCGATGCAAAAGGAATGGATACGTTCTGGCCCGCGTGTTGTGCGTCTTTCACATCCCGCACTTCATGCTTGCAGCTAAAGCGACTGAGAGAAACAGAAAGCCAGTTTCTGCCACTCCTGTACAAAAACAAACGCCTGAGCAGGAAGAATGAAGAACTCTCGCTGGTGCTGTGTCGCCTTGAAAACAAAGTGCGCTTTGTCACCCAGGAGAACGAGGAGATGGCAAGCTTGGTAAGTCGACGCGGACAACGGCGGCGTGCCAACAGAGTCCACTGCATTTGTGTTCCACAGAGAAGGCCTAGTTCGCTCAATGACCTGGACCGCGGTTGCGGCCAGCAGGACGGTGAAATGGAGTTCCTTCAAGTTGTGGAGCAGCGGCACATCATCGACGACTTGTCCAAGGTCTTCAGGCAGGCGACTCGGTGCACGTACGGCAGCGCCGCGCTCGCTCGCTGTCGCCAGGAAACCTTTTCCGTCCAAAGCTTGGCCGGCGGCCGCCATCCAAAAAATTGGCCCCTTAAATTCCGACCTTTCAAGCAGGAGCATTGTGCGCACGCGTTTGAACACGCTTTAGACTTGTTTTGCCGTTTTCAGCAGCTCAAAGCTCCCGTTTTGTCAGCGCCTTTGCCACTCGCTGTGCGCTGAAAACGACGGACTTGCCCGGCTGCTCAGCCCGTCAACCATGAGCCGCGAGCGCGACGTCATTGTCCGTAGGCAGCTAGTGGCAAAATGCACCCTGTTAGAGTTGCGCTCGCTCCAACTTATTTTGCAAGAACCACACGGGAGACAAGTAAGTTCTTTTGGACACCTGCAGGTGGAGAGTCCATCCGTTGTACGAATGAAGTCTGACTCTCGGCTCCTGCACGAGCATTTTAATTAAGAGAAACAGGGTGGGTGTAAGAGTGGATTGAATAGAGGAAGCCCTTGACCTCTAGTCAAAACATAGCAAGGGGTGTTTTACGACTTTGTGTAGGAAGGGATAAGCGATAGGGATAAATAAGGGATAAATAATATTATTTATTACAGGTCGCAGTCAAAGTCAAAGCAACACAATGATACGATAAAGATAATCTGGAAAACCCTGACACACCCTGTAGTTGTCACTTTTGGAAAAGACGAGCGTCCCTCCAATCATCGCCGGTGACGTGTTTTTCAGGCTCTGGAGACAGGAGCTCATGTCAGAAATGTCATTGTGAGTCGCGTTTGTTTCTGCGCCGGAGCCGTTCGTTCCCTTTGCATCCAAAGAATCTCAAAGGCGGATTATTTGTGTCGACAGGAGAGAGATTTGCTGCTACGATACCGACGTCGAGAATCTCTGAGGAGGAACAAAGCGTGAGGTCCTGCAAGGTGAGTCTGTTTGTTTGCGGCTGCTTGGTGTTGCGCAAGATGAAATGGCCTTTTTCTCGCTATCGTTCCTCTCGTCGATTCATCGTGAGGTGTCGCTTCAGTTTGTTCAGAGAGATGTTCGCTTCCGCGCCCGCAGGTCATCGAAACATTTTACGGCTACGACGAAGACGTGTTGGTGGACTCGGACGGATCGTCCTTGTCTTTTCACACCGACAGAACCCCCGACACGGAACCCGAAGAGGTAGCCCGCCATTTCTGCCAGCGTATTGGCACCAAACATTCCTCTTCAGCCTGGAATCGGACTCGTCTTTGCGTCGCGGGTGCTTTGTCGCCGGTCTGACTGATTCTGGTACTAGTGCTGTGTTGCATTGGTGTGTGCATGAAGAGGCGGAGCTTCGCTACCGCCAGCTGACGCAAGAATATCAAGCGCTGCAACGAGCCTACGCTCTGCTAGCCCAGACCAGCGAAAGGGGACTACGACGCCGAGAAGGAGATCAAGGTGGCGCCCCTTCCCGCAACCCCCGGCCGGGTCGCAGCCTCCCCGTTCTCACCCAGCCTCGGGTGTTCTCTGGTCTGAAAGGAGGAGGAGGAGCCTCCCTCCTCCTCCTTTCAGACCAGAGAAAAGCTGATGGTAGAAATGGGTCACTATCAAAGCAGAGTAGCAGATCTGGAGTCAGCGCTGAAGCAACAAGGACAGGTAAGCTCATCAATGAGCACACCTTTTTCTCAGACAAAATAGCTACATTCTTCAGTCACTCATCCGTCTGGCATTACTGGACCAACCCCCACCCCCCCCCCCGAACGTGGCTGGGAAAATGCGGAGAAAAGCAAATGTCATTTTCCAGTCAACCAAAGAATTTGTGGATGAAAATGACACAACATTCCAAAGCTGTCCACGCGTTTGTCTCTTCTAGAATGTCAAGTGGGTGGAGGAGAAGCAGCTGCTGCGTCAGAGCAATCAGCAGTTGGCCGAAAAGGTGACGGAAAGAAAGGCGCTGGGCGGAGTCGCTTGGCGTCACACCTGTCGGGAAGCCCCGCAGATGAGGTCTGACTGTCTTTTCAGGTCAGGCGGATGGAGGCGGAAGAAGCGCGTCTGAAAGAGCACATCCAGGATATCCGAGACCAAAACGAACTGCTTGAGTTCCGCATCCTGGAGCTGGAGGTGGGAAGACTCGCACAAGCGTGTTGAGGCCAGAGATGTGACGGACGGACGGACGGACGGACGGACGGATGCATGCCTCTGCCTTTCAGGAGAGGGAGTGGCGCTCCCCCGTCTTGAAGTTTCTGCAAGTCCGTTTCCCAGACGGCCTCAGCCCTTTGCAGATCTACTGCGAGGCCGAGGGCGTGAGCGTACGTAAGGCGTCCCTCGCAACCCTAACCTTAACCCGAGGTCCCAGAACACCTTACATTGCTCCTTGCGCCTTTCCCCCGGACATCGTCATCAGTGATCTGATGAAGAAGCTGGACATCCTGGGCTATAACGCCGTGAGTGTATGTCGAACTCCTTATGTTCGCACTCCACGAGACTCGGCGGCTCAAATGTGACTTTTGGAAGGCTTTGCGCTGAAAGAAGCTTGTTGACGCTGTGCCTTTGGGCTCTTGCAGAATCTCACCAACGAGGAGCAGGTGGTCGTGATTCACGCCAGGACCCTTCTCACCCTAGCCGAGAAGGTAACGCGCACGTCCACGCACGCTCTCGCATTCTGCTTATGTGACAGCAGCCTTTCCTCAGTGGTTAGAATACATCAAAGTGACCAAGTCAGCACTTCAACAGAAGATGTTGGACATTGAAAGTGAGAAGGTAGACAGACACGCGACATCAGCCAAGGGGAACTCCGGCAATGTGCCCCAACAATTCTGACCTTGAGCTGTGCTAGGATATGTTCTGCAAGCAGAAGGGCTACCTGGATGAAGAGTTGGACTTCAGGAAGTGTTCCATGGACCAGGCTCATAAGGTAAGCCGCCCTCAAATCTCCCGCCGGACCACTGATGGACGAGGATTGCGGCCCAGAGGATCCTGGAGCTGGAGGCCATGTTGTACGAGGCGCTACCGCAGCGGGACTGCCCCGCCACGGACGGCGAAAAAGCCAGCCACGCTGGCGTGAATGACGTGCTGACGGCGGATCAGAGAGAAGAGCTTAGGAGCGCCGTGGACCAATGGAAGCGAGCCCTGATGTGCGAGTTGAGGGAGCGCGACGCTTGCATCCTCCAAGAGAGAATGGATCTGCTGCACAGCGCGCAACAGGTAAGGGCCCAAAGCCAGCCCGGCACTTACTTGCACGCTTACTGGCTTTTGAATGCCACTTTCCATTTGTCCGTCCTAGAGGAACAAAGAGCTGAAAGAATTCATTGAAGCTCAGAAGAGACAAATCAAACAATTGGAGGAGAAGTTTCTGTTTCTCTTTCTATTCTTCTCCTTGGCCTTCATTCTGTGGCCCTAACACCAGCTGGTGAGTGAGCTCCAGCGGCACCGCACTCGACACCTCCGATACACTGCCAGCCGGTCTCAGACGTTGGCAGACGCTCCGATGCCAACGTATACCCCCCGCCACGGTGACAGAGGCACCGCGTCACACCGGCGCTCATCCAATCAGAAGGCAGGAAAAGCAAATTCACATGCAGGGCACTTTTGAACCAGAAGAGAGCGCCACAAAAAACGGTTGTTGCCCCAAACGCGCACTAAAAAGGGTCAGAATAACAAGAGTCCCACTGGCCAGCCGGGGCCACCCGTCCAGCTGTTTCTTCAGGGGGGAAAAAAATTGGAGTCACCGGTGAGTACATTTTGCATTTAGCTCTGCTTTTCTGCTTCTGTCTTCAAGTGTGTGGCATCCTGCGATCAAAGAGTCAGCCAACCCCAAAGCGGTTGACCTCAACGTCCCACCACCATGCCTACCAGAGCAGGTGACGTGATGCTTTGGACATCCTTCCGTCTCAGATGCCCAAAAGTACTCTTTGCCACATCTGCGGCAATACGGTGTCTTTTCAAAGGTGCAAATAAATCCAGCGTGGGCGGAACACGCACGTCTTCGGTTTTTCCCGCTTTGTTTGTGTGACAGCTGTTGTGAAAATTTTATACAAATAAAGTTGTATAGTACTGGTTTGGCCAAGCCGCAACTCCCGAACCGCATGCGGCTCTTTTATGTTCATATCAACATTTGTGTGTGTGTGTGTGTGGGGGGGGGGGGGGGGGGGGGTTGTGCGTGTTGGCTTCACTTGAGTTCAATTTGGTATTTTGGTCAAAAGCGCATGTGGTGAAATTCCACAAAGTAGGATGGGCAAACACATTTCTTTAAACTATGAGTGTCAATTGGGCTCTCGAAATGGCAGGGAAAAGATGCACAGCAAAACGAAAATACGTAGATGAACACAGGACGTTTTAATCAGAGTGGGAAAGTTTCTATTTTTTGTTGAACGTGATGGCAAACCATTCTGCCTGATATGTCAGACCTCAGCGCATTTCAAAGATTCAAATCTTCAGCGCCATGCACTTCAGCTCACTCCATGCTAACATTGATCAGGCGTCGAACCCGCATCATCATGCTTAAGAGGTGGCCATGCTAACCAGTGCGCCATTATGTCAACGCATAATAACTAAGTCTACTGGTCAAAACAGCGGTTACTATATGACGTCGCTACGTCGTGGTCACGTGACGCAGACAAGACGTCAATGGACGTGGGCAGAGTTAACTTGTTTAAAAGGGAGTAGGCAGAAGAAATATTTAATTTATTTAAATCTATTTTGAGTGCACACCATTATGCCAATGCATAACAACTGTAAATCTACTAAACAAAACAGCGGTTGCTATATGACATCTGCCACGTCGTGGTCACGTGACATACGTGACGTCGATGGGCGTAACTTTCGCCGGAATTCAAATCCGCGGGGAGAGTTAACTTGTTTAAAAGAGAGTGGGCAGAAGAATTATTTAATTTATTTAAATCTATTTGGTGTGTGCGCCATTATGTCAATGCATAACAACTGTAAGTCTACTAAACAAAACAGCGGTTGCTATTTGACGTCTGCCACGTCGTGGTCACGTGACGCGGACGTGACGTCGACGCCTACTTTACATCCCACCGATCACAGGACTCCTCGGCTGCATAACCGTGCCCCCTTCCCAACCAATCGGATTTGCTATACGCGAAAACGACGCCAATGGAAAGAGCTTCCGCCCAAATTTAAATCCGTGGGCGTGGCTCGCAGCAGGAAGTAGGAAAATGGCGGCGATGTTGACAAAGACACAGCGGATGGTAACATACGACTAACAAGAGAAATATTTTTATTTTCTGCTTGCAACTGGACCGTCCAGAGCGTACACGGTAAGTACAACTCATCGTTTTTAAAAAGAAGTACTTTTGTTGCCCTGAAAAGCGAGTGAGCGTGGCGTTTGTGGGGGACGTCGAATTTCGACGATTCTTTCTGGTCAACGGTTGTAAATGATTGTGTTGATTAAAAAAGAAAACTTGATGTAACTCTACTTTTAACTGCCGTTTCAGATAGATTTGGAATTGCATCACATCCAATTTTGCCTAGAGCGTACACGGTAAGTAACACTCGTTGTGTTTAAGGAGATTTACGTTTGTAATAGCAGAAGTGTAGCCGCGTTGCGTTGTACGTGTGAATGTTGGTCCGGGCGAAATGTTAATGTTTAATTTCATTCCTTTAGGTTCCACGGTGTTTGTTGGCTGCAAGTTTTCCACTGCAAGAAGAGGCTCATATCATTGACCAGGAGCGAGCTACAATGGTGAGTAGCCATAACATTTATGTTAAACACTTCCTATTTCATGTCTAACAGTACTTGATTTAACAAATAACCATAAATAAATACAGTGTGGGCACTGAAGTTAACATATGTGATTATACTGCCTAATCTGTCACCGAGTAGATTGTTGCAAAGTAATATAAGATCCAAAGTTGTAATTCAGAATAGTTTTCAAAAGAAGGCCATTAGAATTATATACAAGTCTGATTACCCTGAACAAGCTATTAATTAAATCACAAATTCTTCAATTCAAAGATTTGGTAGATTATCAGACAAATAATGTCTAACAGTAATTGATTTAACACATCACGATAAGTAGATTGAGTGTGGGCACTCTCAAGTTAACATATGTGATTATACTGCCTAATCTGTTACAGAGTATGTTGTTGCCAAGTAATGTAGAATAGATCCAAAGTAGTAATCCAGAATAGTTTTGAAGAGGCCATTAGAATGATAAACAAATCTGATTACCTTGAACATAATAACAAGCTAAGTGTTTAATATGTCCTATGAAGTCAAAATTGGGCACCATCATGTGGTGAAATTTGGAATTGCATCACATCCAATTTTGCCTGGGAACAAACAGATTACATAAATCTTAGTTTTGAATAAGCCACTCCTTCTCAAACAAGTAAACTCTGCCCATTTTGCGCAGTAGATGTTCTGTTAATATCTAGTATTTATACAAAGTCATAATTTAAATTGCTTTCAACCTTCATTCATCGGTTCAACCAACATTACTCGCTCTTCTTACCAACTTGTATTGATTTAACTAAGCGTTTAATACTTCCTATCAGGTCTCAAATCGAGATTTGGCAAAATACAATTTCAGCAAATCCAATTTTGCCAGGGAACAAAAATAGATTAAATAAACTAAATAAGTCCTCTTCCCATTAAATAAATCAGAAAAGTCTGTCTTGTAACCAGTCCTCTTCAAACAAGTAAAGTCTGCCCATTTTGTGCCGTAGATTTTGTGTCTATGCCTAGTATTTAAACAAAATCATAATTTAAACGACTTCTTTCCTTCATTCACTTTGGAAATTTGGAATTGCAGCAAATCGAATTTTGGCAGGGAACAAAAATAGATCAATTAAACTAAATAAGTCTTCTTCCCATTAAATAAATTAAAAAAGTCTGTCTTGTAACCAGTCCTTTTCAAACAAGTAAAGTCTGCCCATTTTGTGCCGTCGATTTTGTGTTAATGCCTAGTATTTATACAAAATCATAATTTAAAGGACTTCATTCCTTCATTCACTTTGGAAATTTGGAATTGCAGCACATCAAATTTTGCCTGGGAAGAAAAGTAGATTAAATAAATTTAATAAGTCTTACTACTTCCCATTAAATAAATTAAATACGTCTTACTTGTTCCCACTCCTTTACAAAAAAGTAGTTTAAAACGAGGTCCCTTCACTCAACCTTTAACCCTATTTATTCACCTTCTAGGCTAAGTGTTAAAGGCTAAGTGTTAAAGGCTAAGTGTTAAAGGCTAAGTGTTAGAGGCTAAGTGCCAGAGGCTAGGCGCCAGAGGCGAGTTTTTGTGGGCTGAAGTTTTAGTGGGGTTAGTGTGAATACAATCCAAAAGAATACAACAGAATACAATACAATAGAATATAATACATAGATTAAATTCAATAGCTCTTACTACTTCCCATTAAATAAATTAAATACGTCTTACTTGTTCCCAATCCTTTTCAAAAAAGTAGTTTAAAACGAGGGCCCTTCACTCAACCTTTAACCTCAACCCCGCACGTCACATTGTGTTGTATCTGTGAATGTTGGTTGTGGCCAAATGATAGTTTTCTTTCATTCGTTTAGGTTCCACGGTGTTTGTTGGCTATGTTTTCCACTGTCAGAAGGATGAAAATACAAAGTACAACGCTTGGACGTGGGCGAAGACGTCACCGGTGAGTCCTTCCTTCCTATTTATTTACCTTCTAGATGCTAGAGGCTAAGTGTTAGAGGCTAAGTGTTAGAGGCTAAGTGTTAAACACAATACGAACAACACAACGATACTGCACTGAACAACACGATACCGCACTGAGAAACACGATACCGCACTGAACAACACGATACCGCACTGAACAACACCATGCCGCACTGAACACCATGCCACACTGAACAACACCATCCCGCACTGAACAACACCATGCCGCACTAAACAACACCATGCCGCACTGAACAACACCATGCCTCACTGAACGACACCATGCCGCACTGAAAGACACCATGCCGCACTGAACGACACCATGCCGCACTGAACAACACCATGCCTCACTGAACGACACCATGCCGCACTGAAAGACACCATGCCGCACTGAACGACACCATGCCGCACTGAAAGACACCATCCCGCACTGAACACCATGCCGCACTGAACAACACCATCCTGCACTGAACAACACCATCCCGCACTGAACAACACCATGCCGCACTGAACAACATTATGCCGCACTGAACATTATGCCGCACTGAACAACACCATGCCGCACTGAACAACACCATGCCGCACTGAACAACATTATGCCGCACTGAACAACACCATGCCGCACTGAACAACACCATGCCGCACTGAACAACACCATGCCGCACTGAACAACATTATGCCGCACTGAACAACACCATGCCGCACTGAACAACACCATCCTGCACTGAACAACACCATTCCGCATTGAACACCATGCCGCACTGAACAACACCATCCCGCACTGAACAACACCATCCCGCACTGAACAACACCATGCCGCACTGAACAACATTATGCCGCACTGAACAACATTATGCCGCACTGAACAACACCATGCCGCACTGAACAACACCATGCCGCACTGAACAACACCATGCCGCACTGAACAACATTATAACGCACTGAACAACACCATCCCGCACTGAACAACACCATGCCGCACTAAACAACATTATGCCGCACTGAACAACATTATGCCGAAATGAACAACACCATAACGCAATGAACAACACCATGCCGCACTGAACAACACCATCCTGCACTGAACAACACCATCCCGCACTGAACAACACCATGCCGCACTGAACAACACCATGCCGCACTGAACAACACCATGCCGCAATGAACAACACCATCCCGCACTGAACAACATTATGCCGCACTGAACAACATTATGCCGCACTGAACAACATTATGCCGCACTGAACAACACCATGCCGCACTGAACAACACCATCCTGCACTGAACAACACCATCCCGCACTGAACAACACCATGCCGCACTGAACAACATTATGGCGCACTGAACAACATTATGCCGCACTGAACAACACCATGCCGCACTGAACAACACCATGCCGCACTGAACAACACCATGCCGCAATGAACAACACCATCCCGCACTGAACAACACCATGCCGCACTGAGCAACACCATGCCGCACTGAACAACACCATCCTGCACTGAACAACACCACGCCGCACTGAACAACACCATTCCGCACTGAACAACACCATGCCGCACTGAACAACATTACGCCGCACTGAACAACACCATGCCGCACTGAACAACACCATGCCGCACTGAACAACACCATGCTGCACTGAACAACATTATGCTGCACTGAACAACACGATCCTGCATTGAACAACACCATGCCGCACTGAACAACACCATCCTGCACTGAACAACACCATCCTGCACTGAACAACACCACCCCGCACTGAACAACACGATCCCGCATTGAACACCATGCCGCACTGAACAACACCATGCCGCACTGAACAACACCATTCCGCACTGAACAACACCATGCCGCACTGAACAACACCATGCCGCACTGAACAACACCATGCCGCACTGAACAACACCATGCCGCACTGAACAACATTATGCCGCACTGAACAACACCATGCCGCACTGAACAACACCATCCCGCACTGAACAACACCATGCCGCATTGAACAACACCATGCCGCACTGAACAACACCATCCTGCACTGAACAACACCATCCCGCACTAAACAACACCATGCCGCACTGAACAACATTATGGCGCACTGGACAACATTATGCCGCACTGAACAACACCATGCCGCACTGAACAACACCATGCCGCACTGAACAACACCATGCCGCACTGAACAACACCATGCCGCACTGAACAACATTATGCCGCACTGAACAACACCATGCCGCACTGAACAACACCATGCCGCACTGAACAACACGATCCCGCATTGAACAACACCATCCTGCACTGAACAACACCATGCCGCACTGAACAACACCATGCCGCACTGAACAACACCATTCCGCACTGAACAACACCATGCCGCACTGAACGACACCATCCTGCACTGAACGACACCATCCTGCACTGAACAACACCATCCCGCACTGAACAACACCATGCCGCACTGAACAACACCATGCCGCACTGAACAACACCATCCTGCACTGAACAACACCATGCCGCACTGAACAACACCATGCCGCATTGAACAACATTATGCCGCACTGAACAACATTATGCCGCACTAAACAACATTATGTCGCACTGAACAACACCATGCCGCACTGAACAACACCATGCTGCACTGAACAACATTATGCCGCACTGAACAACACGATCCCGCATTGAACAACACCATCCCGCAGTGAACAACACCATGCCGCATTGAACAACACCATGCCGCACTGAACAACACCATGCTGCACTGAACAACATTATGCTGCACTGAACAACACGATCCTGCATTGAACAACACCATGCCGCACTGAACAACACCATCCTGCACTGAACAACACCATGCCGCACTGAACAACACCATGCCGCACTGAACAACATTATGCCGCACTGAAAAACACCATGCCGCACTGAACAACACCATCCCGCACTGAACAACACCATGCCGCATTGAACAACACCATGCCGCACTGAACAACACCATGCTGCACTGAACAACATTATGCTGCACTGAACAACACGATCCTGCATTGAACAACACCATGCCGCACTGAACAACACCATCCTGCACTGAACAACACCATCCTGCACTGAACAACACCACCCCGCACTGAACAACACGATCCCGCATTGAACAACACCATCCCGCACTGAACAACACCATGCCGCACTGAACAACACCATGCCGCACTGAACAACACCATGCCGCACTGAACAACACCATGCCGCACTGAACAACACCATGCCGCACTGAACAACACCATGCCGCACTGAACAACATTATGCCGCACTGAACAACACCATGCCGCACTGAACAACACCATCCCGCACTGAACAACACCATGCCGCATTGAACAACACCATGCCGCACTGAACAACACCATCCTGCACTGAACAACACCATCCCGCACTAAACAACACCATGCCGCACTGAACAACATTATGGCGCACTGGACAACATTATGCCGCACTGAACAACACCATGCCGCACTGAACAACACCATGCCGCACTGAACAACACCATGCCGCACTGAACAACACCATGCCGCACTGAACAACACTATGCCGCACTGAACAACACCATGCCGCACTGAACAACACCATGCCGCACTGAACAACACGATCCCGCATCGAACAACACCATCCTGCACTGAACAACACCATGCCGCACTGAACAACACCATGCCGCACTGAACAACACCATGCCGCACTGAACAACATTATGCCGCACTGAACAACATTATGCCGCACTAAACAACATTATGTCGCACTGAACAACACCATGCCGCACTGAACAACACCATGCTGCACTGAACAACATTATGCCGCACTGAACAACACGATCCCGCATTGAACAACACCATCCCGCAGTGAACAACACCATGCCGCATTGAACAACACCATGCCGCACTGAACAACACCATGCTGCACTGAACAACATTATGCTGCACTGAACAACACGATCCTGCATTGAACAACACCATGCCGCACTGAACAACACCATCCTGCACTGAACAACACCATGCCGCACTGAACAACACCATGCCGCACTGAACAACATTATGCCGCACTGAAAAACACCATGCCGCACTGAACAACACCATCCCGCACTGAACAACACCATGCCGCATTGAACAACACCATGCCGCACTGAACAACACCATGCTGTACTGAACAACATTATGCTGCACTGAACAACACGATCCTGCATTGAACAACACCATGCCGCACTGAACAACACCATCCTGCACTGAACAACACCATCCTGCACTGAACAACACCACCCCGCACTGAACAACACGATCCCGCATTGAACAACACCATCCCGCACTGAACAACACCATGCCGCACTGAACAACACCATTCCGCACTGAACAACACCATGCCGCACTGAACAACACCATGCCGCACTGAACAACACCATGCCGCACTGAACAACACCATGCCGCACTGAACAACATTATGCCGCACTGAACAACACCATGCCGCACTGAACAACACCATCCCGCACTGAACACCACCATGCCGCATTGAACAACACCATGCCGCACTGAACAACACCATCCTGCACTGAACAACACCATCCCGCACTAAACAACACCATGCCGCACTGAACAACATTATGGCGCACTGGACAACATTATGCCGCACTGAACAACACCATGCCGCACTGAACAACACCATGCCGCACTGAACAACACCATGCCGCACTGAACAACACCATGCCGCACTGAACAACATTATGCCGCACTGAACAACACCATGCCGCACTGAACAACACCATGCCGCACTGAACAACACGATCCCGCATCGAACAACACCATCCTGCACTGAACAACACCATGCCGCACTGAACAACACCATGCCGCACTGAACAACACCATTCCGCACTGAACAACACCATGCCGCACTGAACAACACCATCCTGCACTGAACAACACCATCCCGCACTGAACAACACCATGCCGCATTGAACAACACCATGCCGCACTGAACAACACCATCCTGCACTGAACAACACCATGCCGCACTGAACAACACCATGCCGCACTGAACAACACCATGCCGCACTGAACAACATTATGTCGCACTGAACAACACCATGCCGCACTGAACAACACCATGCTGCACTGAACAACATTATGCCGCACTGAACAACACGATCCCGCATTGAACAACACCATCCCGCAGTGAACAACACCATGCCGCATTGAACAACACCATGCCGCACTGAACAACACCATGCTGCACTGAACAACATTATGCTGCACTGAACAACACGATCCTGCATTGAACAACACCATGCCGCACTGAACAACACCATCCTGCACTGAACAACACCTTTCCACACTGAACAACACCATGCCGCACTGAACAACATTATGCCGCACTGAACAACACCATGCCGCACTGAACAACACCATGCCGCACTGAACAACACCATGCCGCACTGAACAACACCATGCCGCAATGAACAACACCATCCCGCACTGAACAACACCATGCCGCATTGAACAACACCATGCCGCACTGAACAACACCATCCCGCACTGAACAACACCACCCCGCACTGAACAACACGATCCCGCATTGAACAACACCATCCCGGACTGAACAACACCATGCCGCACTGAACAACACCATTCCGCACTGAACAACACCATGCCGCACTGAACAACACCATGCCGCACTGAACAACACCATGCCGCACTGAACAACACCATGCCGCACTGAACAACATTATGCCGCACTGAACAACACCATGCCGCACTGAACAACACCATCCCGCACTGAACAACACCATGCCGCATTGAACAACACCGTGCCGCACTGAACAACACCATCCTGCACTGAACAACACCATCCCGCACTGAACAACACCATGCCGCACTGAACAACATTATGGCGCACTGAACAACATTATGCCGCACTGAACAACACCATGCCGCACTGAACAACACCATGCCGCACTGAACAACACCATGCCGCACTGAACAACATTATGCCGCACTGAACAACATTATGCCGCACTGAACAACACCATGCCGCACTGAACAACACCATGCCGCACTGAACAACACCATGCCGCACTGAACAACACGACGTCGCACTGAACAACACGACGCCGCACAGAACAACACGACGCCGCACAGAATAACACAATACCGCACAGAACAACACAATACCGCACAAACAGTTTTAGATAATTTTACGTCGCAGTCATGTGACGCGGACATGACGTCAATAGGCGGAACTCACGGCAAAATTATAATCCGTGGGCGTGGCTTGCAACAGGAAGTAGGAAAGCGGCAGTTCTGGCAAACAAGACACAGCTGTTAGTAACACGATGACTAACAAGGCAAATATTTTTGTTTTCAGCTTGCAACTTGACCGTCTAGAGCGTACAAGGTAATTACAACTGTTTTTTTTTAGCCCTGAAAAGCAAGGGAGTGTGGCGTTTGGGAGGAATGTCGAACTCGGCGTCTGCTTCCAGCCACAGACGCCAAATTTCGACGATTATTTCGACTGGTCAACGGTTGTAAATTATTGCGTTGACTAAAAACTTTATTTAACTCTACTCTTAACTTTGCCGTTTCAGATATGCGGGTATTACACCGCGGAAATGACGTCAATAGGCTGAACTCTCGCCAAAATTCAAATCTGTGGGCGCAATGGCCTTGAGCGAGACACCGGATACAAACACGACGATTATCAACAGAAATATCTTTATTTTCCGCTTGCAAGTGGACCGTCTAGAGCGTACACGGTAAGTACAACTCATTGTGTTTAAAAAGATTTACGTTTGTGTAGTTTGCGTTGCGTTGTATCTGTGAATGTTGGTTGAGGCTAAATGTTAATGTTTAATTTCATTCCTTTAGGTTCCACGGTGTTTGTTGGCTGTATGTTTTCCACTGCAAGAAGAGGCTCGTATCATTGACCAGCAGGAGCTACAATGGTGAGTACCCCTTTCGTCTTCCATTTATGTTAAACACTTCCTATTTCATGTCTAACAGTACTCGATTTAACAAATAACCATAAATAAATACAGTGTGGGCAGTCACGTTAACATATGTGATTATCCTGCCTAATATGTTTATCACAAATATGTCACTAATCACTAATATGTTTATTTGTTTATCACAACACCTTTGGACCTTCAGCAATCGATTATTTACCTTCATCTACATAGAGACAGAACGATGGTGTCTTAAACATCTCATTCATTTCACCAAATAACTTCACGCAGGTGGATAACGGCCGTCTCGGTCACGCTATGTTGCGTGATGCAGTTTTGAAGAACCAAATGCATTTATTCAATGAATAAGTCAAGCTAGTTCTATGTTTATGATGTTGTAAGTTACGGTACCGATTGAAGTTGAGTTCGAAGCCAGTGGAAAACAGCGCTGCGTTTGTGCTCTCCAGGTACAAATGTTGTGATCTCTGACTGACGACCGGGCGAGACTCGAGTAAGAGATGTCCAAACGAGCTCCGGCAGGGCGGGCCAAGGCGGAGCGAACGGACGCCCTTCAGGCCGCCAATGACGAGCTGAGAACCAAACTGATGGACGTCCAGTTAGAACTTCAGCAGGAGAAGAACAAGGTGAAAACCTCAACAGACAGACACTGCCTGCCTCCCTGCCTGCCTCCCTGCCTGCCTCCCTGCCTGCCTCCCTCCCTCCCAGTTTTCCCGATGTAGATTAGACATGCGTGTGCCATGACTGTGTCAGCCTACATCAACAAATGCACCGAGGACGTCAGCACCACTAAGAATATCATCACCCGGGGCAACCAACGACCCTGGATGACTGAGGAGGTACGTCAAACGCTACGAGCGCGGAACTCTGCCTTCAAGTCTGGCGACAAGGAGACACTGAGGACAGCGAGAGCCAACTTGAACCGTGCCATCAGGATAGCGAAGCGAGACCGCAGTCGAAAATTTCAGGATCGTTTCCACGACGTCAAAAACATCAGGAGTATGTGGCAAGGCATACGGGCGATTACAGACTACAACTCACCCTCCCCCCCCCCGGTGGGTGTAGTTGATGCTGACTTTCTAAATGGTCTAAATAACTTCTTTGGGAGGTTCGAGGCACTAAACGGCACTCCAGCAGTTAAAACTGTCCCCCATCAGGAAGAGGAGGTACTCTGCCTTGACTCCGCCGATGTGTTGAAGACCCTGAGGAGAGTCAACCCCTGTAAGGCCCCTGGCCCCGACAACATTCCTGGGCGTGTGTTCAGGGAATGTGCAAGTCATCTGGCTGGGGTCATCACAGACATTTTTAACACCTCGCTGGGCCAAGCCACAGTGCCGGCGTGCTTTAAGACTGCCTCCATCATTCCGGTGCCGAAGAAACCTCAAATCACCTCATTTAATGATTACCGGCCTGTTGCACTGACTCCGGTTATGATGAAGTGCTTCGAAAGGCTGCTTAAAGGTCACATCGTTTCCAGACTCCCCCTATTATTTGACCCGTTCCAGTTTGCCGACCGGCAAAACCGCTCCACTCAGGACGCCATCTCCTCCGTTCTTCACCTGAGCCTGGCTCACCTGGAGGAGAAGAACACCCATGTGCGGAGGCTGTTCCTGGACTTCAGCTCAGCGTTTAACACCATCATCCCACAGCATCTGGTAGGAAAATTGGAACACCTGGGCTTCAACACCCCCCTTCGCAACTGGCTGCTAGACTTCCTCACCAACAGACCTCAGTCAGTCCGGGTCGGACAGAACACCTCTGATGTCATCACCCTCAGCACAGGCTCCCTTCAGGGCTGCGTCCTGAGCCCCCTGCTGTGCACCCTGATGACACACGACTGCGTCCTCAGGTTCACCACCAATCACATCGTGAAGTCAGCAGACGACACAACGGTGGTGGGGCTCATCAGAGACAACAACGACCTGGACTACAGAGAGGAGGTGGAGCAGCTGGTGGGCTGGTGCAGAGAAAACAGCCTGATCCTGAATGAGGAGAAGATGAAGGAGATCATCGTCGACTTCAGGAAAAAACAGCCTCACCACGCTCCACTGATCATCAACAGCTCAGCTGTGGAGGTGGTCAGCACCACCAAATTCCTGGGGGTCCACATCACAGAAGACCTCACCTGGACTATGAACACTACGGCACTGGTCAAGAGGGCACAGAAGCGCTTGTACTTCCTGCGGAGGATGAGGAGAGCCCACCTGCCCCCACCCATCATGAGGACGTTCTACAGGAGCACCATAGAGAGCATTCTGACAAGCTGTCTCTCTGTGTGGTGTGGAGGCTGCACCGCCTCCGATTGGAAGAACGTGAGGAGAGTGGTGAGGACAGCAGAGAGGATCATAGGGGCTCCTCTTCCCTCCATTCAGGACATTTCATCTCAGCGCTGCATGTCCCGTGCCCGTAACATCATCAATGACCCATCACACCCCCACCATGGACTGTTCTCCCTGCTGCCCTCTGGGAAGAGGTTTGCAGCATCCGCTGCAGGTCCACCAGGTTCTGCAACAGCTTTTTCCCTGCTGTCATCAGACTGTTGAACACTAGAACTGTTGAGCTCTAAACTGAACTCTGCATCACACATTCACAGAACTGTACTTTATGACACTACGGACCTCTATCTTGCACTATCTCGCACTACCAACTTTACTGAACTTGTATAAACCCTTTAAATAGAAGTTTAATACATGGTTTAGCATTCCTCTGCACACTCTTGAATACTGTTTTGCCTACTTGCACTATTGCATAATTATCACTGCTGCACTTTATACTTATTTTTAATATATATATATATATATATATAGTATATATGTATATATATATATTTTCATAGGATATGTTACTTCTATTCAACTGCAATATCACTACTTTGTTGTAAGACGTATGCAACGGAATTTCGTTTTGTATGCACCATGTGCAGACAAGATGACAATAAAGTTTGTCTAAGTCTAAGTCATGTCAGGTCAGCTGTCTGGAGAGAGAGAGAAGTCAGGACCTGCGGGCGGAGCACCACCGTGCCACCGCCGCCATGACGGAACTCAAAAGCAAACTCCATGAGGAGAAGCAGAAAGAGTTAGCCATTACCAGGGAGACATTACTGCGGCAGCATGAAATGGAGCTGATGAGAGTGATCAAAATCAAAGATGGAGAGATCCAGCGACTGAATGCCTTGGTCCTCAGCCTGAGGGACGGCTCCATGGACAAGGTGATCCGCTCTATCCGTGTCTGACTATCCGCACGCCACGTCGGGCTTCGATGCGGCCGCTACCGTATTGTGTAGCTTGTCCCCAGTAAGCGTCGCGGCGCTCCGTTGCGGTCTCAACGGCCCGGTGTGGCGCAATGTCTGCTCAGGTGAGGAGGGGGGGCGCTTTGCTGGCGGAGGTGGAGGAGACGCGGCGGTGTCGGGAGACCGAGCGGTGTCGCCTCCACCAGGAGCGCGGAAGAAGCCCTGGCAGCGGCCCAGCAGGCCTGGCAGTCCCGAGCGGCCGAGCTCCGATCGGCTCATCACCAGCATCGGGAGGAGCTGAGCCGAACCAAGAGAGACTGCGAGAGGGAGATCCGCCGACTGGTAGGACTGATCAGATGCGCGGTGCGTGGCTATGTTCCCAATTTCGTTGTATACCTGCAGTGCAATGACACCTAAGGCATTCTATTCTATTCTATTTCACAAGAAGAAAATGTCCGGTTGCTCGCTTCGCTTTTGTCACAGCAAAGGTGTTCTAGTCGATTCCAGAAAAAAATTGGCCGGTTGCTCTCTTTGTTTTTGTCACAATTCTGGCAAATGAGTTTGCCCGCCTGCCTGAGCGCTCCCCGTTTGTACATCCAGACGGATGAGATCAAGCTGAAAGACAGAGCGGTTAGTGTTTTGGATGAAGCCCTGGGGCCGGCCACGTCCACCGCCTTCAGCTGCAGACTCAGGCTGCCGAGCAGCAGATCGCTGCCCTGAGGGATTCCCAAAGGGCGGGCCTAAACTACCCTGGAAGTGGGGTCAACGCCGCTACTAGCAATCCTCTTCATTGCGTAAGCCACCTCATCACACACTTGCAGTACGCATGACTTAGTTCGTTGCTGGAGGAAGGTAGCACAAAAACAGTTTTGAACTTTGAACGAGTGCTTGTGTGTGTGTGTTGCGGGGCGTTTTCAGTCTCAGGAGGATCGGGACACGCGACGGTTTCATCTGAAAATCGCTGAGCTCAGCGCAGTCATCAGGAAACTGGAGGATCGAAACGCCCTGCTTTCCGAAGAGCGCAATGAACTGGTAATTTATTGACGGCACGCTTGAAGGTTTGCGCTACGTTTGATGCGCGCCATCCAGCGAGGCACCCATTGCGCTTGCTTATTAGTTGAGCGGCGCGGCGAGTCGGTTGCCTGGTAGATGTCTTTTATTGGGAGCCAAAGCCACGATTCCGTTCAAACCGATGCAAAAGGAATGGATACGTTCTGGCCCGCGTGTTGTGCGTCTTTCACATCCCGCACTTCATGCTTGCAGCTAAAGCGACTGAGAGAAACAGAAAGCCAGTTTCTGCCACTCCTGTACAAAAACAAACGCCTGAGCAGGAAGAATGAAGAACTCTCGCTGGTGCTGTGTCGCCTTGAAAACAAAGTGCGCTTTGTCACCCAGGAGAACGAGGAGATGGCAAGCTTGGTAAGTCGACGCGGACAACGGCGGCGTGCCAACAGAGTCCACTGCATTTGTGTTCCACAGAGAAGGCCTAGTTCGCTCAATGACCTGGACCGCGGTTGCGGCCAGCAGGACGGTGAAATGGAGTTCCTTCAAGTTGTGGAGCAGCGGCACATCATCGACGACTTGTCCAAGGTCTTCAGGCAGGCGACTCGGTGCACGTACGGCAGCGCCGCGCTCGCTCGCTGTCGCCAGGAAACCTTTTCCGTCCAAAGCTTGGCCGGCGGCCGCCATCCAAAAAATTGGCCCCTTAAATTCCGACCTTTCAAGCAGGAGCATTGTGCGCACGCGTTTGAACACGCTTTAGACTTGTTTTGCCGTTTTCAGCAGCTCAAAGCTCCCGTTTTGTCAGCGCCTTTGCCACTCGCTGTGCGCTGAAAACGACGGACTTGCCCGGCTGCTCAGCCCGTCAACCATGAGCCGCGAGCGCGACGTCATTGTCCGTAGGCAGCTAGTGGCAAAATGCACCCTGTTAGAGTTGCGCTCGCTCCAACTTATTTTGCAAGAACCACACGGGAGACAAGTAAGTTCTTTTGGACACCTGCAGGTGGAGAGTCCATCCGTTGTACGAATGAAGTCTGACTCTCGGCTCCTGCACGAGCATTTTAATTAAGAGAAACAGGGTGGGTGTAAGAGTGGATTGAATAGAGGAAGCCCTTGACCTCTAGTCAAAACATAGCAAGGGGTGTTTTACGACTTTGTGTAGGAAGGGATAAGCGATAGGGATAAATAAGGGATAAATAATATTATTTATTACAGGTCGCAGTCAAAGTCAAAGCAACACAATGATACGATAAAGATAATCTGGAAAACCCTGACACACCCTGTAGTTGTCACTTTTGGAAAAGACGAGCGTCCCTCCAATCATCGCCGGTGACGTGTTTTTCAGGCTCTGGAGACAGGAGCTCATGTCAGAAATGTCATTGTGAGTCGCGTTTGTTTCTGCGCCGGAGCCGTTCGTTCCCTTTGCATCCAAAGAATCTCAAAGGCGGATTATTTGTGTCGACAGGAGAGAGATTTGCTGCTACGATACCGACGTCGAGAATCTCTGAGGAGGAACAAAGCGTGAGGTCCTGCAAGGTGAGTCTGTTTGTTTGCGGCTGCTTGGTGTTGCGCAAGATGAAATGGCCTTTTTCTCGCTATCGTTCCTCTCGTCGATTCATCGTGAGGTGTCGCTTCAGTTTGTTCAGAGAGATGTTTGCTTCCGCGCCCGCAGGTCATCGAAACATTTTACGGCTACGACGAAGACGTGTTGGTGGACTCGGACGGATCGTCCTTGTCTTTTCACACCGACAGAACCCCCGACACGGAACCCGAAGAGGTAGCCCGCCATTTCTGCCAGCGTATTGGCACCAAACATTCCTCTTCAGCCTGGAATCGGACTCGTCTTTGCGTCGCGGGTGCTTTGTCGCCGGTCTGACTGATTCTGGTACTAGTGCTGTGTTGCATTGGTGTGTGCATGAAGAGGCGGAGCTTCGCTACCGCCAGCTGACGCAAGAATATCAAGCGCTGCAACGAGCCTACGCTCTGCTAGCCCAGACCAGCGAAAGGGGACTACGACGCCGAGAAGGAGATCAAGGTGGCGCCCCTTCCCGCTACCCCCGGCCGGGTCGCAGCCTCCCCGTTCTCACCCAGCCTCGGGTGTTCTCTGGTCTGAAAGGAGGAGGAGGAGCCTCCCTCCTCCTCCTTTCAGACCAGAGAAAAGCTGATGGTAGAAATGGGTCACTATCAAAGCAGAGTAGCAGATCTGGAGTCAGCGCTGAAGCAACAAGGACAGGTAAGCTCATCAATGAGCACACCTTTTTCTCAGACAAAATAGCTACATTCTTCAGTCACTCATCCGTCTGGCATTACTGGACCAACCCCCCCCCCCCCCCCCCGAACGTGGCTGGGAAAATGCGGAGAAAAGCAAATGTCATTTTCCAGTCAACCAAAGAATTTGTGGATGAAAATGACACAACATTCCAAAGCTGTCCACGCGTTTGTCTCTTCTAGAATGTCAAGTGGATGGAGGAGAAGCAGCTGCTGCGTCAGAGCAATCAGCAGTTGGCCGAAAAGGTGACGGAAAGAAAGGCGCTGGGCGGAGTCGCTTGGCGTCACACCTGTCGGGAAGCCCCGCAGATGAGGTCTGACTGTCTTTTCAGGTCAGGCGGATGGAGGCGGAAGAAGCGCGTCTGAAAGAGCACATCCAGGATATCCGAGACCAAAACGAACTGCTTGAGTTCCGCATCCTGGAGCTGGAGGTGGGAAGACTCGCACAAGCGTGTTGAGGCCAGAGATGTGACGGACGGACGGACGGACGGACGGACGGATGCATGCCTCTGCCTTTCAGGAGAGGGAGTGGCGCTCCCCCGTCTTGAAGTTTCTGCAAGTCCGTTTCCCAGACGGCCTCAGCCCTTTGCAGATCTACTGCGAGGCCGAGGGCGTGAGCGTACGTAAGGCGTCCCTCGCAACCCTAACCTTAACCCGAGGTCCCAGAACACCTTACATTGCTCCTTGCGCCTTTCCCCCGGACATCGTCATCAGTGATCTGATGAAGAAGCTGGACATCCTGGGCTATAACGCCGTAAGTGTATGTCGAACTCCTTATGTTCGCACTCCACGAGACTCGGCGGCTCAAATGTGACTTTTGGAAGGCTTTGCGCTGAAAGAAGCTTGTTGACGCTGTGCCTTTGGGCTCTTGCAGAATCTCACCAACGAGGAGCAGGTGGTCGTGATTCACGCCAGGACCCTTCTCACCCTAGCCGAGAAGGTAACGCGCACGTCCACGCACGCTCTCGCATTCTGCTTATGTGACAGCAGCCTTTCCTCAGTGGTTAGAATACATCAAAGTGACCAAGTCAGCACTTCAACAGAAGATGTTGGACATTGAAAGTGAGAAGGTAGACAGACACGCGACATCAGCCAAGGGGAACTCCGGCAATGTGCCCCAACAATTCTGACCTTGAGCTGTGCTAGGATATGTTCTGCAAGCAGAAGGGCTACCTGGATGAAGAGTTGGACTTCAGGAAGTGTTCCATGGACCAGGCTCATAAGGTAAGCCGCCCTCAAATCTCCCGCCGGACCACTGATGGACGAGGATTGCGGCCCAGAGGATCCTGGAGCTGGAGGCCATGTTGTACGAGGCGCTACCGCAGCGGGACTGCCCCGCCACGGACGGCGAAAAAGCCAGCCACGCTGGCGTGAATGACGTGCTGACGGCGGATCAGAGAGAAGAGCTTAGGAGCGCCGTGGACCAATGGAAGCGAGCCCTGATGTGCGAGTTGAGGGAGCGCGACGCTTGCATCCTCCAAGAGAGAATGGATCTGCTGCACAGCGCGCAACAGGTAAGGGCCCAAAGCCAGCCCGGCACTTACTTGCACGCTTACTGGCTTTTGAATGCCACTTTCCATTTGTCCGTCCTAGAGGAACAAAGAGCTGAAAGAATTCATCGAAGCTCAGAAGAGACAAATCAAACAATTGGAGGAGAAGTTTCTGTTTCTCTTTCTATTCTTCTCCTTGGCCTTCATTCTGTGGCCCTAACACCAGCTGGTGAGTGAGCTCCAGCGGCACCGCACTCGACACCTCCGATACACTGCCAGCCGGTCTCAGACGTTGGCAGACGCTCCGATGCCAACGTATACCCCCCGCCACGGTGACAGAGGCACCGCGTCACACCGGCGCTCATCCAATCAGAAGGCAGGAAAAGCAAATTCACATGCAGGGCACTTTTGAACCAGAAGAGAGCGCCACAAAAAACGGTTGTTGCCCCAAACGCGCACTAAAAAGGGTCAGAATAACAAGAGTCCCACTGGCCAGCCGGGGCCACCCGTCCAGCTGTTTCTTCAGGGGGGAAAAAAATTGGAGTCACCGGTGAGTACATTTTGCATTTAGCTCTGCTTTTCTGCTTCTGTCTTCAAGTGTGTGGCATCCTGCGATCAAAGAGTCAGCCAACCCCAAAGCGGTTGACCTCAACGTCCCACCACCATGCCTACCAGAGCAGGTGACGTGATGCTTTGGACATCCTTCCGTCTCAGATGCCCAAAAGTACTCTTTGCCACATCTGCGGCAATACGGTGTCTTTTCAAAGGTGCAAATAAATCCAGCGTGGGCGGAACACGCACGTCTTCGGTTTTTCCCGCTTTGTTTGTGTGACAGCTGTTGTGAAAATTTTATACAAATAAAGTTGTATAGTACAGGTTTGGCCAAGCCGCAACTCCCGAACCGCATGCGGCTCTTTTATGTTCATATCAACATTTGTGTGTGTGTGTGTGTGTGGGGGGGGGGGGGGGGGGTTGTGCGTGTTGGCTTCACTTGAGTTCAATTTGGTATTTTGGTCAAAAGCGCATGTGGTGAAATTCCACAAAGTAGGATGGGCAAACACATTTCTTTAAACTATGAGTGTCAATTGGGCTCTCGAAATGGCAGGGAAAAGATGCACAGCAAAACGAAAATACGTAGATGAACACAGGACGTTTTAATCAGAGTGGGAAAGTTTCTATTTTTTGTTGAACGTGATGGCAAACCATTCTGCCTGATATGTCAGACCTCAGCGCATTTCAAAGATTCAAATCTTCAGCGCCATGCACTTCAGCTCACTCCATGCTAACATTGATCAGGCGTCGAACCCGCATCATCATGCTTAAGAGGTGGCCATGCTAACCAGTGCGCCATTATGTCAACGCATAATAACTAAGTCTACTGGTCAAAACAGCGGTTACTATATGACGTCGCTACGTCGTGGTCACGTGACGCAGACAAGACGTCAATGGACGTGGGCAGAGTTAACTTGTTTAAAAGGGAGTAGGCAGAAGAAATATTTAATTTATTTAAATCTATTTTGAGTGCACACCATTATGCCAATGCATAACAACTGTAAATCTACTAAACAAAACAGCGGTTGCTATATGACATCTGCCACGTCGTGGTCACGTGACATACGTGACGTCGATGGGCGTAACTTTCGCCGGAATTCAAATCCGCGGGGAGAGTTAACTTGTTTAAAAGAGAGTGGGCAGAAGAATTATTTAATTTATTTAAATCTATTTGGTGTGTGCGCCATTATGTCAATGCATAACAACTGTAAGTCTACTAAACAAAACAGCGGTTGCTATTTGACGTCTGCCACGTCGTGGTCACGTGACGCGGACGTGACGTCGACGCCTACTTTACATCCCACCGATCACAGGACTCCTCGGCTGCATAACCGTGCCCCCTTCCCAACCAATCGGATTTGCTATACGCGAAAACGACGCCAATGGAAAGAGCTTCCGCCCAAATTTAAATCCGTGGGCGTGGCTCGCAGCAGGAAGTAGGAAAATGGCGGCGATGTTGACAAAGACACAGCGGATGGTAACATACGACTAACAAGAGAAATATTTTTATTTTCTGCTTGCAACTGGACCGTCCAGAGCGTACACGGTAAGTACAACTCATCGTTTTTAAAAAGAAGTACTTTTGTTGCTCTGAAAAGCGAGTGAGCGTGGCGTTTGTGGGGGACGTCGAATTTCGACGATTCTTTCTGGTCAACGGTTGTAAATGATTGTGTTGATTAAAAAAGAAAACTTGATGTAACTCTACTTTTAACTGCCGTTTCAGATAGATTTGGAATTGCATCACATCCAATTTTGCCTAGAGCGTACACGGTAAGTAACACTCGTTGTGTTTAAGGAGATTTACGTTTGTAATAGCAGAAGTGTAGCCGCGTTGCGTTGTACGTGTGAATGTTGGTCCGGGCGAAATGTTAATGTTTAATTTCATTCCTTTAGGTTCCACGGTGTTTGTTGGCTGCAAGTTTTCCACTGCAAGAAGAGGCTCATATCATTGACCAGGAGCGAGCTACAATGGTGAGTAGCCATAACATTTATGTTAAACACTTCCTATTTCATGTCTAACAGTACTTGATTTAACAAATAACCATAAATAAATACAGTGTGGGCACTGAAGTTAACATATGTGATTATACTGCCTAATCTGTCACCGAGTAGATTGTTGCAAAGTAATATAAGATCCAAAGTTGTAATTCAGAATAGTTTTCAAAAGAAGGCCATTAGAATTATATACAAGTCTGATTACCCTGAACAAGCTATTAATTAAATCACAAATTCTTCAATTCAAAGATTTGGTAGATTATCAGACAAATAATGTCTAACAGTAATTGATTTAACACATCACGATAAGTAGATTGAGTGTGGGCACTCTCAAGTTAACATATGTGATTATACTGCCTAATCTGTTACAGAGTATGTTGTTGCCAAGTAATGTAGAATAGATCCAAAGTAGTAATCCAGAATAGTTTTGAAGAGGCCATTAGAATGATAAACAAATCTGATTACCTTGAACATAATAACAAGCTAAGTGTTTAATATGTCCTATGAAGTTAAAATTGGGCACCATCATGTGGTGAAATTTGGAATTGCATCACATCCAATTTTGCCTGGGAACAAACAGATTACATAAATCTTAGTTTTGAATAAGCCACTCCTTCTCAAACAAGTAAACTCTGCCCATTTTGCGCAGTAGATGTTCTGTTAATATCTAGTATTTATACAAAGTCATAATTTAAATTGCTTTCAACCTTCATTCATCCGTTCAACCAACATTACTCGCTCTTATTACCAACTTAAATTGATTTAACTAAGCGTTTAATACTTCCTATCAGGTCTCAAATCGAGATTTGGCAAAATACAATTTCAGCAAATCCAATTTTGCCAGGGAACAAAAATAGATTAAATAAACTAAATAAGTCCTCTTCCCATTAAATAAATCAGAAAAGTCTGTCTTGTAACCAGTCCTCTTCAAACAAGTAAAGTCTGCCCATTTTGTGCCGTAGATTTTGTGTCTATGCCTAGTATTTAAACAAAATCATAATTTAAACGACTTCTTTCCTTCATTCACTTTGGAAATTTGGAATTGCAGCAAATCGAATTTTGGCAGGGAACAAAAATAGATCAATTAAACTAAATAAGTCTTCTTCCCATTAAATAAATTAAAAAAGTCTGTCTTGTAACCAGTCCTTTTCAAACAAGTAAAGTCTGCCCATTTTGTGCCGTCGATTTTGTGTTAATGCCTAGTATTTATACAAAATCATAATTTAAAGGACTTCATTCCTTCATTCACTTTGGAAATTTGGAATTGCAGCACATCAAATTTTGCCTGGGAAGAAAAGTAGATTAAATAAATTTAATAAGTCTTACTACTTCCCATTAAATAAATTAAATACGTCTTACTTGTTCCCACTCCTTTACAAAAAAGTAGTTTAAAACGAGGTCCCTTCACTCAACCTTTAACCCTATTTATTCACCTTCTAGGCTAAGTGTTAAAGGCTAAGTGTTAAAGGCTAAGTGTTAAAGGCTAAGTGTTAGAGGCTAAGTGCCAGAGGCTAGGCGCCAGAGGCGAGTTTTTGTGGGCTGAAGTTTTAGTGGGGTTAGTGTGAATACAATCCAAAAGAATACAACAGAATACAATACAATAGAATATAATACATAGATTAAATTCAATAGCTCTTACTACTTCCCATTAAATAAATTAAATACGTCTTACTTGTTCCCAATCCTTTTCAAAAAAGTAGTTTAAAACGAGGGCCCTTCACTCAACCTTTAACCTCAACCCCGCACGTCACATTGTGTTGTATCTGTGAATGTTGGTTGTGGCCAAATGATAGTTTTCTTTCATTCGTTTAGGTTCCACGGTGTTTGTTGGCTATGTTTTCCACTGTCAGAAGGATGAAAATACAAAGTACAACGCTTGGACGTGGGCGAAGACGTCACCGGTGAGTCCTTCCTTCCTATTTATTTACCTTCTAGATGCTAGAGGCTAAGTGTTAGAGGCTAAGTGTTAGAGGCTAAGTGTTAAACACAATACGAACAACACAACGATACTGCACTGAACAACACGATACCGCACTGAACAACACCATGCCGCACTGAACACCATGCCACACTGAACAACACCATCCCGCACTGAACAACACCATGCCGCACTAAACAACACCATGCCGCACTGAACAACACCATGCCTCACTGAACGACACCATGCCGCACTGAAAGACACCATGCCGCACTGAACGACACCATGCCGCACTGAAAGACACCATCCCGCACTGAACACCATGCCGCACTGAACAACACCATCCTGCACTGAACAACACCATCCCGCACTGAACAACACCATGCCGCACTGAACAACATTATGCCGCACTGAACATTATGCCGCACTGAACAACACCATGCCGCACTGAACAACACCATGCCGCACTGAACAACATTATGCCGCACTGAACAACACCATGCCGCACTGAACAACACCATGCCGCACTGAACAACACCATGCCGCACTGAACAACATTATGCCGCACTGAACAACACCATGCCGCACTGAACAACACCATCCTGCACTGAACAACACCATTCCGCATTGAACACCATGCCGCACTGAACAACACCATGCCGCACTGAACAACACCATCCCGCACTGAACAAGACCATGCCGCACTGAACAACATTATGCCGCACTGAACAACATTATGCCGCACTGAACAACACCATGCCGCACTGAACAACACCATGCCGCACTGAACAACACCATGCCGCACTGAACAACATTATAACGCACTGAACAACACCATCCCACACTGAACAACACCATGCCGCACTAAACAACATTATGACGCACTGAACAACATTATGCCGAAATGAACAACACCATGCCGCACTGAACAACACCATGCCGCACTGAACAACACCATCCTGCACTGAACAACACCATCCCGCACTGAAAAACACCATGCCGCACTGAACAACACCATGCCGCACTGAACAACACAATGCCGCAATGAACAACACCATCCCGCACTGAACAACATTATGCCGCACTGAACAACATTATGCCGCACTGAACAACACCATGCCGCACTGAACAACACCATGCCGCACTGAACAACACCATCCTGCACTGAACAACACCATCCCGCACTGAACAACACCATGCCGCACTGAACAACATTATGGCGCACTGAACAACATTATGCCGCACTGAACAACACCATGCCGCACTGAACAACACCATGCCGCACTGAACAACACCATGCCGCAATGAACAACACCATCCCGCACTGAACAACACCATGCCGCACTGAGCAACACCATGCCGCACTGAACAACACCATCCTGCACTGAACAACACCATGCCGCACTGAACAACACCATTCTGCACTGAACAACACCATGCCGCACTGAACAACATTACGCTGCACTGAACAACACCATGCCGCACTGAACAACACCATGCCGCACTGAACAACACCATGCCGCATTGAACAACACCATGCCGCATTGAACAACACCATGCCGCACTGAACAACACCATCCTGCACTGAACAACACCATGCCGCATTGAACAACACCATCCTGCACTGAACAACACCATCCCGCACTGAACAACACCATCCCGCATTGAACAACACCATCCTGCACTGAACAACACCATGCCGCACTGAACAACACCATGCCGCACTGAACAACACCATTCCGCACTGAACAACACCATGCCGCACTGAACAACACCATCCTGCACTGAACAACACCATCCCGCACTGAACAACACCATGCCGCATTGAACAACACCATCCTGCACTGAACAACACCATCCTGCACTGAACAACACCATGCCGCACTGAACAACACCATTACGCACTGAACAACACCATGCCGCACTGAACAACACCATGCCGCACTGAACAACATTATGCCGCACTGAACAACATTATGTCGCACTGAACAACACCATGCCGCACTGAACAACACCATGCCGCACTGAACAACATTATGCCGCACTAAAAAACACCATGCCGCACTGAACAACACCATCCCGCACTGAACAACACCATGCCGCATTGAACAACACCATGCCGCACTGAACAACACCATGCTGCACTGAACAACATTATGCTGCACTGAACAACACGATCCTGCATTGAACAACACCATGCCGCACTGAACAACACCATCCTGCACTGAACAACACCATCCTGCACTGAACAACACCACCCCGCACTGAACAACACCACCCCGCACTGAACAACACGATCCCGCATTGAACACCATCCCGCACTGAACAACACCATGCCGCACTGAACAACACCATTCCGCACTGAACAACACCATGCCGCACTGAACAACACCATGCCGCACTGAACAACACCATGCCGCACTGAACAACACCATGCCGCACTGAACAACACCATGCCGCACTGAACAACACCATGCCGCACTGAACAACATTATGCCGCACTGAACAACACCATGCCGCACTGAACAACACGATCCTGCATTGAACACCATGCCGCACTGAACAACACCATCCTGCACTGAACAACACCATCCTGCACTGAACAACACCACCCCGCACTGAACAACACGATCCCGCATTGAACACCATCCCGCACTGAACAACACCATGCCGCACTGAACAACACCATTCCGCACTGAACAACACCATGCCGCACTGAACAACACCATGCCGCACTGAACAACACCATGCCGCACTGAACAACACCATGCCGCACTGAACAACATTATGCCGCACTGAACAACACCATGCCGCACTGAACAACACCATCCCGCACTGAACAACACCATGCCGCATTGAACAACACCATGCTGCACTGAACAACACCATCCTGCACTGAACAACACCATCCCGCACTAAACAACACCATGCCGCACTGAACAACATTATGGCGCACTGGACAACATTATGCCGCACTGAACAACACCATGCCGCACTGAACAACACCATGCCGCACTGAACAACACCATGCCGCACTGAACAACACCATGCCGCACTGAACAACATTATGCCGCACTGAACAACACCATGCCGCACTGAACAACACCATGCCGCACTGAACAACACGATCCCGCATTGAACAACACCATCCTGCACTGAACAACACCATGCCGCACTGAACAACACCATGCCGCACTGAACAACACCATTCCGCACTGAACAACACCATGCCGCACTGAACGACACCATCCTGCACTGAACGACACCATCCCGCACTGAACAACACCATGCCGCATTAAACAACACCATGCCGCACTGAACAACACCATCCTGCACTGAACAACACCATGCCGCACTGAACAACACCATGCCGCACTGAACAACACCATGCCGCACTGAACAACATTATGCCGCACTGAACAACATTATGCCGCACTAAACAACATTATGTCGCACTGAACAACACCATGCCGCACTGAACAACACCATGCTGCACTGAACAACATTATGCCGCACTGAACAACACGATCCCGCATTGAACAACACCATCCCGCAGTGAACAACACCATGCCGCATTGAACAACACCATGCCGCACTGAACAACACCATGCTGCACTGAACAACATTATGCTGCACTGAACAACACGATCCTGCATTGAACAACACCATGCCGCACTGAACAACACCATCCTGCACTGAACAACACCATGCCGCACTGAACAACACCATGCCGCACTGAACAACACCATGCCGCACTGAACAACACCATGCCGCACTGAACAACACCATCCCGCACTGAACAACACCATGCCGCATTGAACAACACCATGCCGCACTGAACAACACCATGCTGCACTGAACAACATAATGCTGCACTGAACAACACGATCCTGCATTGAACAACACCATGCCGCACTGAACAACACCATCCTGCACTGAACAACACCATCCTGCACTGAACAACACCACCCCGCACTGAACAACACCATCCCGCATTGAACAACACCATCCCGCACTGAACAACACCATGCCGCACTGAACAACACCATTCCGCACTGAACAACACCATGCCGCACTGAACAACACCATGCCGCACTGAACAACACCATGCCGCACTGAACAACACCATCCCGCACTGAACAACACCATGCCGCATTGAACAACACCATCCTGCACTGAACAACACCATCCCGCACTAAACAACACCATGCCGCACTGAACAACATTATGGCGCACTGGACAACATTATGCCGCACTGAACAACACCATGCCGCACTGAACAACACCATGCCGCACTGAACAACATTATGCCGCACTGAACAACACCATGCCGCACTGAACAACACGATCCCGCATTGAACAACACCATCCTGCACTGAACAACACCATGCCGCACTGAACAACACCATGCCGCACTGAACAACACCATTCCGCACTGAACAACACCATGCCGCACTGAACAACACCATCCTGCACTGAACAACACCATCCCGCACTGAACAACACCATGCCGCATTGAACAACACCATGCCGCACTGAACAACACCATCCTGCACTGAACAACACCATGCCGCACTGAACAACACCATGCCGCACTGAACAACACCATGCCGCACTGAACAACATTATGCCGCACTGAACAACATTATGCCGCACTAAACAACATTATGTCGCACTGAACAACACCATGCCGCACTGAACAACACCATGCTGCACTGAACAACATTATGCCGCACTGAACAACACGATCCCGCATTGAACAACACCATCCCGCAGTGAACAACACCATGCCGCATTGAACAACACCATGCCGCACTGAACAACACCATGCTGCACTGAACAACATTATGCTGCACTGAACAACACGATCCTGCATTGAACAACACCATGCCGCACTGAACAACACCATCCTGCACTGAACAACACTTTTCCACACTGAACAACACCATGCCGCACTGAACAACATTATGCCGCACTGAACAACACCATGCCGCACTGAACAACACCATGCCGCACTGAACAACACCATGCCGCACTGAACAACACCATGCCGCAATGAACAACACCATCCCGCACTGAACAACACCATGCCGCATTGAACAACACCATGCCGCACTGAACAACACCATCCCGCACTGAACAACACCACCCCGCACTGAACAACACGATCCCGCATTGAACAACACCATCCCGGACTGAACAACACCATGCCGCACTGAACAACACCATTCCGCACTGAACAACACCATGCCGCACTGAACAACACCATGCCGCACTGAACAACACCATGCCGCACTGAACAACACCATGCCGCACTGAACAACATTATGCCGCACTGAACAACACCATGCCGCACTGAACAACACCATCCCGCACTGAACAACACCATGCCGCATTGAACAACACCGTGCCGCACTGAACAACACCATCCTGCACTGAACAACACCATCCCGCACTGAACAACACCATGCCGCACTGAACAACATTATGGCGCACTGAACAACATTATGCCGCACTGAACAACACCATGCCGCACTGAACAACACCATGCCGCACTGAACAACACCATGCCGCACTGAACAACATTATGCCGCACTGAACAACATTATGCCGCACTGAACAACACCATGCCGCACTGAACAACACCATGCCGCACTGAACAACACCATGCCGCACTGAACAACATTATGCCGCACTGAACAACATTATGTCGCACTGAACAACACCATGCCGCACTGAACAACACCATGCCGCACTGAACAACATTATGCCGCACTAAAAAACACCATGCCGCACTGAACAACACCATCCCGCACTGAACAACACCATGCCGCACTGAACAACACCATGCCGCACTGAACAACACCATGCTGCACTGAACAACATTATGCTGCACTGAACAACACGATCCTGCATTGAACAACACCATGCCGCACTGAACAACACCATCCTGCACTGAACAACACCATCCTGCACTGAACAACACCACCCCGCACTGAACAACACCACCCCGCACTGAACAACACGATCCCGCATTGAACACCATCCCGCACTGAACAACACCATGCCGCACTGAACAACACCATTCCGCACTGAACAACACCATGCCGCACTGAACAACACCATGCCGCACTGAACAACACCATGCCGCACTGAACAACACCATGCCGCACTGAACAACACCATGCCGCACTGAACAACACCATGCCGCACTGAACAACATTATGCCGCACTGAACAACACCATGCCGCACTGAACAACACGATCCTGCATTGAACACCATGCCGCACTGAACAACACCATCCTGCACTGAACAACACCATCCTGCACTGAACAACACCACCCCGCACTGAACAACACGATCCCGCATTGAACACCATCCCGCACTGAACAACACCATGCCGCACTGAACAACACCATTCCGCACTGAACAACACCATGCCGCACTGAACAACACCATGCCGCACTGAACAACACCATGCCGCACTGAACAACACCATGCCGCACTGAACAACATTATGCCGCACTGAACAACACCATGCCGCACTGAACAACACCATCCCGCACCGAACAACACCATGCCGCATTGAACAACACCATGCTGCACTGAACAACACCATCCTGCACTGAACAACACCATCCCGCACTAAACAACACCATGCCGCACTGAACAACATTATGGCGCACTGGACAACATTATGCCGCACTGAACAACACCATGCCGCACTGAACAACACCATGCCGCACTGAACAACACCATGCCGCACTGAACAACACCATGCCGCACTGAACAACATTATGCGGCACTGAACAACACCATGCCGCACTGAACAACACCATGCCGCACTGAACAACACGATCCCGCATTGAACAACACCATCCTGCACTGAACAACACCATGCCGCACTGAACAACACCATGCCGCACTGAACAACACCATTCCGCACTGAACAACACCATGCCGCACTGAACGACACCATCCTGCACTGAACGACACCATCCCGCACTGAACAACACCATGCCGCATTAAACAACACCATGCCGCACTGAACAACACCATCCTGCACTGAACAACACCATGCCGCACTGAACAACACCATGCCGCACTGAACAACACCATGCCGCACTGAACAACATTATGCCGCACTGAACAACATTATGCCGCACTAAACAACATTATGTCGCACTGAACAACACCATGCCGCACTGAACAACACCATGCTGCACTGAACAACATTATGCCGCACTGAACAACACGATCCCGCATTGAACAACACCATCCCGCAGTGAACAACACCATGCCGCATTGAACAACACCATGCCGCACTGAACAACACCATGCTGCACTGAACAACATTATGCTGCACTGAACAACACGATCCTGCATTGAACAACACCATGCCGCACTGAACAACACCATCCTGCACTGAACAACACCATGCCGCACTGAACAACACCATGCCGCACTGAACAACACCATGCCGCACTGAACAACACCATGCCGCACTGAACAACACCATCCCGCACTGAACAACACCATGCCGCATTGAACAACACCATGCCGCACTGAACAACACCATGCTGCACTGAACAACATTATGCTGCACTGAACAACACGATCCTGCATTGAACAACACCATGCCGCACTGAACAACACCATCCTGCACTGAACATCACCATCCTGCACTGAACAACACCACCCCGCACTGAACAACACCATCCCGCATTGAACAACACCATCCCGCACTGAACAACACCATGCCGCACTGAACAACACCATTCCGCACTGAACAACACCATGCCGCACTGAACAACACCATGCCGCACTGAACAACACCATGCCGCACTGAACAACACCATCCCGCACTGAACAACACCATGCCGCATTGAACAACACCATGCCGCACTGAACAACACCATCCTGCACTGAACAACACCATCCCGCACTAAACAACACCATGCCGCACTGAACAACATTATGGCGCACTGGACAACATTATGCCGCACTGAACAACACCATGCCGCACTGAACAACACCATGCCGCACTGAACAACACCATGCCGCACTGAACAACATTATGCCGCACTGAACAACATTATGCCGCACTGAACAACACCATGCCGCACTGAACAACACCATGCCGCACTGAACAACACGATCCCGCATTGAACAACACCATCCTGCACTGAACAACACCATGCCGCACTGAACAACACCATGCCGCACTGAACAACACCATTCCGCACTGAACAACACCATGCCGCACTGAACAACACCATCCTGCACTGAACAACACCATCCCGCACTGAACAACACCATGCCGCATTGAACAACACCATGCCGCACTGAACAACACCATCCTGCACTGAACAACACCATGCCGCACTGAACAACACCATGCCGCACTGAACAACACCATGCCGCACTGAACAACATTATGCCGCACTGAACAACATTATGCCGCACTAAACAACATTATGTCGCACTGAACAACACCATGCCGCACTGAACAACACCATGCTGCACTGAACAACATTATGCCGCACTGAACAACACGATCCCGCATTGAACAACACCATCCCGCAGTGAACAACACCATGCCGCATTGAACAACACCATGCCGCACTGAACAACACCATGCTGCACTGAACAACATTATGCTGCACTGAACAACACGATCCTGCATTGAACAACACCATGCCGCACTGAACAACACCATCCTGCACTGAACAACACCTTTCCACACTGAACAACACCATGCCGCACTGAACAACATTATGCCGCACTGAACAACACCATGCCGCACTGAACAACACCATGCCGCACTGAACAACACCATGCCGCACTGAACAACACCATGCCGCAATGAACAACACCATCCCGCACTGAACAACACCATGCCGCATTGAACAACACCATGCCGCACTGAACAACACCATCCCGCACTGAACAACACCACCCCGCACTGAACAACACGATCCCGCATTGAACAACACCATCCCGGACTGAACAACACCATGCCGCACTGAACAACACCATTCCGCACTGAACAACACCATGCCGCACTGAACAACACCATGCCGCACTGAACAACACCATGCCGCACTGAACAACACCATGCCGCACTGAACAACATTATGCCGCACTGAACAACACCATGCCGCACTGAACAACACCATCCCGCACTGAACAACACCATGCCGCATTGAACAACACCGTGCCGCACTGAACAACACCATCCTGCACTGAACAACACCATCCCGCACTGAACAACACCATGCCGCACTGAACAACATTATGGCGCACTGAACAACATTATGCCGCACTGAACAACACCATGCCGCACTGAACAACACCATGCCGCACTGAACAACACCATGCCGCACTGAACAACATTATGCCGCACTGAACAACATTATGCCGCACTGAACAACACCATGCCGCACTGAACAACACCATGCCGCACTGAACAACACCATGCCGCACTGAACAACACGACGTCGCACTGAACAACACGACGCCGCACAGAACAACACGACGCCGCACAGAATAACACAATACCGCACAGAACAACACAATACCGCACAAACAGTTTTAGATAATATTACGTCGCAGTCATGTGACGCGGACATGACGTCAATAGGCGGAACTCACGGCAAAATTATAATCCGTGGGCGTGGCTTGCAACAGGAAGTAGGAAAGCGGCAGTTCTGGCAAACAAGACACAGCTGTTAGTAACACGATGACTAACAAGGCAAATATTTTTGTTTTCAGCTTGCAACTTGACCGTCTAGAGCGTACAAGGTAATTACAACTGTTTTTTTTTAGCCCTGAAAAGCAAGGGAGTGTGGCGTTTGGGAGGAATGTCGAACTCGGCGTCTGCTTCCAGCCACAGACGCCAAATTTCGACGATTATTTCGACTGGTCAACGGTTGTAAATTATTGCGTTGACTAAAAACTTTATTTAACTCTACTCTTAACTTTGCCGTTTCAGATATGCGGGTATTACACCGCGGAAATGACGTCAATAGGCTGAACTCTCGCCAAAATTCAAATCTGTGGGCGCAATGGCCTTGAGCGAGACACCGGATACAAACACGACGATTATCAACAGAAATATCTTTATTTTCCGCTTGCAAGTGGACCGTCTAGAGCGTACACGGTAAGTACAACTCATTGTGTTTAAAAAGATTTACGTTTGTGTAGTTTGCGTTGCGTTGTATCTGTGAATGTTGGTTGAGGCTAAATGTTAATGTTTAATTTCATTCCTTTAGGTTCCACGGTGTTTGTTGGCTGTATGTTTTCCACTGCAAGAAGAGGCTCGTATCATTGACCAGCAGGAGCTACAATGGTGAGTACCCCTTTCGTCTTCCATTTATGTTAAACACTTCCTATTTCATGTCTAACAGTACTCGATTTAACAAATAACCATAAATAAATACAGTGTGGGCAGTCACGTTAACATATGTGATTATCCTGCCTAATATGTTTATCACAAATATGTCACTAATCACTAATATGTTTATTTGTTTATCACAACACCTTTGGACCTTCAGCAATCGATTATTTACCTTCATCTACATAGAGACAGAACGATGGTGTCTTAAACATCTCATTCATTTCACCAAATAACTTCACGCAGGTGGATAACGGCCGTCTCGGTCACGCTATGTTGCGTGATGCAGTTTTGAAGAACCAAATGCATTTATTCAATGAATAAGTCAAGCTAGTTCTATGTTTATGATGTTGTAAGTTACGGTACCGATTGAAGTTGAGTTCGAAGCCAGTGGAAAACAGCGCTGCGTTTGTGCTCTCCAGGTACAAATGTTGTGATCTCTGACTGACGACCGGGCGAGACTCGAGTAAGAGATGTCCAAACGAGCTCCGGCAGGGAAGGCGGAGCGAACGGACGCCCTTCAGGCCGCCAATGACGAGCTGAGAACCAAACTGATGGACGTCCAGTTAGAACTTCAGCAGGAGAAGAACAAGGTGAAAACCTCAACAGACAGACACTGCCTGCCTCCCTGCCTGCCTCCCTGCCTGCCTCCCTGCCTGCCTCCCTCCCTCCCAGTTTTCCCGATGTAGATTAGACATGCGTGTGCCATGACTGTGTCAGCCTACATCAACAAATGCACCGAGGACGTCAGCACCACTAAGAATATCATCACCCGGGGCAACCAACGACCCTGGATGACTGAGGAGGTACGTCAAACGCTACGAGCGCGGAACTCTGCCTTCAAGTCTGGCGACAAGGAGACACTGAGGACAGCGAGAGCCAACTTGAACCGTGCCATCAGGATAGCGAAGCGAGACCGCAGTCGAAAATTTCAGGATCGTTTCCACGACGTCAAAAACATCAGGAGTATGTGGCAAGGCATACGGGCGATTACAGACTACAACTCACCCTCCCCCCCCCCGGTGGGTGTAGTTGATGCTGACTTTCTAAATGGTCTAAATAACTTCTTTGGGAGGTTCGAGGCACTAAACGGCACTCCAGCAGTTAAAACTGTCCCCCATCAGGAAGAGGAGGTACTCTGCCTTGACTCCGCCGATGTGTTGAAGACCCTGAGGAGAGTCAACCCCTGTAAGGCCCCTGGCCCCGACAACATTCCTGGGCGTGTGTTCAGGGAATGTGCAAGTCATCTGGCTGGGGTCATCACAGACATTTTTAACACCTCGTTGGGCCAAGCCACAGTGCCGGCGTGCTTTAAGACTGCCTCCATCATTCCGGTGCCGAAGAAACCTCAAATCACCTCATTTAATGATTACCGGCCTGTTGCACTGACTCCGGTTATGATGAAGTGCTTCGAAAGGCTGCTTAAAGGTCACATCGTTTCCAGACTCCCCCTATTATTTGACCCGTTCCAGTTTGCCGACCGGCAAAACCGCTCCACTCAGGACGCCATCTCCTCCGTTCTTCACCTGAGCCTGGCTCACCTGGAGGAGAAGAACACCCATGTGCGGAGGCTGTTCCTGGACTTCAGCTCAGCGTTTAACACCATCATCCCACAGCATCTGGTAGGAAAATTGGAACACCTGGGCTTCAACACCCCCCTTCGCAACTGGCTGCTAGACTTCCTCACCAACAGACCTCAGTCAGTCCGGGTCGGACAGAACACCTCTGATGTCATCACCCTCAGCACAGGCTCCCTTCAGGGCTGCGTCCTGAGCCCCCTGCTGTGCACCCTGATGACACACGACTGCGTCCTCAGGTTCACCACCAATCACATCGTGAAGTCAGCAGACGACACAACGGTGGTGGGGCTCATCAGAGACAACAATGACCTGGACTACAGAGAGGAGGTGGAGCAGCTGGTGGGCTGGTGCAGAGAAAACAGCCTGATCCTGAATGAGGAGAAGATGAAGGAGATCATCGTCGACTTCAGGAAAAAACAGCCTCACCACGCTCCACTGATCATCAACAGCTCAGCTGTGGAGGTGGTCAGCACCACCAAATTCCTGGGGGTCCACATCACAGAAGACCTCACCTGGACTATGAACACTACGGCACTGGTCAAGAGGGCACAGAAGCGCTTGTACTTCCTGCGGAGGATGAGGAGAGCCCACCTGCCCCCACCCATCATGAGGACGTTCTACAGGAGCACCATAGAGAGCATTCTGACAAGCTGTCTCTCTGTGTGGTGTGGAGGCTGCACCGCCTCCGATTGGAAGAACGTGAGGAGAGTGGTGAGGACAGCAGAGAGGATCATAGGGGCTCCTCTTCCCTCCATTCAGGACATTTCATCTCAGCGCTGCATGTCCCGTGCCCGTAACATCATCAATGACCCATCACACCCCCACCATGGACTGTTCTCCCTGCTGCCCTCTGGGAAGAGGTTTGCAGCATCCGCTGCAGGTCCACCAGGTTCTGCAACAGCTTTTTCCCTGCTGTCATCAGACTGTTGAACACTAGAACTGTTGAGCTCTAAACTGAACTCTGCATCACACATTCACAGAACTGTACTTTATGACACTACGGACCTCTATCTTGCACTATCTCGCACTACCAACTTTACTGAACTTGTATAAACCCTTTAAATAGAAGTTTAATACATGGTTTAGCATTCCTCTGCACACTCTTGAATACTGTTTTGCCTACTTGCACTATTGCATAATTATCACTGCTGCACTTTATACTTATTTTTAATATATATATATATATATATATATATATAGTATATATGTATATATATATATTTTCATAGGATATGTTACTTCTATTCAACTGCAATATCACTACTTTGTTGTAAGACGTATGCAACGGAATTTCGTTTTGTATGCACCATGTGCAGACAAGATGACAATAAAGTTTGTCTAAGTCTAAGTCATGTCAGGTCAGCTGTCTGGAGAGAGAGAGAAGTCAGGACCTGCGGGCGGAGCACCACCGTGCCACCGCCGCCATGACGGAACTCAAAAGCAAACTCCATGAGGAGAAGCAGAAAGAGTTAGCCATTACCAGGGAGACATTACTGCGGCAGCATGAAATGGAGCTGATGAGAGTGATCAAAATCAAAGATGGAGAGATCCAGCGACTGAATGCCTTGGTCCTCAGCCTGAGGGACGGCTCCATGGACAAGGTGATCCGCTCTATCCGTGTCTGACTATCCGCACGCCACGTCGGGCTTCGATGCGGCCGCTACCGTATTGTGTAGCTTGTCCCCAGTAAGCGTCGCGGCGCTCCGTTGCGGTCTCAACGGCCCGGTGTGGCGCAATGTCTGCTCAGGTGAGGAGGGGGGGCGCTTTGCTGGCGGAGGTGGAGGAGACGCGGCGGTGTCGGGAGACCGAGCGGTGTCGCCTCCACCAGGAGCGCGGAAGAAGCCCTGGCAGCGGCCCAGCAGGCCTGGCAGTCCCGAGCGGCCGAGCTCCGATCGGCTCATCACCAGCATCGGGAGGAGCTGAGCCGAACCAAGAGAGACTGCGAGAGGGAGATCCGCCGACTGGTAGGACTGATCAGATGCGCGGTGCGTGGCTATGTTCCCAATTTCGTTGTATACCTGCAGTGCAATGACACCTAAGGCATTCTATTCTATTCTATTTCACAAGAAGAAAATGTCCGGTTGCTCGCTTCGCTTTTGTCACAGCAAAGGTGTTCTAGTCGATTCAAGAAAAAAATTGGCCGGTTGCTCTCTTTGTTTTTGTCACAATTCTGGCAAATGAGTTTGCCCGCCTGCCTGAGCGCTCCCCGTTTGTACATCCAGACGGATGAGATCAAGCTGAAAGACAGAGCGGTTAGTGTTTTGGATGAAGCCCTGGGGCCGGCCACGTCCACCGCCTTCAGCTGCAGACTCAGGCTGCCGAGCAGCAGATCGCTGCCCTGAGGGATTCCCAAAGGGCGGGCCTAAACTACCCTGGAAGTGGGGTCAACGCCGCTACTAGCAATCCTCTTCATTGCGTAAGCCACCTCATCACACACTTGCAGTACGCATGACTTAGTTCGTTGCTGGAGGAAGGTAGCACAAAAACAGTTTTGAACTTTGAACGAGTGCTTGTGTGTGTGTGTTGCGGGGCGTTTTCAGTCTCAGGAGGATCGGGACACGCGACGGTTTCATCTGAAAATCGCTGAGCTCAGCGCAGTCATCAGGAAACTGGAGGATCGAAACGCCCTGCTTTCTGAAGAGCGCAATGAACTGGTAATTTATTGACGGCACGCTTGAAGGTTTGCGCTACGTTTGATGCGCGCCATCCAGCGAGGCACCCATTGCGCTTGCTTATTAGTTGAGCGGCGCGGCGAGTCGGTTGCCTGGTAGATGTCTTTTATTGGGAGCCAAAGCCACGATTCCGTTCAAACCGATGCAAAAGGAATGGATACGTTCTGGCCCGCGTGTTGTGCGTCTTTCACATCCCGCACTTCATGCTTGCAGCTAAAGCGACTGAGAGAAACAGAAAGCCAGTTTCTGCCACTCCTGTACAAAAACAAACGCCTGAGCAGGAAGAATGAAGAACTCTCGCTGGTGCTGTGTCGCCTTGAAAACAAAGTGCGCTTTGTCACCCAGGAGAACGAGGAGATGGCAAGCTTGGTAAGTCGACGCGGACAACGGCGGCGTGCCAACAGAGTCCACTGCATTTGTGTTCCACAGAGAAGGCCTAGTTCGCTCAATGACCTGGACCGCGGTTGCGGCCAGCAGGACGGTGAAATGGAGTTCCTTCAAGTTGTGGAGCAGCGGCACATCATCGACGACTTGTCCAAGGTCTTCAGGCAGGCGACTCGGTGCACGTACGGCAGCGCCGCGCTCGCTCGCTGTCGCCAGGAAACCTTTTCCGTCCAAAGCTTGGCCGGCGGCCGCCATCCAAAAAATTGGCCCCTTAAATTCCGACCTTTCAAGCAGGAACATTGTGCGCACGCGTTTGAACACGCTTTAGACTTGTTTTGCCGTTTTCAGCAGCTCAAAGCTCCCGTTTTGTCAGCGCCTTTGCCACTCGCTGTGCGCTGAAAACGACGGACTTGCCCGGCTGCTCAGCCCGTCAACCATGAGCCGCGAGCGCGACGTCATTGTCCGTAGGCAGCTAGTGGCAAAATGCACCCTGTTAGAGTTGCGCTCGCTCCAACTTATTTTGCAAGAACCACACGGGAGACAAGTAAGTTCTTTTGGACACCTGCAGGTGGAGAGTCCATCCGTTGTACGAATGAAGTCTGACTCTCGGCTCCTGCACGAGCATTTTAATTAAGAGAAACAGGGTGGGTGTAAGAGTGGATTGAATAGAGGAAGCCCTTGACCTCTAGTCAAAACATAGCAAGGGGTGTTTTACGACTTTGTGTAGGAAGGGATAAGCGATAGGGATAAATAAGGGATAAATAATATTATTTATTACAGGTCGCAGTCAAAGTCAAAGCAACACAATGATACGATAAAGATAATCTGGAAAACCCTGACACACCCTGTAGTTGTCACTTTTGGAAAAGACGAGCGTCCCTCCAATCATCGCCGGTGACGTGTTTTTCAGGCTCTGGAGACAGGAGCTCATGTCAGAAATGTCATTGTGAGTCGCGTTTGTTTCTGCGCCGGAGCCGTTCGTTCCCTTTGCATCCAAAGAATCTCAAAGGCGGATTATTTGTGTCGACAGGAGAGAGATTTGCTGCTACGATACCGACGTCGAGAATCTCTGAGGAGGAACAAAGCGTGAGGTCCTGCAAGGTGAGTCTGTTTGTTTGCGGCTGCTTGGTGTTGCGCAAGATGAAATGGCCTTTTTCTCGCTATCGTTCCTCTCGTCGATTCATCGTGAGGTGTCGCTTCAGTTTGTTCAGAGAGATGTTTGCTTCCGCGCCCGCAGGTCATCGAAACATTTTACGGCTACGACGAAGACGTGTTGGTGGACTCGGACGGATCGTCCTTGTCTTTTCACACCGACAGAACCCCCGACACGGAACCCGAAGAGGTAGCCCGCCATTTCTGCCAGCGTATTGGCACCAAACATTCCTCTTCAGCCTGGAATCGGACTCGTCTTTGCGTCGCGGGTGCTTTGTCGCCGGTCTGACTGATTCTGGTACTAGTGCTGTGTTGCATTGGTGTGTGCATGAAGAGGCGGAGCTTCGCTACCGCCAGCTGACGCAAGAATATCAAGCGCTGCAACGAGCCTACGCTCTGCTAGCCCAGACCAGCGAAAGGGGACTACGACGCCGAGAAGGAGATCAAGGTGGCGCCCCTTCCCGCTACCCCCGGCCGGGTCGCAGCCTCCCCGTTCTCACCCAGCCTCGGGTGTTCTCTGGTCTGAAAGGAGGAGGAGGAGCCTCCCTCCTCCTCCTTTCAGACCAGAGAAAAGCTGATGGTAGAAATGGGTCACTATCAAAGCAGAGTAGCAGATCTGGAGTCAGCGCTGAAGCAACAAGGACAGGTAAGCTCATCAATGAGCACACCTTTTTCTCAGACAAAATAGCTACATTCTTCAGTCACTCATCCGTCTGGCATTACTGGACCAACCCCCCCCCCCCCCCCCCCGAACGTGGCTGGGAAAATGCGGAGAAAAGCAAATGTCATTTTCCAGTCAACCAAAGAATTTGTGGATGAAAATGACACAACATTCCAAAGCTGTCCACGCGTTTGTCTCTTCTAGAATGTCAAGTGGGTGGAGGAGAAGCAGCTGCTGCGTCAGAGCAATCAGCAGTTGGCCGAAAAGGTGACGGAAAGAAAGGCGCTGGGCGGAGTCGCTTGGCGTCACACCTGTCGGGAAGCCCCACAGATGAGGTCTGACTGTCTTTTCAGGTCAGGCGGATGGAGGCGGAAGAAGCGCGTCTGAAAGAGCACATCCAGGATATCCGAGACCAAAACGAACTGCTTGAGTTCCGCATCCTGGAGCTGGAGGTGGGAAGACTCGCACAAGCGTGTTGAGGCCAGAGATGTGACGGACGGACGGACGGACGGACGGACGGATGCATGCCTCTGCCTTTCAGGAGAGGGAGTGGCGCTCCCCCGTCTTGAAGTTTCTGCAAGTCCGTTTCCCAGACGGCCTCAGCCCTTTGCAGATCTACTGCGAGGCCGAGGGCGTGAGCGTACGTAAGGCGTCCCTCGCAACCCTAACCTTAACCCGAGGTCCCAGAACACCTTACATTGCTCCTTGCGCCTTTCCCCCGGACATCGTCATCAGTGATCTGATGAAGAAGCTGGACATCCTGGGCTATAACGCCGTAAGTGTATGTCGAACTCCTTATGTTCGCACTCCACGAGACTCGGCGGCTCAAATGTGACTTTTGGAAGGCTTTGCGCTGAAAGAAGCTTGTTGACGCTGTGCCTTTGGGCTCTTGCAGAATCTCACCAACGAGGAGCAGGTGGTCGTGATTCACGCCAGGACCCTTCTCACCCTAGCCGAGAAGGTAACGCGCACGTCCACGCACGCTCTCGCATTCTGCTTATGTGACAGCAGCCTTTCCTCAGTGGTTAGAATACATCAAAGTGACCAAGTCAGCACTTCAACAGAAGATGTTGGACATTGAAAGTGAGAAGGTAGACAGACACGCGACATCAGCCAAGGGGAACTCCGGCAATGTGCCCCAACAATTCTGACCTTGAGCTGTGCTAGGATATGTTCTGCAAGCAGAAGGGCTACCTGGATGAAGAGTTGGACTTCAGGAAGTGTTCCATGGACCAGGCTCATAAGGTAAGCCGCCCTCAAATCTCCCGCCGGACCACTGATGGACGAGGATTGCGGCCCAGAGGATCCTGGAGCTGGAGGCCATGTTGTACGAGGCGCTACCGCAGCGGGACTGCCCCGCCACGGACGGCGAAAAAGCCAGCCACGCTGGCGTGAATGACGTGCTGACGGCGGATCAGAGAGAAGAGCTTAGGAGCGCCGTGGACCAATGGAAGCGAGCCCTGATGTGCGAGTTGAGGGAGCGCGACGCTTGCATCCTCCAAGAGAGAATGGATCTGCTGCACAGCGCGCAACAGGTAAGGGCCCAAAGCCAGCCCGGCACTTACTTGCACGCTTACTGGCTTTTGAATGCCACTTTCCATTTGTCCGTCCTAGAGGAACAAAGAGCTGAAAGAATTCATCGAAGCTCAGAAGAGACAAATCAAACAATTGGAGGAGAAGTTTCTGTTTCTCTTTCTATTCTTCTCCTTGGCCTTCATTCTGTGGCCCTAACACCAGCTGGTGAGTGAGCTCCAGCGGCACCGCACTCGACACCTCCGATACACTGCCAGCCGGTCTCAGACGTTGGCAGACGCTCCGATGCCAACGTATACCCCCCGCCACGGTGACAGAGGCACCGCGTCACACCGGCGCTCATCCAATCAGAAGGCAGGAAAAGCAAATTCACATGCAGGGCACTTTTGAACCAGAAGAGAGCGCCACAAAAAACGGTTGTTGCCCCAAACGCGCACTAAAAAGGGTCAGAATAACAAGAGTCCCACTGGCCAGCCGGGGCCACCCGTCCAGCTGTTTCTTCAGGGGGGAAAAAAATTGGAGTCACCGGTGAGTACATTTTGCATTTAGCTCTGCTTTTCTGCTTCTGTCTTCAAGTGTGTGGCATCCTGCGATCAAAGAGTCAGCCAACCCCAAAGCGGTTGACCTCAACGTCCCACCACCATGCCTACCAGAGCAGGTGACGTGATGCTTTGGACATCCTTCCGTCTCAGATGCCCAAAAGTACTCTTTGCCACATCTGCGGCAATACGGTGTCTTTTCAAAGGTGCAAATAAATCCAGCGTGGGCGGAACACGCACGTCTTCGGTTTTTCCCGCTTTGTTTGTGTGACAGCTGTTGTGAAAATTTTATACAAATAAAGTTGTATAGTACAGGTTTGGCCAAGCCGCAACTCCCGAACCGCATGCGGCTCTTTTATGTTCATATCAACATTTGTGTGTGTGTGTGTGTGTGGGGGGGGGGGGGGGGGGGGGGGGGTTGTGCGTGTTGGCTTCACTTGAGTTCAATTTGGTATTTTGGTCAAAAGCGCATGTGGTGAAATTCCACAAAGTAGGATGGGCAAACACATTTCTTTAAACTATGAGTGTCAATTGGGCTCTCGAAATGGCAGGGAAAAGATGCACAGCAAAACGAAAATACGTAGATGAACACAGGACGTTTTAATCAGAGTGGGAAAGTTTCTATTTTTTGTTGAACGTGATGGCAAACCATTCTGCCTGATATGTCAGACCTCAGCGCATTTCAAAGATTCAAATCTTCAGCGCCATGCACTTCAGCTCACTCCATGCTAACATTGATCAGGCGTCGAACCCGCATCATCATGCTTAAGAGGTGGCCATGCTAACCAGTGCGCCATTATGTCAACGCATAATAACTAAGTCTACTGGTCAAAACAGCGGTTACTATATGACGTCGCTACGTCGTGGTCACGTGACGCAGACAAGACGTCAATGGACGTGGGCAGAGTTAACTTGTTTAAAAGGGAGTAGGCAGAAGAAATATTTAATTTATTTAAATCTATTTTGAGTGCACACCATTATGCCAATGCATAACAACTGTAAATCTACTAAACAAAACAGCGGTTGCTATATGACATCTGCCACGTCGTGGTCACGTGACATACGTGACGTCGATGGGCGTAACTTTCGCCGGAATTCAAATCCGCGGGGAGAGTTAACTTGTTTAAAAGAGAGTGGGCAGAAGAATTATTTAATTTATTTAAATCTATTTGGTGTGTGCGCCATTATGTCAATGCATAACAACTGTAAGTCTACTAAACAAAACAGCGGTTGCTATTTGACGTCTGCCACGTCGTGGTCACGTGACGCGGACGTGACGTCGACGCCTACTTTACATCCCACCGATCACAGGACTCCTCGGCTGCATAACCGTGCCCCCTTCCCAACCAATCGGATTTGCTATACGCGAAAACGACGCCAATGGAAAGAGCTTCCGCCCAAATTTAAATCCGTGGGCGTGGCTCGCAGCAGGAAGTAGGAAAATGGCGGCGATGTTGACAAAGACACAGCGGATGGTAACATACGACTAACAAGAGAAATATTTTTATTTTCTGCTTGCAACTGGACCGTCCAGAGCGTACACGGTAAGTACAACTCATCGTTTTTAAAAAGAAGTACTTTTGTTGCCCTGAAAAGCGAGTGAGCGTGGCGTTTGTGGGGGACGTCGAATTTCGACGATTCTTTCTGGTCAACGGTTGTAAATGATTGTGTTGATTAAAAAAGAAAACTTGATGTAACTCTACTTTTAACTGCCGTTTCAGATAGATTTGGAATTGCATCACATCCAATTTTGCCTAGAGCGTACACGGTAAGTAACACTCGTTGTGTTTAAGGAGATTTACGTTTGTAATAGCAGAAGTGTAGCCGCGTTGCGTTGTACGTGTGAATGTTGGTCCGGGCGAAATGTTAATGTTTAATTTCATTCCTTTAGGTTCCACGGTGTTTGTTGGCTGCAAGTTTTCCACTGCAAGAAGAGGCTCATATCATTGACCAGGAGCGAGCTACAATGGTGAGTAGCCATAACATTTATGTTAAACACTTCCTATTTCATGTCTAACAGTACTTGATTTAACAAATAACCATAAATAAATACAGTGTGGGCACTGAAGTTAACATATGTGATTATACTGCCTAATCTGTCACCGAGTAGATTGTTGCAAAGTAATATAAGATCCAAAGTTGTAATTCAGAATAGTTTTCAAAAGAAGGCCATTAGAATTATATACAAGTCTGATTACCCTGAACAAGCTATTAATTAAATCACAAATTCTTCAATTCAAAGATTTGGTAGATTATCAGACAAATAATGTCTAACAGTAATTGATTTAACACATCACGATAAGTAGATTGAGTGTGGGCACTCTCAAGTTAACATATGTGATTATACTGCCTAATCTGTTACAGAGTATGTTGTTGCCAAGTAATGTAGAATAGATCCAAAGTAGTAATCCAGAATAGTTTTGAAGAGGCCATTAGAATGATAAACAAATCTGATTACCTTGAACATAATAACAAGCTAAGTGTTTAATATGTCCTATGAAGTCAAAATTGGGCACCATCATGTGGTGAAATTTGGAATTGCATCACATCCAATTTTGCCTGGGAACAAACAGATTACATAAATCTTAGTTTTGAATAAGCCACTCCTTCTCAAACAAGTAAACTCTGCCCATTTTGCGCAGTAGATGTTCTGTTAATATCTAGTATTTATACAAAGTCATAATTTAAATTGCTTTCAACCTTCATTCATCCGTTCAACCAACATTACTCGCTCTTATTACCAACTTAAATTGATTTAACTAAGCGTTTAATACTTCCTATCAGGTCTCAAATCGAGATTTGGCAAAATACAATTTCAGCAAATCCAATTTTGCCAGGGAACAAAAATAGATTAAATAAACTAAATAAGTCCTCTTCCCATTAAATAAATCAGAAAAGTCTGTCTTGTAACCAGTCCTCTTCAAACAAGTAAAGTCTGCCCATTTTGTGCCGTAGATTTTGTGTCTATGCCTAGTATTTAAACAAAATCATAATTTAAACGACTTCTTTCCTTCATTCACTTTGGAAATTTGGAATTGCAGCAAATCGAATTTTGGCAGGGAACAAAAATAGATCAATTAAACTAAATAAGTCTTCTTCCCATTAAATAAATTAAAAAAGTCTGTCTTGTAACCAGTCCTTTTCAAACAAGTAAAGTCTGCCCATTTTGTGCCGTCGATTTTGTGTTAATGCCTAGTATTTATACAAAATCATAATTTAAAGGACTTCATTCCTTCATTCACTTTGGAAATTTGGAATTGCAGCACATCAAATTTTGCCTGGGAAGAAAAGTAGATTAAATAAATTTAATAAGTCTTACTACTTCCTATTAAATAAATTAAATACGTCTTACTTGTTCCCACTCCTTTTCAAAACAGTAGTTTAAAACGAGGGCCCTTCACTCAATCTTTAACCTCAACCCCGCACGTTGTGTTGTATCTGTGAATGTTGGTTGTGGCCAAATGATAGTTTTCTTTCATTCGTTTAGGTTCCAAGAAAACTTGATGTAACTCTACTTTTAACTGCCGTTTCAGATAAGCGGGTATTACGTCGCAGTCAAATGCCGCGGATATGACGTAATTGCCCGAACCTCCGCCAAAATTCAAATCTGTTGGCGCGATGGCCGTGAGCCACTGAGCAGCGACGATTATCAACAGAAATATCTTTATTTTCTGCTTGCAACTGGACCGTCTAGAGCGTACACGGTAAGTAACACTCATTGTGTTTAAGGAGATTTACGTTTGTAATAGCAGAAGTGTAGCCGCGTTGCGTTGTACGTGTGAAACTTGGTCGAGGCGAAATGTTAATGTTTAATTTCATTCCTTTAGGTTCCACGGTGTTTGTTGGCTGCAAGTTTTCCACTGCAAGAAGAGGCTCGTATCATTGACCAGGAGCGAGCTACAATGGTGAGTAGCCATAACATTTATGTTAAACACTTCCTATTTCATGTCTAACAGTACTTGATTTAACAAATAACCATAAATAAATACAGTGTGGGCACTGAAGTTAACATATGTGATTATACTGCCTAATCTGTCACGGAGTAGATTGTTGCAAAGTAATATAAGATCCAAAGTTGTAATTCAGAATAGTTTTCAAAAGAAGGCCATTAGAATTATATACAAGTCTGATTACCCTGAACAAGCTATTAATTAAATCACAAATTCTTCAATTCAAAGATTTGGTAGATTATCAGACAAATAATGTCTAACAGTAATTGATTTAACACATCACGATAAGTAGATTGAGTGTGGGCACTCTCAAGTTAACATATGTGATTATACTGCCTAATCTGTTACAGAGTATGTTGTTGCCAAGTAATGTAGAATAGATCCAAAGTAGTAATCCAGAATAGTTTTGAAGAGGCCATTAGAATGATAAACAAATCTGATTACCTTGAACATAATAACAAGCTAAGTGTTTAATATGTCCTATGAAGTCAAAATTGGGCACCATCATGTGGTGAAATTTGGAATTGCATCACATCCAATTTTGCCTGGGAACAAACAGATTACATAAATCTTAGTTTTGAATAAGCCACTCCTTCTCAAACAAGTAAACTCTGCCCATTTTGCGCAGTAGATGTTCTGTTAATATCTAGTATTTATACAAAGTCATAATTTAAATTTCTTTCAACCTTCATTCATCGGTTCAACCAACATTACTCGCTCTTATTACCAACTTGTATTGATTTAACTAAGCGTTTAATACTTCCTATCAGGTCTCAAATCGAGATTTGGCAAAATACAATTTCAGCAAATCCAATTTTGCCAGGGAACAAAAATAGATTAAATAAACTAAATAAGTCCTCTTCCCATTAAATAAATCAGAAAAGTCTGTCTTGTAACCAGTCCTCTTCAAACAAGTAAAGTCTGCCCATTTTGTGCCGTAGATTTTGTGTCTATGCCTAGTATTTAAACAAAATCATAATTTAAACGACTTCTTTCCTTCATTCACTTTGGAAATTTGGAATTGCAGCAAATCGAATTTTGGCAGGGAACAAAAATAGATCAATTAAACTAAATAAGTCTTCTTCCCATTAAATAAATTAAAAAAGTCTGTCTTGTAACCAGTCCTTTTCAAACAAGTAAAGTCTGCCCATTTTGTGCCGTCGATTTTGTGTTAATGCCTAGTATTTATACAAAATCATAATTTAAAGGACTTCATTCCTTCATTCACTTTGGAAATTTGGAATTGCAGCACATCAAATTTTGCCTGGGAAGAAAAGTAGATTAAATAAATTTAATAAGTCTTACTACTTCCCATTAAATAAATTAAATACGTCTTACTTGTTCCCACTCCTTTTCAAAACAGTAGTTTAAAACGAGGGCCCTTCACTCAATCTTTAACCCCAACCCCGCACGTTGTGTTGTATCTGTGAATGTTGGTTGTGGCCAAATGATAGTTTTCTTTCATTCGTTTAGGTTCCAAGAAAACTTGATGTAACTCTACTTTTAACTGCCGTTTCAGATAAGCGGGTATTACGTCGCAGTCATGTGCCGTGGATATGACGTAATTGCCCGAACCTCCGCCAAAATTCAAATCTGTTGGCGCGATGGCCGTGAGCCACTGAGCAGCGACGATTATCAACAGAAATATCTTTATTTTCTGCTTGCAACTGGACCGTCTAGAGCGTACACGGTAAGTAACACTCATTGTGTTTAAGGAGATTTACGTTTGTAATAGCAGAAGTGTAGCCGCGTTGCGTTGTACGTGTGAAAATTGGTCGAGGCGAAATGTTAATGTTTAATTTCATTCCTTTAGGTTCCACGGTGTTTGTTGGCTGCAAGTTTTCCACTGCAAGAAGAGGCTCGTATCATTGACCAGGAGCGAGCTACAATGGTGAGTAGCCATAACATTTATGTTAAACACTTCCTATTTCATGTCTAACAGTACTTGATTTAACAAATAACCATAAATAAATACAGTGTGGGCACTGAAGTTAACATATGTGATTATACTGCCTAATCTGTCACGGAGTAGATTGTTGCAAAGTAATATAAGATCCAAAGTTGTAATTCAGAATAGTTTTCAAAAGAAGGCCATTAGAATTATATACAAGTCTGATTACCCTTAACATAACAACAAGCTATTAATTAAATCACAAATTCTTCAATTCAAAGATTTGGTAGATTATCAGACAAATAATGTCTAACAGTAATTGATTTAACATCACGATAAGTAGATTGAGTGTGGGCACTCTCAAGTTAACAGATATGATTATACTGCCTAATCTGTTACAGAGTATGTTGTTGCCAAGTAATGTAGAATAGATCCAAAGTAGTAATCCAGAATAGTTTTGAAGAGGCCATTAGAATAATAAACAAATCTGATTACCTTGAACATAATAACAAGCTAAGTGTTTAATATGTCCTATGAAGTCAAAATTGGGCACCATCATGTGGTGAAATTTGGAATTGCATCACATCCAATTTTGCCTGGGAACAAACAGATTAAATAAATCTTAGTTTTGAATAAGCCACTCCTTCTCAAACAAGTAAACTCTGCCCATTTCGCGCAGTAGATGTTCTGTTAATATCTAGTATTTATACAAAGTCATAATTTAAATTGCTTTCAACCTTCATTCATCGGTTCAACCAACATTACTCGCTCTTATTACCAACTTGTATTGATTTAACTAAGCGTTTAATACTTCCTATCAGGTCTCAAGGCAAGATTTGGCAAAATACAATTTCAGCAAATCCAATTTTGCCAGGGAACAAAAATAGATTAAATAAACTAAATAAGTCTTCTTCCCATTAAATAAATCAGAAAAGTCTGTCTTGTAACCAGTCCTCTTCAAACAAGTAAAGTCTGCCCATTTTGTGCCGTAGATTTTGTGTCTATGCCTAGTATTTAAACAAAATCATAATTTAAACGACTTCTTTCCTTCATTCACTTTGGAAATTTGGAATTGCAGCAAATCGAATTTTGCCAGGGAACAAAAATAGATCAATTAAACTAAATAAGTCTTCTTCCCATTAAATAAATTAAAAAAGTCTGTCTTGTAACCAGTCCTTTTCAAACAAGTAAAGTCTGCCCATTTTGTGCCGTCGATTTTGTGTTAATGCCTAGTATTTATACAAAATCATAATTTAAAGGACTTCATTCCTTCATTCACTTTGGAAATTTGGAATTGCAGCACATCAAATTTTGCCTGGGAAGAAAAGTAGATTAAATAAATTTAATAAGTCTTACTACTTCCCATTAAATAAATTAAATACGTCTTACTTGTTCCCACTCCTTTACAAAAAAGTAGTTTAAAACGAGGTCCCTTCACTCAACCTTTAACCCTATTTATTCACCTTCTAGGCTAAGTGTTAAAGGCTAAGTGTTAAAGGCTAAGTGTTAAAGGCTAAGTGTTAGAGGCTAAGTGCCAGAGGCTAGGCGCCAGAGGCGAGTTTTTGTGGGCTGAAGTTTTAGTGGGGTTAGTGTGAATACAATCCAAAAGAATACAACAGAATACAATACAATAGAATATAATACATAGATTAAATTCAATAGCTCTTACTACTTCCCATTAAATAAATTAAATACGTCTTACTTGTTCCCAATCCTTTTCAAAAAAGTAGTTTAAAACGAGGGCCCTTCACTCAACCTTTAACCTCAACCCCGCACGTCACATTGTGTTGTATCTGTGAATGTTGGTTGTGGCCAAATGATAGTTTTCTTTCATTCGTTTAGGTTCCACGGTGTTTGTTGGCTATGTTTTCCACTGTCAGAAGGATGAAAATACAAAGTACAACGCTTGGACGTGGGCGAAGACGTCACAGGTGAGTCCTTCCTTCCTATTTATTTACCTTCTAGATGCTAGAGGCTAAGTGTTAGAGGCTAAGTGTTAGAGGCTAAGTGTTAAACACAATACGAACAACACAACGATACTGCACTGAACAACACGATACCGCACTGAGAAACACGATACCGCACTGAACAACACGATACCGCACTGAACAACACCATGCCGCACTGAACACCATGCCACACTGAACAACACCATCCCGCACTGAACAACACCATGCCGCACTAAACAACACCATGCCGCACTGAACAACACCATGCCTCACTGAACGACACCATGCCGCACTGAAAGACACCATGCCGCACTGAACGACACCATGCCGCACTGAAAGACACCATCCCGCACTGAACACCATGCCGCACTGAACAACACCATCCTGCACTGAACAACACCATCCCGCACTGAACAACACCATGCCGCACTGAACAACATTATGCCGCACTGAACATTATGCCGCACTGAACAACACCATGCCGCACTGAACAACACCATGCCGCACTGAACAACATTATGCCGCACTGAACAACACCATGCCGCACTGAACAACACCATGCCGCACTGAACAACACCATGCCGCACTGAACAACATTATGCCGCACTGAACAACACCATGCCGCACTGAACAACACCATCCTGCACTGAACAACACCATTCCGCATTGAACACCATGCCGCACTGAACAACACCATCCCGCACTGAACAACACCATCCCGCACTGAACAACACCATGCCGCACTGAACAACATTATGCCGCACTGAACAACATTATGCCGCACTGAACAACACCATGCCGCACTGAACAACACCATGCCGCACTGAACAACACCATGCCGCACTGAACAACATTATAACGCACTGAACAACACCATCCCGCACTGAACAACACCATGCCGCACTAAACAACATTATGCCGCACTGAACAACATTATGCCGAAATGAACAACACCATGCCGCACTGAACAACACCATGCCGCACTGAACAACACCATCCTGCACTGAACAACACCATCCCGCACTGAACAACACCATGCCGCACTGAACAACACCATGCCGCACTGAACAACACCATGCCGCAATGAACAACACCATCCCGCACTGAACAACATTATGCCGCACTGAACAACATTATGCTGCACTGAACAACACCATGCCGCACTGAACAACACCATGCCGCACTGAACAACACCATCCTGCACTGAACAACACCATCCCGCACTGAACAACACCATGCCGCACTGAACAACATTATGGCGCACTGAACAACATTATGCCGCACTGAACAACACCATGCCGCACTGAACAACACCATGCCGCAATGAACAACACCATGCCGCAATGAACAACACCATCCCGCACTGAACAACACCATGCCGCACTGAGCAACACCATGCCGCACTGAACAACACGATCCCGCATTGAACAACACCATCCTGCACTGAACAACACCATGCCGCACTGAACAACACCATGCCGCACTGAACAACACCATTCCGCACTGAACAACACCATGCCGCACTGAACGACACCATCCTGCACTGAACAACACCATCCCGCACTGAACAACACCATGCCGCATTAAACAACACCATGCCGCACTGAACAACACCATCCTGCACTGAACAACACCATGCCGCACTGAACAACACCATGCCGCACTGAACAACACCATGCCGCACTGAACAACATTATGCCGCACTGAACAACATTATGCCGCACTAAACAACATTATGTCGCACTGAACAACACCATGCCGCACTGAACAACACCATGCTGCACTGAACAACATTATGCCGCACTGAACAACACGATCCCGCATTGAACAACACCATCCCGCAGTGAACAACACCATGCCGCATTGAACAACACCATGCCGCACTGAACAACACCATGCTGCACTGAACAACATTATGCTGCACTGAACAACACGATCCTGCATTGAACAACACCATGCCGCACTGAAAAACACCATCCTGCACTGAACAACACCATGCCGCACTGAACAACACCATGCCGCACTGAACAACATTATGCCGCACTGAAAAACACCATGCCGCACTGAACAACACCATCCCGCACTGAACAACACCATGCCGCATTGAACAACACCATGCCGCACTGAACAACACCATGCTGCACTGAACAACATTATGCTGCACTGAACAACACGATCCTGCATTGAACAACACCATGCCGCACTGAACAACACCATCCTGCACTGAACAACACCATCCTGCACTGAACAACACCACCCCGCACTGAACAACACGATCCCGCATTGAACAACACCATCCCGCACTGAACAACACCATGCCGCACTGAACAACACCATTCCGCACTGAACAACACCATGCCGCACTGAACAACACCATGCCGCACTGAACAACACCATGCCGCACTGAACAACACCATGCCGCACTGAACAACATTATGCCGCACTGAACAACACCATGCCGCACTGAACAACACCATCCCGCACTGAACAACACCATGCCGCATTGAACAACACCATGCCGCACTGAACAACACCATCGTGCACTGAACAACACCATCCCGCACTAAACAACACCATGCCGCACTGAACAACATTATGGCGCACTGGACAACATTATGCCGCACGGAACAACACCATGCCGCACTGAACAACACCATGCCGCACTGAACAACACCATGCCGCACTGAACAACATTATGCCGCACTGAACAACACCATGCCGCACTGAACAACACCATCCCGCACTGAACAACACCATGCCGCATTGAACAACACCATGCCGCACTGAACAACACCATCCTGCACTGAACAACACCATCCCGCACTGAACAACACCATGCCGCACTGAACAACATTATGGCGCACTGGACAACATTATGCCGCACTGAACAACACCATGCCGCACTGAACAACACCATGCCGCACTGAACAACACCATGCCGCACTGAACAACACCATGCCGCACTGAACAACATTATGCCGCACTGAACAACACCATGCCGCACTGAACAACACCATGCCGCACTGAACAACACGATCCCGCATTGAACAACACCATCCTGCACTGAACAACACCATGCCGCACTGAACAACACCATGCCGCACTGAACAACACCATTCCGCACTGAACAACACCATGCCGCACTGAACAACACCATCCTGCACTGAACAACACCATCCCGCACTGAACAACACCATGCCGCATTGAACAACACCATGCCGCACTGAACAACACCATCCTGCACTGAACAACACCATGCCGCACTGAACAACACCATGCCGCACTGAACAACACCATGCCGCACTGAACAACATTATGCCGCACTGAACAACATTATGCCGCACTAAACAACATTATGTCGCACTGAACAACACGATCCCGCACTGAACAACACCATCCCGCAGTGAACAACACCATGCCGCATTGAACAACACCATGCCGCACTGAACAACACCATGCTGCACTGAACAACATTATGCTGCACTGAACAACACGATCCTGCATTGAACAACACCATGCCGCACTGAACAACACCATCCTGCACTGAACAACACCTTTCCACACTGAACAACACCATGCCGCACTGAACAACATTATGCCGCACTGAACAACACCATGCCGCACTGAACAACACCATGCCGCACTGAACAACACCATGCCGCACTGAACAACACCATGCCGCAATGAACAACACCATCCCGCACTGAACAACACCATGCCGCATTGAACAACACCATGCCGCACTGAACAACACCATCCCGCACTGAACAACACCACCCCGCACTGAACAACACGATCCCGCATTGAACAACACCATCCGGGACTGAACAACACCATGCCGCACTGAACAACACCATTCCGCACTGAACAACACCATGCCGCACTGAACAACACCATGCCGCACTGAACAACACCATGCCGCACTGAACAACACCATGCCGCACTGAACAACATTATGCCGCACTGAACAACACCATGCCGCACTGAACAACACCATCCCGCACTGAACAACACCATGCCGCATTGAACAACACCGTGCCGCACTGAACAACACCATCCTGCACTGAACAACACCATCCCGCACTGAACAACACCATGCCGCACTGAACAACATTATGGCGCACTGAACAACATTATGCCGCACTGAACAACACCATGCCGCACTGAACAACACCATGCCGCACTGAACAACACCATGCCGCACTGAACAACATTATGCCGCACTGAACAACATTATGCCGCACTGAACAACACCATGCCGCACTGAACAACACCATGCCGCACTGAACAACACCATGCCGCACTGAACAACACGACGTCGCACTGAACAACACGACGCCGCACAGAACAACACGACGCCGCACAGAATAACACAATACCGCACAGAACAACACAATACCGCACAAACAGTTTTAGATAATATTACGTCGCAGTCATGTGACGCGGACATGACGTCAATAGGCGGAACTCACGGCAAAATTATAATCCGTGGGCGTGGCTTGCAACAGGAAGTAGGAAAGCGGCAGTTCTGGCAAACAAGACACAGCTGTTAGTAACACGATGACTAACAAGGCAAATATTTTTGTTTTCAGCTTGCAACTTGACCGTCTAGAGCGTACAAGGTAATTACAACTGTTTTTTTTTAGCCCTGAAAAGCAAGGGAGTGTGGCGTTTGGGAGGAATGTCGAACTCGGCGTCTGCTTCCAGCCACAGACGCCAAATTTCGACGATTATTTCGACTGGTCAACGGTTGTAAATTATTGCGTTGACTAAAAACTTTATTTAACTCTACTCTTAACTTTGCCGTTTCAGATATGCGGGTATTACACCGCGGAAATGACGTCAATAGGCTGAACTCTCGCCAAAATTCAAATCTGTGGGCGCAATGGCCTTGAGCGAGACACCGGATACAAACACGACGATTATCAACAGAAATATCTTTATTTTCCGCTTGCAAGTGGACCGTCTAGAGCGTACACGGTAAGTACAACTCATTGTGTTTAAAAAGATTTACGTTTGTGTAGTTTGCGTTGCGTTGTATCTGTGAATGTTGGTTGAGGCTAAATGTTAATGTTTAATTTCATTCCTTTAGGTTCCACGGTGTTTGTTGGCTGTATGTTTTCCACTGCAAGAAGAGGCTCGTATCATTGACCAGCAGGAGCTACAATGGTGAGTACCCCTTTCGTCTTCCATTTATGTTAAACACTTCCTATTTCATGTCTAACAGTACTCGATTTAACAAATAACCATAAATAAATACAGTGTGGGCAGTCACGTTAACATATGTGATTATCCTGCCTAATATGTTTATCACAAATATGTCACTAATCACTAATATGTTTATTTGTTTATCACAACACCTTTGGACCTTCAGCAATCGATTATTTACCTTCATCTACATAGAGACAGAACGATGGTGTCTTAAACATCTCATTCATTTCACCAAATAACTTCACGCAGGTGGATAACGGCCGTCTCGGTCACGCTATGTTGCGTGATGCAGTTTTGAAGAACCAAATGCATTTATTCAATGAATAAGTCAAGCTAGTTCTATGTTTATGATGTTGTAAGTTACGGTACCGATTGAAGTTGAGTTCGAAGCCAGTGGAAAACAGCGCTGCGTTTGTGCTCTCCAGGTACAAATGTTGTGATCTCTGACTGACGACCGGGCGAGACTCGAGTAAGAGATGTCCAAACGAGCTCCGGCAGGGCGGGCCAAGGCGGAGCGAACGGACGCCCTTCAGGCCGCCAATGACGAGCTGAGAACCAAACTGATGGACGTCCAGTTAGAACTTCAGCAGGAGAAGAACAAGGTGAAAACCTCAACAGACAGACACTGCCTGCCTCCCTGCCTGCCTCCCTGCCTGCCTCCCTGCCTGCCTCCCTCCCTCCCTCCCAGTTTTCCCGATGTAGATTAGACATGCGTGTGCCATGACTGTGTCAGCCTACATCAACAAATGCACCGAGGACGTCAGCACCACTAAGAATATCATCACCCGGGGCAACCAACGACCCTGGATGACTGAGGAGGTACGTCAAACGCTACGAGCGCGGAACTCTGCCTTCAAGTCTGGCGACAAGGAGACACTGAGGACAGCGAGAGCCAACTTGAACCGTGCCATCAGGATAGCGAAGCGAGACCGCAGTCGAAAATTTCAGGATCGTTTCCACGACGTCAAAAACATCAGGAGTATGTGGCAAGGCATACGGGCGATTACAGACTACAACTCACCCTCCCCCCCCCCCGGTGGGTGTAGTTGATGCTGACTTTCTAAATGGTCCAAATAACTTCTTTGGGAGGTTCGAGGCACTAAACGGCACTCCAGCAGTTAAAACTGTCCCCCATCAGGAAGAGGAGGTACTCTGCCTTGACTCCGCCGATGTGTTGAAGACCCTGAGGAGAGTCAACCCCTGTAAGGCCCCTGGCCCCGACAACATTCCTGGGCGTGTGTTCAGGGAATGTGCAAGTCATCTGGCTGGGGTCATCACAGACATTTTTAACACCTCGCTGGGCCAAGCCACAGTGCCGGCGTGCTTTAAGACTGCCTCCATCATTCCGGTGCCGAAGAAACCTCAAATCACCTCATTTAATGATTACCGGCCTGTTGCACTGACTCCGGTTATGATGAAGTGCTTCGAAAGGCTGCTTAAAGGTCACATCGTTTCCAGACTCCCCCTATTATTTGACCCGTTCCAGTTTGCCGACCGGCAAAACCGCTCCACTCAGGACGCCATCTCCTCCGTTCTTCACCTGAGCCTGGCTCACCTGGAGGAGAAGAACACCCATGTGCGGAGGCTGTTCCTGGACTTCAGCTCAGCGTTTAACACCATCATCCCACAGCATCTGGTAGGAAAATTGGAACACCTGGGCTTCAACACCCCCCTTCGCAACTGGCTGCTAGACTTCCTCACCAACAGACCTCAGTCAGTCCGGGTCGGACAGAACACCTCTGATGTCATCACCCTCAGCACAGGCTCCCTTCAGGGCTGCGTCCTGAGCCCCCTGCTGTGCACCCTGATGACACACGACTGCGTCCTCAGGTTCACCACCAATCACATCGTGAAGTCAGCAGACGACACAACGGTGGTGGGGCTCATCAGAGACAACAACGACCTGGACTACAGAGAGGAGGTGGAGCAGCTGGTGGGCTGGTGCAGAGAAAACAGCCTGATCCTGAATGAGGAGAAGATGAAGGAGATCATCGTCGACTTCAGGAAAAAACAGCCTCACCACGCTCCACTGATCATCAACAGCTCAGCTGTGGAGGTGGTCAGCACCACCAAATTCCTGGGGGTCCACATCACAGAAGACCTCACCTGGACTATGAACACTACGGCACTGGTCAAGAGGGCACAGAAGCGCTTGTACTTCCTGCGGAGGATGAGGAGAGCCCACCTGCCCCCACCCATCATGAGGACGTTCTACAGGAGCACCATAGAGAGCATTCTGACAAGCTGTCTCTCTGTGTGGTGTGGAGGCTGCACCGCCTCCGATTGGAAGAACGTGAGGAGAGTGGTGAGGACAGCAGAGAGGATCATAGGGGCTCCTCTTCCCTCCATTCAGGACATTTCATCTCAGCGCTGCATGTCCCGTGCCCGTAACATCATCAATGACCCATCACACCCCCACCATGGACTGTTCTCCCTGCTGCCCTCTGGGAAGAGGTTTGCAGCATCCGCTGCAGGTCCACCAGGTTCTGCAACAGCTTTTTCCCTGCTGTCATCAGACTGTTGAACACTAGAACTGTTGAGCTCTAAACTGAACTCTGCATCACACATTCACAGAACTGTACTTTATGACACTACGGACCTCTATCTTGCACTATCTCGCACTACCAACTTTACTGAACTTGTATAAACCCTTTAAATAGAAGTTTAATACATGGTTTAGCATTCCTCTGCACACTCTTGAATACTGTTTTGCCTACTTGCACTATTGCATAATTATCACTGCTGCACTTTATACTTATTTTTAATATATATATATATATATATAGTATATATGTATATATATATATTTTCATAGGATATGTTACTTCTATTCAACTGCAATATCACTACTTTGTTGTAAGACGTATGCAACGGAATTTCGTTTTGTATGCACCATGTGCAGACAAGATGACAATAAAGTTTGTCTAAGTCTAAGTCATGTCAGGTCAGCTGTCTGGAGAGAGAGAGAAGTCAGGACCTGCGGGCGGAGCACCACCGTGCCACCGCCGCCATGACGGAACTCAAAAGCAAACTCCATGAGGAGAAGCAGAAAGAGTTAGCCATTACCAGGGAGACATTACTGCGGCAGCATGAAATGGAGCTGATGAGAGTGATCAAAATCAAAGATGGAGAGATCCAGCGACTGAATGCCTTGGTCCTCAGCCTGAGGGACGGCTCCATGGACAAGGTGATCCGCTCTATCCGTGTCTGACTATCCGCACGCCACGTCGGGCTTCGATGCGGCCGCTACCGTATTGTGTAGCTTGTCCCCAGTAAGCGTCGCGGCGCTCCGTTGCGGTCTCAACGGCCCGGTGTGGCGCAATGTCTGCTCAGGTGAGGAGGGGGGGCGCTTTGCTGGCGGAGGTGGAGGAGACGCGGCGGTGTCGGGAGACCGAGCGGTGTCGCCTCCACCAGGAGCGCGGAAGAAGCCCTGGCAGCGGCCCAGCAGGCCTGGCAGTCCCGAGCGGCCGAGCTCCGATCGGCTCATCACCAGCATCGGGAGGAGCTGAGCCGAACCAAGAGAGACTGCGAGAGGGAGATCCGCCGACTGGTAGGACTGATCAGATGCGCGGTGCGTGGCTATGTTCCCAATTTCGTTGTATACCTGCAGTGCAATGACACCTAAGGCATTCTATTCTATTCTATTTCACAAGAAGAAAATGTCCGGTTGCTCGCTTCGCTTTTGTCACAGCAAAGGTGTTCTAGTCGATTCAAGAAAAAAATTGGCCGGTTGCTCTCTTTGTTTTTGTCACAATTCTGGCAAATGAGTTTGCCCGCCTGCCTGAGCGCTCCCCGTTTGTACATCCAGACGGATGAGATCAAGCTGAAAGACAGAGCGGTTAGTGTTTTGGATGAAGCCCTGGGGCCGGCCACGTCCACCGCCTTCAGCTGCAGACTCAGGCTGCCGAGCAGCAGATCGCTGCCCTGAGGGATTCCCAAAGGGCGGGCCTAAACTACCCTGGAAGTGGGGTCAACGCCGCTACTAGCAATCCTCTTCATTGCGTAAGCCACCTCATCACACACTTGCAGTACGCATGACTTAGTTCGTTGCTGGAGGAAGGTAGCACAAAAACAGTTTTGAACTTTGAACGAGTGCTTGTGTGTGTGTGTTGCGGGGCGTTTTCAGTCTCAGGAGGATCGGGACACGCGACGGTTTCATCTGAAAATCGCTGAGCTCAGCGCAGTCATCAGGAAACTGGAGGATCGAAACGCCCTGCTTTCTGAAGAGCGCAATGAACTGGTAATTTATTGACGGCACGCTTGAAGGTTTGCGCTACGTTTGATGCGCGCCATCCAGCGAGGCACCCATTGCGCTTGCTTATTAGTTGAGCGGCGCGGCGAGTCGGTTGCCTGGTAGATGTCTTTTATTGGGAGCCAAAGCCACGATTCCGTTCAAACCGATGCAAAAGGAATGGATACGTTCTGGCCCGCGTGTTGTGCGTCTTTCACATCCCGCACTTCATGCTTGCAGCTAAAGCGACTGAGAGAAACAGAAAGCCAGTTTCTGCCACTCCTGTACAAAAACAAACGCCTGAGCAGGAAGAATGAAGAACTCTCGCTGGTGCTGTGTCGCCTTGAAAACAAAGTGCGCTTTGTCACCCAGGAGAACGAGGAGATGGCAAGCTTGGTAAGTCGACGCGGACAACGGCGGCGTGCCAACAGAGTCCACTGCATTTGTGTTCCACAGAGAAGGCCTAGTTCGCTCAATGACCTGGACCGCGGTTGCGGCCAGCAGGACGGTGAAATGGAGTTCCTTCAAGTTGTGGAGCAGCGGCACATCATCGACGACTTGTCCAAGGTCTTCAGGCAGGCGACTCGGTGCACGTACGGCAGCGCCGCGCTCGCTCGCTGTCGCCAGGAAACCTTTTCCGTCCAAAGCTTGGCCGGCGGCCGCCATCCAAAAAATTGGCCCCTTAAATTCCGACCTTTCAAGCAGGAGCATTGTGCGCACGCGTTTGAACACGCTTTAGACTTGTTTTGCCGTTTTCAGCAGCTCAAAGCTCCCGTTTTGTCAGCGCCTTTGCCACTCGCTGTGCGCTGAAAACGACGGACTTGCCCGGCTGCTCAGCCCGTCAACCATGAGCCGCGAGCGCGACGTCATTGTCCGTAGGCAGCTAGTGGCAAAATGCACCCTGTTAGAGTTGCGCTCGCTCCAACTTATTTTGCAAGAACCACACGGGAGACAAGTAAGTTCTTTTGGACACCTGCAGGTGGAGAGTCCATCCGTTGTACGAATGAAGTCTGACTCTCGGCTCCTGCACGAGCATTTTAATTAAGAGAAACAGGGTGGGTGTAAGAGTGGATTGAATAGAGGAAGCCCTTGACCTCTAGTCAAAACATAGCAAGGGGTGTTTTACGACTTTGTGTAGGAAGGGATAAGCGATAGGGATAAATAAGGGATAAATAATATTATTTATTACAGGTCGCAGTCAAAGTCAAAGCAACACAATGATACGATAAAGATAATCTGGAAAACCCTGACACACCCTGTAGTTGTCACTTTTGGAAAAGACGAGCGTCCCTCCAATCATCGCCGGTGACGTGTTTTTCAGGCTCTGGAGACAGGAGCTCATGTCAGAAATGTCATTGTGAGTCGCGTTTGTTTCTACGCCGGAGCCGTTCGTTCCCTTTGCATCCAAAGAATCTCAAAGGCGGATTATTTGTGTCGACAGGAGAGAGATTTGCTGCTACGATACCGACGTCGAGAATCTCTGAGGAGGAACAAAGCGTGAGGTCCTGCAAGGTGAGTCTGTTTGTTTGCGGCTGCTTGGTGTTGCGCAAGATGAAATGGCCTTTTTCTCGCTATCGTTCCTCTCGTCGATTCATCGTGAGGTGTCGCTTCAGTTTGTTCAGAGAGATGTTCGCTTCCGCGCCCGCAGGTCATCGAAACATTTTACGGCTACGACGAAGACGTGTTGGTGGACTCGGACGGATCGTCCTTGTCTTTTCACACCGACAGAACCCCCGACACGGAACCCGAAGAGGTAGCCCGCCATTTCTGCCAGCGTATTGGCACCAAACATTCCTCTTCAGCCTGGAATCGGACTCGTCTTTGCGTCGCGGGTGCTTTGTCGCCGGTCTGACTGATTCTGGTACTAGTGCTGTGTTGCATTGGTGTGTGCATGAAGAGGCGGAGCTTCGCTACCGCCAGCTGACGCAAGAATATCAAGCGCTGCAACGAGCCTACGCTCTGCTAGCCCAGACCAGCGAAAGGGGACTACGACGCCGAGAAGGAGATCAAGGTGGCGCCCCTTCCCGCAACCCCCGGCCGGGTCGCAGCCTCCCCGTTCTCACCCAGCCTCGGGTGTTCTCTGGTCTGAAAGGAGGAGGAGGAGCCTCCCTCCTCCTCCTTTCAGACCAGAGAAAAGCTGATGGTAGAAATGGGTCACTATCAAAGCAGAGTAGCAGATCTGGAGTCAGCGCTGAAGCAACAAGGACAGGTAAGCTCATCAATGAGCACACCTTTTTCTCAGACAAAATAGCTACATTCTTCAGTCACTCATCCGTCTGGCATTACTGGACCAACCCCCCCCCCCCCCCCCCCCCGAACGTGGCTGGGAAAATGCGGAGAAAAGCAAATGTCATTTTCCAGTCAACCAAAGAATTTGTGGATGAAAATGACACAACATTCCAAAGCTGTCCACGCGTTTGTCTCTTCTAGAATGTCAAGTGGGTGGAGGAGAAGCAGCTGCTGCGTCAGAGCAATCAGCAGTTGGCCGAAAAGGTGACGGAAAGAAAGGCGCTGGGCGGAGTCGCTTGGCGTCACACCTGTCGGGAAGCCCCGCAGATGAGGTCTGACTGTCTTTTCAGGTCAGGCGGATGGAGGCGGAAGAAGCGCGTCTGAAAGAGCACATCCAGGATATCCGAGACCAAAACGAACTGCTTGAGTTCCGCATCCTGGAGCTGGAGGTGGGAAGACTCGCACAAGCGTGTTGAGGCCAGAGATGTGACGGACGGACGGACGGACGGACGGATGCATGCCTCTGCCTTTCAGGAGAGGGAGTGGCGCTCCCCCGTCTTGAAGTTTCTGCAAGTCCGTTTCCCAGACGGCCTCAGCCCTTTGCAGATCTACTGCGAGGCCGAGGGCGTGAGCGTACGTAAGGCGTCCCTCGCAACCCTAACCTTAACCCGAGGTCCCAGAACACCTTACATTGCTCCTTGCGCCTTTCCCCCGGACATCGTCATCAGTGATCTGATGAAGAAGCTGGACATCCTGGGCTATAACGCCGTAAGTGTATGTCGAACTCCTTATGTTCGCACTCCACGAGACTCGGCGGCTCAAATGTGACTTTTGGAAGGCTTTGCGCTGAAAGAAGCTTGTTGACGCTGTGCCTTTGGGCTCTTGCAGAATCTCACCAACGAGGAGCAGGTGGTCGTGATTCACGCCAGGACCCTTCTCACCCTAGCCGAGAAGGTAACGCGCACGTCCACGCACGCTCTCGCATTCTGCTTATGTGACAGCAGCCTTTCCTCAGTGGTTAGAATACATCAAAGTGACCAAGTCAGCACTTCAACAGAAGATGTTGGACATTGAAAGTGAGAAGGTAGACAGACACGCGACATCAGCCAAGGGGAACTCCGGCAATGTGCCCCAACAATTCTGACCTTGAGCTGTGCTAGGATATGTTCTGCAAGCAGAAGGGCTACCTGGATGAAGAGTTGGACTTCAGGAAGTGTTCCATGGACCAGGCTCATAAGGTAAGCCGCCCTCAAATCTCCCGCCGGACCACTGATGGACGAGGATTGCGGCCCAGAGGATCCTGGAGCTGGAGGCCATGTTGTACGAGGCGCTACCGCAGCGGGACTGCCCCGCCACGGACGGCGAAAAAGCCAGCCACGCTGGCGTGAATGACGTGCTGACGGCGGATCAGAGAGAAGAGCTTAGGAGCGCCGTGGACCAATGGAAGCGAGCCCTGATGTGCGAGTTGAGGGAGCGCGACGCTTGCATCCTCCAAGAGAGAATGGATCTGCTGCACAGCGCGCAACAGGTAAGGGCCCAAAGCCAGCCCGGCACTTACTTGCACGCTTACTGGCTTTTGAATGCCACTTTCCATTTGTCCGTCCTAGAGGAACAAAGAGCTGAAAGAATTCATCGAAGCTCAGAAGAGACAAATCAAACAATTGGAGGAGAAGTTTCTGTTTCTCTTTCTATTCTTCTCCTTGGCCTTCATTCTGTGGCCCTAACACCAGCTGGTGAGTGAGCTCCAGCGGCACCGCACTCGACACCTCCGATACACTGCCAGCCGGTCTCAGACGTTGGCAGACGCTCCGATGCCAACGTATACCCCCCGCCACGGTGACAGAGGCACCGCGTCACACCGGCGCTCATCCAATCAGAAGGCAGGAAAAGCAAATTCACATGCAGGGCACTTTTGAACCAGAAGAGAGCGCCACAAAAAACGGTTGTTGCCCCAAACGCGCACTAAAAAGGGTCAGAATAACAAGAGTCCCACTGGCCAGCCGGGGCCACCCGTCCAGCTGTTTCTTCAGGGGGGAAAAAAATTGGAGTCACCGGTGAGTACATTTTGCATTTAGCTCTGCTTTTCTGCTTCTGTCTTCAAGTGTGTGGCATCCTGCGATCAAAGAGTCAGCCAACCCCAAAGCGGTTGACCTCAACGTCCCACCACCATGCCTACCAGAGCAGGTGACGTGATGCTTTGGACATCCTTCCGTCTCAGATGCCCAAAAGTACTCTTTGCCACATCTGCGGCAATACGGTGTCTTTTCAAAGGTGCAAATAAATCCAGCGTGGGCGGAACACGCACGTCTTCGGTTTTTCCCGCTTTGTTTGTGTGACAGCTGTTGTGAAAATTTTATACAAATAAAGTTGTATAGTACAGGTTTGGCCAAGCCGCAACTCCCGAACCGCATGCGGCTCTTTTATGTTCATATCAACATTTGTGTGTGTGTGTGTGTGGGGGGGGGGGGGGGGGGGGTTGTGCGTGTTGGCTTCACTTGAGTTCAATTTGGTATTTTGGTCAAAAGCGCATGTGGTGAAATTCCACAAAGTAGGATGGGCAAACACATTTCTTTAAACTATGAGTGTCAATTGGGCTCTCGAAATGGCAGGGAAAAGATGCACAGCAAAACGAAAATACGTAGATGAACACAGGACGTTTTAATCAGAGTGGGAAAGTTTCTATTTTTTGTTGAACGTGATGGCAAACCATTCTGCCTGATATGTCAGACCTCAGCGCATTTCAAAGATTCAAATCTTCAGCGCCATGCACTTCAGCTCACTCCATGCTAACATTGATCAGGCGTCAAACCCGCATCATCATGCTTAAGAGGTGGCCATGCTAACCAGTGCGCCATTATGTCAACGCATAATAACTAAGTCTACTGGTCAAAACAGCGGTTACTATATGACGTCGCTACGTCGTGGTCACGTGACGCAGACAAGACGTCAATGGACGTGGGCAGAGTTAACTTGTTTAAAAGGGAGTAGGCAGAAGAAATATTTAATTTATTTAAATCTATTTTGAGTGCACACCATTATGCCAATGCATAACAACTGTAAATCTACTAAACAAAACAGCGGTTGCTATATGACATCTGCCACGACGTGTCACGTGACATACGTGACGTCGATGGGCGTAACTTTCGCCGGAATTCAAATCCGCGGGGAGAGTTAACTTGTTTAAAAGAGAGTGGGCAGAAGAATTATTTAATTTATTTAAATCTATTTGGTGTGTGCGCCATTATGTCAATGCATAACAACTGTAAGTCTACTAAACAAAACAGCGGTTGCTATTTGACGTCTGCCACGTCGTGGTCACGTGACGCGGACGTGACGTCGACGCCTACTTTACATCCCACCGATCACAGGACTCCTCGGCTGCATAACCGTGCCCCCTTCCCAACCAATCGGATTTGCTATACGCGAAAACGACGCCAATGGAAAGAGCTTCCGCCCAAATTTAAATCCGTGGGCGTGGCTCGCAGCAGGAAGTAGGAAAATGGCGGCGATGTTGACAAAGACACAGCGGATGGTAACATACGACTAACAAGAGAAATATTTTTATTTTCTGCTTGCAACTGGACCGTCCAGAGCGTACACGGTAAGTACAACTCATCGTTTTTAAAAAGAAGTACTTTTGTTGCCCTGAAAAGCGAGTGAGCGTGGCGTTTGTGGGGGACGTCGAATTTCGACGATTCTTTCTGGTCAACGGTTGTAAATGATTGTGTTGATTAAAAAAGAAAACTTGATGTAACTCTACTTTTAACTGCCGTTTCAGATAGATTTGGAATTGCATCACATCCAATTTTGCCTAGAGCGTACACGGTAAGTAACACTCGTTGTGTTTAAGGAGATTTACGTTTGTAATAGCAGAAGTGTAGCCGCGTTGCGTTGTACGTGTGAATGTTGGTCCGGGCGAAATGTTAATGTTTAATTTCATTCCTTTAGGTTCCACGGTGTTTGTTGGCTGCAAGTTTTCCACTGCAAGAAGAGGCTCATATCATTGACCAGGAGCGAGCTACAATGGTGAGTAGCCATAACATTTATGTTAAACACTTCCTATTTCATGTCTAACAGTACTTGATTTAACAAATAACCATAAATAAATACAGTGTGGGCACTGAAGTTAACATATGTGATTATACTGCCTAATCTGTCACCGAGTAGATTGTTGCAAAGTAATATAAGATCCAAAGTTGTAATTCAGAATAGTTTTCAAAAGAAGGCCATTAGAATTATATACAAGTCTGATTACCCTGAACAAGCTATTAATTAAATCACAAATTCTTCAATTCAAAGATTTGGTAGATTATCAGACAAATAATGTCTAACAGTAATTGATTTAACACATCACGATAAGTAGATTGAGTGTGGGCACTCTCAAGTTAACATATGTGATTATACTGCCTAATCTGTTACAGAGTATGTTGTTGCCAAGTAATGTAGAATAGATCCAAAGTAGTAATCCAGAATAGTTTTGAAGAGGCCATTAGAATGATAAACAAATCTGATTACCTTGAACATAATAACAAGCTAAGTGTTTAATATGTCCTATGAAGTCAAAATTGGGCACCATCATGTGGTGAAATTTGGAATTGCATCACATCCAATTTTGCCTGGGAACAAACAGATTACATAAATCTTAGTTTTGAATAAGCCACTCCTTCTCAAACAAGTAAACTCTGCCCATTTTGCGCAGTAGATGTTCTGTTAATATCTAGTATTTATACAAAGTCATAATTTAAATTGCTTTCAACCTTCATTCATCGGTTCAACCAACATTACTCGCTCTTCTTACCAACTTGTATTGATTTAACTAAGCGTTTAATACTTCCTATCAGGTCTCAAATCGAGATTTGGCAAAATACAATTTCAGCAAATCCAATTTTGCCAGGGAACAAAAATAGATTAAATAAACTAAATAAGTCCTCTTCCCATTAAATAAATCAGAAAAGTCTGTCTTGTAACCAGTCCTCTTCAAACAAGTAAAGTCTGCCCATTTTGTGCCGTAGATTTTGTGTCTATGCCTAGTATTTAAACAAAATCATAATTTAAACGACTTCTTTCCTTCATTCACTTTGGAAATTTGGAATTGCAGCAAATCGAATTTTGGCAGGGAACAAAAATAGATCAATTAAACTAAATAAGTCTTCTTCCCATTAAATAAATTTAAAAAGTCTGTCTTGTAACCAGTCCTTTTCAAACAAGTAAAGTCTGCCCATTTTGTGCCGTCGATTTTGTGTTAATGCCTAGTATTTATACAAAATCATAATTTAAAGGACTTCATTCCTTCATTCACTTTGGAAATTTGGAATTGCAGCACATCAAATTTTGCCTGGGAAGAAAAGTAGATTAAATAAATTTAATAAGTCTTACTACTTCCCATTAAATAAATTAAATACGTCTTACTTGTTCCCACTCCTTTTCAAAACAGTAGTTTAAAACGAGGGCCCTTCACTCAATCTTTAACCCCAACCCCGCACGTTGTGTTGTATCTGTGAATGTTGGTTGTGGCCAAATGATAGTTTTCTTTCATTCGTTTAGGTTCCAAGAAAACTTGATGTAACTCTACTTTTAACTGCCGTTTCAGATAAGCGGGTATTACGTCGCAGTCATGTGCCGTGGATATGACGTAATTGCCCGAACCTCCGCCAAAATTCAAATCTGTTGGCGCGATGGCCGTGAGCCACTGAGCAGCGACGATTATCAACAGAAATATCTTTATTTTCTTCTTGCAACTGGACCGTCTAGAGCGTACACGGTAAGTAACACTCATTGTGTTTAAGGAGATTTACGTTTGTAATAGCAGAAGTGTAGCCGCGTTGCGTTGTACGTGTGAAAATTGGTCGAGGCGAAATGTTAATGTTTAATTTCATTCCTTTAGGTTCCACGGTGTTTGTTGGCTGCAAGTTTTCCACTGCAAGAAGAGGCTCGTATCATTGACCAGGAGCGAGCTACAATGGTGAGTAGCCATAACATTTATGTTAAACACTTCCTATTTCATGTCTAACAGTACTTGATTTAACAAATAACCATAAATAAATACAGTGTGGGCACTGAAGTTAACATATGTGATTATACTGCCTAATCTGTCACGGAGTAGATTGTTGCAAAGTAATATAAGATCCAAAGTTGTAATTCAGAATAGTTTTCAAAAGAAGGCCATTAGAATTATATACAAGTCTGATTACCCTTAACATAACAACAAGCTATTAATTAAATCACAAATTCTTCAATTCAAAGATTTGGTAGATTATCAGACAAATAATGTCTAACAGTAATTGATTTAACACATCACGATAAGTAGATTGAGTGTGGGCACTCTCAAGTTAACAGATATGATTATACTGCCTAATCTGTTACAGAGTATGTTGTTGCCAAGTAATGTAGAATAGATCCAAAGTAGTAATCCAGAATAGTTTTGAAGAGGCCATTAGAATAATAAACAAATCTGATTACCTTGAACATAATAACAAGCTAAGTGTTTAATATGTCCTATGAAGTCAAAATTGGGCACCATCATGTGGTGAAATTTGGAATTGCATCACATCCAATTTTGCCTGGGAACAAACAGATTAAATAAATCTTAGTTTTGAATAAGCCACTCCTTCTCAAACAAGTAAACTCTGCCCATTTCGCGCAGTAGATGTTCTGTTAATATCTAGTATTTATACAAAGTCATAATTTAAATTGCTTTCAACCTTCATTCATCGGTTCAACCAACATTACTCGCTCTTATTACCGACTTGTATTGATTTAACTAAGCGTTTAATACTTCCTATCAGGTCTCAAGGCAAGATTTGGCAAAATACAATTTCAGCAAATCCAATTTTGCCAGGGAACAAAAATAGATTAAATAAACTAAATAAGTCTTCTTCCCATTAAATAAATCAGAAAAGTCTGTCTTGTAACCAGTCCTCTTCAAACAAGTAAAGTCTGCCCATTTTGTGCCGTAGATTTTGTGTCTATGCCTAGTATTTAAACAAAATCATAATTTAAACGACTTCTTTCCTTCATTCACTTTGGAAATTTGGAATTGCAGCAAATCGAATTTTGCCAGGGAACAAAAATAGATCAATTAAACTAAATAAGTCTTCTTCCCATTAAATAAATTAAAAAAGTCTGTCTTGTAACCAGTCCTTTTCAAACAAGTAAAGTCTGCCCATTTTGTGCCGTCGATTTTGTGTTAATGCCTAGTATTTATACAAAATCATAATTTAAAGGACTTCATTCCTTCATTCACTTTGGAAATTTGGAATTGCAGCACATCAAATTTTGCCTGGGAAGAAAAGTAGATTAAATAAATTTAATAAGTCTTACTACTTCCCATTAAATAAATTAAATACGTCTTACTTGTTCCCACTCCTTTACAAAAAAGTAGTTTAAAACGAGGTCCCTTCACTCAACCTTTAACCCTATTTATTCACCTTCTAGGCTAAGTGTTAAAGGCTAAGTGTTAAAGGCTAAGTGTTAAAGGCTAAGTGTTAGAGGCTAAGTGCCAGAGGCTAGGCGCCAGAGGCGAGTTTTTGTGGGCTGAAGTTTTAGTGGGGTTAGTGTGAATACAATCCAAAAGAATACAACAGAATACAATACAATAGAATATAATACATAGATTAAATTCAATAGCTCTTACTACTTCCCATTAAATAAATTAAATACGTCTTACTTGTTCCCAATCCTTTTCAAAAAAGTAGTTTAAAACGAGGGCCCTTCACTCAACCTTTAACCTCAACCCCGCACGTCACATTGTGTTGTATCTGTGAATGTTGGTTGTGGCCAAATGATAGTTTTCTTTCATTCGTTTAGGTTCCACGGTGTTTGTTGGCTATGTTTTCCACTGTCAGAAGGATGAAAATACAAAGTACAACGCTTGGACGTGGGCGAAGACGTCACCGGTGAGTCCTTCCTTCCTATTTATTTACCTTCTAGATGCTAGAGGCTAAGTGTTAGAGGCTAAGTGTTAGAGGCTAAGTGTTAAACACAATACGAACAACACAACGATACTGCACTGAACAACACGATACCGCACTGAGAAACACGATACCGCACTGAACAACACGATACCGCACTGAACAACACCATGCCGCACTGAACACCATGCCACACTGAACAACACCATCCCGCACTGAACAACACCATGCCGCACTAAACAACACCATGCCGCACTGAACAACACCATGCCTCACTGAACGACACCATGCCGCACTGAAAGACACCATGCCGCACTGAACGACACCATGCCGCACTGAAAGACACCATCCCGCACTGAACACCATGCCGCACTGAACAACACCATCCTGCACTGAACAACACCATCCCGCACTGAACAACACCATGCCGCACTGAACAACATTATGCCGCACTGAACATTATGCCGCACTGAACAACACCATGCCGCACTGAACAACACCATGCCGCACTGAACAACATTATGCCGCACTGAACAACACCATGCCGCACTGAACAACACCATGCCGCACTGAACAACACCATGCCGCACTGAACAACATTATGCCGCACTGAACAACACCATGCCGCACTGAACAACACCATCCTGCACTGAACAACACCATTCCGCATTGAACACCATGCCGCACTGAACAACACCATCCCGCACTGAACAACACCATCCCGCACTGAACAACACCATGCCGCACTGAACAACATTATGCCGCACTGAACAACATTATGCCGCACTGAACAACACCATGCCGCACTGAACAACACCATGCCGCACTGAACAACACCATGCCGCACTGAACAACATTATAACGCACTGAACACCATCCCACACTGAACAACACCATGCCGCACTAAACAACATTATGCCGCACTGAACAACATTATGCCGAAATGAACAACACCATGCCGCACTGAACAACACCATGCCGCACTGAACAACACCATCCTGCACTGAACAACACCATCCCGCACTGAACAACACCATGCCGCACTGAACAACACCATGCCGCACTGAACAACACCATGCCGCAATGAACAACACCATCCCGCACTGAACAACATTATGCCGCACTGAACAACATTATGCCGCACTGAACAACACCATGCCGCACTGAACAACACCATGCCGCACTGAACAACACCATCCTGCACTGAACAACACCATCCCGCACTGAGCAACACCATGCCGCACTGAACAACATTATGGCGCACTGAACAACATTATGCCGCACTGAACAACACCATGCCGCACTGAACAACACCATGCCGCACTGAACAACACCATGCCGCAATGAACAACACCATCCCGCACTGAACAACACCATGCCGCACTGAGCAACACCATGCCACACTGAACAACACCATCCTGCACTGAACAACACCATGCCGCACTGAACAACACCATTCCGCACTGAACAACACCATGCCGCACTGAACAACATTACGCTGCACTGAACAACACCATGCCGCACTGAACAACACCATGCCGCACTGAACAACACCATGCCGCATTGAACAACACCATGCCGCATTGAACAACACCATGCCGCACTGAACAACACCATCCTGCACTGAACAACACCATGCCGCATTGAACAACACCATGCTGCACTGAACAACACCATCCCGCACTGAACAACACCATCCCGCATTGAACAACACCATCCTGCACTGAACAACACCATGCCGCACTGAACAACACCATGCCGCACTGAACAACACCATTCCGCACTGAACAACACCATGCCGCACTGAACAACACCATCCTGCACTGAACAACACCATCCCGCACTGAACAACACCATGCCGCATTGAACAACACCATCCTGCACTGAACAACACCATCCTGCACTGAACAACACCATGCCGCACTGAACAACACCATGCCGCACTGAACAACACCATGCTGCACTGAACAACACCATGCCGCACTGAACAACATTATGCCGCACTGAACAACATTATGTCGCACTGAACAACACCATGCCGCACTGAACAACACCATGCCGCACTGAACAACATTATGCCGCACTGAAAAACACCATGCCGCACTGAACAACACCATGCCGCACTGAACAACACGATCCCGCATTGAACAACACCATCCTGCACTGAACAACACCATGCCGCACTGAACAACACCATGCTGCACTGAACAACACCATTCCGCACTGAACAACACCATGCCGCACTGAACGACACCATCCTGCACTGAACGACACCATCCCGCACTGAACAACACCATGGCGCATTAAACAACACCATCCCGCACTGAACAACACCATCCTGCACTGAACAACACCATGCCGCACTGAACAACACCATGCCGCACTGAACAACACCATGCCGCACTGAACAACACCATGCCGCACTGAACAACATTATGCCGCACTGAACAACATTATGCCGCACTAAACAACATTATGTCGCACTGAACAACACCATGCCGCACTGAACAACACCATGCTGCACTGAACAACATTATGCCGCACTGAACAACACGATCCCGCATTGAACAACACCATCCCGCAGTGAACAACACCATGCCGCATTGAACAACACCATGCCGCACTGAACAACACCATGCTGCACTGAACAACATTATGCTGCACTGAACAACACGATCCTGCATTGAACAACACCATGCCGCACTGAACAACACCATCCTGCACTGAACAACACCATGCCGCACTGAACAACACCATGCCGCACTGAACAACACCATGCCGCACTGAACAACACCATGCCGCACTGAACAACACCATCCCGCACTGAACAACACCATGCCGCATTGAACAACACCATGCCGCACTGAACAACACCATGCTGCACTGAACAACATTATGCTGCACTGAACAACACGATCCTGCATTGAACAACACCATGCCGCACTGAACAACACCATCCTGCACTGAACAACACCATCCTGCACTGAACAACACCACCCCGCACTGAACAACACGATCCCGCATTGAACAACACCATCCCGCACTGAACAACACCATGCCGCACTGAACAACACCATTCCGCACTGAACAACACCATGCCGCACTGAACAACACCATGCCGCACTGAACAACACCATGCCGCACTGAACAACACCATGCCGCACTGAACAACATTATGCCGCACTGAACAACACCATGCCGCACTGAACAACACCATCCCGCACTGAACAACACCATGCCGCATTGAACAACACCATGCCGCACTGAACAACACCATCCTGCACTGAACAACACCATCCCGCACTAAACAACACCATGCCGCACTGAACAACATTATGGCGCACTGGACAACATTATGCCGCACTGAACAACACCATGCCGCACTGAACAACACCATGCCGCACTGAACAACACCATGCCGCACTGAACAACACCATGCCGCACTGAACAACATTATGCCGCACTGAACAACACCATGCCGCACTGAACAACACCATGCCGCACTGAACAACACGATCCCGCATTGAACAACACCATCCTGCACTGAACAACACCATGCCGCACTGAACAACACCATGCCGCACTGAACAACACCATTCCGCACTGAACAACACCATGCCGCACTGAACAACACCATCCTGCACTGAACAACACCATGCCGCATTGAACAACACCATGCCGCACTGAACAACACCATCCTGCACTGAACAACACCATGCCGCACTGAACAACACCATGCCGCACTGAACAACACCATGCCGCACTGAACAACATTATGCCGCACTGAACAACATTATGCCGCACTAAACATTATGTCGCACTGAACAACACCATGCCGCACTGAACAACACCATGCTGCACTGAACAACATTATGCCGCACTGAACAACACGATCCCGCATTGAACAACACCATCCCGCAGTGAACAACACCATGCCGCATTGAACAACACCATGCCGCACTGAACAACACCATGCTGCACTGAACAACATTATGCTGCACTGAACAACACGATCCTGCATTGAACAACACCATGCCGCACTGAACAACACCATCCTGCACTGAACAACACCTTTCCACACTGAACAACACCATGCCGCACTGAACAACATTATGCCGCACTGAACAACACCATGCCGCACTGAACAACACCATGCCGCACTGAACAACACCATGCCGCACTGAACAACACCATGCCGCAATGAACAACACCATCCCGCACTGAACAACACCATGCCGCATTGAACAACACCATGCCGCACTGAACAACACCATCCCGCACTGAACAACACCACCCCGCACTGAACAACACGATCCCGCATTGAACAACACCATCCCGGACTGAACAACACCATGCCGCACTGAACAACACCATTCCGCACTGAACAACACCATGCCGCACTGAACAACACCATGCCGCACTGAACAACACCATGCCGCACTGAACAACACCATGCCGCACTGAACAACATTATGCCGCACTGAACAACACCATGCCACACTGAACAACACCATCCCGCACTGAACAACACCATGCCGCATTGAACAACACCGTGCCGCACTGAACAACACCATCCTGCACTGAACAACACCATCCCGCACTGAACAACACCATGCCGCACTGAACAACATTATGGCGCACTGAACAACATTATGCCGCACTGAACAACACCATGCCGCACTGAACAACATTATGCCGCACTGAACAACATTATGCCGCACTGAACAACACCATGCCGCACTGAACAACACCATGCCGCACTGAACAACACCATGCCGCACTGAACAACACGACGTCGCACTGAACAACACGACGCCGCACAGAACAACACGACGCCGCACAGAATAACACAATACCGCACAGAACAACACAATACCGCACAAACAGTTTTAGATAATATTACGTCGCAGTCATGTGACGCGGACATGACGTCAATAGGCGGAACTCACGGCAAAATTATAATCCGTGGGCGTGGCTTGCAACAGGAAGTAGGAAAGCGGCAGTTCTGGCAAACAAGACACAGCTGTTAGTAACACGATGACTAACAAGGCAAATATTTTTGTTTTCAGCTTGCAACTTGACCGTCTAGAGCGTACAAGGTAATTACAACTGTTTTTTTTTAGCCCTGAAAAGCAAGGGAGTGTGGCGTTTGGGAGGAATGTCGAACTCGGCGTCTGCTTCCAGCCACAGACGCCAAATTTCGACGATTATTTCGACTGGTCAACGGTTGTAAATTATTGCGTTGACTAAAAACTTTATTTAACTCTACTCTTAACTTTGCCGTTTCAGATATGCGGGTATTACACCGCGGAAATGACGTCAATAGGCTGAACTCTCGCCAAAATTCAAATCTGTGGGCGCAATGGCCTTGAGCGAGACACCGGATACAAACACGACGATTATCAACAGAAATATCTTTATTTTCCGCTTGCAAGTGGACCGTCTAGAGCGTACACGGTAAGTACAACTCATTGTGTTTAAAAAGATTTACGTTTGTGTAGTTTGCGTTGCGTTGTATCTGTGAATGTTGGTTGAGGCTAAATGTTAATGTTTAATTTCATTCCTTTAGGTTCCACGGTGTTTGTTGGCTGTATGTTTTCCACTGCAAGAAGAGGCTCGTATCATTGACCAGCAGGAGCTACAATGGTGAGTACCCCTTTCGTCTTCCATTTATGTTAAACACTTCCTATTTCATGTCTAACAGTACTCGATTTAACAAATAACCATAAATAAATACAGTGTGGGCAGTCACGTTAACATATGTGATTATCCTGCCTAATATGTTTATCACAAATATGTCACTAATCACTAATATGTTTATTTGTTTATCACAACACCTTTGGACCTTCAGCAATCGATTATTTACCTTCATCTACATAGAGACAGAACGATGGTGTCTTAAACATCTCATTCATTTCACCAAATAACTTCACGCAGGTGGATAACGGCCGTCTCGGTCACGCTATGTTGCGTGATGCAGTTTTGAAGAACCAAATGCATTTATTCAATGAATAAGTCAAGCTAGTTCTATGTTTATGATGTTGTAAGTTACGGTACCGATTGAAGTTGAGTTCGAAGCCAGTGGAAAACAGCGCTGCGTTTGTGCTCTCCAGGTACAAATGTTGTGATCTCTGACTGACGACCGGGCGAGACTCGAGTAAGAGATGTCCAAACGAGCTCCGGCAGGGCGGGCCAAGGCGGAGCGAACGGACGCCCTTCAGGCCGCCAATGACGAGCTGAGAACCAAACTGATGGACGTCCAGTTAGAACTTCAGCAGGAGAAGAACAAGGTGAAAACCTCAACAGACAGACACTGCCTGCCTCCCTGCCTGCCTCCCTGCCTGCCTCCCTGCCTGCCTCCCTCCCTCCCTCCCAGTTTTCCCGATGTAGATTAGACATGCGTGTGCCATGACTGTGTCAGCCTACATCAACAAATGCACCGAGGACGTCAGCACCACTAAGAATATCATCACCCGGGGCAACCAACGACCCTGGATGACTGAGGAGGTACGTCAAACGCTACGAGCGCGGAACTCTGCCTTCAAGTCTGGCGACAAGGAGACACTGAGGACAGCGAGAGCCAACTTGAACCGTGCCATCAGGATAGCGAAGCGAGACCGCAGTCGAAAATTTCAGGATCGTTTCCACGACGTCAAAAACATCAGGAGTATGTGGCAAGGCATACGGGCGATTACAGACTACAACTCACCCTCCCCCCCCCCGGTGGGTGTAGTTGATGCTGACTTTCTAAATGGTCCAAATAACTTCTTTGGGAGGTTCGAGGCACTAAACGGCACTCCAGCAGTTAAAACTGTCCCCCATCAGGAAGAGGAGGTACTCTGCCTTGACTCCGCCGATGTGTTGAAGACCCTGAGGAGAGTCAACCCCTGTAAGGCCCCTGGCCCCGACAACATTCCTGGGCGTGTGTTCAGGGAATGTGCAAGTCATCTGGCTGGGGTCATCACAGACATTTTTAACACCTCGCTGGGCCAAGCCACAGTGCCGGCGTGCTTTAAGACTGCCTCCATCATTCCGGTGCCGAAGAAACCTCAAATCACCTCATTTAATGATTACCGGCCTGTTGCACTGACTCCGGTTATGATGAAGTGCTTCGAAAGGCTGCTTAAAGGTCACATCGTTTCCAGACTCCCCCTATTATTTGACCCGTTCCAGTTTGCCGACCGGCAAAACCGCTCCACTCAGGACGCCATCTCCTCCGTTCTTCACCTGAGCCTGGCTCACCTGGAGGAGAAGAACACCCATGTGCGGAGGCTGTTCCTGGACTTCAGCTCAGCGTTTAACACCATCATCCCACAGCATCTGGTAGGAAAATTGGAACACCTGGGCTTCAACACCCCCCTTCGCAACTGGCTGCTAGACTTCCTCACCAACAGACCTCAGTCAGTCCGGGTCGGACAGAACACCTCTGATGTCATCACCCTCAGCACAGGCTCCCTTCAGGGCTGCGTCCTGAGCCCCCTGCTGTGCACCCTGATGACACACGACTGCGTCCTCAGGTTCACCACCAATCACATCGTGAAGTCAGCAGACGACACAACGGTGGTGGGGCTCATCAGAGACAACAACGACCTGGACTACAGAGAGGAGGTGGAGCAGCTGGTGGGCTGGTGCAGAGAAAACAGCCTGATCCTGAATGAGGAGAAGATGAAGGAGATCATCGTCGACTTCAGGAAAAAACAGCCTCACCACGCTCCACTGATCATCAACAGCTCAGCTGTGGAGGTGGTCAGCACCACCAAATTCCTGGGGGTCCACATCACAGAAGACCTCACCTGGACTATGAACACTACGGCACTGGTCAAGAGGGCACAGAAGCGCTTGTACTTCCTGCGGAGGATGAGGAGAGCCCACCTGCCCCCACCCATCATGAGGACGTTCTACAGGAGCACCATAGAGAGCATTCTGACAAGCTGTCTCTCTGTGTGGTGTGGAGGCTGCACCGCCTCCGATTGGAAGAACGTGAGGAGAGTGGTGAGGACAGCAGAGAGGATCATAGGGGCTCCTCTTCCCTCCATTCAGGACATTTCATCTCAGCGCTGCATGTCCCGTGCCCGTAACATCATCAATGACCCATCACACCCCCACCATGGACTGTTCTCCCTGCTGCCCTCTGGGAAGAGGTTTGCAGCATCCGCTGCAGGTCCACCAGGTTCTGCAACAGCTTTTTCCCTGCTGTCATCAGACTGTTGAACACTAGAACTGTTGAGCTCTAAACTGAACTCTGCATCACACATTCACAGAACTGTACTTTATGACACTACGGACCTCTATCTTGCACTATCTCGCACTACCAACTTTACTGAACTTGTATAAACCCTTTAAATAGAAGTTTAATACATGGTTTAGCATTCCTCTGCACACTCTTGAATACTGTTTTGCCTACTTGCACTATTGCATAATTATCACTGCTGCACTTTATACTTATTTTTAATATATATATATATATATATAGTATATATGTATATATATATATTTTCATAGGATATGTTACTTCTATTCAACTGCAATATCACTACTTTGTTGTAAGACGTATGCAACGGAATTTCGTTTTGTATGCACCATGTGCAGACAAGATGACAATAAAGTTTGTCTAAGTCTAAGTCATGTCAGGTCAGCTGTCTGGAGAGAGAGAGAAGTCAGGACCTGCGGGCGGAGCACCACCGTGCCACCGCCGCCATGACGGAACTCAAAAGCAAACTCCATGAGGAGAAGCAGAAAGAGTTAGCCATTACCAGGGAGACATTACTGCGGCAGCATGAAATGGAGCTGATGAGAGTGATCAAAATCAAAGATGGAGAGATCCAGCGACTGAATGCCTTGGTCCTCAGCCTGAGGGACGGCTCCATGGACAAGGTGATCCGCTCTATCCGTGTCTGACTATCCGCACGCCACGTCGGGCTTCGATGCGGCCGCTACCGTATTGTGTAGCTTGTCCCCAGTAAGCGTCGCGGCGCTCCGTTGCGGTCTCAACGGCCCGGTGTGGCGCAATGTCTGCTCAGGTGAGGAGGGGGGGCGCTTTGCTGGCGGAGGTGGAGGAGACGCGGCGGTGTCGGGAGACCGAGCGGTGTCGCCTCCACCAGGAGCGCGGAAGAAGCCCTGGCAGCGGCCCAGCAGGCCTGGCAGTCCCGAGCGGCCGAGCTCCGATCGGCTCATCACCAGCATCGGGAGGAGCTGAGCCGAACCAAGAGAGACTGCGAGAGGGAGATCCGCCGACTGGTAGGACTGATCAGATGCGCGGTGCGTGGCTATGTTCCCAATTTCGTTGTATACCTGCAGTGCAATGACACCTAAGGCATTCTATTCTATTCTATTTCACAAGAAGAAAATGTCCGGTTGCTCGCTTCGCTTTTGTCACAGCAAAGGTGTTCTAGTCGATTCAAGAAAAAAATTGGCCGGTTGCTCTCTTTGTTTTTGTCACAATTCTGGCAAATGAGTTTGCCCGCCTGCCTGAGCGCTCCCCGTTTGTACATCCAGACGGATGAGATCAAGCTGAAAGACAGAGCGGTTAGTGTTTTGGATGAAGCCCTGGGGCCGGCCACGTCCACCGCCTTCAGCTGCAGACTCAGGCTGCCGAGCAGCAGATCGCTGCCCTGAGGGATTCCCAAAGGGCGGGCCTAAACTACCCTGGAAGTGGGGTCAACGCCGCTACTAGCAATCCTCTTCATTGCGTAAGCCACCTCATCACACACTTGCAGTACGCATGACTTAGTTCGTTGCTGGAGGAAGGTAGCACAAAAACAGTTTTGAACTTTGAACGAGTGCTTGTGTGTGTGTGTTGCGGGGCGTTTTCAGTCTCAGGAGGATCGGGACACGCGACGGTTTCATCTGAAAATCGCTGAGCTCAGCGCAGTCATCAGGAAACTGGAGGATCGAAACGCCCTGCTTTCTGAAGAGCGCAATGAACTGGTAATTTATTGACGGCACGCTTGAAGGTTTGCGCTACGTTTGATGCGCGCCATCCAGCGAGGCACCCATTGCGCTTGCTTATTAGTTGAGCGGCGCGGCGAGTCGGTTGCCTGGTAGATGTCTTTTATTGGGAGCCAAAGCCACGATTCCGTTCAAACCGATGCAAAAGGAATGGATACGTTCTGGCCCGCGTGTTGTGCGTCTTTCACATCCCGCACTTCATGCTTGCAGCTAAAGCGACTGAGAGAAACAGAAAGCCAGTTTCTGCCACTCCTGTACAAAAACAAACGCCTGAGCAGGAAGAATGAAGAACTCTCGCTGGTGCTGTGTCGCCTTGAAAACAAAGTGCGCTTTGTCACCCAGGAGAACGAGGAGATGGCAAGCTTGGTAAGTCGACGCGGACAACGGCGGCGTGCCAACAGAGTCCACTGCATTTGTGTTCCACAGAGAAGGCCTAGTTCGCTCAATGACCTGGACCGCGGTTGCGGCCAGCAGGACGGTGAAATGGAGTTCCTTCAAGTTGTGGAGCAGCGGCACATCATCGACGACTTGTCCAAGGTCTTCAGGCAGGCGACTCGGTGCACGTACGGCAGCGCCGCGCTCGCTCGCTGTCGCCAGGAAACCTTTTCCGTCCAAAGCTTGGCCGGCGGCCGCCATCCAAAAAATTGGCCCCTTAAATTCCGACCTTTCAAGCAGGAGCATTGTGCGCACGCGTTTGAACACGCTTTAGACTTGTTTTGCCGTTTTCAGCAGCTCAAAGCTCCCGTTTTGTCAGCGCCTTTGCCACTCGCTGTGCGCTGAAAACGACGGACTTGCCCGGCTGCTCAGCCCGTCAACCATGAGCCGCGAGCGCGACGTCATTGTCCGTAGGCAGCTAGTGGCAAAATGCACCCTGTTAGAGTTGCGCTCGCTCCAACTTATTTTGCAAGAACCACACGGGAGACAAGTAAGTTCTTTTGGACACCTGCAGGTGGAGAGTCCATCCGTTGTACGAATGAAGTCTGACTCTCGGCTCCTGCACGAGCATTTTAATTAAGAGAAACAGGGTGGGTGTAAGAGTGGATTGAATAGAGGAAGCCCTTGACCTCTAGTCAAAACATAGCAAGGGGTGTTTTACGACTTTGTGTAGGAAGGGATAAGCGATAGGGATAAATAAGGGATAAATAATATTATTTATTACAGGTCGCAGTCAAAGTCAAAGCAACACAATGATACGATAAAGATAATCTGGAAAACCCTGACACACCCTGTAGTTGTCACTTTTGGAAAAGACGAGCGTCCCTCCAATCATCGCCGGTGACGTGTTTTTCAGGCTCTGGAGACAGGAGCTCATGTCAGAAATGTCATTGTGAGTCGCGTTTGTTTCTACGCCGGAGCCGTTCGTTCCCTTTGCATCCAAAGAATCTCAAAGGCGGATTATTTGTGTCGACAGGAGAGAGATTTGCTGCTACGATACCGACGTCGAGAATCTCTGAGGAGGAACAAAGCGTGAGGTCCTGCAAGGTGAGTCTGTTTGTTTGCGGCTGCTTGGTGTTGCGCAAGATGAAATGGCCTTTTTCTCGCTATCGTTCCTCTCGTCGATTCATCGTGAGGTGTCGCTTCAGTTTGTTCAGAGAGATGTTCGCTTCCGCGCCCGCAGGTCATCGAAACATTTTACGGCTACGACGAAGACGTGTTGGTGGACTCGGACGGATCGTCCTTGTCTTTTCACACCGACAGAACCCCCGACACGGAACCCGAAGAGGTAGCCCGCCATTTCTGCCAGCGTATTGGCACCAAACATTCCTCTTCAGCCTGGAATCGGACTCGTCTTTGCGTCGCGGGTGCTTTGTCGCCGGTCTGACTGATTCTGGTACTAGTGCTGTGTTGCATTGGTGTGTGCATGAAGAGGCGGAGCTTCGCTACCGCCAGCTGAAGCAAGAATATCAAGCGCTGCAACGAGCCTACGCTCTGCTAGCCCAGACCAGCGAAAGGGGACTACGACGCCGAGAAGGAGATCAAGGTGGCGCCCCTTCCCGCAACCCCCGGCCGGGTCGCAGCCTCCCCGTTCTCACCCAGCCTCGGGTGTTCTCTGGTCTGAAAGGAGGAGGAGGAGCCTCCCTCCTCCTCCTTTCAGACCAGA